>NC_136057.1:188461014-189199120 GCF_964261635.1 Lissotriton helveticus | reverse complement strand
AGAAAGAGAGAGAGGACTATGGGGCGCTTACGGACCATAATGCGGGCTGCGGTCCAGTGCCAGGCTGATATTTAGAGATGGTACAGACAAAACAGTTGGTTCATATCAGCTTCTAAACACACTAAAATGTGTTGTGGGATACTGAGAGGATGGGTGGGGCAGTACAGGGAGAGTAAATGAATGGTGCGAAACACAGCAGGCAAAGAAAAAAGAAAGTAGGTAGGTATAAGGCTTTATTTAGATAAAAACATATCTTTAAAAGCATGACATTGTACAGTAACTTAATATCAACAAAAGATACAAATACTCGGGTTACAAGTTAGTTAAAAATAATATACAATGAGAATACAAAAACTACATATACAATCACTAATTAAATAATTTCATTAAGCCTTTTGGATCTGATGGACCAAGCCCATCTCAAACATTTTGACAATCCGCATACATACAGAAGCCGAGTGTCTGACATCAGAATTCGCAATGCTACTATATGATGTCTAGTGCCTAGTTCTCTGCATATTGGGTTTAACCAGCAGTTCCTCGGTGATTTGTATGCCGGGCATTCAAACAAAATATGAGCAACGGACTCTACTCTGATCATACAGATTGGGCAAAAGGGTGAAGTTTGAAACAGGACTTTCCAGCGTGCGGTCAGTTCACGTACTGGGAGCATTCCAACCCTGAATTTAAAATACAATTCCCTGTCAGTGGGCTTCAAAATAATATCAAGGTAGGGTTCCCGAACTGCCACATCCTTAATCCTCAAAAAGTCAACAGTTGCTCTGCCATGTTTAGAGACAGAGCTACTTTTACTGGATACCCAGCTCCAATATAGATCTAGTTTCCCAGGCATCCCAAGACCCAGCTCACCAAGCAAAAATTTAACATCTTTAAGCCACCTGATTTTGGACCAACCCGACATCGACATTACTTCCCTCAACCCATCCGCATAGTTGGCTAATTCTGGAACTCGCCATAACCGAGACCAATAGTAGGAGCGGTCGGATTTGTGCCTGCTCTTTGATCGAATGGCACCCCAAGTCGAGTAGCAGTGGTACCGTAGGGGTACTCTGTGGGAGTGCCATTAAGTCCTTAAAGAATTTATTCTCGGATCTAGATAACTGATCTAGGTTGCATGTACCCCACAGTTCTGCCCCATAAAGGGCCGCGCTAACTCCTCTCGCCTTATAAATATCAATAACCGGGGCGATAGGTTAGGTTGAAGAAGAGCGCTGTTCCTTAAGGAGTGCCCCCACTACCCTTTTGTGGCTTAATAACATCTTCTGTAAGTGTGGGTTCCACTGCATTGTATCTGATATGCGGGATACCTAGATAATCAAATTCCGCAACCCTTTCCAGGGGCACAAGGTTCAGGGCCGGCGGTCGTCCGGGTTTTTTAGGGGGTTCAACACCAGGTATTTGGTCTTATCAGTATTAATTATGAGCCCTCTGCAAGTACGGAAGGACTGAAAGTTCTCCAAGAGGCTCTGTAAGCCCACAGGGGACTTGGAGATGAGGAGGGTATCATCAGCGAATAGGAGAGTTGGAATTCGCTTGCCCGCCAGGGAAGGTGCATCAGATGGATTTTTCAGCAAGTGCTCCACCGCTCCATTCACATAAAGTGAGAACAGAGTGGGGGCAAGGACACATCCCAGGCGGACACCCCTATTCACTGGAATTCTATTTGACTTCTGGCCCTGTGTACCCCACCTCACCTGTGCAATATTTCCAGTATGGAGCCTCACTAATAATGACAAGATATACGCGAGGATTCCCATTTCGGACAATACCCCCCCACAAACGATCCCGAGGCACTAGGTCAAAGGCAGTCTTTAGGTCGATGAACGCGAGGTAAAGACTGCCTTTGCCTATTAGGACCACCTTCCAATATATGAGCAGTAATCTAAATGCCTGTTCGATGGTCCCTGTGCCAAGCCTAAATACTGCTTGGTAGTCTGATAGGATTTTATTATCGTCAACCCATTGCAACAATCTCCCAAGTAACACCTTCCCCACGACCTTCTGGGTAGAGTCAATTAAACTTATTGGACGGTAGTTGGCAGGGTCGTCCCAGCGCCCCTTCTTAAAGATTGGGACAACCTTTGCCCCCTTCCATGAATCTGGGATTGCTGCGCCATTGTTAATAGCATTAAGTAAAGTTGAGATAAGCCTCCCCGATTCAATATAATTGAGGCGGAGCAAATCCCCCAGGATCCCATCTGGGCCTGATGCTTTATGTGGCACTATAGATTTGATCACATTTTCCACTTCCTTTTCTGTGAAAAAAGATGGCCTTCGCGCTCCCCTATGGGGTCCATTAAAGTTGGTGTGGTCGGCCCCTGTCTGTCATCCAGGTGGTTGGTATATAGTATCGAGAAGTGATTAAACCACATTTGACCAGTAATATTGCACGTGATAAGGGTGTTAACTGGCCTATTCCTAGCTCTTACTAGGTTCCAGAAACCACTAGAATCCCTCCCTGCACTGGCATCCTTTAGAGCTTGCCAATACTGGTCCTCCCAATCTTTCTTTGCTTCAGTAATAGTCAGCTTGTAGTCTTTTCTAGCCAGCTGAATCAGCTCGGGGGACTTGCATTTAACTGCTTTGATAAGTGCAGATTTCTTTTGTCGGCATTACGACAGGGTTACCCTTAGGTCTCGGGTGCTCCTTTTGCGAAGTACCTCTGTTTTGTACTAGGAATAAGTTACCCAATGCCTTAATAGTATCACAAAAAACTACAGATACTTCCAAGAATCCAGGGTAATAGTGTCCAACTTTGCCTGGGCCGCTGCCACGAGGGCCCCTATGTTCTGGACTTTCCCCTCGTCCAGAGCAACTTAACACCATTTACCCACAGTTTGATGGGCAAACTTCTGAGGTAGACAATGTTTTAATTGGTTCACCCGGCCCGTTTACACACGGCCACAAGGGTGCAAGCTCAAAGAGAGCGGATTATGGTCACTATCCACAGTGGTCAAGACTTCCATATCGTGCATGAGGCTCCAAAGCTTAAAGTCTAGGAGGATATAATCTATCCTTGAGGAGTGATTTACCCTATTAAACGTATGGGCTCCTGATGGTTCTACCATTTACCGCCCTTAATCCAAATTCCATGGATAAGGTGTTCAGCTGTATGGCCCGTTAGGACCACCTCTTTATCGGTTGGATTGTTAGTGTGGGTATACCCCTCCTAGCGTCCTCTTCGGAGATATCCAAGATGTCCTCTGCCGCAAGGGGCTCGAATGTACAGTTGAAGTCCCCCGCGACCAGGACATACATGCTATCGAGGCACTGCCTGAGTTCGTTTTCAATGATAGTAACTGTGGGAGATGAAGAACCACCTTTGGTGCCCCTGGCATAAATAGTAAATATTTCTAGGGTTTGCCCTCTCCGAGGCCCTCTAGCTGAGATTCTTAATATATCTGGAGAGTTGGTTTGCTTTTGCAAAATTTGACAACCCAAAGAAATACTAACCCATATGAGAAGACCTCCTAGAGGGCGACCTCTCCCTGTAGGGGGGGAAACTGCTTGTACAAAGTAAGAGGTATAGCCGACCTTGTGGCAAGGCTTCATACTCCAGGTCTCCTGGAAGACACAAATTGCAAAAGACTCAATCAGAGTATTCCATTCAGGTAGATCTAGTTTCCTGGAGATACCCGCTATATTCCAACTGAGAATCCTAAAAGTAGTGTCGGCTGCAGCTGGCTCCATGAAAGGCTGTGTGGCAAGCATACTGGACCTAATTTGTGTCTCCAATATTGGGCACTCTGACTCAGCAATCCTGCGACTGTTCTGGGTGGGTGGAATATCAGACACTGGCGTATTTCTGGAGCTAAAGGCATTTAAAGAAAGAGCACTGTCAGGGATATGGGTGGGCCTAGGTGATACGCTAGACTCCTTCAACACTCTAAACCTGATCATATCCGCTACAATTGTTGACGTTTTGTCGGGGGGTGAACGCCATGTCAATAGCCACGGACCATCCCATGAATTTCTGGGCCTCCGTTAGGAACAAAGGCCATATGGGTGTGATAGTTGTTAGGGTAAAAACCTCTTTGCCTCCCACCCTAAAACTGGTGGCGAACATACTGGGGACGTGCAGATTGCAAATGAAAATAGCTTAGGTCGTATGTGCCGATTCCTATGCTACCATGGCCATACTGTTGATTACAGATAACCTTGCGACCCGGGCGTCCCTGAAATTAACCAGGATGCAATCCCCCGGAGCATCTTTGGTCCTATTGCCAACCCAACTGACCCTTCTTACATGGAGAACCTGGCCGTCAAGTTGGCTTGGAAGAGGTCTATTCTCATTTAACCAATGCGTGGTTTTATTTTTAAGCTCATGGTATGAGTCTAGTTTGCCAGCCTTGAGCTGTGGGACTCCTGTAAGCACAACTACATAAGGCAGGCATTCTGGCGGTAGGTTAGTATGAGGTGGGTTGGTGTCATCATTCACAGCCGAGATTGGCTTTTGGGCTAAAAAAGGAGGATTACTGCTATGTCCCGCTATTTTACTTGAGATGGTATTAGTTTCCTGTCTCTGCACTGTGGTAAATAAATAAATAATACCTCTATTTTTGACTGGATATAACAATAACAGATAGCTCAATAAATAAGAGTCAAGATTCGAGGTAGTAGGAGTATGCAGGTTTAATACAGCATAAAGGACAGGAACAGGACAACCTGCACGGGCAAGATCCGGGATGGCTAGCAACCTTTAATAACAGTGCACAAGCATATATACTAAAACAATTGCATTACAGTACATGCAGTAGGCGTAGCAGTGGGTGGGGTTCGTAGCAGTTCGCGAAAGATAAGGGTGAAAGTAGGTGTAACAGGAGGCGTGTACATAGACATGTGATGTAAACGTAACAGAATATGTCATAAATGGGGCGGAAACATGGAGGGGGCTACCTGAGGAGCCGGGACCTCTAACCTAGTGGTGCGCGCAAACTGGCAATGACGTGTGACTAGGGAGAAGCTGGGGGCTATGACTTCTGCGCTAGGAGCAGAGACTGAAGTCTTGAGAGTCAGAGCGACATGTACCTAAACACTATCTAGTATCTGATGTTTAGAGAACATGTTGATAGAATCCAAAAGTTATCAGGGTAAAGGCTAACAGATTCTAAGACTGGTGCATGCATTATTCTACATGTAGTGCGTGTTGAGGAATATTAAATGACCATTAATACAGTATTTCTCTTACATGGAGACGTAAAGGCTAGACCATGACGGAAACTATTGATGCGATTCAGTAGCTTAGGAATGCAGAGAAGGAGGGCTGGACTGATAACTAGAATCATAACATACTCTTGGCAGACTAGCAGGCAGAGCCAGGACGAGCCGGGCACTGTGAGGCAGGAAGTAAGTGAAGGGTCAGGGATACAGGTGGGGGCTGTATCGCTCCTCAGCGAGGATTCAGGAGACAGGAGCTGAATCTGAGTCCGGGCCCTTTTGAGGCCTAGAAACGGGGACTTTACAATGAAATAACGTGCACACTGTGAAACGTGGCAACGTAGCTTTACATAGGCCTAATATTCGTAGTTTTCACGAGGACTGGAAACTGGCATACTAGAGATGGACACAACTGTAATTGCGTCTTTAATCGATCATGGGGAATACATATGCATATTGATCATGCACATATAACATAAAATGGGGAACACGTAGGGACACAGAACATGGCAAAATTTACTTTTCCACATTCCCTCCTTGTCACTACGTTTCCATCAGGAAACATCAATATTCATGATACCATCTATCATTTCATACAGTATCATTTGCTCGTCTCGAATTTTCTTGGAACGGGATTTAGGACGGGACTTAGGACTAGGAATACAAGAGGTAGCACAAATGCCGCAAATCGCAGGGCCACATTGTATACAGAGGCAGCAACTGAATATGATCGCTACTGCAATACCTAGAAATGACAATACTTTCCATCCCCAGGCAGAAATTATACTCCAGAACCAACCGGACCATGTCCAGGTACCTGGATTCTGGTGTAACTGATGGGCAATTTTATGAAGTCTGGTTATAGCTGAATAAACAGACGGCGCGTTATTAGGAATAAAAATGCAGCAACTAGATCCGATGACTCTACATGCTCCTCCTCTATCGGCCAGTATGACGTCAAGAACGAGACGATTCTGGAGCACGACAAATCTCATAGCAGATTGCTCTTCGGTTAAGTTACCTAGGGCAGAGGCAGTCTCATTCACTACTGCTTCAAGGGTTCTGGTTAATCTACGTATTAACTTACTATTCTGGATAGGGCCTATAAAGAAGAAGAATCCTCTATTGAAATCTGTATACTGTTCTAGAGCAGTTTCAGTATAATCGACAATTGGGGACTCGATCTCCCTTCTATGTCTAATGTGTACTAGATGTGTGTTTCTGTGATAATCAGATGGGGCTAGAAAAACTGGTGGCAGTAGGAAGGCAATGTAACAGGTTCCCTCCCAATCGAGGGGCAGACGAACATATGCGGTCTGTCCACAAACAAAATAAGAATGACGTGAAGCTTTGAAAATAGATTTCCCACTGTCACTATACTTGATAATAGTAGTACAATCACTATGTCCTACATGTACGGAACCATTATTTCTGACACATAATTCGCCTTTGACTGGTAGTACTGAAATAGCAGGTAAGTCTGGAGTAGGATCAGACTGAACATTCAGGACCATAAAATTCGAAGAATAATTACCCAGATTATAAACTTCATTTTCTAGATCTAACCCTGTTCTGTGGGGAAGACCCTGCTTGTCTGGAAAACATGTACTATTCAGAAAGGACATATCTGTTGAAGATGACGTTAACGTGGACCATGCTCCACATGAACCGTTATGTGAGAACGGATAAGGAAACAGTGGCAGAACTCCCTTCGGTGTCTGGAAAGGGGGGAGTCGACCACACACCCAACAATTAGTGGCATTGCTGGTCTGGTGTGAATAATGTAACATACGGATAAATGAATTGTTGCGCATAGCGAGACGATAAGATAGTTCATGAGGAGGCAGATCACTAAACGTGTGCTCTACTGTAGCATTAGAAGACTTATTTACATGAGAAATTGGAAAACATAAATGAAATGCATAACTCGTGCAGGTAACCATCAGGCTTAAAAATAATATGAAACTTAGAAAAACGATACATCGGATTGAGTTTTGACTAACTCTCTCGCTATGGGGGTCTATTTCATACATGTCAGATACCTGTCTAACCGTTTCACCTAGGGGAGGACTTAGACAATTAAACTGGCTGACTTATTTTACTAGACCGTAACTTCTTTTTATACTCCTGCTGCGGAGTTTCCTCTAACAGGGGAGGCTTGGTATCAATGTCATTTGCGGGACAGTCCTTGAGAATAGTATTTTGGCAGTCTTTAGGTAAAATGCAGTCCTTGACAAAAGTTTTAGGTTTTAGTCCATGAAATTTCTTGACGTGAGACAGATGGACCCACCCCTTACGGCCCTCCAACTTCACGGCCGTACGGGTGGTCAGAAGGACTTGCTTCGGTTCCTTCCAGCGAGGCTCCAGCGGACTTGAACGATCAAAGTTGCGGACGAGGACCAAGCTTCCTCGAACGATTTCATGCGGTTTCACCTCGGTATTGTCGGGAAATGCAGCGGCAACCTGTGAACGACAAGAGTGGAGGGCAGACATCAAGGAAGCTAGGTAATCTGTCAGCATATTACTGGAAACATCTGTAATACTTCGGGGTCTAGGTGTACCCCACACATTTGGGGGGCGGCCGAATACGACCTCATACGGGGACAGACCTGATCTGGAATGTGCGACCATGCGCATATAAAATAGGGCGACTGGCAGAGCTACTAGCCAGTCCACACCTTTCTCTTGACAGATTTTAGCAATACGTATTTTCAAGGTTTGATTATGTCTCTCTACGAGACCGGCTGCTTCAGGATGGCGTACACAATGAAACTTCCACTGGTACCCTAACAAAAGGGAAACGTGCTTCATAAGTTCGGATGAGAATGGCTGGCCGTTATCAGAATACACGACCCTAGGGAGTCCATAACGGGGGAAGAATTCACGAACCAACTGTTTGGCAGTGGTCGCGGCTGTGTAATCTGGGACTGGATATGCTTCTGTCCACCTGGACAAAGCGCATACAACTACAAGGACATACTTGAAACCTCGACATCGCTCCATCTGAATGTAATCCATCTGAAGGACTTCAAAAGGGTGGTCAGGGGGCTGGAATCCACCTTGTTCCACCGGGACACTTTTACCTGGATTAAACTGACAACATATCATACAAGTACGGACTTTCTGCTTGGCTGCAGCTCGTAAATGCTTGTTGAACCAAATGTTCTGGATACTGTCTAACATGGCTTTTTCTCCTAAGTGTGCTGGACTATGTGCGGTATTGATAATGACTTGAACCATTGAGTCGGGGAGAAACCATGTGGCTTTTCCCTTCGTCAACCATCCTTGATCTGTCTGGACCCCTCCTTGTTCGGACCATTTCTTGATTTCTTCGGGAGTGGCATGTAACTGGATATCTATGACATCTTGAGTGGGGTCCTTAACTGTCATACAAGTAGTCTGTTCTAGAGTGGATGTCGATGTCTTGTTAACTGGTATGTCTGGTGTCTGTGCTGTAAGCTTGGCTGTTCGATCCACTAGATCATTACCTTGGGAAATAATGTCAGTGACTTTCGTATGTGCTTTGCACTTCATGATAGCGATAGATGTCGGTAAATGTATTGCATCTAACAGAGCTTGAATGAGGAGACCATGCTGAATCTTGGTTCCATGAGAAGTCATGAAACCTCTCTCCTGCCAGAGCACTCCAAAGTCGTGTACGACTCCGAATGCGTAACGTGAATCTGTGTAAATATTAACTTTCAGGTTCTTGGCACGTATGCAGGCTTGAGTCAGAGCAACTAGCCCTGCTGCTTGAGCAGACAGAGTGTCAATACGGTGTGTTTCAATAACTTCAGTGTCAGTAGTCACTGCATACGCGGCTACTAGATCTCCCGTACTTGTTCTCATACATGAACCATCCACATAAAGTATCAGGTCGGGATCTGGTAATGGAATATCTGTCAGGTCTTGTCTTGGCTTGGTCATGGTGTTAACTATTTCCACACAGTCATGTGTGGCAGGACTGGAAGTAACTGACGGTAACAGTGTAGCAGGATTTAGAACATTGCAGCGTCTGATTTCTATGTGTGGCTGGAACAGTGTCAGTTCATAACCTGTCAAGCGTGCAATTGTCAAGTGCTGAGTCTGTGTTCGGTTTAAAAGAACTTCCACGGAGTGTGGAACTTGTACTGTCAAGGAGTGTCCTAATACTATGGAGTCACTTTGTCTGATAGCTAGTGCTGTGGCTGCAACTGACTTGAGGCACGCAGGCAGAGCCTGGGCTACAGGATCTAATGTGCTCGAAAAATAAGCACAGGGCTTGTATTGTCCTGCTTGATCTTGTGTAAGAACAGATAATGCTGTACCATCGCGTTCTGTGACAAAAAGTGTAAAAGGCTTACTGTAGTTCGGTGTAGCTAGAACGGGAGCTTGGCATAAAGCTTTCTTTAATTCATTGAAACTAAGTGTATGTTCAGATGTCCAAGGGAGGACAGTCGATACGGCTGCCTCCTGTGTCGTTAGCTGTATCAGTGGTTTGGCTAGAAATGCATACTGAGGAATCCATTGTCTGCAATAGGAAGTGAGGCCGATAAAAGCACGCACCTCCTTCTGGGTCTTGGGCTGAGGAAGATTCGCTATTAACTGGATACGATCGGGTGTCAACTGCCTACCCCACTTGGACAGTAAGTGGCCTAAGTAGATCACTTGCTGGACACAGAATTGAAGCTTTGAAGGGGACACCTTGTGCCCCATCTCGGCTACGAAATACAGGACTGTAAGTGATGCTCGCTCGCAAGCACGTTCAGAACGGGCTGTGATCAGTAGATCATCGACATATTGGAGCAGGGCAGTGTCAGTTGGCATGTGAATATTGTCTAGTTGTCTCTTAAGTGCTTGACTGTAAATACTAGGACTTTCTGTGAAACCTTGAGGAGCTCGTGTGAATTTATAGCTCCTTCCATTTAAACAAAAACCGAAAAGGTACTGGCTGTCTGGATGAATCGGGACACTGAAAAATGCATTTTTAAGGTCTATGACTGTGAAAAATGTAGCTTCAGAATCAATGGCTGTCAATAAAGAAGAAATATCTGGGACTACTGGGTACTGGGGAATGATACATTTATTGAGTTCTCGAAGGTCAATCACTAATCGATATACTGGGGGTGCATTTGGATCAGTACGTTTCATGACGGGAATGATCGGAGAATTACATACATTGGAGTCAGTTTCTACAACTACTCCTTGAGCCATGAGCTCGTCAATAATTTTGGATAAGGCTGCTACAGCCTCAGGTGGCAGTCTGTACTGTCTGATTCGTGGTAACACTACACCTTGCTTGAGAGTCACACGATGGGGTGTGATTTGCATAAAACCAACATCAGTTGGACCTTGCGCCCATAGATGCTGCGGAACATTAGACAATCTCGGATCAAAATCTCGTAAAACATAGTGACCCTTGAAGTCACGTAAAAACAAACGTATTCCCTCTGGGGAACAGCAAATAACTGCACCTAATTCTTTCAGGGTCTTAATACCTAACAAATTTTCTGGACATGACTTCGTAAGTAATAGGTCAGTAGTTCGGGACAATGGACCAACTTCTAGAGTAACTGGCTTTGATATCTCGTTTACAATAGGCTTTCCTGAAAATCCAAGGGAAACATTTCTAGAGCCTGAGAGCGGAGCCCCTGGAACCTCGTCGTGACTAATAGTCGTCCTACTTGCCCCTGTATCAATCAGAAACTTTCTGTCTTTCCCTAATACTTGACTGTGAACATAGGGACCCTCTTGATCTACAGGAATCTCGATGAGAGGCAAGCCTACCTCCCTCTCTAGGCTGTTTCATGAGTACTGCTGGTACTCTGGATACTCGGATTGGGCATACTGGTACATCTGCTGTGTAACCTGCTGTGTTGCAGCAATAGGCTGCGGTGCTGGAACTGTCTGTTGTGCATTCTGTGGCTGAGAAGTCTGTGAAACTTGTTCTTGTCTAGGCGGACGTGGTCTTTCTTTAGTCTTACCGGTAGCTATATTGTGTTTCAGAACTGCACACTCGTTTATAAAATGACCTGGCTGTTTACAATAATTGCATGTCCCTTTAACGGGAGCTGCAGGATGACTGGCTTGATTCGTACCCCTCTTCTGACTGTCTTGAGGAACAGATTGTGCAACTAATACTTTCATTTTCGTGTCTTTCATACGTTTCCTTTCATGATCTTGCTCTTCTCTGATTCTATTCTGGTGATACTGGAGCATCTGAAGCATCTGGGACGGTGTACTAGCTTGCCATGTACTTTCGACTTTCAATACTCGATTCTTAACTTGTGGACTCGAATTCTCGACTAATTTAGTAACAAAAAGATGAGGGTATGACTCGCTACTCGTCTTGAGCCCACTGTTAATGCTAAAACATTTCTCGAATCTAGAATAAAAATCACTAGTATCTTCGTCTGGTTTCTGTTTACAGGCTGAGATTGCATCCCAGTCTTCCTTTTTAGTGGCTAATAATCTTGGCAAAACTTGTATTAATAGTTCAGGTAATTCTTTACATTTACCTCCTAGACCGGTACCTGGTACACGTGTATTTTCTTCAGCTTCTAGAGCTGTCCAATCTATCTTTTTCTCTCCCACCTCCCAATCTTTTTCCTTGAGTTTTTCGTATATGCCCGCAGGCAACAGGACTTTTAGCATTTTAATTATATCTGGATACGTATATTCTCCCATACGGAGCATGTCCTTTAATTCTCGGTGGAATCCTGCTGGATCTTTGTCGTGACAGGGAATTAATTTCTTCATCTCTAAGAGTTCCATCTTGGTAACTGGGGTGTAAACAAATACTCGTTGCATTTCACCACCCGCTGTCCTAACTGGGTGTACTTCTCGTAACGGATTCTGTCTGTCTATGTAAAACGGTTTACTTTCTGGGGGTGAGACATGAACAAAATGCGGGTTCAGAAACGTTCTATATTTATGGCGTTGTTCTAGAATGACACTAATTAAATCGGTACCTAAACCTTTCCATCTATACTGGAGTAACTCGTTCAGGACATCATGTAACGGACCTGGATCAGAATGTTGACCCTCATACAGTGTAATGAGGTGCTGGATCATATACATACCCACCAGTCGCTGCTCGGCTGGGGGCAGTTTCAGAAACATTTGTGCCACTATTTCGTCTGGAAAAGTGGTAGAATCAGTAATCCATCGGACTGCTGATCGGGCTAGTTCTTGTTCATACATAGTACTTAACTCACTATAACCGATTCGTGATTTCAGAATGTGATCGGTAGCTTGAAATACTTGTTCTAGAGAACCTTGTTCCGGTGCTGGAAGATGGAAGGCTTTCTTGTGTTCTAGACGTAAATGTCGGTCTGGAAATCTAGATTTACCTACATACGCTATTCTGGCGGTATTCTCGTCGTCTACCTCTTCAGTAGAAGAGTCATTTTCTTTCTCGCTTACTTGTGCTTCTCTGCGTTGTTCGTGTAACCTTATTATTTCTTTACGTATTTTCTTGTACATATTCTCTATACTATTGAGTGTCTTGTGCTTACCCTCGGCTATATTATCACTCCACCTTGTCAGAACTTTCATTTCGACCGGATCTTTAGTCGGGGAATCTTGTTCCCGTATTAAACAATTGATCAGAAACTTTAATAACATCAACTGAATCTCAGCTTTTCTGTGAGACATGACTTCACCAATACTTTCTGGATCTTGTCCTGTACGAATGAAACGATACATTCTGTCTAGATCTTCTTTCATATTCGGTAGGGTGACCAAATACTCGGACACCTGTCTTATACGTACGGAATATAGAACCATACTATCCTCGCCTGGGACTGGATCATAACAGCATTCAGTAAGAACTCGCCTGATTTCTGCAATGGACTTATATTTGGGCGTACGCTGTAACGCACGTTCATGTAACTCGACTGTTCCTAAACGTCTACTTGGCGGCGGGGTACCAGGAGGACCTCCTCCTGCGGCCCCTATACTGGAATCATCGACTGATACTCTTCGTGCTGGCAGAGTGGCTGATGTGGCGGGAATTTGTACTACGGGCTGGACCGGGGGTACCGTAACAGGTACTGCACCAGGTGCCCCGGTGGCTGGAAGACCATGAATTACATTATTTACAGGAGCTGGTAGAACAGGATTTGCATATTCTGGGACTGTGTCGTCCAAATAGGACGAGAGAAAAATATCAGCTGCGGTCGGTTTGTGACGTAGCTTGGTCGGAACTAAGGGTGGCGGAAAATTACTGGATGCCTCCGGGGTTGCTTTTGGCAAGCCCTCGGCAAGAAGAGGATACATACCCTTAATAAGGGCATTCCTCTGTCTGTCTGACTGTTCGGTTTTAACTCGTTCACCTATCTCGATTAGTTCCCTTTCCTGGGCTCTTTCTGCGGATTCCCTACTTAGTTCTGACTTCCTGATTTCTTTTTCTGTTCTTTTATGAGATTCTTTGCGCCATAACTCGATGGCATCTTTCTGTGACTGTCTGGCTTTCTTTTTCCATAATACTTCTTCTACTCGCATGATGCACTTGGCATCCCACGTACCTGATACGGGCCATCTATACTTCTCCTCTAATTCCTTGGTGTACTCCACCCATAAATCTAGATATAATATGGCGCTTATGCCATGCTTTTGATACATAAAGTGACCTGGACTGTCCCTAGGCGGGACAGGAACTGCTTCTTCTAACAGACCTTTTCTAGTTCTTAACTGACGTAATTTAGAAAACAAAGGCATGACTGGGCTGGAGTCTAGACACAATACAATACACAATGAACACGATAATTACTTCACTTTCATACCACGACATTAAAATACATGAATGACATTAAAATAACAATTCTGACAAAATACTACCTGAAATACTAAAAACAGAATACATGAATTTCTCGAGAACAGAACGGACTAGAACAGAAACTAGATGCACTGCTAGACCAGTACGAAACTTACCGGTCTCATAAAGAGACACGTCAGGACCCGCATCCACCTAAGTGGACACTTCGTGTTGGATCTGTGTATCCCAAACCCACGGACCAGAGACAATGCAATTGACCCTGTCTAGATACTACCCCAGCAACGGTACTCACCGGGCAGCAAGAACGGAAGGCCTCGGACTGGACTGGACTGCTACGACGCCGGACGGACGAACTTCGGACTTCTGTTACGGGTGGGCATTCGGATACCTCGGACCTTGGACTCTCGGCTTAGGCTCTGGTCGGGACTCGCCGCGTTCCTCCACCGCCTCGTCTGGACGCTGGACCGCAACCTCCGTTTCCTCCGTGGGCCTGAGGGATACTTGAAGCAGAAATATCTGCCACTGCGCAGGATGGTTCCGTCACGACTGCAGAGGATCAGGGGGCTTGCGTGGCTTCTCCGGCGCGTGGGGAAAGGGCAAGTCCCTATTCGGGCGCCATTATGTGGTAAATAAATAAATAATACCTCTATTTTTGACTGGATATAACAATAACAGATAGCTCAATAAATAAGAGTCAAGATTCGAGGTAGTAGGAGTATGCAGGTTTAATACAGCATAAAGGACAGGAACAGGACAACCTGCACGGGCAAGATCCGGGATGGCTAGCAACCTTTAATAACAGTGCACAAGCATATATACTAAAACAATTGCATTACAGTACATGCAGTAGGCGTAGCAGTGGGTGGGGTTCGTAGCAGTTCGCGAAAGATAAGGGTGAAAGTAGGTGTAACAGGAGGCGTGTACATAGACATGTGATGTAAACGTAACAGAATATGTCATAAATGGGGCGGAAACATGGAGGGGGCTACCTGAGGAGCCGGGACCTCTAACCTAGTGGTGCGCGCAAACTGGCAATGACGTGTGACTAGGGAGAAGCTGGGGGCTATGACTTCTGCGCTAGGAGCAGAGACTGAAGTCTGGAGAGTCAGAGCGACATGTACCTAAACACTATCTAGTATCTGATGTTTAGAGAACATGTTGATAGAATCCAAAAGTTATCAGGGTAAAGGCTAACAGATTCTAAGACTGGTGCATGCATTATTCTACATGTAGTGCGTGTTGAGGAATATTAAATGACCATTAATACAGTATTTCTCTTACATGGAGACGTAAAGGCTAGACCATGACGGAAACTATTGATGCGATTCAGTAGCTTAGGAATGCAGAGAAGGAGGGCTGGACTGATAACTAGAATCATAACATACTCTTGGCAGACTAGCAGGCAGAGCCAGGACGAGCCGGGCACTGTGAGGCAGGAAGTAAGTGAAGGGTCAGGGATACAGGTGGGGGCTGTATCGCTCCTCAGCGAGGATTCAGGAGACAGGAGCTGAATCTGAGTCCGGGCCCTTTTGAGGCCTAGAAACGGGGACTTTACAATGAAATAACGTGCACACTGTGAAACGTGGCAACGTAGCTTTACATAGGCCTAATATTCGTAGTTTTCACGAGGACTGGAAACTGGCATACTAGAGATGGACACAACTGTAATTGCGTCTTTAATCGATCATGGCGAATACATATGCATATTGATCATGCACATATAACATAAAATGGGGAACACGTAGGGACACAGAACATGGCAAAATTTACTTTTCCACAGCACGGGTACACTTTGACGGGGTCCTTTTGGCCCTTTGGCCATGGTCAGATTGGAGATTATTCTAGTTTGCTGGGCACAGGGAGTTGGTGTAACTGATACTACAGCATTTATTCCGGGCATGGGCCCAGAGGCTACCTCTGGCGTTTTGGGTACCCTCGCCTCTGTGGATGTAAGATCAACCAGTGGATTTTCCTTCGGTTCACACACATCCTGCCTGTTCTTAGAATGAAGTTTGATTAGTGTCTTGAGGGAAAAGAAATTATCCTCTCGAGTACAGGGAGTATCAGGGATTTCACAATTTTCTCTATCTGGGCAATGGGGGGAAACTGAGGTAAGGTGCCTATTATAGAGGTTGGCTTTGGGCTAACATTTACCAGCTTAGTTGAATTTCGCATAATCTGACTACCAGTCAAAAATTTACGTCCTCCTCTTGTAGGCATGAGTTTCTCTGGCCTCCCTGAACCCAATGATTTCTCACTTCCTTTGAAGGTTTTTGCCTTGAACTTCTTAGAGGTTTTAAAACATCCTCCCCTTAGGACACTTGTAGCTCTTTTCATTTTAATGGGCGCTGTTCTGGGACCTGCAACAGTTGCTGGCTCTAAATGCAGAAGACCCAATGATGCAATAATATGGTGTAATGCAGGAGTCAATACAAATCGTTCAAATACCTATCAGGTGTCCATGAATTATACCGGTGGTTAGAGGGGTGGCCCAGCCCGGCCAACTCCTGCCTCCGACGGCCACAGACGGCCTGCCCTTGTCCCGGGCTTCTCCCGGGATGCTCCCGCGCAGCGGCACAAGTAGGTAGCTAAATAGCGTCCGTGGGGAGAGGGCGGAGCTCAACGAGACAGCCAGGTGTCGAACTAGCCCAAGTGCTCCTGGAACTTGGAGTCCTGCACTAGGGCTGCGGCGTCTCCTCTTCACAGCGTCCCCCTTCTAATGGTATTTATCGAACACTCGTGGCCCCTAAGAAACAAGAACAAAGGCAACGGCAACAGTTCGCCTTGGTGACGATGCGGCGAGGTGCTTTGAGGCGTCCGTGGGGAGTGGGCGGAGCTCAACGAGACAGCCAGGTGTCGAGCTAGCCCAAGTTCTCCTGGGACTTGGAGTCCTGCACTAGGGCTGCGGCGTTTCGTCTTCACAGCGTCCCCCTCCTGATGGTATTTATCGAACACTCGTGGCCCCCATGAAACAAGAACAAAGGCAACGGCAACAGTTCGCCTTGGTGACGATGCGGCACCCGCGAAGCGGGTGTGGTGAGGCGATTTGAGGCGTCCGCGGGGAGTGGGCGGAGCTCAACGAGACAGCCAGGTGTCGAGCTAGCCCAAGTGCTCCTGGGACTTGGAGTCCTGCACTAGGGCTGCTGCGTCTCCTCTTCACAGCGTCCCCCTCCTGATGGTGTTTATCGAACACTCGTGGCCCCCAAGAAACAAGAACAAAGGCAACGGCAACAGTTCGCCTTGGTGACGATGTGGCAGAAAGTAGTCCCCAGAGCAACAGATAAAGAACCATAGAGGAATGAGACAGTACTATGTCCCTGCTCTGTGGGAGGAACAGAAGAGAGAAAGGAGGGATAAAGAGGCAGGACTAGGATGTGTAAAGGACACAGAGAGATAAATGAAAAGCAGTGGCACGAAAGGGGATGAACTTCAAGCGCACAGACTGATTACAGCAGGTCTCTAATCCCTCTTCTGTATACAGCAGAGGGATTTGGTGGTTGTGTGCAGAGGACAGAACCGTTCCGTCCTCTGCACCGAACGGGTTAACTATGAGACATAATTTGCATCAGGTACAGTTTTCTGTAATCATGCATTCCAATCAGTTCTGGGAAGCGTAGTCTTTATGTAACTACGTTTAACTTGGATGCTGATAAAGCTAGGGATGTAAGGCATAATACTCAAGAATCTGACTCTACAGTTAGGAAAATCAAAATTCTGAGCATGCATACAACAGATAATGAGAACAAACAGATGCCAGAAAAGAAGCCGAAAGGGAGGGAAAGAAACCCATTGGACATGGCATGAGGCAGGGATGTCCTCTTTCACCCATACTCTTCCTGATTGCCCTAGAGTGCCTCACATTTACCATATTCCCCTCAGAAGACATTTGGGGAACAGAAACCATAGCTGGAAACCTGATAATTATACTGTATGTGGACTACTACCTCCTTACTTTAGCCTCTCCAGATTTTTTGATGCCAGCACTGATGCTCTACATATCAGTTTTTACAGCGTTTTTCAGGTACAAAATGGACTGGACCGAAAGTGACGTCTTACCCACTATCATCTATATCACAAGGGAAGCCCTCCATGAACACCCGTTTTGGTAAATTCCCACCAAGTTGAACTATCACAGATGATTGATTACTACAGACTATCGAAAATGACTGTGCTGACTAATCAAATGCACAGGGAGGTCACTAAATGGAGCATGTCACAATTGTCGCTATGGGGAAAATTCCAAATTAAGAAGATGGGGGCAGGTCACAGATCAACTACATTTTCGGCATGCTGCCTATACTGGTCCCTACCAGCATCAGAACTATGCCTAATAGACACAGCCATTTAAATATACTTTTGACAAGGTGAGACATGAGGACTCGCCATGTCCAAACTTTAAGCCAATACTTCTGGCAGACTCAGACTCCCAAAGATGGTAATATATCATGCCACATCAGCTCTTACAGCAAGCATATTGTTTTGCCACAGATCTGGGACACACCAAATGGGTACTCCTGGTACAACAACTATGGGTGGGCCATGAAAACCGAAAATTATATGTCTGTATCATCCTTCATAGATACCTTAAATAGAGCTGCTTTGTGAGACTCACTTAACAAAAGAAGAGGGTCTAGCACTGCAGAAGCAATGCAGGGTGAAAATCTACGCCAACACGTACTCAGCATTTGCTATGGGCAGGGGGTTCTGGTTTGGATTCTTCGTGGGACCCTGTTTCTCTAGCGGATAGAGATCATAGAACAAGAAGGTCACTGTGATATTAGCAGGCAAATTAGATGGCAAGGATATCGCCTTTGTTAACATTTATTACCCCCAATGTGGACCAAACGATCATTCCTATCCTCCCTAACGCCTCTCCTCACCGGAATACATCGTTACCCTGCGTTACTTGATGGAGATTTTAATTGCGTGGCTGACTTTAGTTAGATCACAACCCTGCACACATCACCACTACATAAAACAGCCCAGGCATTTCGATATTGGATCAACCATTGGTGATTTGTCGATACCTGGAGAACCTTAATTCCGGATGTGGCTTCTTTTCATATTACGCAGGTATGCACAGTTTGCTTACATACTTTCTGATACTCGGCTAACGTACATGTGACAGCTAGCAAAAAAAATACTGCGACCACAATCAGTTTTTACTGATTCTAGAATGGGCATTGTCCAGACCCTGCATTCCGATATGGAAGTTCAATACTGCGATGCTGGATGAGGCAGCCTTCAGATCTACCCTCAGGAACACGATCAGTAAATACTTTATGGAGAATACGGGTATGGCTTCCTCCCCATAAGCGGAGTGGGATGCATTCAAACTAGTGGTATGCGGTCATAGCATCTCAGCAGTAGTAGGGTCCTGGTCCGGATTCATCCTGAGATCAAACACTAGGAGTACCTCTTAATGAAACTGGAATTACCAAAAGAGAGTGAACAGGGCCTCATGACAGACAGAGTAGAAAGGAAAAAAGTCCTCTAACTAGTGGAGCGACTCCAGAATTATGATTATTGAGCCTATATTATTAGGGCACACACAGATTGTGATACAATCAGCAGATTACTAGGGGAGCTGGCCAATCCTGAAAGACAGGGTTTCCAAATACTGCAGATGTGAGAAAAGGGAGGGTGACCTGGTTTACAGGTAGGCCGAAATGAATACGGTCTTTGGTGTTTATTAGTCTATCTATGGGCGCTCTGACGAGGTGCCATGCAGGATTATGTTCTGTCAGTAAGTATGAAGCAAATGTAATTGGCAGTGTCTGCTTCCACAGAAGGTGATATCACAATACAGGAAGTGAGGGGGAGATTAAAGCTAACCCTGGGCGTAGTTTGCGTAGTAGCACTACACTTTGAACTACACGTAGTACACGTAGCGTCGCTGATGACACTGTATACTTGTCTGCACTGTGACATAATTGCAAATGTCATCTTGCACAGTGCCAGTTATTATAAAATAAGTATCTCTATCTTTATATGCTAAAGAGCATATAGTACTTTCACAAAAGTGAAACTGAAATATTAGCAAGCAGTGAGAGAGGTGATGATTTTGGGATCCTCCGTAACCTAGGGAGTGAACCAAGCAGATGCCTTGAAAACAAAAAGCACATCTTCTTGAATGTGCAACGTACCATGCTCAGAAGGCTTGCTACTGGAATTTTATGCATGTTATGTAGACACGCTTATCCCAATCTTGACTACATTGTATGAGGCAGCAGGATTAGCGGGAGAACAGTTATACGGTAACATCCTACAGGACCCTCTCCATTTTAAATGTGGATTATAAAATACTTAGTAAAACCTTGGTTACTGGGCCCCCATCTAGGTGATCTTATTCACACTGATCATCCAGATTTTATACCTAAATGTAGTATGATCCCTAACTTTCACCAAATACTCCATACCCCATTAGTGGACTATCCTAAAGCAGTAGCGATCGGCACTGACAGAGAAAGCTTTTGACTCTCTGCGCTGGGACTTTCTTTACACTACACTGGCCAGCATGGAACTAGGGGATAGCTTCTTCACCTGGACACTTCTGCTATATTCATCCCTGATGGTCAGGGTCTGAACCGGGGTGTCTTATTAGCACACTGTAAGACAGAGACCGGACCTGACAGGATTGTCCGCTGTTACCAGTGCTATTTGCCATGGTTGTTGAACCCGAATCAAATGCATTCTGTTAGACTTGGCATCATTGGCGTGAGTCTCCCTTCCATTTTTACTGATTGCCTCCTCTGTTTTTTATATGTTTTGGCGGTTATATGCTTTGGGCATTGTCCCACTGCTATTCAGTGCCACAGTGCAAGTGCTCCCTATGTTAAAATGATGTACTGATTAGTGACTCCATGATTGGGTTATTTGATTTACTTGTCAGACCCTAGTACAGTGCACCATGTGTGCCCAGGGCTTGTAAATCAAATGCTGCTGGTGGGCTTGTAGCACTGATTGTGCCACCCACAGAAGCCACTTGTAAAGTGTGTCTCAGGCCTGCCATTGCAAGGCCTGTGTGCAGTCTGTGACTGCCATGTCGATTTGGCAAGTGCACCCACTTGCCAGTCCCTAAACCTTCCCTTTTCTTCATATCAGACACCCCTATGGTAGGCTGAAGGGCAGGGTGCATTGTAAGTATAAGGTAGGACATACCCTGGTGTGTGTAGCATGTCCTAATAGTGAATTACAGCCATTTTCGTTTTTATGTCTCGCTGGTGTTAGCAGCGCAAAGCGCTGCATCCAGCGAAAGACCTATTGTTGTGGACTTGCCGGGAATGTTGGACAGGGGATGTGCACGCGCTTTTCCTCGGCGATTTCACCTCGTGGGCGCGCACGTTGAGCCCGGCGCCGTGCACATCCCCTGTCCCACATTCAGAGCAAGTCAGCCTTTCGAAAGCGCGCGCACACGCACACATAGACATACACACGCACAGCTACACACATGCACACACACGCACACACGCGCGCGCACACACACATGCACCCCGCCATGGGCTCACGTGCACACACACAGCCACGCACGCACCCCCCCACCACTCACAAGCTCACGCGCGCACACACACACACACACACACACACACACGCGTGCATGCACACAGACACGCACACACACATACACACACATATCCCCCCCTCCACTCACCGTGCTCTTTTGTCGCGTCGCCTCGCTGCTCTCTACAGGCTCTGCACTCCCCTGGTGTTTTCTCCGCCGCATCACCACACGCGGGGCTTCCCTCACGCCTGGGAGCCCCGCGTCACCGCTGCTCTCCGTGGGCCGGGCTTCCCGCAAAAAGCGGAAGTCCCGCCCCACGACGTGACGCTCCCGAACTTCCGGTTTAAGACAGCCAGAAGGAGAGACAGCAACTAGGCAGGGAGCAGCTCGACGGCCGGAAGCGGCCCGGCTTGAGCTCGGCACAGAGGACCCACTCAACTGAATTTTTCAAGTAAACACCAGGGATACCGTGTTTTGTGTTGTCACGTCTGCATGTTTTCTTGTTGTTAGGGTTTCACACTTACAGAAATTTATTTTCTTTCAGACTTCGATACACATTGGTTATTGTTGTATTGTTGTATTCAGCTCCACTTACGTGGGTTACTTCATTATTTCATGGCCAAAGGTCCTTAGCACAATGCTCACGTGGCAGCGGCTCCTCATTTTAACATCTTGCAGCTCTGGTTTGTTTTCTGGTGCAAGAAGCAAATGTCGCATGCCTCTTACATGATTTCGGCGCTGCCCCTCCAAACTCACCATGTGAACTCATGACCTCCCCAGCCCCTCCTTCTTATCAGCTCACTGTGCTGCCCAGTGACGAGCACACACTGATAGGAGGCTGAGCTCTTGTGAGGGCGGATTAATGGAGAGGTGAAGATGCTGGAGTCCCTGTGGCGTGAGATGCTGTGATTGACAACTTCTGCTGGCGCACGAGTGAGGTGTGACAGGCAGGGCAGAGGCAACCTTTCCATCACAAAAGCACTGCCGGGCGCCTGGCGCCGGTGCCAGGCGGGCGCGTCATACAGCCAGTATCTCCAGACCCACTGCCCCCCTGCCCTGTGCCCCCCCTCACCTCCTTCCCATGATACATGACCCTCCCTTCGCTTAGGGCTGGGCGTTGAGGCCTTAGATGCCCGTGAGACCAGCGGGTCATTAGGGATCATTTCAGAATTGCTGTCGGAATACCACATTTAATTCTGTTTAAAAAAAGACCAAATTATCTGATGCGAAACATATCTGCATATCACCCAGAGTTCCTATAATGCTTTATTTCTCTATTAAACACACCTCAAACATAGGCATGTGCACAGGAGCGCGACCATTGCTTTCTATGCTGCACGTATGCACCTGAGCATGGGTAGAGTATTAGCTGCCCACAGAAATGCTTCCAGAACCTACTTTATATGTAAACGCCATAAGACGAACAGTACTTAAGAGGAGGGAGTGAAACCAAACAATTCTTTTTTGAAAACGAAGTCATTTTTTATTTGTATATGTAATTTATGTGTGTACGTGATGACCTTTAGCTGTGGTTTTTTAGGTCTGTGCGTGTGTTTCTTGGGGTAACCATTGTCCCT
The DNA here is from genome assembly GCF_964261635.1 of Lissotriton helveticus. Classification (NCBI taxonomy): domain Eukaryota; kingdom Metazoa; phylum Chordata; class Amphibia; order Caudata; family Salamandridae; genus Lissotriton; species Lissotriton helveticus. Next base: position 189,176,106 of record NC_136057.1, on the reverse strand, counting down.
TGTGTTCCTTATTTCCACTTTGTGGTGCCACCCACCTCCTTACTTGAAGAAAAATGCAAGTGTTGAGGAGCGCAGGCGCATGATTTGAGTTAATGGATGACCTGTGTTTGTGCCTTCAGTTTGACCCTTGGCTTGCATTGCAGGTGCAAATTGTCTAGCAACAGGGCTTTAAGTGGGATGAAAAAACTGGGGGAACTCTCAAAGGGGCATGTCCAGTGTAATTAAGGGCTTGGCTTAAAACACGTAAGCTAAAAATCTGTGCTTAGCACAGTGTGCCGCCTGACTTGTATTTTGCTGTTCCTATCATTGCATCCAGATATATGATACAACAAATAACATCATACCTGAGGACTATTGGCTTTCTCAATGGTTGTTAGTTGCATAAGGTAAATAAGCAGCAACTGTGGCTTGTATATAATATTGAAAAAGCTTCCACTTAAAGCCCTGGTGACACCTCGACAATGTTGCTGCTCCTGAATTTTAAAAAGAGAAGCGAAATCCACAGAGAACATGACTATCTTTAAAGGATTTACCTTCCCTCTCCAACACTCACCTGGCATGACGTCATGCCGTAACTTCTCCACTATGAGAAGTGAGCAGTGTGAGCACGCAAACCTTAATGTGCATGCTGTCACTGCAGTCCGGAAACAAATGGGTGGTCTGTGCCAGGGCACAAAACAGAGCCCGATAGAAACCCGTTTCAAGGCCCCCTTTAAAAAACTGCCGGTGCTCAGACCCGGTGAGACCCGGCCCACTTAAATCCCTGCCTAGCGAGTTGGAATAACAGTAAGGTATTTTTGGGCAAAAGGAATGGGGAGTGAAAGACTACTTTGATGGACTCAAGAACTCTGTATTGGTTATGGTGGAAAAACCCTGGCCCTGTAGATTCTGTTCTTGTTGCAGCCACATTGACTAACTTTTTTGCATCGCAAATCATTACATCGTTGTCAGTTCAGTGGCGGCCGGCATGGATCGGGAGTGGTGTGGAGTACAAAAAAAAAAAAAGGAAAAAAGAACGTACCTTGTCACTGTTGTGTCTCTCCTCCATCACGACTCGGGAACCAGGAAGCACCCAGGATCCCCTGAACAGCCATAACACTCTAATGCAGCGTAGTGATTGGTAACTAAATACTTATAAGTTCCCAAAAGCGAGACCTATAGGCTATGCCAATGCTTGTTTACTATTGCAAGGCTGACTGTTCTCTATAGGCCAGAATGGGCAGTTAGATTATTTCATCTGACTCAGGGAACATGGTAGAAATTCGAATTTAATATGCCTGAACTCGGAATGATAAAATACATATTTTAGTAAAGTTGGTTTTAACATTCTGTGTTTGAAAATACCACTTATAGAAAGTAGGTATTTTCTTGTCAAACTATCCAGGCCTGTCTCTGCCAGGTTGTGTTTTCCTTGTCTGGAGTTTAAGTGACCGGGCTGGGGGATTCCAGGAGACAAGCTGAGGCAGCCCAGTGGTGAATAGAGCGATCTGCATCTAGATGGAAGGGAGGAGTTGCACCTGGGACCTGAATAGAGCTGGGCCTTCCCTCCACAATGCTGGCTCCACCCCCTGTGGCTTGTCTGAAGTCTCTTCCCTGCACTGTGAAAGGAGAGGAGGAATCATGTCAACAAAGTGCTCCAGGGCTGTGCCTTCCCTCCGCAGTGCTGGCTCCACCTCCTGTGGGGCGTCTGATGTTTCTGCCCTGCACTGTGAAAGGAAAGTAGGAGTCATGTAAACAGAGTGCTCAAGAACTGGTTTGGACTAGGAAGAGGCCTCTCTGCCTTCAGAGAACAAAGGATTTTGTGGTATAAATATTGGGTGCCAGACCCAAGAACTGTAGATCACTTCTGGGAACAAGACGAACCTTTTGCCAAGGAGAAGAACCAAGAAAGCTGCAGGAGTTTGGACTGCCCCTCTGTCATTGTGCTGTTTGCTGGGTTGGCCTGCAGTGGTGTCTTCATTGCCAAGTTAAGGAGAAGGAACTTTTAAAGAACTTTCATCATCTTGCAGAATATTGTTTCAAGGGCTTGAACTTGTGCTTGCCTACTGCTGAAGTCTCAGGGGCAAAAGACTTTCTCTCCAGCTCTCCTCAGAGTTTCGTTGCTGGGAATTCTGTTTGCAAAAGCCTGCGTGTCGCTGGGAGGTGGAAGCGCAATGCAATGAGAAGAAGAGTGACGCCACCACAGCTGAAATTAACGCATCGCCGGAGAAGCGGGCCACTGCCGCATTTCCCAGGAAGTGTGTCTTCGTTGACGCTGCCTGCTGTTGCATCACCGGAGAAGCGTGACGCCATCGAAAGTGTCACCATCGCATCGCCGAAGAAGCGTGTCGCAGGGCCTGTCGCAGCTCCAAAGTACAGAGTCGTCGCAAGGCTGCCAGGGCGTGAACGCATCGCCATCGCATCGTCGCATCAAGGGCGCCATCTTCTCGCATCGCACCAGGATTGTCGCATCGCGTCGAGGCGCCATCTTGCGCATCACAACCAGGCAGAGAATCTACGCATCACTTCCGCACCGGTAAGGATCAAGACGCATCCCCTACTTTGCGCAAGTATTGAGGCCCAACGCATCATCTCCCCCAAATCACGGAACCAACGCAACACTCTGCGAGCCTTTTGTGTGTTTTGCGTGCTGTATGCAGGTACTTTGTTGAGAACTGTGCCGCTGTGTCATTTGTGGTCTTGTGTTAAGTCTATATAAAGAATACTTATTTTTATAAAACTTGTGTGGTGTCCATCTGTAGTGTTTTCACTGTATTACTGTGTATATTCATAAATGCTTAACACACTGCCTCTGAGATAAGTCTGTCTGCTCATGCCAAGCTACAAAGGGGTGAGCAAGGGTTATCTAGGAGTGTAATCCCCTTGTCCTGACTTAGAAGCAAGGGTCCCTATTTGGTCAAAGGTGTACACCATTGCCAACTAGAGACCCCCAGTTTTAACACATTCCCAATACATGCTCCGACAATGGGTGAAATTCTGCCAGAAATAGGGCAGAGTCTCTGCTGGACACCAGTCACATTTTGCTATCAGGGGGTTCGTATTTACCACAACTTAGCCATTGAGAGCAATTTTCAACTAGCGCAGACTTCCCTGCAGACTGCCATACATTTCAGGCCAACACTTCCTCTATAAGTAGCGGGCAGGGTCATGCCTACAAATATAGTTTTCCTTCTCTGTCTCTTGTATTACTTTGCAGCTTGCCCAATTTGACTCTCAAAATCCATCTATCAGGAGATGAATAGCCTATTGATATACCTCGTATAAGGCATTGGAAGTCCTAGACTGACTTTAACCACACTGCAGCTCCTCACTAATGGAGGTGGGTTGGTGGTGCCTGACCTGGAGCTTTATTACCTGGAAGAAAAACTGAAATGGGTAGCTTACTGGAGACATTGTGAGGGAGGTGAGGTGAGGGGAGGAACAGCGACTGGTGTATGCTTTCTCCCCACCCGTACCCTGATATTGGCCACACTGATTAGCCGGAATGCTCGAACAGGAGCTGAATTCTGGTCTCCTATTGAATACCCTTGAATTGGTATGGGCCTAGGCCTTGTAGAGAACACACAAGGGTTCCTTATGCGAAGGACCTCCCCCTGTCGGCATCATTACTAGTCCAGCATGAGGGATATTGGTATGGGTTGTGAGAGAGAAGGGGTATGAAAGTGCTAGGGAACTGGTATGCAGGTGGAAAAATAAGGGACTTTGTGGATCTCATAAACGAATATGCTCTACTGCAAACACGTTTTTAGGTCTCGCGACCTATCGATGCGCGCAAGCGCATCGAGCGGAGCGAGAATTCAAGTAGCCAAAATCCTCGTCAAACCAAGGGCTTTCTGCTGCGGTTTTCTTGAAGTTCACGTGAATCACGTGAGCAAACAAGCACGCGCATTCACGCAGCACAGCACATCAAAGGGCTTCTCCTCCCCTTATTATTCATGGCCGGCCGCAGGCCGGCCGTATTTTCTGTTTCCCGGACGCTCTGCATTATCAGGTACGTGTTGTTTTCTTTTCACTTTGTCTCCGTGCGTGCGTTCCCCCACCACTCGTGTTGTTCTCTCCCTTGTCTTATGTCTCCCCAGCGTGTGTGATCTTGTTTGGGGAGTTTTTTATTTATTTATTCATTCATTTTCTTGAACTCCTCTGTTTCTTTTTAGAAGTTCCCTTAATCTTTCTTTTGTGTCTCCGTGGGCTCTGATCCTTCCCGATGACCCCGCCTGCTCTCCACGTCACTTGCCCACGTGCATCTTTCCACCTATGCACGGGGCTTTCTGATTGGCTTAATTCCGCGAATCAAGAGTTCCTTTAAATGCCCCCCCCCCTTCAGGGATATCCTCCTAGCTGCCTTCCTCGCGGAAATTGCCGGTCGCCCTGCCTCGCTCTCGGTACGGACATTGGTAAGTAATGAGAGAGCCCTTTAGACGCTTTACTCTTGTTTTTCCTTTACGTTCTCAGACTGGATGCCTGTGAGCACCCGTTCCTGGAGGATTCTGACTAGGCCTCCCCTAGCTTGAAACGCCTTCATTGCATTTACGAGACTTTCCGTGATGGCGACCTAGTGCATCTTCTTTATTCTGCATTTTTCTTTGCCTGTCATTTCTCTTTAGTTGTCTGCCCTTTGCACTTTAGGTTTATAATCCTAGGGTTTTCTTTATTTTGTCCTAGCGACCGGTATTGCTTGAAGCTGAGCTCCTCATTGATTAGGACTGCCCCTTGTACCCGACTTTCTTGATCCTCCGGTGACCTTTGAATTTAACACTTCCTGTAATTGACATGTCCCGCATCCCGTTTTTATGGTAAGACGCGTTAGATATAGAAGACGTCGGGGGCTTTGAATTTGCCAGTACTTTCATTCTGTTCAACCCCATTTTTTACTTCCTATAGATATTCTGCACTGTCGCTTGTTGTGATTCGCTATATGGACAGTATATAGCTTCCTTTGTCCAGGTATGCACATGTTCTCTAGATGACCAGCGCAGTGGGTTTTGTCTACACGTACCCGTGTTCTTGCACCTACTCCAACCGGCCAACACTTTCTGCCGTGAGCTTGCTTACCTCAGTGAGAGCACAGATTATTTTTGTTTGTTTTGAGCACATCCTTTTTCCTAGTCCTGTATCTTTGGTGGTTTGTCTGACCCTTGAATTAAACATTCTTTCACTGTTCTGGGTCTCCTCCGTTATTGTCTATGTAAGCTGTTGTTTGCACATTCCTAATCACGGAGTATGAAACCCAATTTCTGACTACCACTGTAGAAACATACGTGCAGCATCTTCAGCCTATTGCCTTTTAGTTATTAGTCCTTTGCATTCATTATCTTGTAATTTTGCTTTTGCTATCGCGGTATACACTTGAAAATAATGGCATTTTGTGCTCAAGTAGCATGGGTTTTGAAAACACAAATTTAGTGCATTTCCAGTGATGTTAGTACAATGTTCAAATCGGAGTAACATATGGAAGTTTTCCTGTGTTTCAAAACTGCTGTTGGTGAAAAAAAATTACTATACGTGTCTCTTCTCCAATAGAAAGGATGGTCTGAATTAAAACTGAGGTCTATCTCCAGAGATTGTAGAGGCTTTTTTCCAGAATCATTGGTGCTACAAAGAACAAGCACTGGCGTTGCCAATAGGTCTGGATCTATTGGTTTTGTAAATGACAAAGCCCTTTATGTTTTTAAAATGAAAACAAAAATAAAAGGCATTGTTATTTGCAATTGTAATAGCTCCAACTTTCCTACTGCGAGACCTATTGGCAACGCCAGTGCTTGTTACTGTATGGGGCAGCGGCAGCAAACATGCAGAGGGCCTGTGGGAGGACAGGCAAGAAGCCCTGGAACACAGAGGCCTAGAAACCATGTGGAAATAACATCAATCCACAAGGTGGGGTAGACTTTTGATAAGTTTAATTGCTGTGCCAATAATATGGGTGTTGAAGAGCCCGGCAGAACCTTGCAACTGTAATACTATTCAAACCATCACATAAGAAATTCCATAACAGAAGACTAACCTAACCAATGTCTAATTATATCATATAACAATAAACAGTAAAGACATCCTATCTGAAGATGCTGCATATCTCCCCCCTTTTTTCTTTTTTTTAACAGCACACACACATACAGACCCACACAGACACTACTTCACACAAACAAACACATGAAAAACAGGACAAGAGATCAACACAACCAGAGAAAAACAATACCTAAAGTAAATATGAAAAACTAACCGGATGCCACTCAACATGTAAGAGTAGTGTATCTTTTAGGTACTTTGATAACACAAGTACTCCTTAAACCAGAACTCCGACCATTCCCTGAAACAGGCACTTGCTTATCACTTAGGCATTTTTCTTCCCTTTCATTATCACCTTTACCAATTCTAGCAACTCTTGCCATATTCCACCATTGCCCAATCATAACACAAACAGCATTGCCTCTAACTTTGATGGCTCTAACAGAATCTCTACATTTCGAAGATCTCATTCTTAACAAAATAGCTTCTTTGACACACACCAAATCACTCACCTTGAATTTGACCCCTGGACATATTTTTCCTTGCACCTGATGACCCATCACTTCCATCTTCCAAAAAGGACACAATGAGGACACCACTTTTCACCCTCTCGTGAGTTCAAAGGGTGCTTTACCAGTGACCAAATGAAGTGTAGATTTTTGAGCCTACACCAAATCTCAGATAGCTACTTTACATTCAAATCCAGATTTAACTGCGTTCTGGTTACATTCCACGACAAGCCTGTTGAATGTCTCCACTTTTCTGATGGTCTGAGGGTGATACAATGGCGTGTGTAAATGTTTCACCCCACACTTACCTAAAAACTCTGTCATGGAAGAAGTGAATTTAATGCAAATCATCAGAAGTCGCTTGTCTAGCAAAACACAAAAAAACGAATCACAGAGTTTGTGTTGGGTTCTGCTATACCACATACTTCCACCCACCTGGAAAGATGATCCATCATGACATCAAAGTGTCTCATATTGGAAGGTAATACATAAAAAAGGTCCCCAAAAAATGAAATACATCAACCACAATGATCTGCCACACCTTACTAGGACATAAAGCAGGCACATCATTAGGCACAGAGGTCATCAAATATGTATCACTCAAACAGCATTGTGCACAATTTCTCACTAATCCTTCTACCTCCACATCCACTCCAGGCCACCAGAAATCCTTTCTTGTCCTATGCTTCTCAATCAATCAATCAATCAATCAATCAGGGGTTAGTATAGCACGATACTCACCCGTGAGGGTCTCAAACTGCTGGGGTAAGGAGGTCTGGGGGGGCGGCGGCTCAGGATCAGTTGAAGAGCCAGGTCTTGAGGTCCTTCCTGAACGTGTACAGGGTCGGGGAGCGTCTGATGTCCACCGGAAGCGTGTTCCAGGTTTTGGCTGCAATGTGGGAGAAGGCTCTCCCGCCTGTCCGGTTTCTGCGGATGCTGGGGACCTCTGCCATGGTGAGGTCTGCGGAGCGGTGGTCCCTCTTGGGCACATGGAAGGATACTCTTTTATTGAGGAAATTTGGTTCCGATGTTGTGGAGGCATTTGTAGGCGTGGGTGAGGAGTTTGAAAGTGACCCTCTTCTCGACGGGGAGCCAGTGAAGGCTTCGTAGGTGTTGGGTCATGTGCTACTGGCGTCTTGTTCCCATGACGAGTCTGGCTGCGGCGTTCTGGATGGCTTAGTGGCACTCATACCCAGATGGCCTACATGAGCTGTCTCCAAAATCCTTTGGCGGAAACATCCTTGTGGAATTAACTTAACGCCTCTTACCAACAACCCTCCTTCCAAAGATAACTCATCTACCACCTTGCCATAAGATTACAAAGATGTAGCCAAAGTTGTTTCCATTGGCCACCCAAATTTCACAAAATTCATAACATTGTTCAATACAGTATCTTCCATCAACTGATCACACGATAACATCATATAGGAACAAATGACCAAAACTTCATCTTTGGCATTGATACATTCCTTGATTTCTTCCTGTACATCCATCTGAGCCTGACCAGATTGCAGCGTTACCAGCCGGATACGAATTAGCAAGCGTAGATAGGGAAGGGAAAAAGGGAGGAGGTATAGCGATTACCTACCACATCAATGTTAAGGCAACGTTTGACCCTATGCAGAGTAGAAGTGCTGATGTTCAACTTCAAATTCAGTAATACCATGTCCTTCCCTGGATTACTACTCTACCACTCTACCGGCCGCTGGGCCTAGGGCCTCTTTTACAGAATCCCTGCAAACTTTTATAGAATCATGCCTTGATTTCCCAACTTTTACGCTACTAGAAATTCATTTTCATCTCTAATGCATAAACAATGCGGACAACTACCCTCTGGTAGATAGCGTGTTAATGTTACCCAAGGGTGTCCTGGCGCTATGTAAGATGTCCTACTGAAACATTGTCACAGAGGGGTCAAGCTTGGGCCTTAGGCATTGAACAACCAGGTTTTTCAAAGCCTTTCTGAAGTCATGTAATTTTGTCATGCCTCTGAGAGGCAGTGGAAGGGCCTTCCATGCTTTGGCGGTGCCCACCAAAAAACTCCTGCTACCCCAATTAGCTTTTTTTGCCAGCAGTACACAGACCAGTTTGGCTTCTGAAGAGGGCAAGATCTTCTTGGTACGTACCAATTGAAGTGTTGGATCAGGTGATTAGGTCCAATGCCATAGAATGACTTATGGACCACACAGAGGGCCTTAAACAGAACTCGCTTCCTAACAGGTAACCATTGTAACTTTTGTTGGATTCTTATTTTGAGGTACCTGAAAGCAGTCTAGCAGCTGCATTCTGAAGGAGTTGGAGTTTTTTCATGAGACCTTCCTGAATGTTTACATACAGGCTATTGCAATAGTCCCATCTGGACATAGCCAAAGCCGTTATGACTGTTTTTTTACTTTCCTTAGGAAGAAAAGACAGTATTTTTTTACATGATTTCAGAATGTATGAAGTGGCCGAGACCACTGAATTTACTTGTTCTTTGTGGGAAAGTTTATTATCAATTATAAATCCTAAGTTTTTCACCTTCCTGACAGGTGTAGGGAGGGGGCCAAGAGAATCTGGCCACCATGCCAGGGTCCAAAATTGAGAGTTATTCCCAAACAATACCACCTCTGTTTTATTAGATTTAAGCTTCAAGCTGTTTAGGGCCATCCAGCCACCCACCGCTGTCATGCAATCATGAAAGCGGGCTGCTAACTCCTGGATTCCATCTGGAAGCAGTGTAACAACAATCTGCGTATCATCTGCATATGAAGTCAGTTTGAACCCAAAGGATTCAATAAGTGGAGCCAATTGCGAGACATAAACATTAAAAAGAGTAGGACTCATGGATGACCCCTGCGGAACTCCACAGGGGAGAGAGAATGATTAAGCAGCAAAGTTTCCGAGAGTGACTGTCTGCACTCTATTGGATAAGAATGATTTAATTAGTTTCCAGGCCCGACCTTTAACACCAATCTCATTCAGCCGGTCCATCAATAACACATGATGGACCGTGTCAAATGCCACAAAGAGATCTAACATAATCAGGGCTGCATTCCTTCCCTGATCTAGAATGGCCCTTATTTCTTCAGTGGATTTGAGGAGAGCCGACTCTGTGCTATGACCCCCCTAAAACCATACCGAGTAGGGTCCAGCACGTGTCCCTCCTCCAAAAATCGACTGAGTTGGGTATTCATTATTTTTTCTGTGATTTTAGCAGGGAGTGGCAGTCTAGAAATGGGTCTGAAATTGTTAAAATACATCGGATCCAGATTGGGCTTCTTCGGCAAGGAAAGAATCGATGCTGTCTTCCAAGCCTTCGGAAAGTAACCCTCTAGAAACATAGTATTAATAATGACCGTCAGAATTGATATGACTGGTTCGGGTGCAAGCCTTCAGTATAGAAGGAGGACAAGGATCCATTGGTGATCCTGATTTGGCTTTCACCAGGAGAGTATGGACTTCAGAAGCTGTAGTAGGTGTAAAATTGCAGAGCTGAGGCAGTGTACCTTCTTCCCCTTCCAAATGTACCTTATCTGTTAAGGGCGTTTTGTTTATAGTTCCTATAAATGTGGCATAGATATCATCAACTTTATTAAACAAGCATTTGCAATGCAATAGGTCTCGCATTTGTGAGACTTTAAGCTATTAGCATTGTAAATGACAGTGCTTTTTATTTGTGTTTTAAAAACCTAAACATAAAAGGCTTTGTCATTTACCATGCCAATCGCTCAAAGTCGCGTTAATGCGAGACCTATTGCACTGCAAATGCTTGCTTCACTTGAATGCAAGTTTGCGAGGCGACTAGATTGCGTTGACACTAGGTGACAGAGAAGGGCTTTTTATCGCACAGAGTAATCTTTCATCATTCTTAACACAATTTTCTGATGGCCTATAACAAACAGCAGCCATCTCTAGTCAGGTGTTGAATATCAGCTAGAGCGTCATCTGCTAGAAATCCCCATGTTTCTTAGGTGCAAGGATGGGAAAGGGACAAGGAACGCTGATAGGGGTGGCAATCAAACTCACAGCAGCAACACATGGACTCATGACATTTGTCACACAGGACTTTTGGGAAAGTGAGTTAAATATGCACTGGGTGTTTATTCCAGTTACATTAAAGGCAGTGAAGGGTGGTACTGCTGCAGAGTTAAGATTTGTTTTCACCCTGACAGTGAGGGCAAATATGGAGAGGCCGATAGGGACCTGTCTCAGCACCTGTTTTTTAGAACTGCCGGTGATGAGCACCGGCAGGACCAGGCCCACTTAAACCCCTGCATTTAGCGGTTAGTAAGTGAGGCATTTAAACACAACAGTTTGACCCGTCACTTTCCTGTTCCATGGTTACTGGTTGCTGTCCGCTGATTCCCATGCTTTGGTTATTTGCATCAGTTGCTTATGTTATTTGGGACTGCCAAACATGTTGGTATTTATATAGCACACCCTTGGTTTATAAGCATGGGTTGGGGAGGGGCAAACGACTGTTCATCACAAAAGGGAGGCAGCAACACGTTTCATAATTATGTCACATGCCCAGAGGCACACTAACTGATGCTGTTTGCCCAGTTTCACAACCAGGTTCACAGGCATATGAACACTTGTGATGATCCCAGAAGATAAGTGGCGCAGGGATGAGAACAAGTCCTTAAGCTCCAATTATTCACATTGGTCACTAGACAACACCTCCAAACAACGACGTATAATGCCAAGGCCGGCTGCCCGTGGCTTAATTTGTACCAATAGGATGCCCAACGCCTCATCAATGGGTAGTATACAAATGCAGTTGAAACACAAGTATGGTTGGGTCACAGCAGACCTGTGCAGATTAGCCCCAGAGATGCAACAGTAGGCCCACCCCTCGCTCACCTGTATGGCAGTGGCCTTCTGCAGCAGCTGCCCCTTGGCCGCCCCGTAGTCCGACAGCTTCTCTAGCAGCTCGGCGTGCAGGGTGAGCTTGTCTGGACGGTAGAAGGTGGTGAGGCCCTCGTGCTGCTTCTCCTTTAGCTTGAAGAGGCCCTGCAAGCCGAAGGCATCCAGGGCTGGGCAGAGACTGTCCACCTCCTGCAGGCAGAGCAGGTCTGCGTTGTAGCCACTGAGCTCCTTGCGTAGTAGGGTCTGTCTGTAGTCCATGTCCAGGGCGTAGGGTGCACAGTAGGGGTAGAGCATGACCCGGGAGTGCTCGGTCTGCGCGTACGTGTCCGCCAAGATGTTGTAGGAGACTGTGCGGAGGAGCGGCTCGGCTCTCACCCGCTGCGTGTACAGGTACCGCTGTTCAAAGGCACACACCCCGGGCCCGGCCTCCACCGTGCAGCTGGCATCCACCTCCCAGGCGGCGCCGTACCGCAGTGGGTCCACGCTGACCGGGGTGCAGTGCAGCTTTGGCCGCAGCCTGATGTCCGCGTTGGTCGGCGTGTAGACCCGCTGGCTGCCCACGGGGGCCCAGCCTCCGGGCTCCTCGGGCGCCTCTTTGAACCAGCGGAAGAGCGAGGCCTCCAGCTGCCTGAACTCGATGTGCAGAGCGGGACAGATGGGGAAGCCGGCCATGATGTGGCGGGGAAGCTGAGCCTGGCGGAAGGAGGGCGGATTGCGCTCCACCATATTGCGGGCCTCCTCCACGTGCAGGACGGCGCCGTCCCGCCAGGCCTCGGCATTGAACAGCTCGTCGGGCAGCTGCTGCTCCTGGTAGTAGAGGCGTACGCACGGCTCTGCAGGGGAGGCGGACGGGGTAGCCTTCCCGCCGCGCTTGCTTTTCTTGGCCTTGCTGCTCTGGGCCGCGTTCATGGCATTGGTTGCGATGCGGGCCAGGGCCCGGCTCAAAGGCTCAGACTGGTCCCGTTACATGTGCTTCTGACTGCCATCAAGAGTGAAGGAGAGGGTTAATTTGGGCTCTGAAGGCACACAGCGCACCACAGCCTTCTCCATCCCACGAGGTGGCTACAGGTGCTGGAGCAGGCGAAGGGCCCGAAGCGGGTAACACGGGACACACCGTAGTAGCTTCCAGGCTGAGAGCCTCAGCATCCACCCGGCGCCTCGTACACAAAGGTGGTGAGGATTCTAGCTAACAGGACAAGGCAGGAGAGCCATTCATTACTGGCTTCCGGGAATCGCAGTTTACACCGGCATAGACACAGAAACAAGCGTGTCACGAACAGCACAAAAGAAAAAGAAACAGTGAACAGCTTGTGCGCGCGTTAATTATAGTTGGCTGCTCCTCTCCAGAAGACGTGGTGCGCGTTAATTATAGTTGAGCACGCGCACCACGTCTTCCGGAGAGGAGCACTGAACTATAATTAACGCGTGCACAAGCTGTTCACTGTTTCTGGGAAGAGCGTTCACAGACCGGAGTCTGCTCGTGCACCGGTCTGTACCACTTGGGGAGGCAACACAACGACAATAAGGCTAGCTGGCAGCAGCGCTTCGCTCTGCAACGCCAGGCGAGCCCTAAAAAGAAGTTGGCTACCGTATCACCAGTTCTTGACTAGCTAAAAAAGTAGGTTAGAGGGATGGGTGTGCTAATGCCGTAACTGTTTTAAACTGTTCTTTGGTAGAATTCTGTGCAGACTGTATTTTATCTGCAAAGTAATCTTGTTTAGTTTTGTGGAGAGCTAAACTTAGTTTATATTTGTTTTTTTCATTCACATTATACTCCCTCCTCCAAGCTCTTTCCCGATGTGTACAGATGAGTTAACTTTCTCTAAGGTCCTGGGTGTACCACGTTGACGTTGGACGTTCCCTGTTATTGTGGATGGTTTTCAAGGGAGCTAACTTATTGCTGGCGGCTTCTAACCAGTTAGTGTAGGCAGAAGTGGCATCATCTAAATCTGCTGGTAAAGTAGGAGACGCAGAGGCTAGCAGATCCTGATATTTATGGGCTTTTACCCGATTCCATGCTCTGGTAATCGTCTGTTTCATCACTGGTTTCTTGATGTCTTGATCTGGAGGGGTCACTTCGGAAAACACTATCCTGTGATCCGACCAGATCACCGGGAGAGTGTTCGTGAACATTAAGTGCCCATTATTGGAGAAGATGCCATCAAGTGTATGCCCTGCTATATGTGTGCCCCCGGTGACCCGTTGTTTTAGGTTCAAGGTACTCATTAGATCTATTAAATTTAGTGTATACAAATCATTATCAACTTCCAAGTGGAAGTTGAAATCCCCTAAAATGGTATACGAACTGACACTTAACCCATTTTCTAACCAACTGCCAGCTTGTGTTGTAAACCGGTTCTTGGGTCCAGGTGGTCTATAGATCAGGGTGCCTTTAAATGTAAAGTGGTGGCACAACAAAAAACAAAAATCTAATGCCTCACATTCCAAATTGGACGAGGGGTTAAAGGTTGCATTCAGAGATTGTAGATATATCACGGCTAAGCCCCCGCCCTTCTTAGCCGGCCTATTTAATGTGTGGCAGATGTAGCCCGGAGGTGTTGCCTTTACCAAGTCTGGCCCAGACGCATCGTCTGTCCACGACTCAGTTATAAATGTAATCTTAATTGCTTCCTCCTCAATTAGAGCTGCTACCTCAATGCTGTGTTTGACTAAAGATCTTGCATTCAGTAACGCACATTTAAAATGTTTTCCTGTCTCACATCCTTTCTTACCTTTAGTTATATATTGTGCCTGCACCTCCTGCTGACTAGTGGACATCTGCAATATCATCTTACAGCCAGGGCAGATTTTCAGTCCGTTTTGAGCGTTCTGACCAGGCGCAATGCAAATGCATGGCCTGTTTTGGACTGACTCAGATCATTACAGAGCCTAACCACAAGGCCTGTCACACATTAGATGGGATTTTCACTAACTCCAACATCTTTATGGAAAAAGTACTGCTGCTAACCAGGACCGATTACAGGGCTATCTTCTTCAAACTCCGTCAGGGGGTGTGGCCAAGATGGCCGCACGGCTATGAAGCTCCGTAGGGTCCTCCGGTATCCCGACGTGCTCCTGAGGACCGCGCTGGCATCACGATGCGTGCACTGGGTGCATAGAACTGTACAGCGGCCAGGGTTCACCAGGTCGAGGAACGGAGCCGATTGATGCCTCGTGGAGGCCGCTACGGTCCGGAAGCGCGACTACACCCTGCACGTGATCGGCGCACGTATCCAGCTGAATGCTCGGGCCGCAACAGCTCGGAGCGCCTTGGACTGCAAAGAACTCCGGTGAGTGCCGCCTCCCCCTCCAGCCCCCCCAAAATGAAAACCGCCCGCAGCTCCTCTTATCTCCGCTGCCGATTGGGAGTCACATCGGTAGCTGTCCAGCAGAGCTCTAACCCCAATCACACAGGACACATGGGGGAGGGGCGCACGAAAGGCATGAATCTACAGTGGGAGGAAAGCAAAATCTTGGAGTTGTTGTCTGCAGAGCTCACTTCCCTAGAACAATGGCAAAAGAGCCACGCTTAACTCAGCAGAAACACTGGTGGCAACTACATCTCAGTTACTGGACTGTCTAAGCAGAGGGGTCATATCCGGGTGCAGTATAGCAGGGTCCATTCTAAAAGCTACAGTATAACTCAATCAGGGCGATAAATGGTCCCTGCTGGAACTTGGCACCTAATCCTCGCAGCGGCAAACACAATGGGGGCACATAGGTAGCGGACGACCGGGACACCGTGTTCCCTCCTGTAATTTTGGGGCTATTGCGTAAGGCGCCTACTCGTGCTGTATTGGCGCAGCGCTCCCACAGGCAGGACTGAGCCCCTCCAGTATCGCCATTGTGGACTTTCAACCTCCGCTGAAGACTTGGGACAAGTACCACTAATGAGCATATCTGGGTCCTGGCAGAGCGCCTCGGCTCTACTTCGCCCGGTATGGGCTGCAAGGACCCGAAACAGAGAACGCTTCCTTTTGAGAAACTCACCAACACCTCCACAGCGCAAAGTTCCACCATGGCAGTGGTAGCGCATGGCCCGATTTTGGGTGCTGGATCCCCGGACGCGACACACTCACTACTTCAGGAGATGCGGGCTGGCTTCAAGGCACTGGACAGTCGCTTCGATTCCCTGGACAACACCATTGCAAGTCTTGGCTCCAAGGTGCAAGCACACGACAGAAGGTTGGATGTTGCAGAGGCCTGCATATCGGACATTGAGGATGGTACAGCACAGCCAGTTAAATGTCTGGAAAGGGTGGAGCGCATTTTAAAAGAAGTGGCCATCAAAAATAAGGACTTAGAAGCGCGCAGCCGCCGCAATAAAGTACGTATTCTCGGTGTCCCGGAGACCACACCCACCGGCTGCATGGATCTGTTTATTGAAACCTTGCTACTGGAACTGTTCGGCAAAGAATCTTTCACCACTGGCTTTGCCATAGAAAGAGCGCATAGGTCGCTGGGCCCTCAGCCAAATCCTGGTCTTCTTCCAAGGCCTATTGTGGCACGCGTAATGAACTTTAGGGACAGAGACACGATCCTTCATTTGGCAAGAGAAAAGGGAGACGTAGACTGGCAGGGTTCCACGTTATCCTTTTATCCGGACTTCACCGCCATGGTACAGGATGCCAGGCAGAAATTCAATAGCGTCAAGGCTGCCCTGAGAAACTTGGGTTTGCGTCACGGTATGCTGTATCCTGCTTGACTGAAGGTGGATGTGGATGGTAGGG
The DNA here is from genome assembly GCF_964261635.1 of Lissotriton helveticus. Taxonomy (NCBI): domain Eukaryota; kingdom Metazoa; phylum Chordata; class Amphibia; order Caudata; family Salamandridae; genus Lissotriton; species Lissotriton helveticus. The sequence goes on along the minus strand of NC_136057.1, from coordinate 189,160,013 downwards.
CCCAGTCTTTCAAAATCCTTCGGAGGCTCAGGAATCCTGCAAGATGTATAAACAGAGGAACAATCCTGAAAACTGGGCCATCTCCAGGCCTTCATCTCCACACAGCGGCTCAGATGCAAGTGCAGAACTGTTCTCGAGTGCTGGCACGGGATGACCGGTACATTTCTTAGACATTCCTTTTTTGTTTCACTTTGCAGGAACACGTCACATAATTTTGTATTGAAAGTACAGTGACTGGAGGCCAGCCAGGGCGTTGCCACCCCCGTGGTATATCCTTTTGTAAGGTTCGGGTCAAACTGGGGTACTATTTCTGGGGAATGTCATTTGTGTGTAAAGTAATTTTGCACTCCACGTTCATTTGCAGTTGGGATTTGGCCCTTCCCCGGTTGGGGTCTGGCTGGGTGGTGGGAGGGGGGTGGGTTTATTTCATTTATGAGACAGTTGCTGCAGGCATGCTCGCAGCATTATAACTTGATCACTGCTGTTAATAGTCACCAAGCTACACCAATGAGAAGATCACTTCACCCAGATGACCAGGTTCGGTAATGTAGAGGGTCCATTGAGCCTTTCTCTACTCACATGGAATGTACGAGGCTTGAATGACAACCGTAAGAGGTGACAGATCTTACATTATCTAACGAGACACAGGGTAGATGTCGCACTTCTCCAAGAAACACACTTGTCAAAGGTTAATAAGGTGCATTTTGGGTCTAGCTGGGGAGTGTATAGATATTTTGCGAATTATAGAAACTACGCTAGAGGGACAGCCATCTTAATTCATAATAGGGTACCCTTTTGCATGAGTTCCGTTCACCAGGACAGTGAGGGGCGCTATTTAACAGTTACTGGAACCCTGTCTGGTAGGAAAGTGACATTTCTGTGTATATACGCCCTCAATGTAGACTCTCCTGACTTTTTCCATGCCCTGTCCTCACATCTAGACAGCGGATGTTAGATTTGGGGGTCTCTAGATTGCACAGGTAGGTACTTGTGACAAATAGGGACCCTTGCCTCTAGTCAGGGTAAGGGGGTACACCCCTAAAATAACCCCTGCTCATCCCCTTGGTAGCTTTGCAAGAGCAGACAGGCTTATCTCAGAGGCAGTGTGTAAAGCATTTGTGACCACATACAGTAATCAAGTGAGAACACTACAGATGGAAACCACACAGGTTTTATATCAAAAATAAGTATTCGTTATATAACCTTATCATAAAACCACAAACAACAAAAATCCACACTACTGTACTTAAAATGGTAGTTTTAGCTTAGTTCTGTTCAGTTCTTAAAATGCAACACTTTGAGTCTATGTACCTTACGATGCGTTGCGCTTCCACAATAAAAGTGTTGCAGCAATGAAAATGCGGCAAAGTTCCGGTGCAAACAAATAAAGATGTGAAGATTTTCCAGATGCGGCACGCTTCTCCGATGATGCGAGAAGTCTCGATTCGATGCGTCAGCTGCAGCGGTGACACCCTTGTTCCGCGAAGCAACGACAACAGCTTCGGCTGCGATACTCCTCTCCGACGTTGCGAGACGCTTCCGCACAATGCTACAACTACAGCAGCGAAATTCAAGATGCGACGGCAGCAGCTCCGACAGCGGCACGCTTCTCCGTGGATGCGAGGCGCTTTTCTCGATGCAGTGCAATGCGACAGCTGCAGCAGCGACATCCAAGATGCGACTGCAGCAGCAGTGACGGCGACACGCTTCCTCTTCGTTGCGAGATGCTTCTCTCGATGCAGTGCAATACTACAGCTACAGCGGCGACATCCACGATGCGACGGCAACAGCAGCGACGACTACACTCTTCTTCCTCTTGAATCGCGCTTCCAGCTCCTTGAGACACGCAGTTCCTCAGAAGGCCCAAAACAGCAGCAGGCACTTCCAAAGAACTCTGGGGAGCTGGGGGTTGAAGTCTGTTGTCCCTGAGACTTCAGCAGGAGGCAAGCTCTGTTCCAAGCCCTTGGAGATCCTTACAAGTTGATGAAAGTACACAAAGTCCCTTTCTCCTCTTTTTGGCAGTCAGGCAACCACTGCAAGCCAATCCCCCAAGCAGCACTTCAGCTTAGGGTTAGTCTATCCTCAGTTTCTTCTGGTTCACCTCCTCAGCAAAGGTTTCTTCTAGTTTGTCCAAAAGTGATGTAATTTCTGGGTATCAGGGTTCCAATATTTATACCCCCAAATCCTTTGTCCTTTGAGGGCAGAGGGGCCTTTGCCGAGTCCAAACCAGTTCTGGAGCACTCTGTTTATATGACTCCTTCTTTCCTTTCACAGTGCTGCGCAGAAACATCTGACGCCCCACAGAAGGTAGAGCCAGCATTGTGGAGGAAAGGCACAGCCCTGGAGTACTTTGCTGACATGATTCCTTCTCTTCTTTCACAGTGCAGGGCAAAAACATCAGCCGCACCCCAGGAGGTGGAGCCGGCATTGTGGAGGGAAGCCCAGCCCTATTCAGGTCCCAGATGCAACTCCTCCTTCTCATCTAGATACAGATCTCTCTATTCACCACTGGGCTGACTCATTCTGTCTCCTGGAATTCCCCAGCCTTGTCACTCAAACTCCAGACAAGGAATACACAACCTAGCAGAGGCAGGCCTGGGTAGTTAAACAAGACCTACTTTCAAACACAGAATGTTAAAACCAACTTCAATAAAATATGTATTTTATCATTCTGAGCTCAGGCATACTAAACTCGAATTTCTACCAAGTTCCCTGAGTCAGTTAGGATTATAAAATGGAATAATCTAACTGCCTATTCTGGCCTATGGCGAACAGGTAGCCTTGCAACAGTGAAAAACGAAAATGGCTGTAATTCACTATTAGGACATGCCACACACACCAGGGCATGTCCTACCTTATACTTACAATGCACCCTGCCCTTGGGCCTACCATTGGGGTGTCTGATATGAAGAAAAGGGAATGTTTAGGGACTGGCTAGTGGGTGCACTTGCCCAGTCAACATGGCAGTACCAGACTGCACAGGCTTTGCAATGGCAGACCCGAGACACACTTTTTCAGGCTGCTTCTGTGGGTGGCACGACTAGTGCTGCAAGCCCACCAGCAGCATTTGGTTTACAAGCCCTGGGCTCACGCAGTGCACTGTACTAGGGTCTGACAGTTAAAACAAATCAGTCAATCATGGAATCACTAATCCATATATCAATTTACAATAGGGAGCACTTCCTCTGTGGCACTGGACAGCAGTGGCACAGTGCCCAAATCATCTAACACAAGCAAAAACACAGGATGCAACATCAAAAATGGAAGGGAGACCCACGCCAATGGTGCCCGGACTAACAGCGGAGACTTTCATTTACTGCCTGACCCTATCAAGGACAGCATGTCCAGTGCGCAAGGCACTAAACCCCGCCAAGCACTCCGAGAGCTGTGTGATAGGTTCTCTCTTTTGGATGTTTGGCGGAAACGCCACCCAAACACAACAGAATACACACACTATTCAGGGCAACACAACACATGGACTAGAATAGACTTTTGATTACTCTCACCGGACATTTACGGCTGGTGCGCCCGGTTGGAGACACTGCCTAGAACCTACTCGGATCATTCACCGGTAAAGTTACAGCTGCAGCTCCCCCGCCCAGAGGGATTTGAAAGCCAATGGTGGTTCCCCAATCACACGTTACAGGACGAGGTTTTCAGAGCAGAAATACAAGAGTCTATTGTAGAGTATTTTGATTTAAACACCGGCTCGGTAGATTCGTGGGCGGTACTGTGGGAGGGGTTTAACGCGGTCCTCAGAGGCGCATGCATAGCAAAACACGCTGGCATCCTCAGAGATCTTCGTAATACACTAACTAAATTGGAGCAAGATCTCAAGTCTCTAGACGAGACATCGACACGACACACATCTCCCACAGATGAACAGAGACGGTTGGTGTTGTTGAAGGACTACAGGGAAATCCTCTTTATGGGGAAGCACCGGACCGCTCAAAGATATGGAGAGGGGTAAAGGCCCGGTAGGACTCTAGCACAGTTACTGTGTCCACCCTACCACAAAACATACATTACTGAGCTAAGGTCCCCCGACTCACACACCTACATCACTACAACAGACATTCAAAATTGCTTCTTGAGGTTCTTTTCATATTTATACAAATCTACCCTGGATGAAGATAAAACTGCACAGGAGGCATACCTAGACGAAGTCGGGTTAGTATATCTGGAGAAATATATGCAGGACTTCTTAACTGAACCTATCTCGGAAGCAGATGTTCTGCTTGCCATTGACTCAATTCGGGGTTCCTCGGCCCCTGGGCTAGATGGTTTAATGGGAGAATTTTAAAAAACATTCAAAGCAATTCTGGCCCCCAAACTTATTGAGGTGTACGCAGAGGCCCTGGAACAGCAGAGACTTCCCCGCACTCTACGTGAGGCAGTCGTAATTCTCCTCCCCAAGCCTGGCAAAGACCCTGCGAAGTGTGGTTCCGATCGCCCGCTATCCCTGCTGAATTTAGATTACAAAATATTGTCAAAGGTCATCTCCAATAGGCTATCTCAATTAATGCAATTCATCATTTCCCCAGCTCACCCTGGATTTGTACCTCATCCCTCCACCTAACTGAATCTACACACGTTTTCGGTCATACACAGAATTGACCCGGAGATTCCGGCAGCCGCCATCCCATTGCATACGGAAAAGACTTTTGACACTTTGGAACGGTCCTTTTTCCTGTCCATAATGCACCACATGGGCATGCCCATGGGCTTTATTGCTACTACAGCCCTTTTATATAATACTCTGACTGCCCGATTGCGGCTGAATGGGACTCTTTCCAGCCCCTTCCGGCCAACGTGAGGAACCAGGCAGGGCTGACCACTGTCCCCGTTATTGTTCATTCTGGCTATGGACCCCCTCGTACGTCATTTTCAAGAGAAACATCTTCACAGAGGATTGCAATTCAACACTGGACTGTTATTGGTATCCTTATATGCCGACGACACTACATTGTACGTTAGACACCCACAAGATAATTTGGCAGAACTGATCAGAGAAATCATCCGATTCGGACGTTTTTCAGGGCTGGGCATAAATGGGCACAAATCAGTCATTTTTTCACTCACACCCAGTACAAAACAATGGGATTTAGAATACTACCTTGAATAGTGTACGGAATCGGTATTTAGGCATCCACATCCACCTGGACACCTCCCAAATACTTAGTCTCAACTATGGAAGAGCTATTAATGCACTTGATACTCAAATTGAGAAATGGTTAAAGTTACCCTTGTCAATGGCCCGATTATAAAAATGGTTGTCCTACCCACATTTTTATATTTTAACAACATTCCGATTCCCCTCACAAATAATTTTTCAACACACTTCGTTCGTTTCTGAGTAAGCTTGTTTGGGGGGTAAGCAGGCACGTGACCGATGGGCAGTCCTCAGGTTGCCCTATGAGAGAGAGGGTTATAATGTACCATATTTTCAACTCTATTATTTGGTGGCACAATGTAGTTATGCATATTCCTGGAATCATTCTGGCGCCCGCATCCCTTATTTGAAACCGGAAACAGACCTGGTATTGCCCGGTCGCCTCTCGATGGTGCTGCCGGTAGGCTTTCCCAGAGACCCAGTCGACATTCAGACTGCATCCTCCACAAGCTGGGCATTGCATAAACTTTGCCGGATCACGGAACAGAGAAGCACTACTCCTCCGATCTACCTGTGGTTAATCCTCACCTGCTCCCGATTACGTCAGAATGACTGCTGCACTGGGAGTTTTATACCCGGATGGCTATATTTTCTCGGCGTCTGAAAACACACGCTTTAGCGCAGCAGACTTTATGGATAAATTTGTGTTGTGCTGCATCTTCTCTGCACTACGCTCCACGTACCCAACATTCCCATTATAACCGGCATCGTTCCTTCCTTTAACGCTGCTCATAGAGAAGGAAGACAACACACATCTGATATCTAAGCTTTACAAGGCTAGTGGTGCTTTGAAACTGGTGCAAGATAGCAAAAATTCGCAGTGACTGGGAACACAACCTGGGAATCATTATCACGGAAGAACAGTGGGTCCACTGCTGCTCGGTTACGCAAGACATATCCCTAAACAGCAGATACAAGCTTCTCCATTTCAAATTCCTGCGACGCATCTATTTTACTCCGGCACTCGCACATAAAATAGATCCCACTAAGCCGCATACCTATCGCAAATGTACCGCACCTTATGTTGACTTCGCACACCTCAGTTGGACATGCCCAAATTTGCACGAATTCTGGAAGCAAATTCACCACAATCTAGGTCTGATATTACAGGTCCCACTGACCCCCGATTCCATAGGTAGCACTCCTTGGATACACTGTCAAGTTCCCAAAAAAACGTGCAGGTTAGCCGCTTTATGTCTTCTATTGGATAAGCGGGAGGTGGCATTACACTGGGGCGGCCCAATGCCCCAAATGTTCAAGGATGGCTACATAATATTGCGTATTGTAATGTGAACAGTGAGTTTTATGCTGATACGATGCCCAGTACGTCTCGTCCAAAGGATATATGGGGGCCATACAGGGCATATGTCGAAACTCTTAGACAAGAAAACAAATCGCAACTGGAGCCGGGAATAGTCCCAGCGGGAGTGGGGTGACTCTGTCCGAGATATTGGGTTACAGGTGTTATATTCCCACAGCAGCTTCGCCACATTGAGGCATTAGAATGGGCAGTGGAAAGCGGAGGATATGACTGTCAGGGGTGAATTATCGTTAACATTTGCTCTGTGGGTGGGAACGGGTCGTGGACCCCATTGTGTCATGTTATTGTTCATATCACTGGTCGTATAAGATGGTGCTTTGTCGAACACAACAATTAACGCTTTGGATAATGTCTCTGAGATGCTAAGACGGTCTTAATTCTCAAAAATTGTATGTACTTGCTCATTTAATTCTTTGTTCTGGTAGAAATGCAAAATAAAGTTTTTTTTGAAAAGCTCCTTCTTCAGGGGAAAATAATGCCCTCTTACAACAGGCTGCTTGTTACTAAGACCCGATTGATTGCAGCAGAAAATTAATCAAACCAACTTAGAAGAGGTCTTGTTTAGATACCCTCCTCCGCTAGACCAAGACAACAACAAGGCTGCTGATAATTTCAACCAATGGATCAGATCGGAAATCGATCTCGTGGCCCCAGAGAAATCGATTAAACACTGCAGGAACCAATCTTCAGTCCAATGGTACACGGCAGAACTTAAAAGTTTCAAATCCAAGTGCAGATGTTTAGAACGTACCTGGAGGCTAGATTATAGTGAGCAGGGTAAATTAAACTACAGGCTAGCCCTAGTAGAATATAAAGAAGGACTCAAAACCGCCAAAATTTATGACTTTTCTTCAAAAATAGAGGCAGCAAAAAATTTGACTAAAAAGCTTTTCGGAACTTTTATTTCTCTATCTAAACTTCAGGGGGAGAATCAATTCTCTCCTGATCAAACCTTTTGCAATAAAGTGGTGAACTTTTTTCAGACCAAAATGCAAACAGTCTACAAGGAGCTCTCAGGGCATGCTCCAGGCACAGTCAGTGAGATGCTAATAGAGGACAATGCCTCTGGAATCACAACTACCTGTCAACTGCAAAACTTCTCCTCTCTAACCCAGAAGAGAGTAAGTGATTTATTATTATCCATTAAGTCGGGCTCCCCGTTGGATCCCTGTCCTCCCTCAATACTTTACATGGTTTTGGATAGGTTAGTACACATTTGGACCCACTCCTGAACAACATTCTTGTGTCAGGAATTTTCTCCGTCTCTTGGAAGAAAGCTTGCATATGGCTTATTCTAAAAAAAAAAAAAAAAAAACCTCACTAGATCCCTCCAAAGTTAAAAGTTACCAGCCCATATCATGCCTTACCTCCCTCTTTCCCCCGTACCAAAATCTTGAAAAAATTCATTAATCAAGAGCAGATGTGTTACTTAGAATCTAAAGATCTCCTTGATACCACCTAACATGGATTCAGACCAATCCACTCAACAGAATCAGATTTAGTCATGGCCACTGAGGAAATATGGAAACATCTTCTTCACCCCTCTGGCTAAGCTGATTCAAATACATGGGTTTTTGTTGGTTTCGTACGCTGACGACACACAGATAATTATATCCATATCCTCTGGTGCAGATAAAGTGGCTAGTAGGTTCTGGTGCAAGGTGCTCACTAGAATAGTGAACATCATATACCAGGCCAACTTCTCACATTGGTGGCAGTGGTGGGATTTGAGCTTGCTGTTGTTTTACCAATTGTAATCTTAGCAATATCATTTGAAAGATCACACAGGTACCTATAGGTACATGTAAAACAAGATTAGAATACTTAAGTTCTACTGAACTTAGTGGTTGTAGAGCAAAGGGCCTGGCACACCCTGACTACAACTCCTAGAGAGGTTTAGTAGGAAAACACTTAGTGTAGGTAGGTGCATACACCCACACCTCACTAGAGCAATGTCTGGCACAGGAGAGTCCAGTGGACATCCACCTGTGGAGAGTGACCCTCCCAGGGCACCATCCGAACTTGCTATCCTCAGTTTCAAGGGACTGAGACACTTGTGTACCACAGGAAGGCTGAAACAAGGGTCTAACCCTACACTTCAGCAACTCCTAGATCTCTTAGATGAGTCTGAAGCTCTAAAAGCCTCTGACACAGACCCTACAGGGAATGCAGATGAGGTCCTGCCATCCTCAGATGATGCCACTGACCCCCCTATCATAGATGATGATGAGGATGGAGTTGAGAAAGAGTCTGAGGAAGAGGTAGACAGCCAGGTACCAGTCAGGAGACTTAGCCAGGCTAACCTAAGCCACTGAGAATGGGACAGCCCCATTCAGGCCTTCAAGTGGGCTTAATCAGAGGTATAGGAGAGAAAGATCTCACTCAGGTGAATCTCTTCACTCCAATGCTTCTAGGGGTTCTCAGAGGGGAATGACTTCTCCTCAGAGGAGAGAACACCAGGCTAGGATGAGGGAAGTCAATCTCAGAATTGAGAGAGAGCAACTTGCCCTAGCCAAGGAAAAACTTGCTTTCGTGAGAGAAAGGAAGTTAGATGGGCTAGAGCCCACTGGTGGCAGCAATATCCCTAAGGATAAAGACAGGACCTATGCAAATAGAAACCTGAGTAAGATTGTGCCCCCCTACATAATTGGGGATGACATCCACAAATGGATAACTGCTTTGGAGAGGGCCTGCAAAGTACAGCAGGTACCCCAAAGTCAGTGGGTAGCAATCTTGTGGCTCTCCTTTTCAGAAAAAGGTAGAGATAAGCTCCCCACAGTTAGTCATGAGGATGCTAACAACTACACTGTCCTGAAGAGTGCTCTGATTGATGGGTTTGGCTTAACCACTGAACAGTACAGGTTCATGTTCAGAGATACCCAGAAGACACGGACTCAGGACTGGACTGATTTTGTTGATTGTGCCACTAAGGCTCTGGAAGGCTGGTTGCTGGGAAGTAAAGTTAAGGACTATACAGGATTGTATAATTTGATCATGAGAGAGCAAATACTTAACAATTGTCAGAACCAGTTATTGCATCAACACCTGATTGACTCAGATCTGACCTCTCCCCAAGAATTGGGAAAGAGGGCAGATAAGTGGGTCAGAACCAGGGTTAAGTAGAAAAACCAGGTCCAAGGTGGTGATCAGGAAAAGGCAGACCAGAAGGGTGGAGATCAGAAACAAAAAGACCAGAAGTCTTCTACAGGGCCCCAAAAGTCCAATGAGGGGGGGGGTCCCAAACTTCCAAGAAGAAGAAGATGGCCAAAGAAAACCTTGGTGTAATGTATGTAAATCCACTAGTCATTGGACCAGTGACTGCGCCAAGAAAGATTCAGCCCCTACCACTGCTGCCCCTAAGGCAACTGCACCCCCTAGTTCAGCTGGCAGTGGTAGTTCTCAACTCAAGGCTATAGTCGGGTTAACCCTGGGAACTGAGATGGATTCTGGCCTAGTCAGAATACCAACTCAGGCTGTTCTTGTCTGTGATGTGGACATGGCTATGTCCTCTACTGTGAGTCCCAGTACTCTGGGCAAGTACAGACAGACACCTTTGATAATTAACAAAGTGGCTCAAGTATACAGGGACACATGTGCCAGTGTCACAATGGTGACCCCTAACTTTGTGGACCCTGGACAGATTGTACTGGGTGATAATTACCTAGTGACCAATGCTAGCAATGACACTACTACACATAGTGTGGCAATTGTTAATTTCTCCTGGGGAGGGGTAACTGGCCTCAAAAGGGTTGTGGTAAGTGCAGATCTCCCCGTTGTATGTCTGTTGGGCAATGCCCTTGAATCCTCACAATGGTCAGAAGTGGAGTATAGGACTCATGCAGAGATGTTAGGTATAGCATCACATGTCCTTGCTGTGACCAGGTCACAGGCCAAAAAGTGCCTCACTGAACAGGACATGGATCCTGAAACTATGGACCATGTGCCTCCCAAGAGAAAGAGCAGTAGGGTAAAGGCAGTGCCTTCCCCCTGCCTACAAATGAAGATCAGCTTTCACAGGAAGCTGATTTTGAGACCTCTGAGGGAACTGTCCCAGAAGAGCTTGAACCTGACCAGGTTGAGTTTCTTGGGACAGGGGGACCATCAAGGGCAGACTTGAGGCAGGCACAGTTAGACTGTTCCTCTCTTGAACCCCTCAGACAGCAAGCTGCTTCTGAGGCTGCTGGGAATGCTACAGGTACCCACAGAGTGTACTGGGATGAAGGACTCCTTTATTCTGAGGCTAGAGACCCCAAGCCTGGTGCTTCCAGGAGGTTGGTTATACCTCAGTCCTTTAGGGGTTTCCTTCTTACCTTAGCCCATGATATTCCTTTAGCAGGACACTTGGGCCAGAACAAGACTTGGGACAGGCTTGTCCCTCACTTTCACTGGCCCCTTATGTCAGAAGATACCAAGGAGTTTTGTCGCTCCCGTGTAACCTGCCAAGCCAGTGGCAAAGCAGGTGGCACCACAAAAGGCCACCCTGATACCACTACCTGTGGTGGGGGTACCCTTTGAAAGAGTTGGGATAGACATTGTTGGACCAATGGATTCCCAAACAGCATCTGGGCACAGATTTATACTGGTGGTAGTGGTTCATGCCACCAGGTATCCAGAGGCTATTCCCCTAAGGACCACAACAGCGCCTGTTGTGGCCAGAGCCCTCCTGGGAGTTTTCTCAAGAGTGGGCTTTCCGAAGGAGGTAGTATCCAACATTGTGGTGAATTTAGAGAGAGAGCAGCTGGGCTGTGGGTCTGATTAGCAGGCCCACAGCCACATTACGTCGAAAACCAGTGAAGCAAAAAGCAAAAAGTGGGGTGACCATAGGAAAGCAGACCCTACCCTCCTACAGGTATGTAGAAGGAAAGTTGTCTGTTGAGGTAAGCTGGGCCGGTCTTGTGGAGTGCCTTGTGTGAGTAGATGAGGAGCTTGAAGGATATCCTCTTGTTGACGGGGAGCCAGTGCAGGTTTCTTAGGTGGGGGGTGATGTGGCGTGGTATGTCGAGGATCAGTCGTGCAGTTGCAGTCATTTGATGAGCTTGGTCAGGGCACCCGCGTGAAGGGTGTTTCCTTAGTTGAGTCTGCTGCTGACGAGGGCCTGGGTGACTGTTCTTCTTGTATCTGTTGGGATCCACCTGTAGAACTTGTGCAGCATGCGGAGGGTGTTGAAGCAGGAGGAGGAGACGGCGTTGACTTGCTTGTTCATGGAGAGCGTTGAGTCGAGGATGACTTCCAGGTTGCGTGCGTGGTCGGTGGGTGTCGGGGCTGCCCCAGTAGTCGTCCCAGGCTGAAGTGTTGGAGCCAAGGATGAGGACCTCCGTCTTGTCCGTCGTCTGATCTTCATCCAGTCGGCGACGGCCTTCATTCTTTAGTGGAAGTCGGTGATGGGGGCCTTGGTGAGGGAGAGGATCAGTTGAGTGTCGTCGGCGTAGGAGATTATGTTGAGGTCAGGCTGTCGGGCAACGCCGCAGATTATCTCGGAAGCTTGGGGTCGGAATGGGGGGGTGGAGGCGGATGCTCTGGGTTCTGCTGGAGAGGAAGGAGATGGTCCATTCCGTGCGCGTAGTGTGCGGTGGCGGACGGTCAAGGGCGGCAGAGAGGTCCAGGAGGATGAGGGCTGCGGGCTCACCGTTGTCCAGCAGAGCCCTGATGTCAGAGGTGGTGGCCATGAGGGCAGCCTCGCTGCTGAAGTTGCTGCGGAACCCTGACTTGGAAGGGTCCAGGATTCTGTTTTCTTCAAGGTATCGGGTTAGCTGTCTGTTGATGATCTTCTCGATGACCTTGGCCGGGAACGGAAGCAGAGAGATGGGCCGGAAGTTCTTGAGGTCTCTCGGGTCCGCCTTGGGTTTTTTGAGTAGGGTGTTGATCTCGGCGTGTTTCCAGCTCTCTGGGAAGGTCGCGGTCTCGAGGGAGAGATTGTTGATGTTGCGCAGATGGGGTGCAATGGAGCTGCTGGCTTTGTTAAAGATGTGGTACGGTAATGTATCTGACGGGGAGCCGGAGTGGATTGTGCTTATGGTTTTGATGGTGTTATTGATGCTCACGTTGGCCCAGGCTAGCAGGGGGTCGTGGTTGACGGTGTGCGGAGAGTCTGTTGTGTTGATGTTGGGGCTGTCTGGGTGTTGAAGCTGTTGTAGATGTCTCCTATCTTGCAGTGGAAAAAAGTGGCGAGGGAGTCGCACAGGGCTTGCAACGGCGGGATGTCGTTGGTGTTGGAGCTGGGGTTGGAAATTTCCTTCACAATGTTGAAGAGTTCCTTCCTATTGTGTGCATTGTTGTCGAGGCGGTCTTTGAAGGAGGTCCTCTTGGCAGTCTTGATGAGGTGATGGTTGTGGATGGCGTCCTTGTGGGCTGCGTGGCCGTCCGGCGTCTGCTCACTGTGCTATTTCTTCTTTAGTTTCTGGCAGGCTTGCTTGGAGGCTAGGAGTTCTGGGGTGAACCAGCTGGCCTTCTTGCTGGCGTCTCTGTAGGAGGGTTTCTTCAGTGGGGCGAGGATGTTGGCGCAGTCGTCGATCCAGCGTCTGAGGCTACGGGCAGTGTCGTTGCAGTTGGAGGGTTCGGTGGGTGGGCTGAGAGCGGTTTGCATGTAGTTGGTCTTCAGTGATTTTGCTCCAGCAGCGGCGGGGGATCTGTTGGATGCGGTGATGTGTGGTGGTTTTCTGGAAAGTGAAGTGGATGCAGCGGTGGTCGGTCCAGAGGAGTTCGTTTGTGTGGCTGAAGGAGACATGGGCGCTTGAGGAGAAGACGGGGTCGAGCATGTGGCCCGCGGAATGGGTAGGCGTTGTGACGAGTTGCCTCAGTTCGAGGTTGGCGAGGTTATCGATCAGGGTGGGGGAGTTGCTGTCGTTGTTGTTCTCAAGGTGAAAGTTCAGATCTCCGAAGAGGATGTCGTCGGTGGAGGTCAGGGTGTGCGTGATGATGAAGTCGACGATGAAGTCGCTGAACTGGGGTCGGGGTCCGGGGGGTCTGTAGACGAGGGTGCTTCTGGGGGTGGACTTGGGATCTGTGTGGATCTGGAAATGCATGTGTTTGGCGGTGCTGAGAGTGTCGTCGGTGCTGGTCGAGACCCTGATGCTGTTCTTGTGGACGATGGCGATACCTCCTCCGACTCCTTTTGGGCGGTCTCTGCGGGTGATCTTGTAGCCGTCTGGGATGGCAATGGCGATGTCAGGTGTGGAGGAGTTGTTCATCCAGGTCTCGGTCAGGAAGGCGATGTCCGGGGATGAAGTGTCGAGCAGGTCCCAGAGCTCGACGGCATGTTTGCGTGCGGAGCGGGTGTTCAGTAGGATGCATCGGAGGTGATTGTGGCCTTTCTTGGCGGGTGGTTCGGGGGCTCTCAGGCTGGTGTAGTTGCAGTTCCGGCAGGGGAAGGGACCCTGTGTGTCTTTCGGGGCAGCTTTGAAGCAGGTGTGGAGTTGAGAGCATGAAGTGTGCTGGCATCGTAGCGGCGGCGGTCGTCGTGGCGGGCGCGGGGACCAGGGTTTCTGGGGCTGGGCGCGGTCTTGGCACAGACGGGCACAGATGGGCATGCCTTAGGCGCACCCACTGCGCGGCCGCCATATATGGGGAGGAGGGAGGGTGGAGCAGCTGGAGGCGGGAGGCAGGGCAGAGGCAGCGAATGGGCGGTCAGGGGGCGGGCCGCAGCGGCTGGAGTGGGAGCAGTGAGGGGCGACGAAGGGAGCAGACGGCAAAAGGGCACCGAATTACGGGGGCAACAAGGGAACAGAAGGCAAAAGCGGCCACAGAATTGTGGGGGCAACAAGGGAACAGAAGGCAAAAGCTGGCACTGTATTACGGGGCAACAAGGGAATAGAAGGCAAAAGCCGGCACAGAATTACGGGGCAACGAAGGGAACAGAAGGCAAAAACAGGCACACAATTACAGGGCAACTGTAAGGATGCTGAAGGTGGTTTCCTCGGGAGTGCCAAGAGCCGCTGATAACCCCAACCCTTCCCCCCTACACCGCCAGTGCCTATCAAACTCTAGGACACAAGGGTGATATGGAGGGAAAGGAGGGAACAAAACAAGGAAAGTAGGGGGAGACAAAACACTGGACTCTTCGGACAGCTCTCTTCTGCTTCCGTCTGAAGGTGAAGCTATAAAGAATAATAAATTAGCACAACAACAGTCACCCCACAATCCCCCGAATACCAATACATAAATCACCCTTTACCTGAGAGCTCAAGAGTGTGTCAATCACTGCAACTAGGAAACCATATGTGACCATGGAACTATGAACATCTGATATGACCTAGATTAGAGGGACGTGAGATATTATCTCTGGTGTTGATCTTGGTATCTACCAATATACTGATCAGAGTGTACTCCTTGCCTTACCTAACTAGATATATCTGTAGGCAATAATTCTTTATATGGAACAAAGATCAGGATCACAGAGGTAGTTGCCTGGAGGATTGGAAGTATATACATGAACACCAATAGATCTTGCATGAAGAACACAATATAAATAAAGTGCGCTACAAGCGCTTTACCAGTTCTTCGTGTCCCTGTACTGCGATGACTGCCAGCATCCAGGAAGTCCAGCAAACGAAACAAACCATATAAACAAAAAAAGGAGGAAGGGATATCGCTAGGCGGACCACAAAGCCCACAATGCCATGCAATACTCCTCACCACTGTCCCCGCAAATACCGGCCATTCAGCGGGACCGTAGTCCGGCCAAATGACGAGTCCGCAAAAAACAGGGCCAGGAACACCGCATTGACACCTGGTTAAGACAGCCAGCCCAAAGCGAAAAGGGGAAAAAAAAATTAATAGAACCCAAGTAAAGATTTGGGCACTTGGGTCTATTGGGAATATCTATGAATCCCTCCGTGAAACACCTGGGGAGAAGCTAATGATAATGACTCTCGGCAGGTGGAAGGCAGGAAGGAAAATGAGCTTTCACTAAGCAAATCAGGGAAGCAGCATCGATGTGCAAGAATTGCCTGTAATCCCGGGGTACGAGGTATGGTTATAGTCACCGGGACCTCGAGCCGGTAATGAGGCAACTAAATAAAAAAGGTGCAAGGCAAAGGAAAAGCCGAGCATCAAATCAAAGACAAAAAACGCCCCGAAGGAACCGAGGGCGAGCATACAGGAAACGGCCAGCGGAAGTCTCCACTTGGAGCAGAAGAACTAGAGCGCGAAGCGCTGAGCGCCTGGGGACGCGAGCTTAATTTCCGGCTCGGACCCCTCGCGCATGCGCATAGCCGCGAGGCCATCTTGGAATGGTCTTGGAATTTCGTCCGTATCTACCGTGGAAGCTAGGCAGGCATGACAGCAACGAAGGGAACAGAAGGAAAAGAGGGCAAAAATGGGCAGAGAAAACACAGGGACAGCGAGGGGAACAGAAGGAAAAGAGGGCACAGACCAAATACAGGCACCGGTGGAAAAACAGACAACAGCAGTCACAGACACCAAATAACAATAAAGGCAATACAATAAGATACAGATGGTGATACAAACCTACGGCCTACCACTGGCCCCAGGGATGATGCACAGTTGGTAGCCTGCGGGTGGAGGAGGGCCTCGAACTTCCTCAGCAGCGGCAGTTGGGGCAGGGACGCACAGGCGGTGCTGAGCGGAGGGGTAGCGGCCTAACTAGCAGGGTCAAGGGTCGCTCTCCTCACCGCGCAGCGGGCGCCATATTTGGGGAGGTGGGAGGGAGGAGCAGCTGGGAGGTGGGAGGCAGGGCAGGGGCAGCGAATGGGCGGTCAGGGGGGCGGGGCCGCAGGGAACGCAATAGCGGGAACGGTGAGGGGCAACGAAGGGAGCAGAAGGCAAAAGGGCACTGTGATAATTAGCTCTGCAGCTTATTTAACACTGCAGCTTTAATAGAATCTTAGTATGTCAAATTCTTATCAACAGATAATTCACTGCGTACCGTCCAAAAGGGCTTAGTTAAAGAAGAACCATCCTTGCTGGAAGCCCAACCATTTTTTATCAGAGCCATAACCTCACATAATGTATTATCCTTTCCTAATTCTTCAGACCATTTTTTTTCAGATAGAAATTCGTAATCGATAGAACAAACCATTTCATCATCTAACTCCAATTTATCATCCTCATCATCCAAACCACTTTTAGAAACAAGGCGTGAAAGAACATCTGCAATTCCATTATCAACACCTGGAATATAATGAACATCAAAGCTATATTCTTGTAAGCCAATAACCCACTTTGATATTCTCCCAGACACTAGATCCAAGCCTTTCTTATTAAAGATTTCCACTAAGGGTTTATGATCAGTGTGGACATCAAAGCCTAGACCCCCACAGAAATTTCTTGACTTTTCTCACCGGCCAAAGCCTCCCTCTCTACAACAGAATAACGGGTTTCAGCGTCTCTCAAACTCCTAGATAAAAACATTATGGTTTGAATGCCATCAGGACCATGTTGCTTCAATACAGCACCTAAACCTTTTTCACTTGCATCAGTAACTAAAATGGACTTGATCTTAGGGTTGAAGCTTTTTAATGCAGGAGCCCTGTTTAGCTTTTGCTTAATTTTTATGAACTCATTCTCACATTGATCAGACCAATGAAACTCCACCCCTTTCCTCAACAAACATCTCATGTTTACTGTTAATTCAGCAAAAATTTTGATAGATTTTGCATAATATTCAATCATGCCCAAAAGCTTCATGAGTTCAGTTTTATTCTCTGGTGCCACCATTTTGTTTATAGTGTCAACTAATTCAGGTTTAGGCTTCACACCTTCACCAGAAATATTATGTCCTAAGTAGTTTATAGAGTCAGATCTAAATCTACATTTGCTTGCTTTTATTGTGAGATTGTGTTTGCTGAATCTCTCTAAAACCATATTCAAAGTGACATCATGATCAGATATGTTTTCTGCAAAAATGAACACATCATCTTGATATATGCAAACACTAGGAATGTCTTTTAAAACTTTTTCCATCACTCGTTGAAACACAGAGGAAGCAGATACTAATCCAAAGGGCATCCTCTTGAATCTATACGTGCCAAAAGGTGTAATAAACGACGTAAAATCTCTGCAAGACTCTTCTAGTTCAATCTGGTGGTATGCAGAAGTAAGATCTATTGTACTAAAAACTTTGGCGTTACCTAACAAAATCAATAATTCAGCGATATTGGGCAGAGGGTACCTATCGACGATTACACACTTATTAAGTTGCCTGAGGTCGATACATAAACGCAAATCACCATTAGGTTTTCGCGCTGCGACCACTGGAGCCATCCATTCACAACCTTCTATTTCCTCAATTATATCACTTCGCATGAGTTTTTCAATTTCTTTTTTCATGTCTTCTTTTACTGCTAAAGGTACACTCCGGACTTTACAACTTACCGGAATGGAATCACTCTTAACTCGTATCTTGTGTTGATAACCTTTGAGACATCCAAGAGTTTCTTTAAATACATTGGGAAATTTAATTTTTAGCTCAGAAGCAAATTTGTCTTCCAAATTCATTTTAAGTTCACAAGAATATTTGTCTTCCAACGGTCTTACTTCAATAGATTTTTCTTTCCCATCTAAAACACTAAGAATATTATCTCTCAATTGAATACAAGGATTGGCATTGGGGTCTAAAATTACTCCTAAGTCACCTTGATGTATCCAGCTGATAATGCTGTCCCCCTTTCTCGAGACATATACTTTTCCAGACACAAATCTAGATTTATATTCTATAAGGCCTATAAAGTAACCATGCAACTTTATAGGTTTTTTATCATACCCTAAAGGAATGATGTCAGGTTTAAAAAGAGACACCTTCCCTTTTAATTTTTTAGTGAAAAATTCATCAGAAACAATTGTAATTTTTGCACCTGAGTCAAACAATACCTTGGTCTTTTTTCCTTCAACAGATATTTCATCAATGGGATCAGCTCTTTTACACGGGCTTTCGCCATCATCGCCAATGGTTTGAACCACCTCAATATCACAATCAGATCCTGAAGAAGTCCTCTCAAAAATGTCTACTTCTTTCACTTTAGATCTACTTTTTGTTTTGCATAAAGCAGTGACATGACCTTTTAATTTGCATTTACCACAGGTTTGTTTCAGAGCGGGGCATTTTTTATCATTGGCGAGATGACCAGGTTTTCCACATCTAAAACATTTAAGATCATATCCACTCTTTTTAGTGTCTGCCTTAGCCGGATCTTTAGCATATTTTTCACTTTTAGATCTTACTATTTGAACTTTATTTTCTTTTTCAGTACTTTTTTTAATTATAGCCACACACTTAAGAGAATGCTCTATGCGCTTGGCAACAGATAAAACTTCATCTAGTGAAGGCTCATCTTTTAGCCACAATTCATCACGAACCTTTTCTATTCCACAACCAAACATAAATTGATCACGAATGCGTTCATCAATTAAAGCCCCAAATTTGCAAGAAGATGCAAGTTTTCTTAAGCGAGTTACATAAGATTCAATACTTTCTTCATCATTTTGCATACATTTAGTGAATTGGTACCTTTCAAGAATAGTACTAACTTTGGGTAAGAAATGTAAGTCCAATTTCCTTATACTAATCTCATATTCATTTAAACCATTTGCTTCTGCAGGAGGAAGGTCAGGCAAATCATCAAAGACGTCCTGGCCTTCAGATCCTAAACAGTGTAGTAATAAAGAACATTTTCTCTCAGCACTGAGATTAGTCCCACAAACTTTAGCATAGCGTTCAAAAACCACTTTCCATTTTTTCCATCTGATTGGAGGTTCACCAGGACAAGATAAAAAAAACGGTGCAGCTGTAACATTTTGCATTGTTAGCGAAACGCTATAAATTTGAGAGAAAATATATATATATAATAACCTCAGAGAATGTTCATAAAATAATGACTATGTATGTGTAAAAATGCAGGAAATACATGTCAACCAATCAGAATGTTAATAAGAGAGAGTAAGTATGGACCAATCAGATGCGAAGTTCAGGATCCAATAAAATTAATTCTTTCAAATTCTTCTGAAAAGGGTCTGATTGAGCTGCAGAAACCCTTGCTTTCAAGGTTGCTTCAAGGTAAACGGTTAATTTATTAATTGTCAATAGTTAAAAGTAGAAGCTGCTTCACGTTTCCTTAGCGCTGGAGAAACGAATACTTGTTAATGTTAAAATACGTTCCTTCGTGAACAGCTCCTCACGCTTTGTTGCGCATGTGCTTTTGAAGACAGTTCACGCGCTGGGGAGAGCGAATGTTTATTTTTGATTGATTCGTTTTAGACTTGGGCGCATGCACTAGACATCAGCTTTTTTACAGAGTGCAGGCACGAGCTCTCTTCGCTCATGAGAATGTTTATTTTCAATCAAGAGGCTGCGCGCACAGATAGCTTCGCGCACCTCTATGTTTATTTTCAAATGGTTGAGGCTCTCTGCTCGCGTCAAAGCAATTAATCACGGCGAGATGTGAAGAGGCTTTACAGACTTGCGGGCACAGATAGCTTTGCGCACATACGTTTATTTTTCAATTCGTGTATTATATACTTGACTGCACGAGTTACTTTTCAATAAAAAGTGTGCGCGACTGCACGCGTTAGAAATCTCCTCGCACTTGCCAATCGCTCTAATGTGGATGTTTACTTTTCAATAAAGGGTGTGCGCGACTGCACGCATTAGAAATCTCCTCGCGCTAGTAGGTTTGATTAAACAGTTAATTAGACTCCTTCACGCTTGACTGCTCGCGCTTTATGAGGTTGGGAGCAATTATTTAAACGCGGAAAGTCTGGAGAGCGTGGGATTAGCTGAATTTAATTAAAGCTTTGCGCAGATAAGATTAAATTGAAGCAAGGTATTACTCACAAGTTGAATATGTATGATGACAAGAGTTCTTGATCTTGATTGATGACAAGAGTTCTTGATGTCGATTGATGTAGCACTAAGGGTGCTAGGCATTTAAGTGAGGGTTGACAAAGTTGCGTTTTTGTCAGGGTTATCCTTCTCCTCACAAAGATTTGTGTTGAGATCTGTTCCTGGGTGGGTTCAAAGCCGACTACGCCAGTGAAGTATTTCCAACAATAAATCCAGGATTCAGTAGGTGAATTTGATGAAGTTTAATCCAGGAATAAAGATCTCATCCACCAACAAGCCCAGCAGACATCAACTGACTGTCCTAGAACATTCTCTGAGGTTATTATATATATATATATTTTCTCTCAAATTTATAGCGTTTCGCTAACAATGCAAAATGTTACAGCTGCACCGTTTTTTTTATCTTGTCCTGGTGAACCTCCAATCAGATGGAAAAAATGGAAAGTGGTTTTTGAACGCTATGCTAAAGTTTGTGGGACTAATCTCAGTGCTGAGAGAAAATGTTCTTTATTACTACACTGTTTAGGATCTGAAGGCCAGGACGTCTTTGATGATTTGCCTGACCTTCCTCCTGCAGAAGCAAATGGTTTAAATGAATATGAGATTAGTATAAGGAAATTGGACTTACATTTCTTACCCAAAGTTAGTACTATTCTTGAAAGGTACCAATTCACTAAATGTATGCAAAATGATGAAGAAAGTATTGAATCTTATGTAACTCGCTTAAGAAAACTTGCATCTTCTTGCAAATTTGGGGCTTTAATTGATGAACGCATTCGTGATCAATTTATGTTTGGTTGTGGAATAGAAAAGGTTCGTGATGAATTGTGGCTAAAAGATGAGCCTTCACTAGATGAAGTTTTATCTGTTGCCAAGCGCATAGAGCATTCTCTTAAGTGTGTGGCTATAATTAAAAAAAGTACTGAAAAAGAAAATAAAGTTCAAATAGTAAGATCTAAAAGTGAAAAATATGCTAAAGATCCGGCTAAGGCAGACACTAAAAAGAGCGGATATGATCTTAAATGTTTTAGATGTGGAAAACCTTGTCATCTCGCCAATGATAAAAAATGCCCCGCTCTGAAACAAACCTGTGGTAAATGCAAATTAAAAGGTCATGTCACTGCTTTATGCAAAACAAAAAGTAGATCTAAAGTGAAAGAAGTAGACATTTTTGAGAGGACTTCTTCAGGATCTGATTGTGATATTGAGGTGGTTCAAACCATTGGCTATGATGGCGAAAGCCCGTGTAAAAGAGCTGATCCCATTGATGAAATATCTGTTGAAGGAAAAAAGACCAAGGTATTGTTTGACTCAGGTGCAAAAATTACAATTGTTTCTGATGAATTTTTCACTAAAAAATTAAAAGGGAAGGTGTCTCTTTTTAAACCTGACATCATTCCTTTAGGGTATGATAAAAAACCTATAAAGTTGCATGGTTACTTTATAGGCCTTATAGAATATAAATCTAGATTTGTGTCTGGAAAAGTATATGTCTCGAGAAAGGGGGACAGCATTATCAGCTGGATACATCAAGGTGACTTAGGAGTAATTTTAGACCCCAATGCCAATCCTTGTATTCAATTGAGAGATAATATTCTTAGTGTTTTAGATGGGAAAGAAAAATCTATTGAAGTAAGACCGTTGGAAGACAAATATTCTTGTGAACTTAAAATGAATTTGGAAGACAAATTTGCTTCTGAGCTAAAAATTAAATTTCCCAATGTATTTAAAGAAACTCTTGGATGTCTCAAAGGTTATCAACACAAGATACGAGTTAAGAGTGATTCCATTCCGGTAAGTTGTAAAGTCCGGAGTGTACCTTTAGCAGTAAAAGAAGACATGAAAAAAGAAATTGAAAAACTCATGCGAAGTGATATAATTGAGGAAATAGAAGGTTGTGAATGGATGGCTCCAGTGGTCGCAGCGCGAAAACCTAATGGTGATTTGCGTTTATGTATCGACCTCAGGCAACTTAATAAGTGTGTAATCGTCGATAGGTACCCTCTGCCCAATATCGCTGAATTATTGATTTTGTTAGGTAACGCCAAAGTTTTTAGTACAATAGATCTTACTTCTGCATACCACCAGATTGAACTAGAAGAGTCTTGCAGAGATTTTACGTCGTTTATTACACCTTTTGGCACGTATAGATTCAAGAGGATGCCCTTTGGATTAGTATCTGCTTCCTCTGTGTTTCAACGAGTGATGGAAAAAGTTTTAAAAGACATTCCTAGTGTTTGCATATATCAAGATGATGTGTTCATTTTTGCAGAAAACATATCTGATCATGATGTCACTTTGAATATGGTTTTTTTTTTTTTGTTCAAAACTGTTTTATTGTGAACACAGCGATAAGCCTACAACCCCAAGTCGGGGCCGGCCGCGCAAAAAAGGAGTGTGTAAACTCACGTTGCCAGGGGAGGATGGAGCATTAACACAGCGCCCTGCCTACAACCCCTGGAGGGGGCCGGCTGCGTGGCTTTAGGGGCAATGGCGGCAGGAGGCAACCATACGCTGGCGATGCATCGTTGTGCGGGGGAGGCGCGTATAGGAGAGGGAGCAGTGATGTCACATTTTCAAAAGGCCCAACGGGGCCCAAACTGCCCCAAAGAGGGGCGGAAGCCAGAGAGGCAAGTAGGAAAGAAGAAAAAGTCGGAAGAGGACTGAGCAGTAGCGAGGCGGAGAGGGGTCTAGGGGGAGAAACTGCAGTCGCCGGTCGGGGATAGGAGACGCAAGCCTGCACCGGGGGAAGCGACTAAGAGCCTAGTCTGCTCGGGTCAGCAGGGATGAGGGCGTCCTCAAATAACTGCAGGGCGCGAAGTCTGGGAGGCATATGGCGGGCATAGCTGATGGAGCACAGATGGCGCACAAGAGGTTCCCACACCGCCTTGAAGCGTACCCCCTTCGATTGTATCCGCGCCGTGAGCAGCTCCATAGTCAGGACCTGCCAGAGGCGCACGAACCAGGACGCTATCGGCGGTGCCTCAGCCCGCTTCCAGTACAGAGCAATGAGTTGTTTGGCAGCGCCTAACATGTGAAGGGTGAGGATCCAGTCGCTGCGCGTGAGGGCCCTGAGTGTGGGGGGTCGAATGCCCAGCAGGAGTGTGCATACCTCCTCGGGGAGGGGGAAACCCAACACCTTCTTGATGTGACTAAGGACCTCTTTCCAGAAGACAGCCAGGGTAGAGCACGACCACCAGATGTGTACGAAGTCGCCAGTCGCAGTGCCACACCTCCAGCACAGTGGGGAGGAAGTGGGGAACATTTTGCTGAGTCGCAGGGGGGTGTAGTACCATTGCGTAAGCATCTTGTATGCGTTTTCCCTCTGCGGAATGCTGCGATAGGTTTTGGGAATGTCAGTCCACAGCCTAGCCCACTGAGAAGGTGTGATATCGGCGCCAGTCGCCGACTGCCATTGCCTTTGGTAGGGGTGTGCGGGCGGATTGGTGGGGTGTTGCAGGATGTTGTAGATCTGGGAGATGAGCCGCTTCAGTCCCCCTAGGGAGCGTGCCAACTTCTCGAATGGAGTGTATGCCCTGGTAGCAGCCCGAAACATGTCGTCTCCCGAAGTCCAGTGGCGCAGCTGCGCATATTGTAAGCTGGCGGTTAAGGGGAGGTTAAATTCGTCCCTGCAGTCTGGCCACGATTTAGGCGACCCCCCAAGAAAGAGGTCCCCCACAACCCTGCAGTCTCCCTGTGTCCAGCTCTCAAAAGCCCGGGTCCGGGCGGCAGGAGGGAAGTGCGGGTTACCTGCAATGGGGGTGTGTGGTGAGGGGAACGTCGTTAGTCCCTTGGGCACTGCCACTCTGTCCCACACGTCAAGAACCGTCTTCGTTGGGACCGCCATGTAAGCACTTCTGGAGCGCGCCACACGCGGCAGCCAAGGGAGATCCCATATGGCGCGCCCCGTGACTACTCGGTCCATGTGGAACCAGTGCTTGTCGCTTTCGCGCGCACCCCATTCTATCACGAACCGAAGATGCGCCGCCCAGTAGTAGTGGAGGAGATTTGGGCAGGCGAGACCGCCCCTGTCTCTCGGTTCCATGAGAACCTTCTGCGAGAACCGGGGTCGCTTGCCACCCCATATGAAGGACGTGAGGTCACGTTGGAGATTCCTGATGCAGTGGAGCGGGATCGGGGTGGGTAGGCACTGGAAAACATATAGAATACGGGGGAGGACCGACATCTTGACCGCATTCAATCGCCCCAGCCAAGAAATCATCAAGGGCTTCCATTTCCGCAGGTCCGCCAGAACCTCCTTGCGGCAGGAGGCCCAGTTCCTCGTGGACCACGAGTCGAGGTGGGGCGTGAGGTCCAGGCCCAGGTATTTAATGTGGTCTTCCGCCCAACGATAGGGCGCGACCCCCTTCAGGAAAGAGACCTCCTCCTCGGGGATGGTAAGGTTCAGAGCCCAAGATTTGGTGTGGTTAATCTTAAGGCCGGACGCTTGTTCAAACAGTGTGAGGGCGTTATGCACCGCTGGGAGAGAGTCCCGAGGGTGCGTAAGAGTAAGGATCAGATCGTCCGCGAACAGTGCTACCTTGTTGGAGCGCCCCCCGTGGGGGATCCCGTGAATGTCAGGAGTGCGCCTAATCAGCTCCGCCAGGGGTTCCACCGCTAGGGCGAACAGGAGCGGGGAAAGCGGGCATCCTTGCCTCGTGCCCCTGTGGATCGAGAGTGGCGATGTCAGTTGGCCGTTGACCCTAATTCTGGCCTGCGGCCCGAGGTACGGGGCCATGCACCTAGAAATCATGGTAGGGCCTAGGCCTAGTTTCCGGAGGACCGCCCGCAGGAAGGACCAATCCACCCGGTCGAAGGCCTTTTCCGCGTCTAGTGAAAGGAGGCAAGCCGGGATATCCCAATGCTGCACCTTCCCCACCAAATGTGCCAACCTGCGAACATTGTCGGCCCCCTGACGGTCCCGTATAAAACCCACCTGATCCGGGTGAATATGGTTTTAGAGAGATTCAGCAAACACAATCTCACAATAAAAGCAAGCAAATGTAGATTTAGATCTGACTCTATAAACTACTTAGGACATAATATTTCTGGTGAAGGTGTGAAGCCTAAACCTGAATTAGTTGACACTATAAACAAAATGGTGGCACCAGAGAATAAAACTGAACTCATGAAGCTTTTGGGCATGATTGAATATTATACAAAATTTATAAAAAATGTTGCTGAATTAACAGTAAACATGAGATGTTTGTTGAGGAAAGGGGTGGAGTTTCATTGGTCTGATCAATGTGAGAATGAGTTCATAAAAATTAAGCAAAAGCTAAACAGGGCTCCTGCATTAAAAAGCTTCAACCCTAAGATCAAGTCCATTTTAGTTACTGATGCAAGTGAAAAAGGTTTAGGTGCTGTATTGAAGCAACATGGTCCTGATGGCATTCAAACCATAATGTTTTTATCTAGGAGTTTGAGAGACGCTGAAACCCGTTATTCTGTTGTAGAGAGGGAGGCTTTGGCCGTGTTTTGGGCGGTGAGAAAACTCAAGAAATTTCTGTGGGGTCTAGGCTTTGATGTCCACACTGATCATAAACCCTTAGTGGAAATCTTTAATAAGAAAGGCTTGGATCTAGTGTCTGGGAGAATATCAAAGTGGGTTATTGGCTTACAAAAATATAGCTTTGATGTTCATTATATTCCAGGTGTTGATAATGGAATTGCAGATGTTCTTTCACGCCTTGTTTCTAAAAGTGGTTTGGATGATGAGGATGATAAATTGGAGTTAGATGATGAAATGGTTTGTTCTATCGATTACGAATTTCTATCTGAAAAAAAATGGTCTGAAGAATTAGGAAAGGATAATACATTATGTGAGGTTATGGCTCTGATAAAAAATGGTTGGGCTTCCAGCAAGGATGGTTCTTCTTTAACTAAGCCTTTTTGGACGGTACGCAGTGAATTATCTGTTGATAAGAATTTGCTATTTCGAGGGACAAGGTTGATTCCTCCAACTAGTCTCAGGAAAGATTTAATAGATTTAGTTCATGTTGCTCACTCAGGATTATCTAAGAGCAAAGAGAGGCTTCGTTTGTCTTATTGGTGGCCAGGTATGGACAAAATGATTGAAAGAGTAATTAGAGAATGCATACACTGCAATGTTAGTGACAAGTCTTATAATACACACACGCAACCTATGTTTTTAAGAAAAAGACCCAATGGTCCTTGGCAGGATATAGCTCTAGATTTGGTGGGTCCTATTCAACATAAAGATTCTCAAGTTTTTATACTGGTGGTCATTGATATGTATTCAAGATGACCAGAAATTTTCTTTTTGTCAGGAACTGATTCTGGTAAGATTATTCAATGCTTGAATGAATTATTTTATAAAGAAGGTTTTCCTGCAACCATTTTATCAGATAATGGAGTACAATTTGTCTCCAAAGAAATGGAACAGTATTTGTCTTCTAAAGGCATTAAACATAAAACGTGTTCTCTTTACCACCCTGAGGCCAATGGTATGGTTGAGAGATTCAACAAAGTGATCAAAGATACTATTAGTTTAGCAAAGAATTTGTCATCTGATTGGAAAAAATGTGTTATGGGAAAGATTGAAGAATACCGATATACTCCTCATGCCACAACTGGAAAGACTCAATTTTTGTTGTTTCGTGGGAGAATTCCCAACACACAGGTGGAACCTTTTTGGGTTAATGAGTATGAAATGTTGAAGGGTAAAGAATGTGTGTGCAACAAAGATGACATTGTTAAAAACGAGTTGAATAAAGCTGAACGTAGAAAGACTTATTTTGATGTTAAAAATAGTGTTAAAAAAACTGTTGTCCATATTGGTGATATAGTCATGGTCAAACGTCCTGGCATAGTGAGTAGCTCAGAAACAAAGTTTATGAAACCTATTAAAGTGATCAAAATTTTGAACAATGCTGTACAAACTCAAGATCATCGCATATGGAATCTAAATCGAATTGTTGTTATCCGAAGGAAATTACAAGATGGTGAAAGCTTGGATTCCAAAGAAAATTTTTTGACCAAAAGCAAAGCAACGAGTTTTGGAAATATTAGATCTTCCGGACGTGTATCTAAGAAGCCTTCTTACCTTTCTGACTTTGTTTAAGAAGCCTTCTTATCCTTCTTACTTTGTTAATTTCTGTATAATGTTGTTTTCATACATATTTTTCTATTTATAATTTTGGTTTTTCGGAGGGAAGGAGATGTGTGATAATTAGCTCTGCAGCTTATTTAACACTGCAGCTTTAATAGAATCTTAGTATGTCATTAGTAATGTGACTTCATGTACATAGGAATGTTCTAGGACAGTCAGTTGATGTATGCTGGGCTTGTTGGTGGATGAGATCTTTATTCCTGGATTAAACTTCATCAAATTCACCTACTGAATCCTGGATTTATTGTTGGAAATACTTCAGGCACCAAATTACGGGGGCAACAAGGGAACAGAAGGCAAAAGCGGGCACAGAATTACGGAGGCAACAAGGGAACAGAAGGCAAAAGCGGCCACAGAATTATGGGGCAACAAGGGAACAGAAGGCAAAAGCGGGCACAAAATTACGGGGCAACGAAGGGGACGGAAGGCAAAAATGGGCAGAGAAAACACGGGAACAGAGAGGGGAAAAGAAGGAAAAGAGGGCACAGACCAAATATAGGCACCGGGGAAAAACAGACAACAGCAGTCACAGACACCAAATAACAATAAAGGCAATACAATAAGATACAGATGGTGATACAAATCTACGGCCTACCACTGGCCACCAGGGATGAGGCGCAGGTGGTAGCCGGCGGGTGGAGGACTGCCTCGAACTTACTCAGCAGCAGCAGCTGGGGCAGGGACACACAGGCGGTGCTGTGTGGAGGGGAGGCGACCTACCTAGCAGGGTCGCTCCCCAGCAGCAGCTGAAGCCAGCCCAAGCTAGAGTTACAAAAGCACCTAATGACACGTTGGTTCTAAGGCCAATTTGGACTACCCTACAGCACATACTTCCACATTTGCAAGCTACAAGTAGAAAGTGAGTAAAAAGCAGTGCACCGTGCACAGATTACCTTTTCTGTAAACATCTTTCATAGTGTTGGTTTGAGGCCACATTGTAGGTAGTGACGCAGGTCATGGGAGTCATTTTGTTGTCCCTGGTGTTCTCTTCCAGGAGCAATTCCCTTTATTGGTTTTGTGCTAATTTTTTGGTGGTATTGATTATCCCTGGATGCCATGAAATCTGCCATCCTTCGGCAATTTCAAAGAACTCTGAACGCAACCTAAATACACCACCAGATAATAATGGGCATTGAACCACCATAGTGTCTGCCTACAAGAGAGACATATAAATCCATTCTACAGTCTAGTCTAAGCCCAGCTGACAATGCCCCGCTGGCACTTTGCACTTTACCGCTATGTTTTGCTATCAGGACCCAGTTGACCACATCACACTGGCTCATATTCATGTCCACCTTTACAAAATCATGCTACGACATCATTGACCACATTGAGTCTATGCACTGTCTTTAACACCAGTGAGTCGCTCGGAAGTAATGATCCCAGTCACTTCTCGAATGTCATGTCTTCTTCTTTCCTTTTTCCTTTTTTCAACATACCAGGTACAAACACGCCTATGTATGGGCCTGCATTTCAGACACTAACAGTGCCTTAGGCTCAATCCTCTTCACTGTTTTTAGTTTTTAAACACGAGCGCCAGACTTTCCTGCAAGGGCGCGTCTTTCTTTTCTTTTGTTTGTTTTTTCATTTACAGAAGACAGCGAAGGAACACGTGTAAATTGACATGCGCCTTCAATGAACACGTACCCAGCCGGTTCCCAATCAGCAATCCTGTGAACGCTGAGGAAACCAGCTGCATACTTAAGCAGCCCCCCAGGTCCACCACGGAGCTCCATGGCGGTCACAAGCAGGTAACAGGCAGGCCTTACATCTTGACGAAATAACAGGGAATCTCTCCTGTGGGAATTGCTCTCTCTTTTTAGGTCTCGCTGGCGTTGCAGCGCAAAGCGCTGCCGCCAACGAGACTTATAGTTGCCTTGCTCCCTCCCAAGGGAGACAGAGCTGGGCACGAGCCGATCCAGACCTGGGCACGATCCGACTCAGGTCTGTGAACGCGCGAGCCGCAGGGAACGCCCCCCCACTCACGTGCGAGCCGCAGGGAACGCCCCCCCACTCACCACATCGGGGGGCTCCGCCACTTCTGCCCCGCATCAGTACTGCTTCTCTGGGCCGACTGTCTTAACGCACCCGAACTTCCGGCCCACAACTTAGGCCCAATCAGTAGTAACTAGGAAGATCAGGACTTCGCCGGGTGGCCGAGGTGCAGGGCAGCAGGGATCAAAGACGGTCAGCAGGCTGAATGGGGCTCCTTGAGCGGGGACTTCTTAGGGGCCATTCCAACACCTTAGGATACGTCAGCAGTGTGGTCTGAAAGGCCCGGTGAGGCGCCGGACATCCTCGCTGGTCTGAGGATATCTCCGGCCGGACCCAGCGCATGGTAGGCACAGGGGAGTCTAAATATGGCGGCAAGGTGCGAGGAGACCCTCCGGAGGCTGCCGCAGAGTCTCTCAGCCCCCGTACCTCCACCGCAGGTCTTGCTGGGTGCTGCCGTCGTGTCCCGGGAAGAGGATCCTAGCTTTTTGCAGTGTCTGTTCGCTCCGGGGTGCCGGAAGCTGGAGACCCCAAAATGGCGGCTGTGTGTATGTGTGTCGTCGCGCTCTCCTGCCAGTGCTGCTCCCGCTGCTGCCCCCTAGGTCCGGGGCCCCCCAAAGGACAGCCCAGCACCTCTGGGACCATCAGCAACAAGGTCCGGGGGCCCAGTCAGCTGTGGATGTCCCCGCCAGGTCTCCGTTCCCGCTGGCTGGGGCCCCGGCCGGAACCGGCTCTTTTGAGTTCCAAAATGGTGGCCAAATGGGATGTCAGTAGAGAGTTCCCTCCCCAGGGTCCGACCGCAAGGCCTCTCAGCCCCCACACTTCCCTCACAGCTCCCACTGCGACTCGCTGCTGATTCCCAGGTGGAGAGTGTAGGCTTGACCGTGATGCTCACTCAGTCATGGGCTCCTGCAGCTGCAGGCGCTAAAATGGTGGCTCCAGCCTCGTAGGCCTGAGCGTTCTCCTACCGGTTCTGGTCATCTCACCGCTGTCCACTAGATCCGATGCCCCGCAGGGGGGCAGCCAAACACCTCCAAAGTCATCGGAAATTGGGCCCGAGGGCCCAGTCAGGTGCGCAGTATCACAGCCAGCTTGTAGTTTGCGCCTGGAGAGCACGCACGGGACCTGCACAGCGAAGTACCCAAATGGCGGGATATCAGTTGAATGGTCCCTCCCTCAGGACCGACTGCAAGTCTTCTTGAACCCCCTCCTACAGGTGGACAGGGGATGTGCACGCGCTATCCCTTGGCGATTTTACCTCGTGGTCGTGCACGCCCAGCCCGGCGCCGTGCACATCCCCTGTCCCACATTCAGGGCCATAACTCATATAGCAGGGCTGTTTACAGTGTGTTCTGTGTGTACCCCGCGCTCTGGGAGTCCTGTATCGCAGCGCTCCATGCGGCGCTCACCCCAGGGCACCAGGCACTACTCCAAGGCCTGCCTAGCCCTGCTCGTCCTCCTGACTGCAGTGGAGCTGCGGGGGAGCAGGAGAAGCGGATACAGCTGGAGGCGGTGAAGAGAGGCATCATGGAGCGGCTGGGGCTGCACAGACCTCCGCCCACCTCCCAGAGACTGGACAAGGAGGCGCTACAGAGAAAGAGACGAGAGTCCATCTCCTAACTCCCAAATGTAAGTCTGCCGATCTCTTTAACTTTTGTTGAATTCATGAGGATGATACATGTATATAGCGCAAAACTGCAAAACTGCATTGCCTCTTGGCACTCACAGACTTTAAAGAATAACCGACTCCACAGCGTGGCTTATTATCGGGTGTCAGTCCGTGTGTTTCTATTCTAACCACTTCCGATTTTGTCCTGTGATGGAGATAAATCTCTTTGCTGACGCTTACATTGAATACGCTTTCTATTCATACTGGTTTCAGTTCACTCCCAGGCTTTTCTTGTTATCACCGAGAAGCTTCAACACAGAATACGTTTAACAATAGGATACTAGTGAGAAATCTCAGCGGGGCGCACACTCCACGAAGAGATCTGTACGAATCTGCAAGTTACAGTTCTGCATACTACCTGAGCGGACTTAGCCTTTCATCATCCGGAGGTTCACACAATTAAGTTGGCAAATAAGGGCGTTGTTGTCTTGTTTGTGATTACTGATGTTAACTTGGCAAGACCAATTTTCGATTCTAACTTTTGAAATAACAGCCCCTTTCACCCTCTCAGATATTGTGTGTGTCTGTCTGTGTGTCTCTCTCTCTCTCTCCTGACTGGCATTCAGACACCGAGTGTTTTGTTTTGAAAGCGTTTACACATTGCAAATACTCCACCTTAGTGTTTTGGTTTAACTAGATAACAGTACAATAAAAGCCAAAATAATTTGATAATGGTGCATTTCATAAACATTTGAAAAACGCTACGCATTCTGTCAAAATAAAACTCGTAAGTCAGAGTGACTCAGTGCCCTGTTGATGTATCATGTTAATTGGTCCTTTGTGCCTTTTGTTATTCACGATTCGCCTTTTGCACCTCTGCATCTAGCACTCTTGTTACCTTTCGTCTATTCGCTGGGAAAAGACAGTGCACAGAGCAACAATGCGTTGGAATACTCGTAAAAGAACGTTTTCTTCCTACTTGCTTTTGTACTTGGTGTGCTTTTTATAAACATGGATAATTCAAAATCCCTTTGGAAGAAAATAGGTTGAGGCTTTAAGTAGTACTGCGCTATACCAACAGACGAGAAAAGATTTGTATCGGGCAAATAAAATAACAGATTCGCCAGCTGGTTCAGATCTTTTAATCTACCAAGGTCCGCACAATTAACCCCTGTTCCAAAACTACTAGCAGACAATTATGCTCATGGCAGAGCAGCTAGCGGTCAAGGCAAAGTGTGAAAAGAATAACTGCGCATTGTTGCTACATTATACATACGACATCTGAGTTGAGTTATAACTTTTGATAACCTTGTTACTGTTGGTTATTTTGTTAATCTTATTTCAATAACTCAAGGCTGAACATCAATGGACTCGGGACAAAAATCAACGACCCCTCACTACTGTTATACTTTCAAAATTTTGATCTAGTTCTCCTACAGGAAACTTGGCTGGAGGACCCCTCACATCTCCAAGGCTACAAGACCTACCACCTCCCTGCAGCTCGACAATCGAACTATGGCCACCGCAAAGGAGGACTAACCGTCTACGCCTCGATTGCAGCCATAACCGC
Source organism: Lissotriton helveticus (assembly GCF_964261635.1). NCBI lineage: Eukaryota > Metazoa > Chordata > Amphibia > Caudata > Salamandridae > Lissotriton > Lissotriton helveticus. The sequence continues at coordinate 189,127,421 of NC_136057.1, read as the reverse complement.
GGGGAAAGAATACACGACCAAAAACATTACATCCCTTGAAATAATGGCAATCCAATTCGAAATGCGGGGCCAAAGTAACCAACAACACATAACTCTGGTAAACACTTATATCCACCCCCAGGGCAAGAGGACTGGTGCAAAGCAGTTGATACTTGAACTTACCCGGTTAATAACGGAGGACAAAAGCTCGAACTATATCCTAACAGGACACTTCAACATGTTCCTAGGGGAGGTAACAGGAGAATGCAACCTAGACAACGATAAACATCGAGCATGGGGGATCATCTCCCAGGACAACTACAAGTGGGGCAAACCAACAAAAATCTCGAAAGATCTGCACAGAGAACTGGAAAGTCTCTCAATGGTAGCACTAAACGGCCGCATGCCAGGGGACAGACCTCAAGGCCCAACTTTCCACAGAAACGTGGTCAACACCGCAATCGACTATACCTTCGTCGCCCTCCCACTTCTGGGCTTAGTAAAAGATTTCAGGATTGGGGTGTCCGATTACAGTGACCATCAGCCCCAAGAACTCACTCTAGGTATCCAGGGCACTGCCACAACATACGCAACTTCAGAACCATGTCAGACCACGAGATACCAACATAGGAGAATCCATTGTAAAATACGCGACCCAGAAAAGCTAGCAGCTGCTGCAAAAATAACGTGGGAAGAAATCAAACTCACCGAAGGAAGCACCGTCCACGCATGCGAAATTTTTACCAAAGCTATGGGCCAACCCGCCCCACCTGCTGTCACCCAACCAGTACAAAAAGTGCCTCAGCCAGAACAAAGCATCTAGGCAGGAACAAGCCAGTACACCCACTTGTCATCAAGTGAGCATGCCGAATTAAGACACCTAAGGGGCGACATAAACAGAGCAATCCGCTCTATTCGCCAAAACAGCGCAACTGTCGGCACCATAGATGCACTAAGAAAACTTCGAACAAGGAAAAAGAAAATCATCTAGCGTGCAAAAAAGGAACACAAACAATCACTCTGGGCTAAACTACTCCATGATGCCAAAATGAATAACAGTGCCAGATTCTGGCAAACGGTCAAGAGCATCGAAAATCCATCAGTACCCATGATCAACTCCTACATAACAGAGGACGTTTGGACAACCTATCTGCAACACTACTTTAATGTAGGCCCCCAAAGCAACTTGCAAAAACCAGCTGAGTTCTATGCTGATCTATCTCGGCCCACCCTTCATAGGAATAATCTACCACCTAGTTCCTCCCTAAAAACGATTGAGGACAGAATTCAGCACAGCCACCAAGAGGGTGCCCCCGGGCCAAACGGCTTGCCTCCATTGTTATACAAACAAGATCAAAAGTACTGGTCTGGCTCATTACTAAAGCTCTTTGGCAACATTAGTACAACAGGAACAATCCCAGAATCCTGGAAAGGCTCAATCCTCTCGCCTATCTATAAACAAGCATTTGCAATGCAATAGGTCTCGCATTTACACGAGTTTAAGCTATTGGCATTGAAAATGACAATGCCTTTTATTTATGTTTTGAAAATGAAAAAAATTGCTCAAACTCGCGTAAATGCGAGACCGATGGCATTGCAAATGCTTGTTTTAGTTGTTGCGGTTTTATATAGCACAAACTCGACCAGAAGGTATTGGAGCGCTTTACATGACCCCTCTGTGTGCGCACTAGGACCTGCAACCCCTGTAGTCTCTGTCCAGGACTCTCGGGTTCTGCTCCTCCTGTGCGCGCCCATCAGAAGAGTGGGTAATTTGTTAGGCCCCGCTGCTCATGCTGCAACATTTATTTAGATATTCTAAAGCGAACACGCCGTTTATAATAATTATGAATCAGCTAACATTATTAATTCTACTAGATGGTGCAGAAGCTAGATCTGCTCTGTTTTCATTCCTTGAAGGACTTTTTTTCTAAACAAACATTTTCTGGGGCCTGCAACGTGCACATGCCCCACTGTGCTCACGTCTGGTGCTCGGTATGGTGGATTCCGTGTCCCTGGTGGTTTCCAATCCTACCCACTCTATGTTCACTGTTCGAATGCACTGTTCCCGTGCTCAATGGCCGCTATTTGGTGCTCAGAGCCTGGCAGGGGCTCCACTCTCTAATGTTCCGTTTTTTCTGGTTACCCCCTGTCCTGATCGGTGTTTAGTGCTCACCCCCCGCCCAGTATGAGATGCTCTGTGCCCCATATGTTCTAGGACTAGGGTTCTCACCCCCATTGCTCAGTATTTGGGGTTCTGCCTCCTCACATGCTCGGTGTTCAGGGCTGGGTGTACCGTGAGCTCAGTATGTAGGGCCTCGCGCTCTTATGCATGCAGCCCACTGTGTCTATGGCTCCGCGTCCCAGACCCCGGCTCCCTGCCACCACTGCTAATTTTTTTCTTCTCTGCGTTTTATAAAAGGGCAGGAGTTTTATTGCCCTCCTAGGTGGGCGCGCGCTAGATGGATAACATTTACAGAATAGGTGACCTGGGGGCGGGGCTTTTGCGAAGTCCACGGACAGTTAAAGACACTACTTGTGTTTACGGGGAACAGTTGTTTGTTAAATGCACGGACAAGGTAACGTTTTATTCTATACGTGTGCCCAGGGAGGGCTCTGGACAGGGATGTCAGACGCAGAGAAACATTTTCCTACATCAACAGTCACAAGTATTTCCCAAAGAGAGAGCACGCCACTCTTAATAACAAACTTTCTCCATGGAGCCGACGGGGAGGGGTGAGGGGGGAGAGAGTAAAAGAGCCTGATGCCCGCGTGCATATCCCCTGTCCTGCGTGCGCGTAGACAGGAAGGGAGGGGGAGAGAGGAAGCGACCGAGCCCTACGCACGTGAACTTCTCTTGCTCACGCGTGCGTCCACATTTACAGTCCGTCTCTTCGCGCGTGCCCATCTCTTGTTTCGCATGAGAGGCGAATCCGTAACATTTCTTCTTGCTGGCGACCTAAACAAGAGGTTGGTTTTTTTCAGGGATATGTACGTCAATTAGAATATAGGTCTCAGTGCAAGTGGCGCAAGGCTCAACGACTCAGCTATATTACAAGGAAATGAATCCTAGATATTTGTCTGACTGAGGAATAGTCGGTAAAATGCCCTCTTGCACCAGAAAATGATAACCGACTGAACTTGAAGTAAGCTGCCATGCCCACAATAAAAGATAGCCTCGTCGATGCCCTGCTGACAAGCTGTAGCACCCACCAGCACAGGGTTAACATCACCTTCCTACCGGAAGTCAGGCACTTTTGGCTGAGACGGGGGCGGGGTCTGCAATCCGGCAGGAAGTCCCGCCCGCCGCCGCCGAGGAAGAAGTGAAGCCGGCCGACTGATGGCCTCTCCGCAGCCCGGGGCTCCCAGGTGCTGGAGGGAGCCCCGGAAGTGAAGTCCTGCCCCCTGGTGCCGCAACGAGACGAGACTGCCGCAGAGAGGAGCCCGATCCCCAGCAACAGCCCAGTGAGTGCCCGACCAGCGCTGCAGAGCGCACGCCGAAAGAGCCCGGTAAGTGTGGGGGGGGGGTACGCTCGTGTGTCTGTGTGTGTTCGAATGTGTCTGTGCGTGTGTCTGTGTGTGTGCGCGTGGGTCTGCGTGTGTGTATGCAGTGTGTGTGTGTGCCTGTGTATGCGTTGTGTGTGGCTGTGTATGTGCGCATGCGTGAGTGTGGAGTGTGTTTGCGCATGGGAATGAGGCACGAGAGGGGCACGGCGCCGTGCGCGCCCACGAGGTGAAATCTGCGCTCTGCGCTCGTGCACCCTCTCGTGTCCACATTCCCAGAAACGGGTGACAATAGATGTCTTCGCAGACTAAGCAATGCTTCGCATTGCTTACGTCTAGCTCGACCTAAAAAGGCTGTAAAAGTGATCCAAAAAATTACAGGCTCATCGCCCTCATCGACATCGAGGCCAAGTACTACGCGGGACTTATTCTAGCCGACCTCCGGGAATGGGCAAGGGAAAAGGCCTTAATTCCAATTAACCAAACAGGCTTCCAGGAAAACCTGGGAACCACCACAAACATCCTGGCTTTTTCCCTTTTAGCCGATTCGATAAAAGCAGCAAGAAAACCATTATTTGTCTGTTTCATCGATTACAAAGCTGCCTTTGACAGCATAGATCGAGGAAAGCTATGGTCAAAGCTAGTACGATGGGAAATTCCTCCTGCCCTTCTGAATCAACTCATCCTACTACATTCCGATACATGGGTCCAAATAAAACTGGGGAGTGGTACAATCGTATCCAGGCGGATCCCAAACTCCAGAGGCTTAAAGCAGGGCTGCGTTTTGGATCCTACTTTATTTAACCTCTTCGTGGCTGACCTCTCAACTGACCTAGATAATTGTAACCATCATGCACCAAACCTGGGAGGCCTCCCTCTCTCAAATTTACTGTACGCCGACGACCTGATTTTAATCAGCCAAACCCCAGTCGGCTTACAACACCTGCTCCATACTACGAACAACCACGCCTCAAAAAACGGGTTAGAAATCAACTTAGAAAAGTCAAAAATAATGGTGCTAAACCAGCGCAACCCAAAAAAAGCGACTGAAATGGCAGCTGGGCGAGAGAGAACTTTAAGTAGTCCACGACTATAAATATCTAGAATGGGACATATGACCAACAAAAAGAGGTGATTCAGAGACGAGGAACCATCTTAGCAATCACCCTGAAAAATCTTAAAAGCAAAATAGCAGGACCAAACCTGCTCCCGCTGCTTGAAGTGCTTCGCGCAAAGCTGCTGCCCACGCTCACATACGGCAGTGAGGCCTTGCGAGGGTTGGACGAAGAAACCCTCAATAAAACGGTCGCTAAAGCTTTAAGAATAATCTTCAAGCTTCCTAAATACACCTCCCCAGCCCAACTACGCCTTGAATTTGGAATAGTAAACCAGAGAATAAGCAGGAAGGCCGCGTAAGTAAAGAGCTGGTATAAAATAAAGAGTGCAGAGGCGGGCTCGCTGAACTCATTCCTATGGAAGGAAATATCAAGGAAACATGGCTCACCAGCCAAAGACTACCTCCAATCAGGGATCAGCTTGTTAGCCCTGGAGAATATATGGGAGTCAGGACTCCCATTCAAGAACGTAAAAGACCTGGTGAATAAGTCAACAAAGCTCGTCTCCACCGCAAATGATAAAGAATGTCTAAATAAGAGGGCCCATAGCTGGTTCGTGATACAAAGCTATCCAAAATGCTCACCACAACCGTATCTCAGTACCAGCTTCTCAGGGCCTTTAAAAGAAGGCTTCTTGGCCCTGAGGATGGGCATCCTTCCTGTCAAACCACATTTGCCCCCCTGGAAACGTATATTCATATCTACACAATGCAGAATATGCGGCGAAACTAAAGAAGATATGCTGCACCTCCTATGCATATGTAAGTTCCTAGACCGGGAGAGGAGAGAACTGCTAAAACCGCATATAAATGAAATGCATATCCGGACGTGCAGACAGGCAGTGAAGGCGTGCTTCAGCGGGGCCAACGTTAAACTAACCTGTAGCTTCGTCCGCTACATGAAAACTGCCCAAATAAAGCTTCTCGCCGCAGCCTGAGCACAGTTGCGCGCACCCAAGCTCCTTTATCCGGCAACTCTCTTTGACTCCCACTACGTTCCGACCCTGAGGCAGTCGTCCACGACCACACAATAGACTATTAGAACTACGGACACTGGCGTCACCCCCAGATGGGGACTCACCCTTACTTCTTCCTTAAATTTTATACCTCCATCACAAACAAACTGTATGTAATTTTAACCAGAAAATTGGTCGATTTTAATGCATATCCATCACGTTGTTTTTTTAAGACAATATGAAATGATGTCACATATATGTATCCTTTTATACATTTTATACTGATGTGTGTACTGCTAAGATTTTAATTAATCAAGCAATAAACTTACTTACTTAATAAAAGTACAAACTCAAGGCTACTACATACACCGCGAACATTACTGACACTTAGTTATTTTCACACGAATGTCCACCCTCCCTCCATGTTGCCTGTCCATGTTGCCTCCCGCCCGCACACCCTCCCTCTTTGTTGCCTCCTGCCTAAACCGTGTTGCCGACCCGCCCACACTCCCTCTGTGTTGCCTATCGCCCACCCTCCCTCTGTGTTGCCTCAAGCCCACCCTCCCTGTGTTGCCTCCCGCTTAAACAGTGTTGCCTCACACCCGCCCCGACACCCACCCACCCTCCGTGCTGCCTCTCGCCCACCCACCCTCCGTGCTGCCTCTCGCCCACCCACCCTCTGTGCTGCCTCTCTCCCACCCAGCCACCCTCTGTGCTGCCTCTCACCCAGCCACCCTCCGTGTTGCCTCTTGCCCAATGTGTTGCCTCTCGCCCAATGTGTTGCCTCTCGCTCAATGTGTTGCCTATTGCCCACCCACCCAGTGTTGCCTACCACCCACCCACCCTCTGTGTTACCTACGACCCACCCTCCGTGTTGCCTAGCGAACCCCCAACCACCGTCAGTGTTGCCTGCCGCCCGCCCACCCATTCTCCGTGTTACCTCCCACCCTTCGTGTTGCCGATCGCCCACCCACCCTTCGTGGGGCTCACCGCTGGCCCACCCATCCTACATGTTGCCTAACCCTCCGCGTTGCCCAACCCTCCACGTTGCCTAACCCTCCACGTTGCCTAACCCTCCACGTTGCCTAACCCTCCGTGTTGCCTAACCCCCTGCGTTGCCTAACCCCCCGTGTTGCCTAACCCCCGTGTTGCCTAACCCCCCGTGTTGCCTAACCCCAGTGTTGCCTAACCCTCCGTGTTGCCTAACCCTCCGTGTTGCCATACCACCCTCTGTGTAGCATTACACCCATCCACCCTCTGTGTTGCAGCCCACCCACTCACCCACTGTGTCGCAATCCGTGTTGCATCCCGCCCACCATCCTTCTGTGTTGCCTCCCTGTTGTCTAACCACCCACCCTCCATCACTGATGCCTATCTCTCACTGTTGGCTCCGACCCACCATCCCTCCCTGTTGCCTCCCATCCACCCTCGCTCCTTCCCTGTTGCCGAAATGTGTTTCGTTCCAAACGCCCTTCCTACATTCGTGTTGCCGTCGACTGCCATCCCTCTGTATTGCATCCTGTGTACCCTCCCTCTGTGCTGCCTCTGCCCTCCTTCCGAGTTGCCTACTGACTGCCCACCCTCACTCTGTGTTGCCTACCATCCACCCTCTGTGTTGCCTCCCACATGCCGTCCCTCCTTCTGTGTTGCATCCTGATCTATCGCCCTCACTCTATCGCCCTCACTCTATCGCCCTCACTCTATCGCCCTCACTCTATCTATCGCATCACCACAGCATCAATCTGTGCAACCTTTCAACAACAACTGGTTCAAATATGTTCTCTCAATGTTTCAAGCTTTATTACAAATGAAACAAAAAGATGTTAATATTTCACTTCTGTTCTTTGATTTTCGTCACAATAAAATACAATGGACATAATCTTCACAAACGTTATTTACAAAAGTTTAAGCTATTGCCATTATAAATTACAATAACTTTTATTTAAGTATTAATTATTAATGCCATTGTTATTTGTAATATCAATACATCTAAGTCACGTAAATACAACACATATTGCATTACAAATGGTATAGGTGTCACATTTGCGAAAGTTAAAACTATTGGCATTGTAAATGACAAAGCTATTAATTTGGCTATTTTCAAAACCAACACATAAATAAAAAATATGTGTCATTTACAATACCAATAGCACAAACTTTAGTAATGCGAGACCTAATGCATTGCAAATGCTTGTTCTTATTTACTCTCCTAAAATTGCTTCAGGCTGAAGCATCACGCCGCACAGGCAGGTAACTTTTTAAATCACTGTTGTCTTCTCTCCTTTCTGTCACATAGAGTGTGACTACAGGTCGGGCCCCCACGTGGAACTAATGGGGCGTTTCTCAATAATTATCTGAGTGAGTGCCCGTGTTTCAGCAATTATTTATGCACTCTCGTTGTACATTTCACTACGCATATTGATTACCACCAGATAACGCATATGGTCAAGGCGTTAGACATAATCGATCACTAGACGCCACATTCCGTACTCACTTCGTCACTGCCTGCATAGAGCACGGACACACGGCTCCTATAACACCCACCTGTGATGCGGTCCCATTAAAACCCCTCCCACCGCCAGGACTGGGCCCCCTCACGCACCTACCGGTCTCATGTTCGCCAGGAGCGGACCCCTTCGGACATTACCCTGTGTCCGGAAACAGTCCCGGAGCAGTAACCATGACAGTCAGACCCCCGCCCTTCTCTGTTTTGCAGGAGCCAATCGGAGGCCGACATCGACAGGAAGCATTTCCCTCTGATCCCGGAAGTCCCTCCCCCGTGGCAGCGTCAGAACAGGTAAAACCTGAACGTAGAGACAGAACGGCGTCGGAGCATCGTGGCAGGACACTCGGACTGGCGCAGAAGACGGAGAGCAGGCGAATATTGAAGAGGACGTCTGGACGGAGGATTGGTGGAGTCCCTAGGAGGTGGCTGAAGAGCGGCCGCGACTCACTGGAGAGTTGCGGCGGACCGTGTGAGTACCCGTAATCCCATCCATAGAGCTCGCTAGGGGCTCGTTGTATATATCCTGTATAGTATCTCTCATAGTCACAAGCGTAGCGGTAATTGCACTGTGTATATTTATAGCGCACCCTCACTGTAGAAAGCCCCCTCACGTCCCCACCCGACACTCTCGCTATATTACAAGCCCTTTTCTTCCCCCCTCTCATTACCGCCCTTCCTCACGGTCTTTTCTCTTCATCCAACATTATCCGTGTGACGGTGATTGCAGGCTCTAGAGTCCCAGGCAGTACTAACGGTACCTTTTTGTTTCTCTTATTGCCCTCCGCGGACCCTCCCCAACGCCAGACCCACCACCCGACCCAGAGGAAAAGAACCGGACTCCATCCCAGAAGAGGACCCGACCATCCACCTTTTTGGAATCCTTCTCTTTCTGTTCTGCCTGTTTTCTGCCTTGTGTACAATAAAACCCCTGCATAGCCCACTATATCCGGCTCCTTGCCTGATTTTCCAGCCCGCGGCACACCCACGATCACACCACCACAGTATATTATGCCTATAACTTAAATGTATTATTGTTTGTATGTCTGTTTGTCCATTCTCGACAACAGGAATGCGCCGCTAGAGAAAAATCTCCTCTATCATATAGCACAACTTAGTGCGTGTGTCACATTTTGGTCTTTTACATATTTTAGACCACTCACCCTGCACTACACTTAGGTCCTGAAGAAAGCCATACCATTAAAGGGAGCATGGCTGAAACATGTTAACTGACTGGGATATTGGAGTTACCTTAGATCTTCCAAAATATCCAATAGTGGAGTGGAGTGGTGTGGCTCACTGGTTAGAGGCGGCAGACCCGTAAGCAGAGAACGGGCCGGGACCAGGGTTCAATTCCCGACGCGGCAGGGTCGTTGACCAGGGTCAAAACGGACTCAATAATTCTCGCCTCGGTGCCTACTCTAACCAGGGATCACACTCGGCAACTCTGGGCATTAAGCTTGCCTCATCTCCACAACGGCCCCCCACAGACGCCGGGGATGCCTGGTTTCACCTTGGTTCAGAAAAGGGGGTGGTGATGAACAGAGTGCCCGAATTAAGCAGCCCACTCTTACCCAGTCCAAAGATCAGGGCTTGATCCATCACCGTTTTTTAGCTCACTGCACCATCCCAGCTCAGAACTTGGCTATATGCAAATTAGTCTGTTCCTGTCCCAGTGCATGATGGGAACAGGGCAAACCAAACTACCAAGCCAATTCTTATACTGGGAAGGAAACAAGCTACCGGGGACCGGTTTCTGGCATTTCAGCCTCATCGGCCCGGCTTGCTTGAATCCTGATGGTGCAATGAGCAAGGGACTCACATCTGAGTATACCCTTCCACGCTTATGGTGGACAAAATGATTCAGAAAAGGGGGTGGTGATGAACAGAGTGCCTGAATTAAGCAGCCCACTCTTACCCAGTCCAAAGATCAGGGCTTGATCCATCACCGTTTTTTAGCTCACTGCACCATCCCAGCTCAGAACTTGGCTATATGCAAATTAGTCTGTTCCTGTCCCAGTGCATGATGGGAACAGGGCAAACCAAACTACCAAGCCAATTCTTATACTGGGAAGGAAACAAGCTACCGGGGACCGGTTTCTGGCATTTCAGCCTCATCGGCCCGGCTTGCTTGAATCCTGATGGTGCAATGAGCAAGGGACTCACATCTGAGTATACCCTTCCACGCTTATGGTGGACAAAATGATTCAGAAAAGGGGGTGGTGATGAACAGAGTGCCTGAATTAAGCAGCCCACTCTTACCCAGTCCAAAGATCAGGGCTTGATCCATCACCGTTTTTTAGCTCACTGCACCATCCCAGCTCAGAACTTGGCTATATGCAAATTAGTCTGTTCCTGTCCCAGTGCATGATGGGAACAGGGCAAACCAAACTACCAAGCCAATTCTTATACTGGGAAGGAAACAAGCTACCGGGGACCGGTTTCTGGCATTTCAGCCTCATCGGCCCGGCTTGCTTGAATCCTGATGGTGCAATGAGCAAGGGACTCACATCTGAGTATACCCTTCCACGCTTATGGTGGACAAAATGATTCAGAAAAGGGGGTGGTGATGAACAGAGTGCCTGAATTAAGCAGCCCACTCTTACCCAGTCCAAAGATCAGGGCTTGATCCATCACCGTTTTTTAGCTCACTGCACCATCCCAGCTCAGAACTTGGCTATATGCAAATTAGTCTGTTCCTGTCCCAGTGCATGATGGGAACAGGGCAAACCAAACTACCAAGCCAATTCTTATACTGGGAAGGAAACAAGCTACCGGGGACATGGATCAAGCCCTGATCTTTGGACTGGGTAAGAGTGGTCTGCTTAATTCAGACACTCTGTTCATCACCACCCCCTTTTCTGAATCGTTTTTGGCCACTATAGGTGTGGCAGGGTATACTCAGACATGAGTCCCTTTCTCACTGCTCCATCAGGATTCAAGCAAGCCGGGCCGAAGAGGCTGAAATGCCAGAAACCGGTCCCCGGTAGCTTGTCTCCTTTCTGGTGAAGAATTGGCTTGGTAGTTTGGTCTGCCCTGTTCCCATGATGCACTGGGCCAGGGACAGACTAATTTGCATATAGCCAGGTTCTGAGCTGGGATGGGGCAGTGAGATAAATAACGGTGATGGATCAAGCCCTGATCTTTGGACTGGGTAAGAGTGGTCTGCTTAATTCAGACACTCTGTTCATCACCCCCCCCTTTTCTGAATGGTTTCACCTTGGAGCCACCCAGAAAGGCACCATCTCACAGGGAATACCAGGACGGGTTCCCCAGCGGTCTTCAGCGCCTAGATACTCCTTGGAGTCGTAGTGCACTTTACAAGTACACCCACATTTACATTTACCTCCGGTTTAACTTACTGCCAAGGGCACATATATTAAAATAGTCATTTTTTTGTCAAACTGGGACCTTTAGGACAGTCCTTTTAACATTCACCCACCCACGATCACCGCACTCTCAGGTCACAATACCCACTCCCCTGTATCCAGGCGTCATAGCACACCTGAGGTGCACTCGGCACCTTGGGTGGGGCCCAATGATGATGCATATAACCAACTAGGTTGGTGAGTGAGGGCTTTTTTTCAAAACATATTGTGTTTTCCTCTCATCGCATACAAACGCTAGTAGCACCCACTCCAGAGCTAGTTCTTTTTGATACTTAAACATACATTAGGGGAAGTGAACTGGCTCCAGTACCTTTCCTTCCTCTCCCATTGATATTTATCATCTACAGCACATACTTCCACTTTTGCAAGCTACAAGTAGAAAGTGAGTAAAAAGCAGTGCACCGTGTACAGATGACCTTTTCTGTAAACATCTTTCATAGTGTAGTAATGTATTGTAGAGCAGCATGCACACATTTCATCTGCTGGAAGTCCCCCTTTACTGGGTTATAAAAAGCAATGCCCTGTAAATTTCCTCATGGAGCAGTCAGTATGCACAGATTTCTCACAGTGCAGTATAATGCGGTGCAGTGTGCATACATTTCTCATAGTATCATAAAAAGCAGTGCAGTGTGACAGATTTCTCATAATATGATAACAAGCATTTGCAATGCAATAGGTTTCGCATTAGGAAAGTTTGAGCTCTTGGTATTGTAAATAACACATTTTTTATTTTTGTGTTGGTTTTGAAAATAGCGAAATTAATAGCTTTGTCATTTACAATGCCAATAGTTATAACTTTCGCAAATGTGACACCTATAGTATTTGTAATGCAATATGTGTTGTATTTACGTGACTTAGATGTATTGCTATTACAAATAACAATGGTTTTTATTTTTTTAAAATAATTAATACTTAAATAAAAGTTATTGTAATTTATAATGGCAATAGCTTAAACGTTTTTAAATAACTTTTGTGAAGATTATGTTCAGTGCATTTTAGTGTGACGAAAATCAAAGAACAGAAGTGAAATATTAACATCTTTTTGTGACATTTGTAATAAAGCTTGAAACATTGAGCGAACATATTTGAACCAGTTGTTGTAGAATGGTTGCACAGATTGATGCCGTGGTGGCGCTGAGTGATGTTGTGGTTGCGACAAGTGATACTGTGGCGTTCAGTGATGCTGTGGTAGCGCATAGTGATGTTGTGGTGCCCCTGAGTGATGCTGTGGTGGTGCAGAGTGATGCTGTGGTGATGCTATGGATAGATAGAGTGAGGGCGATAGATAGATAGAGTGAGGGCGATAGACAGAGTGAGGGCGATAGATAGAGGGAGGGCGATAGATAGATAGCGGGAGGGAGGGCGATAGATAGATAGAGGGAAGGCGATAGATAGATAGAGTGAGGGCGACAGATAGAGTGAGGGCGATAAATAAAGTGTGTGCGATAGATAGACAGATAGAGTGAGGGCAATAGATAGATAGACAGATAGATAGAGGGAGGGCGATAGATAGATAGAGTGAGGGCGATAGATAGATAAGAGTGAGGGCGATAGATAGCTAAACAGATAGATAGAGTGAGGGTGATCGATAGATAGAGTGAGGGTGATCGATAGATAGAGTGATGGCGATAGATAGAAAGATAGACAGATAGATAGAGTGTGGGCGATAGATAGAGTGAGGGAGATAGATAGATAGCTAGATAGATAGATAGATAGGAGTGAGGGCAATAGATAGATAGATAGATAGATAGATAGATAGATAGAGTGAGGGCAATAGATAGAGTGAGGGCGATAGATAGATAGACAGATAAAGTTAGGGCGACTGATAGATAGACAGATAGAGTGACGGCGATAGAGTGAGTGCGAAAGATAGACAGATAGAGTGAGTTATTGATTTTCTGCTGTGGGCAGCGTGCTCCTCAGAAGCATTTCCCAGGTAAAGGGAGGCTTTGTGCGAGTCGCATTCCAGGCAATTTACAGTGACGGGATGACAAGAGAGGCAGAGAATGTGATGAGAATTGGCGGACTGCAGGCCTCCATTTTTTTTTTGCCCTGTTGCCCACGTCACCCGCAGTGCATTTTGCCACGGGTTTCAAATACCGAGCGACATGTGACGTTGGGTAGAGGAAAGCATTCATGCGCTGAGTGAAAACAAGATAGAAAGAGACAGAAGACAGAAACAAGCAGGAAGTGGGATAAGGGAGGGGGTGGCAAATGTTGAGCATTTCACGGCCGCTTTGATGTTCTCAGTGGCCACGCGGCTCACTGAGAACATCAAAGCGGCCGCAAAAATGCTCCCAAAGCCTGCAGGCAGACAAATGGTGCGCGCGCCCGTCGCACATGCACTGTGCCTGATCTGCCGGCAGACTTTGAGAGCATTTTTGAAAGCCCTATTATACTCTCGCAGAACAACGCATGCGCGTTGGTTCAGCGAGACCTAAAAAACTGCTGGTCAACCTCAGAAGAATCCAAGTGGGCGAGCTGGTTCTGCTGGTGTCAACCCTACTTAGAAACATCTGTCCTAAGCCCCCAAGTCATGAAAGGCCAATGACAAGACAGAAAACCTCCACCAATGTGACCCTTGCTCAGGATCACGTACCTAACGCGTGTCACTCCGATGAAGAGCACATGTAGGAAAAACGTAATAAGATACAATTACCAAGACTTTCCAGTCATTAGCTCAGGTTCAGAAGCTGATTAAGGAGCTACGGCGAAGAACCCTCCATGCCGATGTTCACTGTCGTCTCTGAGCTCCAGAGAGCTGTATGAGCAGGAAAGCAAAAAAATACAACACCAGCAGAATTACTTTTTGCAAAGAACGCATGTATGTCAAATTCATCCAGAGTCAGCCACATGCTCCTTGGTTTGATTACGCCTACACTCAATTTAAATGTGATGAAGGGCTTCAGTTTCAAAGGACTCCGAGTTGCAAAAAAGAGTTGAAAGCTTAATAAACGAGGAAAATGAATGTCCGTCAAGTACTTGCATGGGTCCTCCCCGATATCAATATATAATGAAAGCTGGATGGATGTATCTTCCATTGTAATACCTGATAAAAATCCAATCCTTAGAAACTAGAAGGTGTGTGTTGCTCAATCTGAGGATGGGCCAGTGACCCTTAGATAGAGAGACCAGATTTTTAGAATGAAAAACTGGGGCGGCCATAGACAGAGAAATCTGAATATGTTTTGGCCACACAAGATATACGTGATGTACACTTGTTGTATATCATAAACTGAATTCCTCACAATATATGCACTTGATAAGTCCTACAGAAAGACTAATAGAATGTGAATACTGGGTCACTACTAGTATGGTGCAAATATTGGTTACCCGGTTACTGTACTTCACTGAGATTGTCATACTTTACAGCAATTATTTTTAAATAGAATGGAGCTAATATGAATGTGTCCAGTCAATGCTTAATTTTTCTTTCCCCTTTAAACCAATTACATATTTTTTAAATTAGGTGATCGTATGGAGGGCCATTGGTCCTTTAAAAATGACACTCTTTACACTGACTCATGACCCAGTTGAAGCCCACGGCCGAAACGCGTAGGTTTGTCTGTTATGCACGCACACATTTGCTGATTTAAGGATGATAAAAATGGAAAAAGCTTAATAAATTACCAGTTTGAGGATTCCCGCATGTCTTGCTGTGTCGCCCTGGAGGAAGTGTGGTATTCAGGAATAATATATAACATAATATAATATTATTAATATATATATATATATACATATATATATACATATATATATATATATATATATATATATATATATTACCTACTGGCGGTCGCCAGTAGGTATATATAGTTAGGATTTTTTCTCTATGGGTTTTTTGAAAATTCTATGTCTAATAACTTTGGCGTTTGTGGACGGAATTGGCTGAAATTTTCAGGAAAATGGCACATTTTGTTTCTGAGCAGCCCCTGAAAATTGGGGGGGGTTTCGTCCAGGGGGGGTCGAGAAAAAAGGGGGGTCCCAAAACGTGTTTTTAACATTGAGTTTTCCATAGGGCGGTTGGCCTCACTTTTAGCCCGAACGGCTGAATGGATTTGCACGAAACTTGGCAAAATTGTAGGGACTGGTAGCCCGATGTGCCTTTTGTAGGTCTCAATATATGTGCTCCAGTGGATTTTGAGAAATTAACGTTTAAAAAAAGATATATATCTGTAACAGCGGACCAGGCAGCGGCCCAGGACGCGTACTTTTCGCGCAACGGAGCTTTGTGAAGCGAAGCTGATTGGTTCTCCGGCGTCTGTCAACATTCCAAACAGTCCGTAGCGGCCGCCATCTTGTCTCTCGGTAGGATCGAGAGACAAGAGGAGGCCAAAGCGAAGGGGCAAATGACCATAAGGGGGCATAGTACATTGTCGCTGACCCCCTAGGTTTGATGTGGAGGTTTTAAAAGGGCCCCGCGGGGCAAAAAAAAATAATAATAATAATAATCGAACGGCTGAATGGATTTGCACGAAACTTGGCAAAATATTAGGGACTGGTAGCCCGATGTGCCTTTGCTAGGTCTCAATATATGTGCTCCAGTGGATTTTGAGAAATTAACGTTCAAAAAAAGATATATATCTGTAACAGCGCTCCGCTTCGCGTAACGGAGGTTTGCGAAGCTGATTGGTCATTCTGTCACTGGGCTATAGTTGGGCTACATCTGGCTGATATTTGGGCTACATTTGTTTTTTTGTGTGTCTGGCGGCCATCTTTGGGCTACATTGGGCTACATTGGGCTTCATTGGGCTACATTGGGCTACATTTGGGCTCCAACATATATATAGGCCAATGTAGCCCAATATATATTTTTCAAAGTTAATTTTCGTAAAAACCACTGGAGCATATATCTTGAGACATAGCAAAGGCACATCGGGCTACCAGTCCCTACAATTTTGCCAAGTTTCGTGGAAATCCATTCAGCCGTTCGAGCTAAAAGTGAGTCCAACCGCCCTATGGAAATGAAGGAAATGAATGGGTAATTTGTAATTAGCAAATAGCTAATCGCAAACTAGGAATGGTAAAGAATCGCTATTTATTCCTTAAAATTCGCTATTTAGGAAATGCAAAAAACTTTGATGATACATATGGCTGTTCATCTCTAACAAGATAAGAAGCATAGGGATACATTTATGATGACTGGCGCATCACCAGGGATGTGTTAGTCATTCTGTGCCGCTGTTCCGTCACCTATGGTGTGCTACATTTACAATGCGGCGCATCATGGGGCAAAAACAGCAGAGATGCGTGATGTATCTGTGCCGTAAAGGTGGCGCATTGCTGGAGTTGTATCGCAAGTGTGATGAAGCTCCAGCAAGGGTCGGGGGTGCCCCTGTCGCAGGGTTTCTGTTCTCACACAGAACTGTGGACAGAGGATTGGAACCTCGGCGAATTAGGGTGTCCCAAAACTCTCGTTAGTAATCAAAAACTCCTTAGCAAGCTAGGTACAGTGTCACATTGGATATAACAAACTCTCAATGTTTAGACAATCCAGAATATGAACTTATAGTACCTCAGGATACGTGGAACTCATGAACAGTCGGTCGTTATATATTTCTTAGAAACCAGAACATGGAGTTAAGAAGAACACATGTGTATTTGAAATGTTTATTTACTAATGCCGTCTTCTCAGGCGTAGTATCTTAGATAATACAAGTACACATATTATCAGTAGCAAAATTACCAGCATAGTTACTAGTACATAAAAAGCGAATGGTGATAGTATGTTAACATGCTGTAAATGAATAAGAGTTAGCAACACTTATAAGCAGCCGCGGGCCGTGGAGGGAGTTATGGTGAGGCAGGGAGGCGGGGAGGGGGAGAAGCAGGGTGGAGAATACAAGTACACATATTATCAGTAGCAAAATTACCAGCATAGTTACTAGTACATAAAAAGCGAATGGTGACAGTATGTTAACATGCTGTAAATGAATAAGAGTTAGCAACACTTATAAGCAGCCGCGGGCCGTGGAGGGAGTTACGGTGGGGCAGGGAGGCGGGGAGGGGGAAGGGCAAGGTAGAGAGGGCTCCACCCTGCTTCTCCCCCTCCCCGCCTCCCTGCCTCACCGTAACTCCCTCCACGGCCCGCGGCTGCTTATATCTCACCCTCCCTAATACACATATTATATTATTTGCTAAGAAGGTCTCTTTGTGTTGGTTTAGGGCGTGCCCATACTTTAGTGTCTTAGATTTGAAGGAATCACATCAGCATACACCAGCTCTCTCTTCATGTGAACCGCATCAACTGTTGTGTATGTGTGTTCGGCAAAGCAATATAAAACCCGCCTCATGCCCAGAATTGGCAGAAGTTGCACTTATGTTATGAGTATGAAGTCGTGGAGATCAGACCTCATAACAATTCTGTATCGTGTTGTTCTTGAAACTTTAGCACTCGCTGTACAGATATAGTTTAACAAGCAAAGCAGATAGTAGAGCAATAACATATTATTCTCATGTAAACCACGATGAACTACTAGGTGGAAAGCTAAAGCAACAACTAAGTGTCGTGTGCAGAAGTTGCAAAAAAGGAAAAATGGCGTTTAAACCGGTAATGAGCCCATGCTAACTTAACACGGTGTAAAGATATCCAGGACCTAGATGACACCTCCCCATGATCCGGAAACGAACTGAATAAGATAATAGAAGTGCCATCTCATGAGAGCAGATTGCAAGTTTATATGTGGACGGTCCGCAAGGTAAAGCATTAAAAACTAGGAAAATTTAATGCTAAAGAAAAATAAAACAGCCAAGTACTTTATCGAGTCTTAAGCCAATAGGCAAGGTAAATAATAAAAACTTGACAAATAAGTCAATGAATTGTCAATGAAATGCTAGTACTCAGCATATCAAACATGAAAAAGGTCTATGACATAACTGTGTATGCAAAATAAGCTGCAACAGCCTCCAATAGGAAGTCACCGTCTTCATCCGAAAACAGTTCAGCCATCCAATTAAAAGCGGAAAAGAACATACGTGCTCTCCCAGCACCGGATCCTCTATCACCATCAGAGGACAGCTCGGTGGGTTTTCAAGAAAGCTCTGTTCCAAGAAAGACTGTGCTGCCGCCAGTAAATTCCAGGGATCAAGTAGTCCATGCATCAATGCCACAGCCATAATCCTTTCGCCAGGACAAACCAACTCGTGAGTAATGATAGGAGTCATCAGCTGATTAAAGTCGACGTCAGGAGAAACCGGTCCGCAGAGACACAAATCAATGGCCCAATCGAAATCACAGGTCAGGCAGTGAAATACAGGCTGGACACAGGTGAAGTAGGAGAATCGAAAAGATAATCCATATGCCGTGCTTAATATCGCCAACGGCATTGTGCCATAATATTCTAGCATGCGATTGCGGAACAGTGTCAGCAGCTGCAGGGTGGGAGGTTGCATAGGAGGGACATCCATATTTAAAAATGTAAAAAAGCACAAGAGCGTCCGCTGGTAATGCAAGTAAAAATGCCAATCCACGAACCAGAGTGGAGAAAATAGAATGAAAGGAAGCAGGGATGACTCCAAAGATTTTCTCAAATGAAGTCACGAGACCACTGGTAACAACTTTAAAAAAGTGCGCCAGGGTCTTTGTGGAGGATGCGTTAAAGATAGTCGGAACCATCTTGCTGAAATTGAAAGGCAAATCTGAATTGAAAAGTGTGTGCACCTCTGTACGGGTGTTCGCTATGTGAAGCACGAAAGTTTCACGGGCCGAACTCAAGGCCACCTCTCTCTGAGACAAAAGAGCTCTTATTCTTGCCATGCCGTTGAAATCTGTCCCAAGGTTGGTATTTGTGGCCAGATTGAAAACTCCCTATGTTCATGTGTGGGAGGAAATAGAACATTTCTGCAGCAAATAACCCGTTCACTTACTGTTACGATAAAAGGAATACTTTTAATTAACTCAGAACAATCTTCATTATTGAGCATCAAATAACTACCATTTTCCAACAACTTGAACGTGGGGATGATAGCAGGAACTTGCGTGCCTTGCAACACGCAAGCCATATTTGGTCGGTGTTTGTTGCATGAACCGTGTAACTGTATGTGCCTACACATTAGTGAATGATCTGGCGTCTCAGTGCATTCCTCTCCATTCAGATAAACTTCTTGATCATCTTTGAAACATCTGTATGTGTATGGAAGCGACCAGACCTCATGAAGAAAAGCACTACCTAAAGGTTCATAACGACCTATTGGTATATATTTCATACAATTTGAAAACTTATATAAAGCAAAAGGCAGCGTTATTAAACCGTGGATAAGGCACGTTGCCAAAAAACCCGCAATCCTCTGCTGATGATGTCACTGAGCATGTCATGAATGATGTAATATGTGACATCATCAGCAGTGGATTACGGGTAATAGTATCTCTAGTTTACTCCCCTATAGCTGTCTTTCTTTTAACATAAGTGTCTGTTTCCTTCCCTTATACTTACTGTTTTTGGTTCGCTTTCGGTTCGCGTACCGGCGAGCGAACTGGGAAGCGAACTAAGAGAAATAGAGGTTGGCACAGTTCCATATATTGTACCAATTTTTTAATAACGGGGAGGTAGTTCTGAAAAGAACTTTTTTTTTTATTGTTTTTGTTGTTTTATATTTTTTTTATTATTTTTCGGAACATTTTTTTACTGTTTTTGAATTTTTCTGAACAGTTTTATATTCTTTTGGGTTTTTCTTGGAGGGGGCAATGAAAACGATTCATTGTAAAGGGCTCAACAGGAGCAACAAAACAAAAAAAGAAGTATTTATTATTTTGGGCGTTTCGTACAAACTTGCATATGATAGTCAATAGCTCTGTTGATCAGAGTGATGCTTCTTTCTCCGTAGCAAATGAATCCATCGCAAAATACGCAGATGTGTTTTACTTCACCAAATCTCATTTGTATATTTGGCACCATCTCCCTGCCCTCTGGTCCCGTTACTTCCGGTACAACAGATCTTCTGGCCATAATAGGGAGATTATCTAGGTCGTTCCGAAACTGTGCAGCACTGTAGTTGTTAGGATGCCACCTAGTCATATGGCGATGCATTGTGTAGTTTCCGAAACTGTATTTTTTCTCGGTTCCTCTGGACAGTCTATCTTGACATATAAGGCAAGTTACGTATCTTGCATTTACTTTTTTCTGACCTTTGGGAATTTAAAAAAATTGCCAAATGAAGTTTTCTTTCCGGTGAGACGTCCTGGGCTGCTCAGGCAAAAACTGCCTCTCTTCGTGCTTGTCGTCCTGTTCTTCTTCTTCCTCTTCTTGTTGAATTATAACTTGAGCAGGTGGTCCACTCTTCCTTGGATGTGGTGGAGGTGGTGGGGAAGCACCAGCTGAAGCTACTAAAGAAGCCATTGCTCAGTGATCACAAAGGGTCTTTCTCTCACAATGATGAAAGTCAGAGTGAGGAAAGAAGGAGGGATTTTCATCATTTGGGAAAAACAAGAGTTCTCAACCAATCAAAAGTGTTCATTTTAGATTATATGACCTAGTCTTACATCATTAGGAAACCAAAAGTGAAATGAACCAATGAAAAGTGTTATTACCAAGTCACATGACTTGCTGTGTTTACGTTAAGCGCTTTGCAGGGCCTCCCGGTTTGCTTCCAGAAACCTGCGCTTTGCGACTCGCTTCGCGTACCAGTTCGCTAACGTAGCACGTCATATGACGTATCACGCGAGAACGTGAAACGTCATGCGGACGGGAGGCGTCACGATGTTGTTTTCTAACGCGGCACTTGCGGTAAAGAAACGTTTACCGGCTCGCGGTCTATTTCGCGGCATCAAGGTCAGCTAACGGGAAGCTTCCCGATTCGCAAAGCGGGAACGAAGGAAAAAAAATATTTAAAAAAAAAATTATTCATAAACATATAAAATATATTTTTGGATTTAAAGAAGAATACATTTTACAGCTACAGATATTAGCTGTTAAAAAACCAATGAAATTCACAGAAAAAACCATAGGTTATAGACCATATATAGTTAGGAATTAGCATTTACAAAACCTTGAAAATTCACTGAAAAAACCATAGGTTATAGACCATATATAGTTAGGAATTAGCATTTAGAAAACCTTATTTTACTCACACAAAACCATTGAAATTCCATATATAGTTAGTTGCACTAACTATATATCGCGCACCCGCAATCCACTGCTGATCATGTCACATATTACATCATTCATGACATGGTCAGTGACATCACTGATGACATCACTGATGACATCTCAAATGACATCACTGATGACATCACTGATGACATCTCATTTGACATCATTCTTGTGCTAATACGATAAACCTCTTCAGACTCTGATATAACCTTAGATACACTCAGTGTATACGATTCGATTCGATAAGTCTTTATTTCGAATAAAAGATTCATAAAAGACAGTGTACAATCATACATACATATTAAAAACATTTTGCAATAAGATATTAATATACACATTTCATTCATAAGAACAGTAAAAAATACTTCATAACTGTGTATACTAAGACAGATAGGACGCGGATTAATACACAAAGATGGATACCGCTAAGAAAAACATGCAGGATACTGTGTGTAACTGAAAGAAGGCTTTCAACATACGGGGATACCCAATTTTTTGGAACGAATCAGCCATGCCCATTTCAAAAATTTGGCAACACATACCACTACGGCTTCAGATCTAATAGTACGGAGTTTCAGGAGTGCATCCTGATAGCCTCTACTATTAAGGGTCAAGCAAATCGGTCTTAACCACTTACTTCTTGGTGCTCCATAGATAGGACAACCAAAGAAGAAGTGACCCACACTTTCTTCCTGGTCGGGGCACCAGGGGCAGTTGTTTCCTACACACTTGTCCCATTTTGCTCTGAGGGTGTTAATGGGCAAAGTGCCAACTCGAAACTGGTGGTATAATTTTCGATCCAATACACTTGTGATTAGGTCCCAGTACTGTTCTAACGAGGGGACAGCCTTGTGCACTAAAAAGGAGCCAGTTAAATTAACATCACATGATTGGTTTACAAGAATAGATTTTCTCCAGGCCCAAAAGAGTGCCTTAAACTCAAGTTTAGAAGGGAATCTGGACCCCCCAGGGTTAGACCAGAGCTCTGGAAGGCCCATTAGGTTCAATGTATTTTTCACTACCCCAAACCATTGTAATGACTGTGCCCCCCACATCAGTTTAACTTCCTCCAACTCTTGGGTAAACAGACCAAGCTCGGGAGTGGACCAGAGACGGCGCCAAAAGGCCACCAGTCGGTACTGGGCCATCTCGTCGATTGGTCTGCAACCAAGGTCCAGTAGTAGGGGTTTAGTAGGGGTAGACTGGGGGAGGCTAACCAGATTCCGTAAAAACCTGTTCTGAGCAGTTACCAAACTGGAAAGATTCTTATGACCCCAAACTTCGGCTCCGTAAAGGGTGGCAGAGACAACTTTCGCATCATAAATTTTTAGAACAGGGGAGACACACCTAGTTAATGAATTCCTCTGTTCAGAAATCAAACTGCCAGCCAACCTATTGAATTTAAGTTTGGATGTTTCCACTTGGGAATTCCAAGTGAGACGATGATCTAGGGTCACTCCAAGGTATGTCATGGTCATAACCTGCTCAATGGGGACTCCGTTTAAGGAGACTGTGCACTTAGGGGGATTTTTCTTGCAAAAAACCATAAATTTGGTTTTGTCTGCGTTTATTTGCAAGTCGTTCGAAGTGCAGAACTCAGAGAATCTGTTCAAGGCTACCTGAAGTCCGGCTCTTGTTTTAGAAAGCAGAAGGGTATCATCTGCAAAGATCAGCATGGGGTACTTTCGGCCACCCAACTTAGGAGCATCCGACTGGGTGTTGAGGAAAAAATGTGTGACCTGATTAATAAATAAGAGAAACAATGTGGGGGCAAGGACACAGCCTTGACGCACCCCTCGTTGTACTGGAAATCGTTTGGTCACCTGCCCCTGACTACCCCACCTAACCTGGGCATAGTTGTCCTCATGAAGTCTCTGGACTAAAAACAAAAGCTCAGGCGGAAAACCCATGTGATTAAGAGCCTCCCACAGCTTTTTTCTTGGCACTAAGTCAAAAGCCGACTTAAGATCGACGAATGCAGCAAATAGCATACCTCCGCCCAACAGGACCACCTTCCAAAATAGTAGTGTAAACCGAAAGATTTGATCCACAGTACTAGTCCCAAACCTAAAACCCGCCTGCATAGGGGAAAGTACATTATTTGAGTCGATCCAGTCCAGAATTCTTGCCAAGATCATTCTCGACACGATTTTCTGAACTGAGTCGATCAAACTGATGGGCCGATAGTTTTTGGGGAGGGAGCGGTCACCCTTCTTATGTACTGGCAAAATTTCTGCCCCCTTCCATGAAAAAGGAATCTCGGCCCCTGAAGCTATATTATTTGCCAGTAGGGTGATGTAAGGAATCCATAGGTCTGGTTTAAGTTTAAAAAGGTCAGCAGGAATAGTGTCAATACCAGGGGCTTTACCCGACTGGACTGACTCAAGGGCAAGTGCGGTGTCAGATTCCGAGAACAAGAGTCTATCTCCTGTCAGTGTTAGTTGTGGTGGGACAGCGGGTTTTATCGACATTGCCTCAGCAGCATTAGGGTCATTAAATTGAGCGGTATAAAAATCCACCCATAATTGAGCAGAAACATAGTTTACCGGGATCTGGGCAGCAGGATCCTTTCCCCTCCTTATGATCAGCCAGAAATCGGTTGGGTTAGGGGAATCACATGCACCGAGAAGGTCAAGCCAAAAGGAGTCATCCCACTCTCGTTTAGCAACCTGGATGGTGCACTTATAGCATCGCCTTGCTATCCTTATGGCATCAAGGTTCCTGGCCTTTATGGCAGCTAGTAGGTCACTGTGGGCGGCTCTACATTTCTTGTTATACCATTTTTTGTGTACTCTGGTATTAGCAGACCTAAATGGTTTCGTGAGTAGGTTCTTTAGGGTCGAAAAACACTCCTCATGAAGATTGGTAATTGTGGAATCTGAGTTACCGGCTGGGGATAGCAGAAGCATTCTATTCCATACATCCCGTACCTTTACCTCAATCAATGAAATAAGTGTGGGATCCTCCAACACCCTGGGCCATTTCACGCGGCGCCTGTTATCGCACAAAATAACATCAGATGTTAGACTATTAGTGCTCCTAACGGGTGCCCCCATACCTTGGACCAAAACCTCAAGCGAGAGGGGATTATGGTCGCTCTCTGGGCGGGACTCTATCACCATGTCTTGAACAATGGACCAATATTGTATGTTAATCAATATATAATCGATACGGCTCGAAGACAAGCCGTTGTCGAAAGTATTGGCCCCAAGGCAATCAGAACGTGTACGCCCATTGGCGGCCCTAAGGCCCCATTCTAAGCAAAAGCCCAGCCAATGTAAGGCTGCCTCAGTGCCCCTGACACCCTTTGCAATAGTAAGTGGGGGGATTGCCCAGACAATGTCTTCCTCAGAGCCGACATCTTCTGCCAAAGTGGAGATGGGCTCAATGGGGGTATTCAAATCTCCTGCTACTATTACGATCTGGTCAGTCCCAAGGTTCTTGAATAGGAGATCCAGATCGTCCAGGACAGCTTGTTTTTTCCCACCGTGAAGACCACGAGCATAGACATCAACTAAAAGGATGTCAGTGGTATTAGGTTTGGTCAGTGTAATGCATAAAAGGTCCGCACACTCCACCAGTATTTCCCTACCATGAAAGCCCAAGGTGTTTTTTATCCAAATAGTAAGACCACCAGAGGCCCTACCCTTGGGGCTCTTAATTGCTGGTTTTGAGAAGTTCAGGTAACCCAACCTATACAATGGAATAGTTGACCAAGTTTCTTGAAGAATGACAATATCATATGAGTCGATAAAATTGACCCAATCGTCATTCTCCAGGCGTCCCCGTAACCCTGCAATATTCCAGGAAATCATTCTTAGTGGGCAATCCCTAGTCGGTGCACTTGGAAGCAGTAACACACCATTGGCTTCATTATTGGCCAGAGCAGGAGTGTATAGCGGGTCTAACGTTTTACCCGGATTATTAGATGACGGGGACCCAACATTGAATAGGTTTGGAGATAGAGGTCTTCGTTGGTGGGGAGGAAACCTAGGAAGCGGTGAATGTCCAGGCCTTGCAAGTCAATCCACCTCTTCCAAACATCCAAACCTATTAAAGGTTGGAAACCCCTGCCACCAATTAGGTTGGTTTTGTCCAACAAAACTATGGGTCGGGTGACTAACATTCCTAACAGTGGTCCATGGCCTCTCACTCGCTAGTTGTTGCCTAGGAGGATAAAAAAAGGTGAGAGGCCTCACTACTATTGTAGAATTGGCCTCAGAAGATGGCCATGCACAAAGATACTGGGCAGTGTGGGGATCAGAAAATGAAACCACTACGCAGTCACCAGCTATCGACTTATGGGTGCGGCCAATCCAAGGAACTCTCCGAACCATAAGTACACTACTTCTTAGATGATCGGGGAGCTGTTTATTGGAATTCAACCAGTGAATGACTTTATTTTTTAAAGAAAGGTCATTCTCCTGGGAATCTTGGCTCAACTCAGGAACACCGGCTAGTATAATAACATACGACCCTGCTTCTGGCGGGAGGTCTATGAACCCTCCACGAAAGTTATGGCGACTAGCCTGGCGTGTTGGGTTGCGCGTCAAGGGCAGCCTAGGGGTATGGTTAGTTGGTGCCCTAGTGATGGTATTCAGCCTATATGCTGCTTTATGCGGAGGGAAGAGTTTGGGTACCGCTGGACTAGGGGTAGGTACATTAGTTTTTACAATGGTAGTACGGGGTTTTGGGATAGGTTTAGGAATAGGTAAAGTCACAGGGACGGTTGGGGCTGGTTGTGGGGGTGGATGGACAGGTTCTATTTCTAAGGGCTGTGGTGTGGGTGCAGTCATACATAATTGCCTAGCATCCATTTCCTTGAGGCTCAAACTAGCCAGAGTAACTATGGTCTTATCCATCTCAAGGAGGTTGTTCTCTATACGAGAGAGCCTTAATTCTAGGGGGGAAAGTAACTGCTTTAGAGTTCCCCAGACTAGTTGGAGAAATTCGTTGTCACCCTCCTTGGCCTGCCCGGGACCACTAGCCTGACCCTCCGAGTTGTTCAAGTTAATCTGACTAGGGGAGATGATAAAAATATCATCTTCCGCCATACTAGCTATTTCCGAAGTATCTACCCCATTACAGACACTATGTGTTGGTTTAGGGTTAGCGTCTTTCACCACAGGAGACCCCATTGCCCGCCTACTATTAAAAAACTTTAGCCTTGCTATTCTAGCTTTTTTTCTTGCTTGTAAGGTTCTCGCAAGGCATTTCTTTTTGTGTGCTGCCGCTTTTTTAGCATTACAGTGGCTAGGTGCTTGTCTTGCTTTAGAGGGTGAAAGGGGGCCAGCAATGCTAAACAGAGGAACAGGGCCAATATTTTGATTTACTGGGTTAGGTAGGGAAGTTGGAGGGGAGTGTAAGGGGATAATGGGGGGAGCGGGGTGAACCACAACCGATGTTAGCAGGGGTTGTAGATTAGCAGAACGATCAGGAGTACGGGCAGATGCAATATTCCCCAGAGAAGATTTTTTAGTGTTGGCAATATGTGCCGACAGCCTGCGTGCGGCATAAAGTTCTAGCGAAACCTTATGCTGCATTTTACAGATTTCCTGGTCAATTGCCAGATTGGTTTTGACCAGGAAATCATCTATGGACCTGTTAGAGTTGCTAGCAGCCATAAGGGTTTTACTCCGGCTACCCCGTGTACACATACTACAGAGTACAAGACAATAAATATATATACACACACAACTATAAGACTGTAATATGTGCCTCCCTGTAAAATAATTAGATTACAATAAAACTAAAACTAAAATCAAGGGGGGGTGGCCCAGCCCAGCCCTCTTAGTCCTCGAACGGCCTCAAACGGCCCAGTCTTTGCCCTGTCTTCGCCCGGGCTGCGTCCCGCGCTGCGGGAGTGTTGGGTCAATAAATAAGTGACCGACTGGAGTAGGGGGGCGGGGCAGCGGGGAGAGCGGACCGGAAGTTGGGAGATGGTCTAGCAGGGACTCCTGGGAAATGGAGTCCCCTGCACGCTCGCAGCCCCGCTGACCGCACTCACCCGGTAAGCCTGCTGCAGTCCCCTGGCTGTGCCCCGGTGTCCAAACAAACGATGCGGCACCCG
The DNA here is from genome assembly GCF_964261635.1 of Lissotriton helveticus. Taxonomy (NCBI): domain Eukaryota; kingdom Metazoa; phylum Chordata; class Amphibia; order Caudata; family Salamandridae; genus Lissotriton; species Lissotriton helveticus. The sequence goes on along the minus strand of NC_136057.1, from coordinate 189,099,821 downwards.
CGGAGCGGGTGCGGCGAGGAGTAGGCAGAGTCCTTTAAATAAAATAAATGCCGCTGTAGTTTTCACAGTGCCGCTGCTGGGTTAAGAAGTGCTACAATCCGCTTGGGCGTCCCACAGATGAAGGAGTGGAGAAGACTTAAATACAGCAGGGAGGCGGGGGGCGGCAGCGGGGAGAGCGGACCGGAAGTTGGGAGATGGTCTAGCAGGGACTCCTGGGAAATGGAGTCCCCTGCACGCTCGCAGCCCCGCTGACCGCACTCACCCGGTAAGCCTGCTGCAGTCCCCTGGCTGTGCCCCGGTGTCCAAACAAACGATGCGGCACCCGCGGAGCGGGTGCGGCGAGGAGTAGGCAGAGTCCTTTAAATAAAATAAATGCCGCTGTAGTTTTCACAGTGCCGCTGCTGGGTTAAGAAGTGCTACAATCCGCTTGGGCGTCCACTCAGTGTATACAGACACTCACACACTGCCACTCATCCATGGAGTTACTCACACACCCAGTCAGTCATGCAAAGAAACAATCTCACCTCCATTTCTTGAACTATACAGTTAAACACACCTTACTTATTGAAACATATACTAACACATATTTACTCTCTTATACAATCCCTGATACAAGTTCACAATGATCGATACAACCACTCACTCATTCAGTGGCTCTCATGCACAGTTATTTATATATGCCAACTCTCAAATGTACTGTGTTTTACATATGTACTTACTATGACATGTAGCATTGAGATATCCATTCACTCATCAATACACTCATGCACACAGTCAACTGCCTATGTAGCTGTTTCCACATGCACTCTTGAACTCATACACCTAGTGAATAAACTGCTCACACATCTATGCATAGAGTCACACACCTTCCAGCCACCCCCACACAAACTCAATCTCCCATAGAAATACTTGGGCAACCAATTAATAACACATATAGCCTCTCGTATAGCTAATGATCAACACATGCAGCAGTTTACAGAACAACAGACATAATGATGCACAAATTAAGACAGTTTAGTCACTAACCCATGCATTCAGTGAGACACATTTAATCACTCACTCATACAGTCAGTCACGCACCTACTAAATGCTTCATCCAGACACTTATACATCCACTCATTCTTCAATATGTAAGACATATTTTAACTTTACAGAAACATACAGTCACTGGATGTAGTCATCAGTGATGTCATCAGTGATGTCATTTGAGATGTCATCAGTGATGTCATCAGTGATGTCACTGACCATGTCATGAATGATGTAATATGTGACATGATCAGCAGTGGATTGCGGGTGCGCGATATATAGTTAGTGCAACTAACTATATATGGAATTTCAATGGTTTTGTGTGAGTAAAATAAGGTTTTCTAAATGCTAATTCCTAACTATATATGGTCTATAACCTATGGTTTTTTCAGTGAATTTTCAAGGTTTTGTAAATGCTCATTCCTAACTATATATGGTCTATAACCTATGGTTTTTTCTGTGAATATATATATACATACATATATTCACTGAAAAAAAACATAGGTTTCAGCAACGTTATAATTAGGAATTAGCATTTGAAAAACTTTTGAGATTCACTGAAAAAACATAGGTTTCAGCCACGTTATAGTTAAGAATTAGCATTTAAAAACCGTAGAAATTCACAGAAAAAACCATAGGTTTCAGCCACGTTATAGTTAGGAATTAGCTTTTAAAAAATCTTAGAAATTCACTGAAAAACCATTGGTTTCACACATGTTATAGTTAGCTGGACATTTCACACATACAAAACCATTGAAATTCCCCCGTTATAGTTAGTTCAGCTAACTAGAACTCGTGCGCCCGCAATGCACTGCTGATGACGTCACATATTACATCACTCATGACATGGTCAGTGACATAACTCATGACATCACTGGTGACATCTCAAATGACCTATGGTTTTTTCAGTGAATTTCTAAGGTTTTTTAAATGCTAATTCCTAACTATAACGTGGCTGAAACCTATGGTTTTTTCAGTGAATTTCTAAGGTTTTTATTTTTTTTATTAAAAGTTTTATTGAGAACACAAAGATAACAAAAACAACAAAAGAAAAACAAGGCAATAATCACATTAATTACGATCACGTGTCCACATAGAATGAAGCTCCGAGTAAAGCGATAAGAATCATACAATTGCAACCAGATACATGGGGGGGCAGTGGGGAAACATTGCGATAAATACAATCAGTGAGCGATACATGGAATGTCATTCAGGGGGATAAGGAAACATCAGGGATAAAGTCATGTGGGGGGGTACATATATTTCCACGGTAAGCATTCCACTGGGACCAGACTTTGTTCCATTTTCTAGGTCTGCCCCTAGCTAGATACACGATTTCTTCCCTAAACATGCACCAATCCATGCCCTCATTCCACACCAATACCGTGGGCGATCTCTGGGAACCCCACAACTGTGCAACGTCCCTCGTAGCTATCATGTTGCCGAGGGTCGCCCACCGGATCTGAGCGGCAGTGTAATCATTCGGTTCCCACACATTCAGCAGACAACGGCTGGCCTCAGGCAGCAGTGACACTCCGGTAAACCTTTCCATTACAGCATGTACTCGTGCCCAAAACGCAACCACCTCCGAGCATTCCCATAGTATGTGGAGGAAGGTACCAGGCATGCCCCACCCGCGCTTACACGACCCATCCAAAGAATAACCCATTCGAACCAAACTCGGACCAGTAACAAACACACGGTGCAAAATCTTGAGCTGTACAAAGCGAAGACAGGCAGGTATGGCGACCTCCTTGGGCGATGACAACGCAGACTGCCAGTCCGCGTCGTCCAGCTCCAACCCATCATCAGTCCATAGTGCTCTGAGACGCACAAGGAGATCAGCCCGAGTATTGATCAACTTCTTATAAATCAATGAAATCGTGCTGTCAGGCACATGGCCATCCAGTATACGGTCCTCAAGAGGAGAGGACTCGGGAATATCAGTGCCAGCAGTAAAACCCGAAAGCAGGGCATGACGCACCTGTACGTATGTGAAAAATTCCCTGTCCCCGAGTGCATATTCCGTCTTCAACATCTCAAAGGTTTTAACATTACCCTTGGACCAGAGGTCACCCACTCTGCTGATGCCAATCATGTCCCACTTCTCAAAACCTTTCGTTCTCCACAAACAGCCCAATCTCTCAGATGCATACAATGGAGTCGCACGAGTCAATCTATCACTCCATCCCAAAGCCGCAGTCGTATCATGCCAGACTCATACAGCAATCCTAGTGGGACCCGTCAGTGTCTTGCAAATCCCCTTGGAGTAGAGCGCCCTACCATAATGCCCAACCGGCAAAAGATGTTTGTCCATCTCAAAAGCCGGGGCAGGACCGGGTGCATAGGTTGCGTGGTTAATCGCACTCAATTGAGAGGCCCAATAATAGCGTCTGATATTGGGGAGGGCGATGCCTCCGTCATACCAAGGAAGCGTGAGTTTGGAGAGAGCAATACGCGCACGCCCGTCCCAAAACAGACGTCTCTGCAGGCTCTCCACTTCCCGAAAATAATTTGAGGGAATGGGGTCAAAAGAGTTTTGGAGTGCATATAAAAATCTCGGCAGTGACATCATCATAAAAAGGAGCTCGAGCGGCGACAGCGGCAACTGACGCCAGCGCGCAACATCAAGTTTCAACCGTTGGAGAGGGGGTAGCAGAATGCGCTCATAGCGGACAACGGGATCCAAGGAGACGTAAATCCCCAAATACTTAAACCCCGTCTCGGATACCTGAATCGGGAATCTACGAGGCAGCGGAGGAAGGCCTCCAGCCAACACGTAGACACAGGATTTTGTCCAGTTAATAATAAGACCCGAGTTCTTCCCAAAGGAGGTCAACACATCAAAAAGCACATTCAGGGATTTCTGGGGGGAGGTGAGGTACAAAAGGATGTCGTCCGCATAGAGCGAAACACGATCCTCGAAATCAGGGGTCCACCGAATGCCCTTTATCGAGGGCTCCCAGCGGAGCCATGCGGCCAAAGGCTCCAGTGCAAGGGCAAAGAGCAGGGGAGACAGGGGTGCTGCGCCCAAGAGCAAAAGTGCCGGAGACCCTACCATTAACCACAACCTGAGCAAGAGGCCCCTCGTATAGAAGCTTCACCCAGGCAATGAATACAGGGCCAAATCCAAACTTAGCGAGAGCCGCCCAAAGATACGGCCATTCTGTCGTATCGAAAGCCATCGTGGCGTCCAAAGAAGCCAAAATGGCCGGCTCAGAAAGAGTTCCAGCTCTCGCGAGAACTCCATGGAGTCACCGAAGATTAAGGGCAGTATTACGATGCGGGATGAAACCAGATTGATCCGGGTGAATCAAGTCACTGATCACCTTAATCAAATGGTTAGCTAACAATTTGTCTAAGATTTTAGGCTCAGCATTTAAAAGTGAGATGGGCCTATAAGAGGCACAGCGGTCGCACGGCTTACCCTCCTTATGAATTACCAGAATAGAGGCCAGTCGCTGATCAGCGGGGAGGGAACCAGAGTCCAATGCCTCAAGAAACATGTCTCTAAGATAGGGCGCCATTTTGTCAGGTCGTAGCTTATACAGTTCAATGGGCACACCATTGGGCCCATAGCCTTTCCAGAACGAAGGGAACGGATGGCAACAGCGATTTCGTCTATCGTGAGTGGTGCGTCCATGAGATCTCTATCAGCTTCGGATAAGCAGGGCAGTGTAATGTCGCGTAACAACAACTGAGAATCCTCCTCGTCCCTTTCACAAACCGACGAATACCCAGTTCGGAAATGGTCTACAAAAAATTCAACGATTCCAACCGGGTCAGTAACACATACTCCGTCAGGCCTCTCAATCACAGGGACGACAGGATTCACTCTTTCCTTCTTATCAAGCCATGCAATCAGTTTACCAGCCTTATCACCCACGTCATACAGTCTACCCTGTTGCTCTCTGTTCATTACTTTAGCAGTATCAGTCACCAGAGCTTTATAATCGGATTGTTTTAAGCTGAGGGAATGAGGTTTAGACGGGGTGACACCCGCCTCGAGGTCACTCTCAAGGGCAGTTATGTCAGCCTCAAGGCGTACCAATTCCTCGTACTTGGCTTTCTTGGCACAAGCAATTAACGACAAAGAATGTCCCCGTATAACGGTCTTAAAAGCCTCCCACAATGACACAGATGAGGAAACAGACCCCACATTATCTAGGAAGTAATGGTCGATGGACTTTATCAGCTCCGAACGAGTCTTGGGATGACGGAGATACCAGGGGTTTATGGGAGCTACCCTACCTTTGCTACACAACCCGGCCTCCACACAGAGCCACAGAGGGGAATGATCGTAGATGCCCCTGGGAAGATGTCGAATTTCCCTGATAGAGGAAGATTGGACCGCCGGCATTAGGAAATAATCAAGCCTGGAGAGGCTCCCATGGACCCCCGAATGGAAGGTGTACTGTAACTGCGTTGGGTGCATCAACCTCCAGCTATCTATCAGCCCAAAGGTTTCCAAAAGCCCACTCAACCACAACTGAGAACCAGCTAAGTCCCTAGGAGGGTAGCGATCCGAAATGCGAGAAACAACCGAATTCAGTTCAGTTTGATCATCTCTCTTAGGCAAAGAGTCAAGCCAGTCACTGACATTTTCTGGACGATCAAAGAAAAAAGTCCGATCTCCGTACTCGATCCGCAGTCTAGTTGGAAACAGCATGGCGTACTTAAGGCCCAAGTCTCGTAGCCGGCGCTTCACTCCCTGAAAGCCCATTCTCCGCCTTTAGACCAACTGGGAAAAGTCCAGGTAGAAATGGACAGATGCGTTCTCGAACTTTACTGGGCCGCCCACCCGAGAGGCCTGCAGGATGGCGTCTCTGTCACGAAAGTAAAAAAGTTTTGCAATGATAGGTCTCGGGGAGGGCACCCGGTTTTGCCTTCTCACTCGGAACTCGATGGCCACGTTCCACAGCAAAGAATTTGCTGAGTCCGGTGGGACGAGATGATTCAGAACAAGATCCTCCACCAGGAGGTTAGTAGCAGAGTGTTCGGGGCCCTCAGGGACCCCAATAATGCGTACGTTATTACGCCGGGCCCTATTCTCAAAATCCTCAAGGCGGCGAGCCATCAGGTCGTTTGAGGAACGCAAATTGCCGACTTCGGTCTGCATTTCAGAGACGTCGGCAGTCAGGCTAAAGGTCTTTATATCCAACAACTTGACTTTCTCATTGGTTTTCGCCAGGTCCGCTCTGATCAAAGTAACTTCAACGGCCACCGTGTCGATCTTCGAAGCGAGAGCCTCATATTGTTGACCCATAGAAGCCTTCATACTGGCAATGGCGCTCATAACATCCTGTAGGGATAGTTCAGGAGAAGCGCCGGGGTCAACCTTAGGGTCTTCAGGAGCACGACTAGTAACGCTGGGGAATCCCTTAGGAAGGGTGTAGCGATCCATGACGTTGGTTGGAGTCTGTCCCCCTCGGATAGGCGTCTTAGTCTTGCGCTTCTCGATATCGAGTCTGGTGGCCATATTGGAAAAGGAGCCCCGAAGGGGCCCGCGAGACCTGGTGAAAATGGCCGGTGATAGCGATGCCAAAAGTCAACGAAAGTGGCCCAAAAGAACATTGATGCCGGGAGAGCTGAATGTGAAAGGCTCACAGACAGTGATGCAAGGCGAAGAGGCGAAGCCAAGTCGGCTCAGACGAAAATCCGAGCCGTCTCCTGATCAGATAAGGCCCGGAGTAGGAAAACGAAACTGAAAGTTAAAACGAGGCCGTCAGGGGGAGAACCCCACTACCCGTTGTTGTTCAACTACTCCACGGCCTGCTGGCCAACTGAGCCCCCGACTCCCCGGGCAGGCCCCGACGTCCAAATCAGTATTTTGAAGGAGTATTGAGATCAGCCAAAGTCCGTCTTCAAAAGCCCATCTCCGAAATCAGGATATATATCAGGATTATTGCGAAGAGCGGCGAGGGTCACGGGAGCTCTGTGCTCACGCGACCATCTTGGATGCTCGCGAAGCTTCTCCTTCTAATGTTTTTTAAATGCTAATTCCTAACTATAACGGCCTCATTACACCTCTCTGCAACGCAGCCCCCTGGCGCGTTTGCAGAGGGGGAACTAATTCCCCTTGCATACTGGGGGTCCCTGGGGGCCAACTAGCCCACCAGGAACCTCCAGTATGCGCCAGGAGGCTGCGTTGCAGAGAGGTGTAATGAGGCCACGCCCCTTTTTACACCTCTCAGCAACTCAGCCCTCTGGCGCATTTGCAGAGTGGGAACTAATTCCCCTTGCAAACTGGGGGTCCCTGGGGGGCAACTAGCCCACCAGGAACCTCCAGTATGTGCCAGGGGGCTGCATAGCAGAGAGGTGTAATGAGGCCACGCCCCTTTTTACACCTCTCTGCAACGCAGCCCCCAGGCGCATACTGGAGGTTCCTGGTGGGCTAGTTGGCCCCGAGAGACCCCCTGTATGCAAGGGGAATTAGTTTCCCCTCTGGAAACACGCCAGGGGGCGCGTTTGCAGAGAGGTGCAGGGAGGGGGCGTGGCCTCCTCCCGATCCCGTTTTTTTTATTTGCTTTTAAGAAGGGGGGCTGTGTAGCCACCCTTCTTTTTCTTTTTTTTTTGCCCTGGGGACCCCATCCCCCAGGGCCTGCCCTATTTTTATAAAAAATCAAAAAAAAAATCTGGAAGGGGTCTGCGTGGCCCCCCTCCCAAAGGCATACTCTGCCCCGGGGACCCCATCCCCCGGGGCATGGGCCTTTTTAAAAATATTTTTAATTAGGAGGGGGCTGCATTTTCTTGGAGAATTTCGCGAAGATTCGTCCGCCGGTGCCAAAGTTATTCCAAATAGAATGTTGCGAATTTCCTATGGGGACCGCCAGTAGGATATATATAGGATATATAAATCCCGTACTCCTACTACAGGAAGGAAAAAGGACGTTTAAAAAGGAAATTGCACAGAAACCCACTAAGGGATAAAGACTGCTCAATACTCGGACTACGTGTCCTATGCAAATTTTGGACAACCAGTCCCATGGTGCCATTCAAATACCGATGCACTAAGCGGAAACCAACTGATGGTAATTAAGTAATGAATAAAAGCAGCTATTTAAGAAGAGCGTCTCTGGCACTTACTTTATCAAGCCTATGATTAAGAGGCTGTTACATCGAAACGCGTCAGGCAGCAGAATTGACTCGGGATCTCGAGGGGAGTCCCAGAGAGAAGACCGGATGGTCGGCTGGTGATCGTGTGCCCTCCTGAAGCTCTCGGGGCATTTGGTGATTCATTGTTTACACGGCGGCCCGCGCCGTGAGGAGGAGCACCATCTCGTTTGAAACGCAGCAGAGAGGCCGTGGTTGGAAACTTTGTCAGCGGTGCGGCGTAACCGGCCATGTGAATAATGAGGGACTCGCCCTGAAAATCCCGTACTCCTACTACAGGAAGAAAAAAGAACGTTTAAAAAGGAAATTGCACAGAAACCCACTAAGGGATAAAGACTGCTCAATACCTGGACTACGAGTCCTATGCAAATTTTGGACTACCAGCCCCATGATGCCATTCAAATACGGATGCACTAAGCGGAAACCAACTGATGGTAATTAAGTAATGAATAAAAGCAGCTATTTAAGAAGAGCGTCACTGGCACTTACTTTATCAAGCCTATGATTAAGATGTTGTTACATCGAAACGAGTCAGGCAGCAGAATTGACTCGGGATCTCGAGGGGAGTCACAGAGAGAAGACCGGATGGTCAGCTGGTGATCCTGTGCCCTCCTGAAGCTCTCGGGGCAGTTGGTGATTCATATATATATATATATATATATATATATATATATATATATATATATATATCACAATTCCGGTGTCCGGCCAGTACCTGCTCGCGAGCGGGTCGTCGTTGGGGTCCTGGCGGCCCAAATATCAGAAAAGGAATCTCCCATGTACAAGGAAAAGTACGACGACACTCCAGGAGTTGCTGTGCTTCAAGAGTTTATTTGGCAGCAAAACAAACAACGCGTTTCACCAACAGGCTTGATCACGTTTGTAATGGATACAGAAATCTCAGTCCTTTTACCATAAACAAATTATTAACATAGACAAAGGACTCTCGTGCATACACCCCCCAGTGCAAAATAACTAGCGGACATATTGGAGTGGTAAATAATACGATCAAAATTCAACATGATGCAATATACTGTCCAATGAGAAATGATCAAACCAATAACACAAAAGTTATAAAAAATCAATTAATTCCGCCATCATCTTATGCTGAAGACCAAAAGCAATTTTCCAAGTGGAAAAAACCATATTTTCAAATAGGTCAATCGCCTAACGAAAAATGCTCATTTTCCTGGTGAATACCGTCCAAGTGGGCTGTTAATTTCAAAAATACAAAATACGGCATGTTTTCTACAAATACCGCCCTAGTGGGCATGAAGTGTTACTTTCATATTTACAACTTCAGGCATAGAGTCAAATCTTGAATTGAAACGCGTTGTTTGTTTTGCTGCCAAATAAACTCTTGAAGCACAGCAACTCCTGGAGTGTCGTCGTACTTTTCCTTGTACATGGGAGATTCCTTTTCTGATATATATATATATATATATATATATATATATATATATATATTCACTGAAAAAACCATAGGTTTCACGCCAGTTATAGTTAGCTGGAAATTTTACTCGCATAAAACCACTGAAATTCCCACGTTATAGTTAGTTGGACTCACTATAACTTGCACATCTGCAATGCACTGCTGATGACGTCACATATTACATCACTCATGACAGTGTTTTTTTAAAAAAAATTGATTGGTTAACTGGCTTATTAAGTGTATCTTAGTGAATACATATATTAGCGAGTAATGTTTAAATATTTAAATATATGCATGAGTGATGTAATATGTGACGTCATACAATACAACAACTTAATGGCCAAACTTTCCAAAAATCAAGAGGTTATCGTGAATTCGTCCGATAAAGGAGGCAACATTGTTTTGTGGCAAAAAGATCAATACATCAAAGAAGCTAAACGACAACTAGAAAACGCCAATTGTTATGTAAAAAGCAATGGCGTTGAGTATAAGCACGCTAAAGACAATGTTAAAAAGATGCTGTTATTGTATAAAAGAAATAATTTAATTACAGCTACTGAATGTGCTTTTCTTTTGGTGGAGCATCCGGTTATGCCACATATGTATCTTATTCCCAAGGTGCATAAAATGCAAAATCCAACACCAGGGAGACCCATCATCTCGGCGATCAGAAGTATGGGTGAGAACATTTCACGTTACATTGACTTTTATTTACAGGAGCATGTCCAATCGCTGCCAAGTTACATCAAAGATACAGGGGACTTTTTGACCAAGTTAGAGTCAATACAATGGCAAGAAAATTGGTGTATCATTACTTTGGACATCGAGTCTTTGTACACCTGTATTAAACACACGCAAGGTATTGAGGCAATTAGACATTTTCTGGGACATAAATCCTGTGCGTATTACAGTCATAACAAAATGATATGTGACTTGGTGCAATGGTGCATCAACAACAACTATTTTCTGTTTGGAAAAGATATTTGGAGACAAATACGCGGTGTTGCCATGGGATCCTGCTTCTCCCCAAGCTACGCGTGTTTGCACGTGGGGCTGTGGGAGGAGCAGGACCTGACTGGTATTCCTGGTTTTGAACGCATCAAGTATTGGATGCGTTTTATTGATGATATTTTCTGCATATGGGAGGGTGATGTAAATAGTGCTCAAGTATTTGTCAAAGCACTCAATACCAATCATTTCAATTTATTTTTTACATCTAACATCAGTACTACATCTGCTGAATTTCTTGATGTTCACATCAATATCAATGGTGACATGATTGGCACATCTTTACACAGGAAACCCACTGCTGGCAACAGTATATTACATGCCAGCAGTGGTCATCCTAAGCATGTCATAACCAGCATTCCTTTTGGCGAATTGCTGCGTTTAAAAAGAATTTGCAACACACAAGAGAAGTTTGAGGAAGGAGCCATTGTGATGTTAGCCAGACTCCAGGCAAGGGGATACAGCAAAAGCTGTTTATCCCATGCATTAGAAAAGAGTAGGGCAAGATCAAGAGTTTCCTTACTGACACCTAAACCTCCTGACAGCAATGCCAATGCAGATACGACTCGGTTAATAACCACATACAGCAGACAGCACCGCAAAATAAAATCCATAATTAACAAACACTGGGCAGTCTTAAAAACGGATGGTGTTTTACGTGATATGACCCCAGAAAGACCAGTGATCACATTCAGGCAAGCATTTAGCATGCACAGCAAGCTGGTCAAATCCAGCCCTGAATTAATAAGTAATAATTTCTTTATTCGGTTTTGTCATTAAAAAACCATGAAAGCAACAGTATAAAATTTTACAGCATAAAAATAGATCACACGTTAAGGTTTTTACAAATTCCTTCGGTGCCTGATGATACATTTTAAAAAGTTCAATATATGGTAACAGGTGCGCTCAGAGTCCAACATCTGCAAGGATATCATAGCCGGACGGCATTGTCTGAAACCCCAAGCTTTTAGTAATGGGAATAGCCAGATTTTCCTGTGAGGGAGGTGATATTTACAAAACAGTATCGTGTGCATACAGGTTTGTTCCGAGGTCTCATCGCAAGGACATAAAATCAATTTTCTATCCCAGGTGTTCGTTTGCGGGAAGGCTACTAGTCTATGAAACAAATTAAGTCTGAGCCTGGTCAGAAGCATCCTTTCATATGAGTTAATCTCCAATGCAAGATAGGGCTGAATTCGTGGGGTAAGCTGCACCATATTTGCATGTTGTACAGATTGTTTGTTTGATAACAAAGTGATTCTGAGTAACTCTAAGTGGCTCATTGCTTTCTGTTTCAGTTCTTTCTTGCTTATCTCAATCAAAGCTTGTGGAGTAGTATAAAATCTTTCTAGGCCCATATCCGTAAAAAATCTTTTAACATAGGTAAGCCAAGCTATCCTGTGTGCATAGTCCAGGCCCATTGAGTCCTCTAAAATGGCCTTGGTCAGCATGTTCTTATCGGATATCCATATGCGCCTCCATAATAGCAGTGGCTGGACTTTTATTAGGTCCTCAATGTAGGGGATCCCTAGTTCCATGTGGCATGCATAGGTTGATGAACACTTGGGGGCAGATAGAAGAAATCTTATAAACGAGTTCTCAGCTATTTGGAGAGATCCAACATCAGCATGACCCAAGACGCCGGCCCCATATAAGGCAGTGGCCAAGCATTTTGCGGAATAGATTTGTAACATCTCCACTGGTGATTTCTTTCCAAGTCTTTGTGAGAAACTGATCAGGGCAGTATTAGCTCTCCTGAAAGAGTGTTTTCTCGACTCAATAGCCGCTTTCCAGTTTAGTTTCTCGTCGATCATTATGCCCAAATAAGGATACTGTGGGGTTCTCTCGAGGTTTTGATTATTTAGGGTAATGTTCTTAATTCGTTTTTTCCCTCCACCGGCCACCATTATAAACGTTTTTTTCACATTTATGTGTAGATCCAGTGCACCCATAAAATCAGCATATTTATTTAGGGATTTCTGGAGTTCTATGGGGGTACGAGCCAAGATTACCGCGTCGTCCGCGTATAGCAGTGCCGGGATCATACGTTGTTTTAGTCTTGGGAGGTCTTGCCCCCCTCTCAGCATCTTCTCTTCCAACCCGTTTGTATATAGGGAAAAAAGGAAGGGGGCCAAGACACACCCCTGCCTGACACCTCGCTCTACCTTGAACAACGCAGTAAGCTCTCCATTTAACCCGTAGCGCACTCGCGCAGAAGCATCCGTGTATAATTCCCTTAGAAAGTCCAATAGTGGGGGATCTACCCCCATGTTTCGCAGGAGAGTCCAAAGCTTTGAATGAGAAACGCAATCGAAAGCAGAGGACAAGTCCACGTATACCATGTACATTGTCCCCTGCTTTGCGGGAATATACTTGGATATAATTAAACTTAGGTTGAGAGCCTGTTCCACCGTTCCAAACCCTTCTCTGAAACCAAATTGAAGGTCCGATAAGATCTTACTGTCATCAGCCCATTGCTGGAGTTGTTCCAGAATTACTCTGCCAACTACTTTTCCTGTGGAGTCCAATAAAGAGATCGGCCGATAACATTTAACGTCTTGTCGGTCCCCTTTTTTAAAAATAGGTACCATAATGGAGTTGGACCAAGACTCCATTAAGCCCAGTCTCGCTGTTGCAATGCATACTCTGGTGAGTATAGGTGCCCAAAGATCCAGATGTTGTTTAAAAAGATCAACGGGGACCCCATCTGGCCCTGGGGCCTTGCCCCCTTTGCTTAAGTTCAGCGCTTTCAGAACTTCGGAGATATCAAACTGCAGATTTATTGGAAAGTCGACAGGAGGATGAGAATGAACTGTTACTTCATTTAGTGATATTAATTTGAATGTGTGGGAGAAATGATTTACCCAAGTTTCCTCTTCTATCGCTACGTCAATCTGAGGTCTGCTCGAGTCAGAAAGAAAGGGAGTTTTCACAATCCGCCAAAAAGATTCACTGTTTTTTGTTAATGTACTTTTATGTAAATCGTTCCATAGGGACTGTTTCATCTCCTGTTTTCTTTGTTTCCTGGCCTTTTTATACTGGAATCTCAAATGTTTAATCAATTGTTTGTCTCTTGTTGATTGTCTGAGGGCCTCTTTTAGCTTGTTTAGTGAGGTAGTACATTCATGATTAAACCAGCCTGGAATTGTTGGGTTGTTTGGTTTATTTTCCCTGGTCAGCAGTAGTTTGATTTTATCCAAGATGATCTTGAAATTTGCAAGAACGATGTTATCATCAGAGTCCAGATCTAGGCATTTTATTATGTAGGGGTATAGAGTCTTTATTATATTGCTGCTTAGTTGGATTGGATCAATTTTGCCCCATTTCACCGTAAAACCATTTACTTTGCCCACCTCTAGTCGATTTTGAGAAAGAGTGTGCGCGATTATCGTTATCTGTGTTGGGTGATTTAGGAGGTCCAAATCCACTCTAAGGGCTGAATGATCACTTAGACTGTTTGGCAGTAGGATAAAGTCCCTGATAAACTGTCTGAGCCCTTCCGATGAGAGGACATAGTCGACCGTGGTCTTGTGTCCCCTCCCTAGATATGTGGGACAGAGAGTATTGTCATCCGGGTTTTGCTCGTTTATTATAGACAGTTCCAGGTCTGTAAGAAGGTTATTCATCGCTTCCCCTTTTCCATCATGAGTGAAGTGAGCAAGAGGATTATCCTGTTCGTCCATTATCCCACAGTTATGATTAGTCAAGTGTGGGCAGGGATGTATGTTGAAATCGCCTCCCCATAATAAGTGGACGGTCGCTTTTTTCCTATATAATTTCATAGATCTGGCGATTTTTTCCTGGATTGTCAAAAGAATTTTGATAAACTTGTCCTCTTCTAAGTTATTATAGAGGTTTACTAGGATGACGATAATTTCTTTGCCAAGTGCAATTGAGAGTAATTGATAATTTGAAGTATTCTCGCTGTTAAGGAGTTTCAAGTTAGGGATAGTATTCGCTATATAAGTGGTCAGGCCCCCCTTGGGTCTGCCCGCGATGCTTGGGAGGGCTGGGGAAAAGAAGGTTTTGTAACCTGCAATGTGTAGCTCTTTTGTGGCCCATGTTTCCTGGAGACATATTATTTTGCCATTTTCTAAGAATTTGGCTGCTGAACCATCTTCTATTTTGGGGCGGAGTCCTGCTATGTTCCAGAAAATGACCGGTAATGAACATGGGCTGTTATCTTGTTCTTTAGTCATTTTCCTTTCCGGGACCCGAGAAGATATGATTAATTTATCATTGGTGGAATCTGGTGGTGGTCAATCGACCATCTCCAGACTGGTATATCGATTCATTGTTGGAATGCCCTGCCAATTTTCCCAGTATGATATGTCTCCGTATCTGGGTCTAAACTGCCGCTGTGGTGGAGCACCCCATTGTTCCCAATCTCTTCTTCTGTTGTTACGGGGTCCCATTACCTGCCATGGGCCGTCCTGTTGGTGGTAATTATGGTCAGTCGACCACCAGGAAGGCTCTTGGCCGTTCTGCTGTGTGGGGTTTTTAAATCTAGCGTTAGTAAAGTCCCAGGGCTGTGGGACTGCTTTACGCCACAAGTTGTTTTGTTCGTTGGAATAACTATTATAATGCTTTTTGGGATAAAAAAAGGAGAGACTCTTCGTGTCTATACCCCAGTTGGATTATTTTGATCCCAGGAGCATATATGTTCAACGACTTTGGGGTCCTCAAAAGTGATAACAATGCAATCACCCTGTATTGATTTTTTTGTATGTCCCACCCATGGGGTCCTGCTGACTGTGGCTATCCTACTTATACAATTGGGAGGAGAAGGGCGATTTATATTCAGCCAATACTGGACCTTATTCTTTAAGGACCAGTTTGGCTCTATTGCCTCCCCTACTAATTCTGGTACCCCCGTCATTACAACCACGATTGGCGATGCTTCAGGTGGTAGATGCTTATGAGATCTGGCTTCAGGGACTCCTCTCGTAGTACCTTTGTTTGCCACAGAAAGCTTACTCTGAGGGATATTTGTGACAACTGGCGTTATGGGGGCTGGCGTGGCTACTTTTGTTAAATTTGTGGCAGGAACTTTTGGAAGCATGTTGGTGTTTGGGGTTGAAATTGTTGTTACCGGAAGCGGTTTCCCTACTACAGGATCTTTTGCAACCGGTAGTGGTTTAGTTACAAAGCAAGTTTGAATAGGTTTTTTGCTTTGTAAGGAGGAAGCAGAATGGTTATTTGTACCCTTTTTTTGAATTTCAGATGTTGAATTAGATTGCAAGGAATTGATAATTATTAACATTTGGGTCTCGATGTTTATTAATCTTCTTTCAAGGGGTTGTAATAAAGATTTTAATGCCGAAGAAATGTTAATTATCAGGTCAGAAGTGGCTGGTTCATTGCTATGGGTAATTGTTACGGGTGGACTTGTGGCAATAGCGTTTGTATTATTATTAGGTGACGAATGGTGTACTAACACCTGGTGATTAATAGTATCCGCCACTCTTGGGGGCGAGCACCCCAGGTTTGGGGGCGTAATTAGGTCAGTTGTCTCAGATGTTTCGGTTACGTGGACTACGTCTGCTATTCCCTTATCCTTCCTCTTCTTAACAGCCCCCTCCCTCCTCCCTCTTGCTTGTCTTACTTCTTCTGGTGTATGCTCGCGTAAGAGTTCAGGTGTTCTTTCTAGATCGGGGTTAGTGGATGAAAGAGAGAGTTGGGAGGCAGAGAGATCTACGTTATTCGGGAGACTGAGCCTTTTAGTTCTTTGTGGTGACTCGACTACGACATTCTCTGCCTCTGGAGTTCTTGCTGTAGCCAATGGGCCCATAGAGGAGCGTCTCGCGTTCGCGAGATCTGTGGAAACTCTTCGCTCTATCAAACTAATACTGTGATCAATAAAGGTATTGGCCCTGGTGAGAAAGTCATCCATCGGACCTAAAAGTTGTTCTCCTATCCCTCCCTTTTTTGATTTATTCGATTTGTGACTCCTAGTGTTCATTTTCAATGAAGGATTGGGAGGTATTACAGTCTGCAATATAGATTCGAATGATGTGGGAGTGGGGACCTGGAGGGATGGCCCGGCCCGGTCTCCTCACGGTCTCGAACGGGCTTAAACGGGCCCGCCCTTGGCCCGGGCTTAGCTCCGCGCTTGGCCCCGCGCGCGTCCAGCGTTGCGCGTCACTGTTCTCGCTAAAGTACTTCCGGGTAGAGGGGGGGCGTGGCACTGGGAGGGGGCGCGGCTCACCCGGGAAGAGGACACAGCTGAGGATGTTGGAGGCTGTTCCTCGCAGTCCCGGGGCCGCGCCTCTCGCCTCCTCTGCGGCCTCGCGCTGGAAACTCCTTACACCGGCAGGGAACACAGGGATAAAACAGGTGGCTGCTACTCCAGTAGCACAAGCAGAGATCTGGCAAACAAACAAACTCCTTCAAGCGAGCGGCCCCCGCGAAGCGGGGGCCGCGAGGAGTAAAGAGCACTTCGGTGGGGGCGGGCACTGGGAGGGGGCGCGGCTCACCCGGGAAGAGGACACAGCTGAGGATGTTGGAGGCTGTTCCTCGCAGTCCCGGGGCCGCGCCTCTCGCCTCCTCTGCGGCCTCGCGCTGGAAACTCCTTACACCGGCAGGGAACAAAGGGATAAAACAGGTGGCTGCTACTCCAGTAGCACAAGCAGAGTTCTGGCAAACAAACAAACTCCTTCAAGCGAGCGGCACCCCTGAATTACCTGGAGTCCATCAATGGTTTGGAGGTAAAGGCTTCCACAAATGTTCCTCATGTCGAGCATGTAAATTTGGGCAGAACATCACCCATTACCGCACTCCTTTCTCTGACATAGAAATACCAATTCATGGCAATTACAGCTGCCGAACGGAGTTTGCGGTTTACGTCCTGACGTGCACCTGTGGACTGCGCTATGTGGGAAGTACCGGTGCCCAGGTGCATGTCAGGATACTGCAGCACTTACGTGCCATTGTAAACCACGATAGTGCTTATCCGGTGGCGCGTCATTTCAACAGCAGACACAACAGGGATCTGTCGTGTCTTACATACTATGTCATTGACGCTATTGCTCCACTTAGACGCGGTGGTGACCGCGACAAACTATTACGCCGGCTGGAAACGCGGTACATTATCAAGCTCGACAGCAAACAACCCAATGGGTTGAACGCGACTGAGGATATGTACAACTTTTTGTAGAAATGTTGATCAAGCGCACACACTCTATAATGGGCACATGCAACACAAGATAGGTTTCTGTTGCTACATCATCAAATACAGAGTGTTGAAGAATATATATGTTTTGAACATTATGTAATCCATAATAGTGCACCTATTTTAGGTGATCTGCAGTCCGATTATTGTTTCTGAATTGGCTGTTCAGGTTTTCTGAACAAGGCAGTCTTTTAAATAATCATTGGTTTAAAAGAAATTTCTTGAGGTGGTTCATTTACACTGTGAATATAGTTGAGCACTTTTTTTCACTTTTTGTACATAAAAAATTTTTTTAATTATTTTTTTGTTGTTGTAAATAGTCCTTAAATATTTATGTGATATAAAGTTTGCTATATATAAATTTTAAATAAATATATAGGACTGTAGCTCAACATCATGGTTATACACTGAGGTGCATTTTGGTGACATATTTTCCTGTCTTCACAAGTTCTGCCAAGCTCTGTATCAATTTTCAACGGTACTAGGATCAAATTCAACACTAAAACCTGTATTTAATGCCTTATATACTTGTGTATTGTTCTATTTTTGATTATAACTGATTTAGTTGTGAATTATGCATTTAAGCATATCATTTGAATAATCGCTTTATGGACAATCTTTTATGCATTTGTGCAGTTAAGATATGCAAAGTTTTTTTAAGTATTTGTACAGTAATATACAGAAATTTGCAAGAATTGGTGTTTAACATGATGAAATCAACCTCAGGCATTAATTTTTGTCACGCGGTTTTAAATGTGTTTAATGCAATTGCAGCTGGCAATGTTAAATGTGTACTGTGGCTGTAAATTGTTCATCACAGGCTGTAGGCTGAACTATGTGATGCACGTGTGGTAGGTGTGGCCCGTAGGTGGGGTCAGAACTGCAAACATAAAAGAAAACTCCAAATAAGAAATGTGGTGTGTGAACAAGAGTACGTTAGTACTCGAAATGTTACATTTTTGAAAGGCTTGTGAATAAAATACAACTTGCCTGGATATCGTGGGGTCTGCCTCTTCTTTCGCCGCCTGTGTGTGGAGGTTTGAAGATTACGTGATTATATATATATATATATATATATATATATATATATATATATATATATATATTCCATCCTGCCCCCTGATTTGGACTCAGAAGTCAGCTGCTAGTGATCCTGCACCCTGGGCATAGCTGCCAAGTTTCCCAGGTTCAAGCGCGATGTGCTGCTCCAGTCCAAGTTCTTTCTTTGAATTCTGGGACTTGTACTCCTGTTTTATAATGGAAACAACAAGAGTACAAGTCCCAGAATGCACAGAAAGAATCTTGACTTGAGCAGCACATCACGCATGAACCTGGGGAACTTGGCAGGGCTGTTTGGGTGACTGGACACAGGTTCACTCCGCATTAAATCCTTCTGTGCTGCATAAGTGAGGCAAGGCAACACAGTGGGAGTAAGTAAGTAAGAGTTTTATTTGCATAATTATTTAAAATTATTGCAATTCGTACAGGCACTGGTTAAAAATTAAAAAGCACTAATCATGTTCTAGTAAAAACAGTAATCACATAGGAAAGGAAAAATTAGTTATGGAAATTAGAGTTCATTCTTGGTCATCTAGTGGTAGCAAAAGGTTAATTTCAGACATAAATTTTACAAAGCGAGTAGCCATCTCCGATGAATTGCCCCTCATGCATACTTCTAGTGCTTCTTGGCATGTCCTGATGTTAAGAGAAAGCCAAATCGGACGAAGCCAAAAAGTTTGTTGGACTAGTAAACGACTACAAATGCACAAGATATGAATTAGGTGCTGCATAAGTGAGGCAAGGCAGCACAGTGGGAGTTTCTTAACAACCCAAAATCGGTCCCTGCTGTGGAGAGAGAGCCAGAGAAAACGTAAGCTCAACCCCACATTGTGAATAATGTGCACCCTCACCCAATTCTTTCTCAAAAGCTGGGACGTGTCTTGTTTGCAGGAAAAACTGTAGGGGCAACGGGGCAGTCCATGAAAAACCGGGACGTTTGGTCACCCTACCCTTAGTAAAAGTCAGGTAACCTTGGAAGAAGGTGAACTTGGAAAAAAATGTCCTCTGTGCTGGACAGCTGGCCAATCCTTTAAACGCTCTGTTTTGTTAAGCAGTGAATGAACAGTGGAAACCACTGTTATTAGCAGTTTGAAATTGCAGATGCATATCGGTATATCATTTTGTGAAATAAATAATTAACTGTGGAGATAGTGGTCTGTCCTTTTAACTGGGTAAGTATTTCAGATAATGTTGAAAACGTGTTCTGATTTTAGAATTTTTTTTTTTTTTACTGGGTTTTTTTTGCCGCTAAAGGCTATACAAACAAATATAATAAACTTGAAACATGGAACTAACTCTATTTCGGTCTCCTCGTTTCCACCGAAGCCAGTGACTAGGAGGTATTTATTGACATTTTTAAGCCAGGTGAAGGATGAGAAACCTCAGAGAAGATGCACTGGCAGTAAATTAGACAACATTAAATGTCACTGTTAGTCAACACCTGGTATAGGCCGCGCACTGCGATTGACCAATAAGCACATAGTAAAAGAATGTGTGATTCGGCCGCCTCCCAGAACCAGTAGGATGCCAGAGGGGGGCACAGTACGGAGATGAATCTCACTCACACCAAGACTTTGAGGCAAAGCTGCTAGCTGGCAAAGAGACCCACTGTTCTGCTCCTACACGCTGTACATGAAACACAGCGCTCGTGAAATATGGTTTTACTAATGTTTTGACAGGCTTGCCTCGCGTTCTCCGTTATAAACCGGATGGCATGTTTCCCATCACTGGCAAGGTACGCTTCACGCGCATCTTTATGGATATGCGCTCACGCTGTCACAACAACTTTAAATTCAAGAAAAACGTTTTGGATTTGAAAATATGGGCGGCTTCACTTGCAGGCTTGTAAAAAAGAAAACGCTGAAGGAAGCACGGAGAGGAATTCTATTGTTAATGTTTGTAGGCAACCAGCCTGGAGGCTGCTGGGAGATGTAGTGCCTTTAAAATGTATCGTATAAAGATTTCAGCTATTTCGTATGTGGAGAAATGCAATTAATGGCGAACAATGAGCGCAGCACTCCAGTGCTCCAAAGCTCACGTTTTATGTTTCAAGGAACCCAGTTATGCTTTTTGTTTCTGCTCAAGTTTAGAAGCAGCAAAGGTGTCAGGTTACCTAGCATGCAAAAAGCTTCGATGAGCCTCTTATTCTAATGCGAGAGCAACCACTTCGAGAGCTGATCGCCATGGGTGAGATGCGTGAATAAAGCATGAGGACAACTCTACGGTAACTCTAAGAAAGGTGACAAAGGAAAAATGTGCCCAACCTAAGCCTTCGCTAGTACCGTCAAGAAAGCAGGCAGGGCTGGGATCGAGCATACCACAAGGAAGCCGCATAGGGTGACGCGTCACGCAATGGCCGCGCGGCAATACAAAAAAAACAAGCATTGGCCGCGAAATAATTAAATTAAAAAAAACACGAGTTGTGCGCACATGCGTGCGCGATGGAAAAAAGTGCTGTGCACGTTGCGCGCGCGCACTGGTGCGCGTGATAGTAAGCTGGTCGCCGGAAAAGTAGCACTTTCCCGAGCAGCTTACTATATGTCTCGGCCAGAACAGTGCATGCGCTGGATCCAGCCGATACCTAAAAAGCAGTGCAGTTTACTTTAAGCATGTCCCTTGTGGTGTAGTAAAACGCAGTAAAGAGTGCACAGATTTCTTACTTTGGTAAAAAGCAGTGCAGTATGCACCTATTTCTTAGTGCAGTGAAAAGCAGTGCAGTGTGCACAGATTTCCTGTTTATGTTGTAAATACCCCTCAGTGCAGGAAAAAGCAGTGCAGTGGACATATTTCTCATGTTATTGTGAAAAGAAGTACAGTGTGTGCAGATTTCTTGTGCTACAGTATAAAGGAATGACGTGCTAATAGTGTTCTAACCGTGTAGCAGAAAAAAATGAGATATGCACACATTTCTTATTGTGCAGAAAAAATTCTCAGTAATGTTAAAAGATTTCTCAAAGTGCATTAAGCAGAAGTTCAGAATGCACAATCCATCATGCACATACTTCTCATACTTTAACAGCATTGGAGTGTGAATAGTTTCTTTGGAGTGTAGTAAACAGCACTGGAGTGTTCATTGATTTCTCCTAGTGCAGCAAAAAGCTGTGCAGCGTGCCCTTATTTCTCCATCTATTGTAAACAGTAGAACAGTATGCACATACTTCTCATAGTACAACAAACAGAACCATGCAATGCTTTATCATAGTCTAGTAAATGTGATGCAGTGTGTACACTAAGCGCAATAAACAACAGTGCAGCGTGCACAGATTCGTCAGTGAAGGGAAAAGCAGTGCAGCCCATATGTTGCCATCACGCAGAAAAAAAGTGCGGTGTGAACAGATTATTCAGTGTAATTAGATGCAAGGTGCACAGAGTTTTCATAGTGTAGTATAAAGCAATGCAGAATGTACACATTTCTCAGTGTAAGATTCAGTGCAGTGTGCACAGATCCCTCATATTGTAGTATGATGCTGTGCTGCGTGCACATATTTCTTACAGTGTAGTAGTAAAAAGCAGTGCAGTGTGCACAGGTTCCTCATAGTACAGTAAAAAGCAGTGCAAAGACTCATATTGCAGTAAAAATCAGTGCAGCGTGCAGAGATTTTTCACAGTGCAGTAATATGCAGAACACCATGTTCAGATTTCTCATAGTGCAGTATAAAGCAGTGCTGTGTGCACAGACCGCCAGAGTGCAGTAAGATGCAGTGTAATGTGCACATATTTTTCACTGCGCAGTAAAATGCAGTGCAGTGTGCACAGATCCCCTCTTTAACACAAATGATTAACACAAACACCCCCTGGGCCGTTTGGAAACCCCTCTCCCCTCCCCCCACAGAGGTCTCCAGATAGAAGAGCCTAGCTCAGGAGGCTCCTGGCAGAGATTTCCTCCAGGATTATTCAGTCTATTTCTGCAAACACAGCAGAAGGTGCTGACAATCTCCTACCTGTGCTGATATTCCCAGGCTCTCTCCTCCTCCGGGGGCTGGAGTGGCGCAGGTGAAAGTTTGGAGCCTCGGGGGCACCCGTGAGTGCTGTCAGCATCCGTCACTAGTGTTGTCTCTGCCGCCGCTGATCCGGAAGAGGAAGCCCTTCTCCCTATGCTGTTCAGTGGATTTTCAGCAGCAGGAGAGGAGCGCCCTCTGCTGTCCACTGACAGAAACTGCCTCTAGTCATGAATGCATTTCACACAAATAAGCATTTCGTGTGCAGGAAAGGCCTCGGTTTTAAGATGTGACAGATAGGGTTGCCATCTAAAAGCATGTGAGATGGCAACATTAGTCGCAGAATTGGATTATTTTAAGACACACAAAACAAAAATGACATGTCCAATCCAGAGCCCCTCACAAATGCTGTATTATGAGGGGGCTGGTTGTTTTAATATACAGAATTATTAATTTTAAGGACTCTCGGTTGTTTTGATGTATTTTTATAATTGGGTTGGTATGTTCTGTTTTAGACCGGATTTGAGAGGTAGCTAGACACATGCACAAGCTAATATTTAAACACGGGGTAACATAATATATGTTTTGGGTGATTATCCCAGATGGTATTATAGGCCTCATTTATAAAAAGTGTTGCATCCCTGGGGGAGCCACTTTTCATAGCGCCATCTTTGCGACACCTTGGATGCCCCATATTTACTGTACGGCGTGCCATGTCGCAAGGGTTTACAGATTCGTAAGTATTCCTGGCGTGTCTGTAGGTGCAAAATTGGCGCATTGCTGGAGTATGTCTGAAAGCAGACGTAACTCCAGCAATGTGTCCTTTCACATAGGGAAAGCCCCATGTGCAAGGGTCTGCGTCAGTCTTACGCCTACTGTTAGGCAGGCGTAAGAAATTGATGCAGTGGCGTCCTAGAAGTGCGTAGTGAAATCTGATAGAATTCACTGCGCCACTTCTACGACCGTTGTTTGTGGGGGAACGCCCACCCTGCATACATTATATCTGATGCAGGTATGATGTAGCGCGGGTGTTTACAATGTGACACATCTGCTTAGATGTGTCTATTTGTGAATATGTCGCAATGTGGCACATATTTTACGCTGCCAGTGCATCCCAAAAAGTGACGTAGCGATGGCGCAAGGGGCTCATAAATAAGTCCCTATGTATATATAGGGTGATTGCAAGAGTGCTTACATTCATTCAGGAATGGAGCTTTAACTGTGATTGTGTATTTCATGGTGTAAAATATTTGTTTTATAAGTTTGAAAATGTATGAATGGTATACAGATTTGTAGGATGAATAGAATTGATTAGGATTGAGCCACATGGATATTTTGTAGGTCGGTAGTTTTCCACATGTATGCTGGATATCTTGTGGTGTTCTTCATGCCATGGGCTCTAGGTGTTATACACTTTTTGGGGTGTCTTTTTTGTTCTTGATACAACAGACTTCTTGACGAGAAAGAAACTGTTTGCTGTGACATATTTCAGGTCTTTTTTGTTTTCTAATTATGTTTCTGTTACCTGACCAATGAACACATTGGTACACCTAGTAGATGCTCTTGAATTTAATTACTAAATACTCCTGGAGTTGATCTTTTGGCATGGATGTTCCGGTGACTGTTTTTGGTTATGGTTACTCCATTATTTTTTGGCAGATTTTAATGGTAACTTTTGTACATGTTGCAAGCTATTCTAGCCTCAATGTAGTTGTATCAAGAAAAACACGTGTTAGCTAGACTGGAGGAAGATTTTTAACATCAACAGTGACCGAAGTATTGTACATCGAACTACTGTAAACGTGGAGTGCTCAAATGATCACTGTGCAAAAACCAAAGGTTTCAGTTATGGGTGGATGATAATGTCAGTTATAATGTTACATTTTAAACTTAAAAAACACTGACATTCACCAGGGATAGTTTGCTGAGCTAACTATAACTTGCTCCCCGCCAATCACAGGTTAAGACCTCACACATTGCACCACTCATGACATGTTAAAATGACATCATTAATGACATCTCAAATGACGCCCAATTTGTTTTTTTAATGGCCCCAGGCAGGGTGGGAGGATTAGGGTATCCCAACACTGCCTCTTTATGTACTATTGTTTGTGAAATGCAGGACGCAGGGTCTAAGGGGCAGATTTACAATAACTGGCGCATCCCTGCATATCAGCAGGGATACGCCAGTTATTGTTCGCGCGGCTCCGCCACCATGGATGAGCCGCATTTACAATGCGGAACACCATGAGGCAAAAACGGCACAGATGTGTGACGCATCTGTGCTGTAAAGGCGGCGCATTGCAGGAGTTGCGCCGCAAGCGTGATGCAGCTCCAGCAATGCTCTGGGGACCCCTATCTGTACAATGCTGCATCAATCCTTACGCCTGCTTCAAGCAGGCACACGGTTTTGGCGCAGCATGGGCTCAAAAGTGACTGAGTGAAATCTTGTAGATTTCACTCAGCCACTTTTAGGAGGCTTTCCTGAGCTGGAACGCCCCCCCCCCTCCACCCCCTGCCTGCACAGGAACACCTACTTCTGGCGCAGGGCTTTACAATGTGACGCAACTACCATGGTGCATCTTTTGCGCTGCCGCTGCGTCACAAAAGTGACGCAACCGTGGTGTAAAAGAGGCGCAAGGGGCTTGTAAATCTGCCCATAAGTCTCCAAGTCCTGTAAGGGCAGCTGCAATATGTTTCTTGATGTTGCAGCCACCCAATCACATCGCTCGCTTCCGCTGAACTAGTCTTAAGTTGAATTATAATGTTTTTTAAAAATATTCCATTACTTCCACCAGATCAACCGTCCACATATAACTACCTTTAAAATTTTAAATTTCTCAAAAACGACATAACAAATTTACATCAATTCAGCACAATCTTTGGCAAAGTCAATAGGTCACGTTTGCATTTTATGTCCTGGCTCACACATTAAAGTAAAGCCTGCTGGGGGTGGGGGAGGGGGGGTACTAAACAATGATTGTTTTTTGTACAGAATGCATCTATGAGATTAAAAAAATAACATGGGGGGGCATGGCCGGGAAAGATGGCTGAACGGTTGTGATCCGTCTCGGCTCTCAGTTCGCGCACACTTCAGGAGCTTGCAGCGCTGGCGCTTACCTGCTTTTTCATCTGCGGGGAGTGTCCCCGTCCCAGCCCCGTGAGGCTCTCGGGGCCGCAGGCTAAAATGGCGGCTGCCGATCGTTCATGAGCAGTGGAATTGGTGAGGACGGGGGCTCCCGGGACCTGGGTTTTTTCCTCGCCGATTCCCGCGTACAAGGTGAACCGGCCTCCAGCGCGAGTGTTAGGAAGCGCTCCCTACTCTTCGGCGAGAGGCTCACCTGGCGGGGATGCCATGCGGTCCGCCGCCTGACTCGAAGATGGCGGCGTCCTTGAGACACTGGACCGTTGACTCCCACTGATCGGCTGTCGACCTCCTGGGTTCTGGCGGTGTCCGGACGGCCCGGGGGCACCAGCGCGAATTGCGACGCGTGCCCCTGCTTCTCCTATGCGGACCTCACCATATGGCGGCAACGTGTGGCCTGCCTGGTTCCAAGATGGCGGTGACTACAGACCACCGTTACCACTGACTCTCCCAGATTGATCTTCGCACTGCTGAACCTCTGCATCAACTGGTGGGCCCTTCATTGCAGCGCTCATCCTGTCTGAGGCAGACAGCCTCTGTACCCCGCGCTAGGTGAGGCACTTGCTTCTGTGGGTGGCCCGGATGACGCCGTGCTCAGGAGGCTCTACTAGCTCACCACCACATTCGGGGAGGTAAATGGTCACGCTCACCTGCATGATCCCCGCAGCTTCTTGAATCATCATCTAGGCTCCTGGTGCTTGAAGTTGCCTCACACGTGCTTTCGCCGAGGCTGGGATGGGCCCCTCTTCTTGGGACCTTCGCTCCTGGCCTCACAACCAAGACCATGCCCCACTACCTACCACGTGCAGCTTGAGATCGCCGCAACTGCGGTCAGAGGACTTCAAATCTGAGCTGCGCAAAGACCTCGGACAAGACATTAAATCTTCAATGGAGCAGCTTCGGGCTGACTTGAACGAAAAGCAAGCCTCTCTCCAACAGGATGTCGATTAGGTGGGTACCCGGGTGATGGACTTAGAGGCGCGCTCTCAAGACCTAGACAAACTCACTACAGGACTTCAAGATGAAGTGCGATCCCTCCGGCACCAGGTGCTCAAGTCCCAGCTCAAGGCAGAGGACCTTGAAAATAGGGCCAGAAGAGACAATATATGGGTGAAAGACCTGGAGGAGGGAGCAGAGGGACCGGACCTGGGGGCCTTCCTGGAAGGCCTCTTCGCTGAAATCCTGAGCCCTCAAACCCTCAAGATCAAACTAGAACGAGTACACAGAGTGGGGGCCCTCCAACACGGCGAAAAGAGAAGACCTCGAGACAAACTGGCAAAATTCCATTCATTTAAGGTGAAAGAGGCGGTCCTTGGTGCGGCCAGGTCGATAGGCTCCATCTCCTTTCAAAACCATTCTTGTACGATCTACCAGGATCTGGCGCCGGCCTCCCTAGCGAGGACACAGCCATTCAGACCCATCACCACCAAGCTAAGAGACGATAAGATTAAATACCGGTGGACTTTCCCTTGGCTTGAGCTTCGAGTACCGTAATCGGCAATGCCACATTTCTGAGCTTCAGGAGGGCCTGACCCTCCTTGGTATCTCAAATGTAGACAATGCTTTTGGACAAGGAGAACCCAACGATAAGACGGCGTCTCCTGCATCGGCGTGGTCAGAGAGTGCTCGCAGAGGACGCAGATGAACTTTACATGACTTCTACGGGACGGATGTTGACCCTCCGGCATATGGACTCTGCATCCACCTCCTTTCTGGACCTCAGAGGTTGCTCTGTTCGGCTACCTGATGTGATCGGTGGTAGAGCGGACTTCAGCCGGCGGACACTGTTTGGGCCTTCTGGTCCTCTCCTCAGCTTTCTCGACACGGCAGCCCCGTCTTTGAATGTCCATCGGTGCCAAGAATATGTGGTTGGTTCTGCTTCTACTGGAGGCACAGCATTTTTCTGGCCCCAGTGGATGCCTTCTGGTCGCCCCCTTTGTGTTCGGCCTGGTTGGTCTTGGCCCGGGGTGGTCACAGGGGCCATGGTTAGACTCCCTATAATTGGAGGCCTCCCATAGCAACATACCGCTAATATCTTCATGATGTTTGGCTGTGCGTTCTCCAAGCCCAGCTCTGGAGTGGGCGCGGACAGAGACCTCGGTCCTTCGGCCCCCCACTTTCCTGAGGGGTTTACACCACCCCTGACAGGATGTTGGTGTGTGTTAGATTATCACTACAATGGTTTGGATTCTGTTTTTACCTTTTGTTTGTGGTCGGGGGGAGGGGATGGGTGGGTGGGTCAAGATGGCAGTTTTTTAATGATCTGTACATTACGAGTACTGGGTTGCATTATACCTTTTCATTGCTCTGAAAGAAGAGGTTCCATGTCTGTGGAGGGCCTAGTAGGTCTGGGGAGGCTCCTATCGCAACGTTTTCCTTCCCCACTAACATAATGACAATCACCATAGGTACATGGAACGTCAAAGGTCTTAACTCCCCTCAGAAACGCCAGAAGATCTGAAAATATAGTATCGATCACCACCTTGATGTGGTAGCTCTCCAAGAAACCCACCTCATTAGATCCGAGGACACAAGGCTGCATCTCAAACAGTACCCATTGATTTACAGGTTTTCTGCTCTAATGAAACACAGGGGGGTTGCACTATTGTTTCACTCCTCCACTAAATTTCAACCCCTGGATGTACAACAAGATAGGGACGGGCGTTGGGTTATGGTTAAGGGTCGGCTGCGAGGGAAACTCAGCACTTTCGAAGCAGTACATGTCATGCCTGTCGAATATATAATGATTAGAACCCCGAAACGCTTCGTTGTTTAGTCCGGTGTTTAGTGGTTGGCGTTGGTTGGCAAATACTATGGTGAACGTAAGGGCGCATGCGTAAGCACCACGCATGCGCTAACAGATAGCGTTATGGATTTAAACCCGCCCTAGACCCACAGGAAGTGCTTCGCGTTTAGCCAGTCAGTGTTCATACTCGTTCCGGGTTCACGTCGGCGTCCGAGGAGCTAGGGGTGTCAGGCGTTCAGGTACCTCTTGGTGTATGTTACGGTCTAAGAAGCGGCTTGCTTCTAGAGTCATTGTTATACTTTCGTTTCTCTCATGTTATATTTGTTTTACCGCGGATAGCGGTGGGCTATTTGTGTTGGTTCCAGTTCCCCTCGATTACACAGGGATTTCCTTTGGTTGCGTTCGATATTACTATGTGACAGAATACATGTTCTTGGTATTGCAACCGGCCATATTTACAGAGCATCTACTCGGTGCTCAGGGTGAGTGTCTTAGTCCTACGTAGAGAGTGTGAGTAGGAGTAGGTGAGAGTACAAGATCTAAAGGGTGTTATTTTCTTTCAAGGATACAGACATTATGTACACAGTCCTTTCAGGCACATTACAGAGTTCCAGATAATTCTTTTTTTGTTTTCACTGAACTTCCACAAGGTACATAATAGACTGGATATATATAATTTCTTGGGGAATACAGGGAGGGGATTGTTTTCACTTATATTTATTATGTTTCACTGCAGTGCTGCAGCGGAAGATACAATATTCCTCTGAGTGGAAGAAGACTGTGGAGTGCCTTTCTTTTTCTCCCCTTCCTACCCTTGTTTTGTTCCCCTGTGTTCTCCTTGGTTACGTTTCGGGTGTCAGAGTCCATTCCTGGCGCCCGGGAGGTGACGGGGGGGAATCAGGGTGCATAGCTTCGTGGATCCAGGACACTTCCGAGACAAAGAAGGTGCGTGCATGACAGTATATGCCCCCAACACAGGCCAGACAGCTTTCCTACACACCTTTCTGGGGAAATTACTGGACTTTACTGAAGGGCAAGTAATCCTCATGGGTGATTTTAACTTAACTTGGTGTAAGGACTTGGACAGCACCTATTCACAGCGCGCAGGCACTGGCTCCTTCTCAGCAGACACGCAGCAATGCATCCACGATATGGGCCTTCTAGATTCCTGGCGCACCCTCTACCTCACTTCCCGGGATTTAACGTTCTATTCCCATGTGCACCGAACATACTCATGACTGGATTACATTTTTATCAGCCAATCACTTCTAGGCGACCTTCAAGAAGCCAAGATATTCTCTCTCTCTATCTACGACCACAATCTCCAAGCGATCTCCCTGTCCTGGAGGGTCAACAACTCTACGTCTCCCAGGTGGGACTTCCCGTCTGCTCTTGCCCGGGATAAGGACTCCTGTACTAAACTAAGGGAGGCCATCGCTGAATTCTTTGATATCAATAACCCTGATGACACGTCGGAATTTATCACCTGGGATGCTTTTAAAACGGTCTTCGGGGGGGGAAATGTTTCTCCCTTAACTCAGCATTGAATTTGCAACATGCTAGGGAGAGGGAGGTGCTAGAGTCAGAATTGACTTCCATAGAACAAACCCCCCTAGGCAGACCCTCCGCAATCTCACAGCACTAAGGGGTAAACTTCGAGCCATCTATAATAATAGAGCGGAACTTACTCTACTGAAATTGGGCCAAATATCTTACTCTCAGGGCAATAAGATTGGCAAACATCTCACTCGGCAACTCAAGGATAAAAGAGTTCAGGGATTTGTTGGGGGTATCCGGGGTCTGCGGGGTGATCATTCCCATATCGATGAGGTAAAAGTGGAATTCTTTGGGGCCTTTTATAAGGCCTTGTACTCTGGCGATATTTTAGACCCTGAAGCCCAGCGTGACTATTTACAATCCCTTCAGCTCACACAGGTATCCCTGGAGTGGAATGAACTTCTCACAGCACCCATTACATGCAAAGACGTCTCTGTGGCGATTAAGGCACTCAAGCCATATAAAGCTCCTGGCCCAGATGGGTTTACAGCCCTATTTTATAAAACCTTTGCCCCAGATATCATCCCTCAGTTTACGAGACTCTTCAATCGGGTGGCTGAGGAGGGTTCCACTTCCGACTCCCTATCGGAAGCAGTAATTACTGTTATTCCCAAACCGGGAAAAGACCCTGAAGCTTGTGCCTCCTATAGGCCTATCACCCTCTCAACCTTGACGCAAAGCTGTATTCATCCATCTTAGCTAAGCGATTAAATGACCTCATGCCCGACCTTATACATCCGGACCAATCCTGCTTCATCAAAGGGCGCCAAACTTACAATAAAACACGATGCATTGTTCACCTTGTTGAGAAGGGCAATGGGTACCGGATCCCCATGGTCCTTGTGGGACTGGACGTGGAGAAGGCTTTCGACAGGGTGGACTGGGAGTTCCGGTTCCGTACCATGTCGGCTTTTGGCTTCGCTCCCAGGTTCCTCACTATGGTCCAGGCTAACTATCTTCACCCTCAATCCCAGGTATTGGTCAATGGTTCACTATCAACCTCCTTTCTCCACTCTAGAGGTACCAAACAGGGGTGCCCCCTTTCTCCCCTACTTTTTGCCCTTAGCATTGAACCCCTGGCTGCGGCAATTAGAGCAAACCCTGCAATTCGGGGATTTCCTTCTCGGGGGAACAACATAAAATGTCTTTGTTTGCTAATGATGTTCTACTAGCCCTTGCCGATCCGGCTACATCACTCCCAACTTTGCAAACAGAATTAGCTAAATTCGAAAAAGTAGCAGGCTTCAAAGTAAACTTGGGTAAATCCTTTATCCTTAACCTCACGCTCTTGCCAGCAGTAATGCAGGAACGCCAGCCTCTCACACACCTCCCGTGGACCACGTCTTCCATTCAGTATCGAGGTGTCCGGATCACGCCCAAAGTAGGGGGCCTCTACACTGCCAACTTCCCTCCCATACTGGGGCGTATCCAAGCAGAACTCAATAAATGGAAACCCCTCTTCTTGTCATGGTTGTGCCATATTCATGCCATAAAAAGGACTCTCCTCCCTAAACTCCTTTATCTATTTCATGCTTTACCCATCGAAATGGAGAGGGAATTTTTCAAGCGAGTTAAGACTATGATCTTGAATTATATATGGCAAGGGAGACGGGCGCACTTCTCTTTTGCGATACTCTGCCGTTCTAGAGAGGAGGGTGGGGTGGGCCTCCCCGATATTCACTTATACTATAAGTGCTTGTGGAATGGACGAAATAGGAGTTCGATACACATTGGCAACACATGGACCTTAGTGTGAACGGGCGAACCATAGGGGACTTAGTATGGCTCTCCAAGTATGATAGGCCTAAGAATACCTATATTAGCACTCCTACACGCACAACACTTACGGTATGGGACTCTGTGTTGGGCGATGAGAACTGGACCTCCTTTCCCTCCCCCTCTACTCCCTTGCATTTTAACCCGGCATTCCCCCTGGGACTACAGTCAGGACCATTCGATGCTTGGCGGGAGGGGAGATGTCTGGTCCTAACACACCTCTTCCACAACTTTGATCCCCTCACCTTTGATAGCTGTAAAAGGGAGTACAATCTACAGGACTCAGAGAGATACCATTACCACCAGCTCTTACACTGGGCCCTCGCACCACAAGTCCGGGAGGCGGCTACGCGACCCTTGACAAAATTCGAATCCTTCCTCACTAAAGAAAAATCCATGAAGGGCACGATCTCCTTTAGATATAAGTTTCTCCTTACTACCACTCTCGCTCCATGCCCACGTTACATGTCAATGTGGGAGGGTATTATTCAACAGGATATTACAGATGACGAATAGTCCCATTTATGGTCAGACATCACAAAGTTTAATCACTCTGTCAATCTCAGGGAGGTGCACCTTAAAACTATGATGGATTGGTACCTTCATCCTTTCAAACTCCGAAGAGTTTTTCCTGGGTCCTCCGATAGGTGCTGAAGGGGCTGTGTTCTTCTGGGAGATTCTCAGCATATCTGGTGGGACTGCCCACATATCAGGCCGTTCTGGGAAGAAATCCTCGCTCATATTAAAGACATACTGGGTTATGCTATTCCAACTAACATGGCTGAGGTTCTGTTCGGACTTCGGGACCCTTCTTTAGAACACCAGACTTGGGCGGACAAAAAGATCATGTGGCTCTGTGTAGGGGCCGCAAAGAATACGCTAGCAGCGGCATGGAAAAAAAGAGAAACTCCGGCATTCTCCCTCTGGTACTCCAGATTATGGAAGCTCCTCAGTTTGGAGCGGATGTCGGATACCTTTAGGGATGATTTCAAAAACGTTGAATTTACTTGGGGTCCTTTGGTCACCTTCCTCTCCCGAGGTCTCCCATCTGCTGTCTGTCCTGCCTCCATTAGGGCGCTTCATCTTTTACAGTTGTGAAGTGCAACCCACGAAATAACCTGTAGCATATCCTTTTTCTTTCTTTTAGGTCGCCACCTTGTACTGGGAGGGGGAGGAGGGGAAGAGTTGGTTATTTCTTTTCTTGTTTAGTGCTCCATGGTTGGGAGCTATTTTACATCTGCTTTGGTACTTTCTGTACAATCCCCTCGACATAGATGGTCTTAAGGTAAAGACGCCTTAAAGCTCGGTGGGAATTCCTTAGAACTATTTACCACATTATATGAAGAGCTCTGTGCCCTATTCCTCCTGAAGCTGTTCCCTCTAAATGTACACTCCAATTTGTGTGGGCCGGGGTTTGTCTCCAGTGATTTTCATGACTCTTCACGCTGTCAAGTTCTGTAACCACTTTTAGACACTCATATGTGAAGATTACTAAGGTACTGTGATTTGTTGTACCTTGCAAAAGATTTCTAATAAAAAGAAGTTTGACAAAAAAAATAACGTGATAATTCAGTATACTTTTCAGATGTGAAATAGACTGTTATGCATTGGAAAGCAAATATTCCATAGGAGGAGGAATAGCAACACCAAAGAGTCAATAGCATGGTGAGAGGGTAATTCTCCTCTGAGTGGAGCCAAAGCTCAATCTATGCACAACTTGATAACAATAGGTGAACAAAAAAGACCAAAAAAAGCATGAGACACCATGGTTAATTGTTCCGGGGATTTATTCCTGGGAATGATAAATCCTAACTGCAGAACGTTACTATAAACATTTATACCAATAAATATCTATATTTTTTTTATTAAACAAAAGCTTGGCAGTACAACCAGTGAGACAATTCTTTTTCAATACATTCTCCAAAAGGCTGCTTAGGTCTTCTTCCGTGCACAGTACTATTTCCCAATGCAATGCAGCAGGGAAAATTCAACCGTTAATGACCGTCCCATTTGGAGACTCTGGGCCTCATTCTTCCCATCAATACGTTGCTATTTACACTGACTTCAGAAGCCTCAGTATTCCTCCCAAGTGAACCAGATCTTGCCTGAGATCTTCGGGCACCCCCTACTTTGGAACACCACTTTTTCTGCTGCAAAACACCAATCTAGATCCTCCCTCCATTCTGTAACTCTGGGAGGTTGGTGGCCCCCAAGCCTTTGCTACCTTTACTTTTCCCACTATATCTGCTATAATGAGCCAAATTGTGGAATACTTGGGCCATCGGACCTCTCCCGTCACACACAGTATGTACCATCTAGCCTCCAGTGTGACCTCCTAGTCCACTACATCGGACATTATCTGTTACTTCCCTCCAATACTGCTGAATTCGAGGGCATGTCAACAATGCGTGGAAAAAGGTTCCAACCTCCCCACAACCCTATGTGCAAAGTTCAGTATCACTGCAGCCAATATGGTATAGCAGTGTCCTTGAGGTGTATGATCTGTGTAAGATAAGTAGTTTTATAAGGCAGGACCGTGACCAGACCGCTACCTCCCTAGGGCTCTGAATTACCTCTGCCCAATCATCGTTCTCTAGTATACCCAGCTCGGATTCCCACAAAGGAGTCTCCGGGATCAGGCATGTTGGGCCCGGTTCACAGAACTAACTTAAGACAAAATCCTAAACTTACTACTTTTGGTATTCACAGAAGTTAGGAATTTGTCTTAAGACAGACTTCAGACAGACTTAAGACAGACGTAAGTTAGGATTCTGTCTTAAGTCTGTCTTAAGGCAAAATCCTAACTTCTGTGAATACCAAAAGGAGTACGTTTAGGATTTTGTCTTAATTTAGTTCTGTGAATCAGCCCCGTTGTTCAGAATTTTCTTGTATACCAGGGAGTTGGCTTTATCAATCCAAGGATCCAGTAGAATCCTGTCTTCTTCACTCTACCAATTGTTTACCTTTCGGAATGTGGCAACTAAGTGCATGTTTCAGTTGAATGTATATAAACTGTTTGGAGTCAGACATCTGGTACTCTTTCTTTGAGTCCTTAATGTCGATCAGCTTGTGCCCCCTCTATACGTCTCCTAAGTAATCAATCCCCAACACTCCTCACTTGCAGAAACACGTTAGTCCACCCACTTCTTCCAGTAGGTCACTATCGCATAGAGAAGTCCTTTTCGTCAATTTCCCTTCCCAGCCCAGGAATGTTGTTGTTTCCCTCCATCTAAGTATTGGTGTTTGTGTGTGTGTTGGCAGTTGGTTTGAACCCGCCTTCGATAGAGTGCCGCTAGGTATCCCCACCCGTCCCATAGAATAGTGATCAACTCTGTATGCTGGCTCTTCCTGCCCCATAAACACCCACACGTTAATTCTGACCAGCTGTGCCGGCCAGCAGTATTTCTTGATGTCAGAAACTGCCAGTCCGCCGTCATACACCCAGTCTCCAGTTTATGCAGGGCTATTCTAGAACTACCTCAGTCCCACAAAAGCAGTCGTATTTCATTATTGACCTTGCACGAAAAGGCAGACAGTATTTTCCGGGCACGTTCTGTAGGACGTTTAGTAGTCTTGGCAGCGCCTTCATTTTAAACAAAGCAGCCCACCCCATCAAGGACAGTGGCAACTGTCTCCAGTGTAGCACATCCCTGCGCAGTTTATCCAACTGAGGAAATAAGTTATCCTCTAGGAACTCGCTGCTCTTCTGCGAAATTATTATGCCCAGATACATGAATTTGTACATAATTGCCAAGGTGTGTGCTCTGGACGGCAGAGCCAGCACACCTCCAGCCAACACATAAAGGAGAGATGTGTCCCAATTTATCTGGTAGCCAGAGTATCCACCGAACAATTGAAATATATGTAGTACCCGAACTATCTAAGACCACGGATTTGTGATATATAACAGTATGTCATTGGCACACAGCGATATTTTCTCATCTCATCCATTGCCTCCTGCTATGCCCTGTATTAATGGGTCACTTCTGACCCATGCCGCTAATGGTTCCAGTGCCAAAGCAAATAAGAAAAGGGAGAGTGGGCATCCCTGCCTCGTACCTTTATGTAGCGTCACAGGCCTTGACACTGCCCCATTCACTCTAACTCTAGCTAGCTGGTTCGTATGCAGGAGTTGTACCTAGGCGCAAAACTTGGGGCCAAAACCAAACCTCTCCAGCACCGCGAACAAACAGGGCCATTCGATATTGTCAAACGCCATACAGGCATTAAGAGATAATAGCCCGGCATCTTCTTCTGGCCTTATCTTTGTGCTATGCATCACTCCATATAGGCACCTTAAGCCAGGTGCTCCTGTGAGACATGAAGCCTGACTGGTTGGGGTGTACTATGGACGTTATGACACCACTGAGTTTGGTCGCCAGTACCTTCGCCGGCACTTTTGCCTCTATGATTAACAGTGAAATAGGGTGATATGACCCACAGTCATCAGGGGACTTATCTTCTTTTTGAATAGGCATTATAGTGGCCAAATATTTGTCTTCCGGGAGGCTATCCTGTTCCAATGCCTCCTGAAACATATTAAGCATTTGTGGGGCCACCACCAATGCACTCCCTTGTATAGCTCAGCCGGTATGCCTCTGGGTCCGGCCGCCTTGCCTGACTGTAGTTCCCTAATGGCCTGCCCTATAACCTCAACAGTTAAATCCTTATCTAACTCCTCTCTCTCCTCCTGAGATAACCTAGTGAGGTGGGCATCTCTAAGAAGCTCAGCACAGTCTGACCCCATTCTTCTTGAGGTGGACGTGTACAGTTTTTTGTAGTCTTCCTGCTAATCTCCCCTTGCGGAGTCCGGACCTCTAGCACCCAATTTCTCTCTGTATCTCTCTTATCCAACCATGCCATAAGTTTATTGGCCTTGTCCCTTCCATCATCAAGTCTCCTGTGCTTTGCCCTGGGGGGCCAGGCCGTCTCCTCCTCTATATCTCTCATTTCCTGCCGTTTAACCCATATGTGATATCGAGCAAGGGCATCCTGATCTCCAGTCTCCGCATCCCACATCTCGAGCCTCTTGATTTCTTTCTCTAGGGTGTCACATCGCAGTCGCTGTTCCTTCCTCTCCCCCCAGCTATGCATGGAAATGCCCTTGCATGACTGTCTTGTATGCTTTCCACAATATGCAGGCCGATTCCACAGTGCCGACATTATACTGGTAATGCTGTTTCGTCCATTCACTCAATTTGTCTCTGACCTGTCTGTCTCTAAAAAGCTATCGTTCCAGTCAGGCGGTAGTGTATTGTCTCTGGGAGGTCCCAGCAGGTGTACTTCCACAGGCGAGTGGTCTGATATCCCTCTCGCTTTATGGGTCTCTCCCCTAAACCTATTGTATTGTATTGCGACTTATATAGCGCACGTATCACCCGAAGGCATCAAGGCGCTTGCCTTGGGAACCCGCCCTGGCTTTTCCCTGTGAGATAACCCCTACTGGGTATCCCCAGGGTGAAAGCCAGGCATCCCGCACGGTTGGGCCGCCGTAGTGGAGATTAAGCAACTATTGCCCAGAGTTGCAGCGTAACATAACTTCCCCCACCCTGCTACTCTGCACTGTGGGCTCAGAACCTCCCACCACCCCAATTTGCTGAATGCCTGTCACCCCATGACAACAATTCTGTGTGTGGATGGGCTTCGGTCATGAGAAGGCCCACTGGTCGCCCCTGTATCCCCTCTTATGCATAACACAGATGCAATATCTTCATTCACATGTAAAATGATCAAGCAAGTAAATTGATGCACATTTTCAAGCAATAAAGTTAGATTTTAGCTGTTTATGAGCCACAGTCCACAAATCCACCAGACCATCCGACTTCTGCATTGTAGCTTCTATATTGTTGACTGCATGATTCTTCAACCGCTCATTCATCCAGTGAAGTCTCAGTCCAACTGTTATTACCTCCTGGCCGTGAAATGCTCTGCAGCATACAGAAGTCTGTCCTGAGGTGGAACCCGCCTCATCTCTGTCCGATGTTTTAGTGTTCCTGTTCTTTTGTTGATTTTCCCAACTGTCCTCCATCAATTGAGGCAGTCCCACACCTCCTCAGGAGTAGAAAAACACCAGACCTTTCCGTCATCTGCTATTCTGAGTGTTGTGGGAAAGAGCATGGAATATTTGATACCCTTTGTGTGTAGGGCCTTCTTCACCTCAAGGAATCTCCGATGTTTCTGTTGTACCTTCATGGTAAAGTTGGGGAAGAAAGTGATGAGGGTGCTCTCATATTTGAGTGGTGGCGCACTCCGGGCCACCTGCAGGATTACATCCCTGGCAAGATAGTTGAATATTCTCGTGATTATGGGGCGCGATGGAGCTCCTGGTCTTGACAGAGTGTCCGGGACTCGATGAGCTTGCTCCAGTGAGAAATAATGGGGTAGTCCCCTAGCTTGGAGCATCTTCCTTACAAGGTCCTTTACAAAGAGGTCCACCGCCGCCCCCTATGCTTTTTCTGGCACCCCAATTTTGCATACATTATTGCAGCAGGAGCGCCCCTCCTGGTCTTCCAACTTGGCTGTCAATGTCCTAGTTGCCATTGTTATCTCACTGGCCTGCTTTTTCAGAGTTTTCGTGTCTGCCACCATGCCAGTCGTAATCCCCTCCACCTCCTTCACACGGGCTCCCATGTTCCGTAGGCTCGCCATCAATAGGGAGACTTCCATGGTCACTGAATCAATCCTCCCAGTGAGGTCCGTCCTGACCTCTTGGATAGCCGCTATAATGTCCTGCAGCTTGGGCTCAGTGGCCACATTGAAGGCTGCCTCCCCAAGAGACAAACCCTCCTCCACCGTGTTTTAGCCAGTCGGTAGCCCCTTCGACCAGCTATATTTTATAACAAATTATTATAACTTCTGCACCTCCATAAAGAATGTATTTGGTAGCCATTCTACACTAACTATTGGGGAGAGGAATTGGCCTAATGGCAAGGGCGGTCAACCTTGATTCTGGGGAACTGGGTTCAAGTTTCAGTAATGATGCTGAACATCCTGTGATTCTGGGCAAATCACTTCATCTCCCTGTGCCTAACAACATAAACAAAAATGAATGTGTGCTCATGTAATGCAACTGGTGCTATGTAAAGCACTATGATACCCGATTCGGGTCAAGTTTGCGTTATATGAAACTCAGTAAAATAATAAAACACACATAAAAACACTATAACGTGCCTCTCTACCATGCATTCTGTTCTCACAAAAGATGTGATTTGCGATACCATAACTGTTCTTGTACATACCCCCGCGCCGCACGGCCACCAGCTGCTGCAGTGCTTCCCCGCCTTCTGCCTCGCTGCCCAGGCTCTGCC
This sequence comes from Lissotriton helveticus, assembly GCF_964261635.1. Lineage (NCBI taxonomy): Eukaryota > Metazoa > Chordata > Amphibia > Caudata > Salamandridae > Lissotriton > Lissotriton helveticus. Next base: position 189,060,543 of record NC_136057.1, on the reverse strand, counting down.
GCGTGACCACGCCCCCTGACATCGAGCGGCGTGGTCTGTGCTCGCTTCTTGCTCTGTTTCACTGTATCTGCCTGTATTGTGTCTCTGATTAGTTTTTGTTGTTTAAATTGCACTTTTGTCCCCCCATTTCTGCCTGTTTAGCCTTAGTTTTCAGCCGCCGTCTCATCCCTCCCCGCTCCCGCTTCCCACCACCACCACTGACCCCGCCCCTTTTTCTTTCTGTACCCTCCCCGCTCCCGCCTCCCAGCTGCTCCGCCCACCCGCGCACTTGGCCATATATGGCGACCGTGCGACGCAGGTGAGTGTGACCCAGTTCTGGGACACCCCCGCGCCGCACGGCCACCAGCTGCTGCAGTGCTTCCCCGCCTTCTGCCTCGCTGCCCAGGCTCCGCCGCGTGACCACGCCCCCTGACATCGAGCGGCGTGGTCTGTGCTCGCTTCTTGCTCTGTTTCACTGTATCTGCCTGTATTGTGTCTCTGATTAGTTTTTGTTGTTTAAATTGCACTTTTGTCCCCCCATTTCTGCCTGTTTAGCCTTAGTTTTCAGCCGCCGTCTCATCCCTCCCCGCTCCCGCTTCCCGCCACCACCACTGACCCCGCCCCTTTTTCTTTCTGTACCCTCCCCGCTCCCGCCTCCCAGCTGCTCCGCCCACCCGCGCACTTGGCCATATATGGCGACCGAGCGACGCAGGTGAGTGTGACCCAGTTCTGGGACACCCCCGCGCCGCACGGCCACCAGCTGCTGCAGTGCTTCCCCGCCTTCTGCCTCGCTGCCCAGGCTCCGCCGCGTGACCACGCCCCCTGACATCGAGCGGCGTGGTCTGTGCTCGCTTCTTGCTCTGTTTCACTGTATTTGCCTGTATTGTGTCTCTGATTAGTTTTTGTTGTTTAAATTGCACTTTTGTCCCCCCATTTCTGCCTGTTTAGCCTTAGTTTTCAGCCGCCGTCTCATCCCTCCCCGCTCCCGCTTCCCGCCACCACCACTGACCCCGCCCCTTTTTCTTTCTGTACCCTCCCCGCTCCCGCCTCCCAGCTGCTCCGCCCACCCGCGCACTTGGCCATATATGGCGACCGTGCGACGCAGGTGAGTGTGACCCAGTTCTGGGACACCCCCGCGCCGCACGGCCACCAGCTGCTGCAGTGCTTCCCCGCCTTCTGCCTCGCTGCCCAGGCTCCGCCGCGTGACCACGCCCCCTGACATCGAGCGGCGTGGTCTGTGCTCGCTTCTTGCTCTGTTTCACTGTATCTGCCTGTATTGTGTCTCTGATTAGTTTTTGTTGTTTAAATTGCACTTTTGTCCCCCCATTTCTGCCTGTTTAGCCTTAGTTTTCAGCCGCCGTCTCATCCCTCCCCGCTCCCGCTTCCCGCCACCACCACTGACCCGCCCCTTTTTCTTTCTGTACCCTCCCCGCTCCCGCCTCCCAGCTGCTCCGCCCACCCGCGCACTTGGCCATATATGGCGACCGTGCGACGCAGGTGAGTGTGACCCAGTTCTGGGACACCCCCGCGCCGCACGGCCACCAGCTGCTGCAGTGCTTCCCCGCCTTCTGCCTCGCTGCCCAGGCTCCGCCGCGTGACCACGCCCCCTGACATCGAGCGGCGTGGTCTGTGCTCGCTTCTTGCTCTGTTTCACTGTATCTGCCTGTATTGTGTCTCTGATTAGTTTTTGTTGTTTAAATTGCACTTTTGTCCCCCCATTTCTGCCTGTTTAGCCTTAGTTTTCAGCCGCCGTCTCATCCCTCCCCGCTCCCGCTTCCCGCCACCACCACTGACCCCGCCCCTTTTTCTTTCTGTACCCTCCCCGCTCCCGCCTCCCAGCTGCTCCGCCCACCCGCGCACTTCGCCATATATGGCGACAGTGCGAACGCGCAGCGGGCGCGCAGATTGTGCGCCGAAGGCGCGCCAAAGGTAAGCCCGTCTGCGCCCGTCCGCACCTGGACCGCGCCCAGTGCCAGGACCCCTGGCCCTCGACGACCCCGATCGACCCGCCTGACGTACACCGCCGCCACCCTCTGCGCACTCAACGCCGGTCGACCCCCAGGATGCTACCAAGCCACACCACGACGCACCCACGGACCCTTCAGCTGCAACGCCTGCAAGTTCACCTGCATCCGGACCTGCCTCGCACCAGCACCCGCCAAGTCTTACACCAGCAGCACCCACCTCAAGTGCATCCTGCTCAACACCCGCTCCGTCCACAGACACGCCATCGAACTCTGGAACCTCCTCGACACCACAGCTCCTGACGTTGCCTTCCTCACAGAGACCTGGATGAACGCCTCTTCAGCTCCCGACATCGCCATCGCCATCCCAGAGGGCTACAAGATCACCCGGAGGGATCGCACCGCCAACCAGATGGGAGGAGGCATCGCCATCATCCACAGGAACACCCTCCGTATCACGACCAGCACCGACAACACCCTTACCACCGCCGAACACCTGCATTTCCAGATCCACACCGACCCGAAGACCACCCTCAGAGGCACCCTGATCTACCGACCTCCGGGACCACGCACCCTATTCAGCGAGGACATCGCCGACTTCATCAGCCCGCATGCCCTCCCCTCCGCTGACTACATCCTCCTGGGGGACCTCAACTTCCACCTGGAAAACAACAACGACCGCAACACCAGCACCCTGCTCGACAACCTCGCCAATCTTGGACTCAAGCAGCTGGTGTCCACCCCCACCCACCTCGCCGGACACACACTCGACGCAGTCTTCACATCCAGCACAGACATCACCTTCAGCCACGCCACAGAGCTCCAATGGACGGACCACAGCTGCGTCCACTTCACCTTCAAAAGAACGACGACCCACCACCACCAGCAACAGGCTGCCCGCAGAAGCTGGAACAAGATCACAGCCGACCAGCTCGCCACCTCCCTGAGCCAGCACCCTCCTGCCAGCTCAGCGAACCCCAGCCAGGCCGCCGACAACCTCACGAAGTGGATCGGCGACTGCGCGGACGAGCTCGCCCCGCTAAGGACCCCGCCCAGCAGACCCGGCAGCAAAAAAGCCCCATGGTTCACCGACAAACTCAAGAGCTCCAAGAAGAACTGCCGAACCCTCGAGAAAGCCTGGAGAAGGGAACCAACACCGGACAACTGGACCACCTTCAAGCTTGCCACCCGGAAGCACCACCAGATGATCCGCGCCGCCAAGAAAACTGCCTTCAAGGACCGGCTGGACAACAACGCACACAACTGCAAGGAACTCTTCAACATCGTGAAAGAGCTTTCCAACCCCAGCGCAGGAAACAACGACATCACCCCATCGCAAGACCTCTGCAACTCCCTCGCCTCATACTTCCACAACAAGATCGCGGACATACACAACAGCTTCAACAACCAACCAACGTACACCACGACCGAACCACCACCCCCCACCACCACCCTCCGCGCCTGGACTCCGATCAGCACCGAAGACACCGTCCGCACGATGAACTCCGTCCACTCCGGATCTCCGACCGACCCCTGCCCTCACCACGTCTTCAACAAAGCCAACGCTGTCATCGCACCCCACCTGCGAGACATCATCAACACATCCTTCGACACCGCCACCTTCCCTGAGAGCTGGAAGCACGCCGAACTCAGCGCTCTACTCAAGAAACCCACAGCGGACCCCACCGAACTCAAGAATTACCGCCCCATCTCGCTCCTCCCGTTTCCAGCCAAAGTCATCGAGAAGACCGTCAACAAGCAGCTGGCAGCCTTCCTTGAGACGAATGGTTCCCTCGACCCCTCACAGTCTGGCTTCCGAGCCAACCACAGCACCGAGACCGCCCTCATCGCCGCCACCGATGACATCCGAGCCCTGATGGACAACGGAGAAACAGCGGCCCTCATCCTCCTAGACCTCTCCGCGGCATTCGACACTGTCTGCCACCGCACCCTAGTACAGCGCCTCAGAAACGTCGGAATCCAGGAGAAGGCTCTGGGATGGATCATCTCCTTCCTCGACGGAAGAACACAGAGAGTCCGCCTACTACCGTACAAGTCAGAGGCCACCGAAGTCATCTGCGGCGTCCCTCAAGGATCCTCGCTGAGCCCCACCCTCTTCAACGTCTACATGAGCCCCCTCGCGGCCATCGCATGCCAACACGACCTCAACATAATCTCCTACGCTGACGACACCCAGCTGATACTCTCCCTGACCAACGACCCTGCCGCCGCCAGAGCCAACCTGCACGAAGGGATGAAAGAGGTAGCCGAATGGATGACGACCAGCCGCCTGAAACTGAACTCAGACAAGACGGAGGTCCTCATCCTGGGCTCATCGCCCTCCGCCTGGGACGACTCCTGGTGGCCTCCCGCCCTGGGCACCGCACCCAAACCGACGGACCACGCACGCAACCTGGGCTTCATCCTGGACTCATCCCTCTCCATGACCAGGCAAGTCAACAACGTCTCCTCGGCGTGCTTCAACATCCTACGCATGCTACGGAAGATCTTCTGGTGGATCCCCACCGAGACCAGGAAGACCGTCACCCAGGCCCTCGTCACCAGTCGACTGGACTACGGCAACGCCCTCTACGCCGGTACCACCGCCAAGGTCCAGAAGAGACTCCAGCGGATCCAGAACGCCTCAGCCAGACTCATCCTCGACATCCCACGAACCAGCCACATCTCCGGACATCTGAGAGACCTGCATTGGCTCCCCGTCAACAAAAGAATCACCTTCCGCCTCCTCACCCACGCACACAAAGCCCTACACAACCAAGGCCCGAGCTACCTCAACGACCGTATCAACTTCTACGCTCCCAAACGCCACCTCCGATCAGCCAACCACGCCCTCGCCGCCGTCCCCCGCATCCGAAGAGCGACAACAGGAGGAAGGTCCTTCTCCTATCTGGCCGCCAAGACCTGGAACTCCCTCCCGACCAACCTGCGCCTGACCCAAGACCACCTCTCCTTCAGGAAGAAGCTGAAGACCTGGCTGTTCGAGCAGTAGCGGCACCCCCCTCCCCCCAGCGCCTTGAGACCCTACGGGTAAGTAGTGCGCTCTATAAATGTCTTTGATTGATTGATTGATTGATTGATTGATACTATTATTTTATATAGGTTAAGTGAGATGATATAAAATGGGAGAAGTAGTGCATGGAGAGGGCACAAGTTATAGTTACTGTAGTGTGTTTACTGAGCCGAATACACTGTGTAGGAGGTGCACGTGTTGTAATAATTTGAAGGTGTTGTGTAAATTATAAATCAAACATTTAAGTTTTGTTTGTTGATAAAGAATAAATAAATGTATATTAATTTAAAGTTGGTGCGTAAATTATAAATTTGAGGTAAAACTATGACTCAAGACTTTTTTATGTTTGTGTATTTTAAGTTTGATTTGTATAGTATGACTAACGCTCTCATACCTATAAAAAAGGTTTACCCTTTGGTTTTTTCAATGAATTTCAATGGTGTTTTATTTTTAACCAAAGAATGGTTTCAAATCATACAGGTTTCTCCCTCCCTCCCTTTCGCGGCCAAAGTCAACGAGAAGACCGTCAAACCCCAACTAACAAAATTCATCGAAGAAAACTCTATCCTCGACCCCTCCCAATCCGGATTCCGCAGCAACCTCTCTACTCACCACCACAGACGACATGCGCACCCTCCACAACCAAGGACATTCCACGGCCCTGATATTACTCGCTCTCTCCGCAGTGTTCCCTCTGCGTACTTACCGCCAGACTCCGTGTCACCAGCATACAGGGAACAGCCTTCAACTGGATCCGCTCCTTCCTCACCGGCAGAACACAAAGAATAATACTGCCACCCTTCCTCTCCGAACACGCAGAAATTAACCGTGGACTCACCCAAGTATCGTCGCTCATCCCCATGCTCTTCAACATCTACGTGGCCCCCCTCGCTGCTATTGTCAGACAGCACGGTCTCCACATAGTATCCTACGCCGACGACACCCAGCTCATTCTCTCCCTCACCAAGGACCCTATCACCACCAGACTCAACTTTCCAGGAAGGAATTAAAGACGTTGCATCCTGGATGAGCAGTAGACCCTCCCCCTCTGCATGGTACAACACCTGGTGGCTCACTGCCCTCGGCAGGTTGCCCACCCCCACGGACCATGCCCAAAACCTCTGCATCGTACTCAACTCTTCCCTCTCCATGACCCTACAGGTCAACGCCATCACCTCCAGCTGCTTCAACACCCTACGCATCCTACGAAATACCTTCAAATGGATACCCACCGAATCAAGGAAGACCGTCACCCACGCACTCATAACCAGGTGACTAGACTACGGCAACACCCTCTACGCCAGGATAAACAAGTCTCTGCTCCGCAAACTCCAGACCATACAGAACACGGCACCAGACTCATCCTCGGCATCCCTAGCCATGAACACATCACTCAACACCTACGGAACCTCCACTGGCTCCCAGTTGAGAAGGAAGTTACCTAAAGGATTCTCACCCACGCCTACAAATACCTCCACAACACTGGACCCCAATACCTCAACAAGAGATTCTCTTTCCACGTTCCCAAGAGAATCCTCCGAGCCGCCGACCTCGCCCTCGCCGAAACCCCTGGCATTTGCAGAGCCAGAACAGGTAGAAGAGCCTTCACCTACATCACAGCCAAGACCTGGAATGAGCTGCAATCGACATCAGACATGCCCCCTCCCTGAACAACTTCAGGAAGGCACTCAAGACCTGGCTTTTCTACTGAATGGAGCGGTCTATCGCCCCACCCCCCAGCACCTTGAGACTCTAACGGGTGAGTAGCGCGCTTACAATTCCTTGGATTGATTGATTGGTGCTGTTGTCAACTGAAGTGTTAGTAAGTTAGTAAGTGGAGTGTGGTAGAGTGGACGAGAGTGTTGTACAGTGTACTGGCTTATAGTGTCATGGAGTAGAGTGGAATGTGGTACAGTAGAGTGGCTTACAGTGAAATAGCATAGAGTGGAGTGGTGTACATTGGAGTGGGGTATAATGGAGAATCGTAGAGTAGAGTGGACTTGCGTAGCCTACAGTGGAGTACATAGTTATATAGTATAGGGGCATGGTATATAGTACAGTGGGGTGAAGTACACTAGAGTGGACAGGCATAGTGTAGAGTTAAGTAAATTCATATAAAGTGGAGTGGTGTTTTCTACAGTATAGTGGTGTGTCATACAGGCACATGCATCAAGCGATTAAGAAATCGCAAAACGTGCGAATCCCATCCTGCAACGACAGACTCATAGGACCAATGCAATCCCAACGCTTGTACAGATATTATGTTGCCTACATCTACTGGCGTCAGGCAGTTTTCAGGGTGTAATTGCAGTAGCAGGAGGTGTGTCGCAAAGCGCATTGTCATGAATATTCAAAGCGTTCCTTGATGCCATGATGGTCCGGATACACTCACATATAAGTTTCCCTACCACAGCCCATGACATTGCTAAGACCAAGCAGGAGTTATACCAAATTGCAGGCTTCCCCCAAGTCCTGGGTTGTATTGATTGCACCCATGTGGCAATATGTCCCCCTGCAGCATAGGAATATTTGTATAGGAACAGGAAATGTTATCATTCCCTCAATATTCAGGTTGTGTGTAATGCCAAAAACATCATAACGGACATTGTTGTGCAATTTCCCGGCAGTGCACATGATTCATATATCTTCAGGCAAAGTGGCATTCACACCCGTCTTGAAAGGGGATAATTTGGAGAGGGACATTTGCTAGACAAATATGTGCAATACAGTAATCCATTAATTGTACACATGTCAATGTCAAAGAACCACTGACAGCTTTTTCTCCCTCACATGTAGGTGACAGCGCATACGCCTTACGGAATTACCTGATGACACCTTATCTCAATCCTACGACTGCCGTCCAAAGGAGATACAATGCAGCACATATCTCAACAAGGAACGTCATAGAGCGAACATTTGGGCTGCTGAAGAGTCGATTTAGACACCTTCATAAGACCGGTGGAGCAATGAAATATAACCCTGAACAATGCTGCAAGATAGTGGCAGCATGTGCCATGCTGCACAACATTGCGACAAAGGGAGGTTTGGAAATGGAGCTGTCTGACAGAGACTCGGAGGATGGGAACCAGCAAGTGCAACACCACCCTGCCCTATAAGGATCAGGCGCAGCAGAAGGGCGCAGACGCAGATTGGAGATTACACAGAATTACTTCTAAGGTGAGCAATGATGGCACAAACACAGTACATGAAATGAAAAGTAAGCTTTATGTAAACAAATTGTGACCAGAGAGTTGAAGCACACTCCCAAAGTGAGTAGTGGCACAGTTGTCTTGCAAATAAACATGTAAAAAAATGAAAAAACAATCACTTGAAAATCAGTAATGAGGTCACATTGTAACAATGGTTACGTCACCATCTCAGGTAGACATTGTACATGGGAGCCTAGCGCTTTCTCCCACGAACACCCTGACGCCTGTCAGCGGCAGAATCTTCTTGCCTTACGTTGGGAGTGGAGGGTATGGTGCTGCGTGTATTGCGTCTCACTGCACTGGCAACTGGCATTGTTGTACTGCCCATGCTTGAGGCACACTCACTACTATCTTCCTGTGCAGACATGTTGCCTCCACTAGTGGATGCATTCATCATCTCAACTGCATTTGTTATTTGGTCTAGTTCTTTGACAACATCTCCGCTTCAATGACACATTTGGGTCTGCATGGTCACTGATCTACATGCCAGCAGTGCTGTAGCAGTGGCCAGCCTATTGTTTGACTTTACTTGCAGTTTGAGCAGCTGCATGAGTTGCCGATGCTGTCTATTGTGCGATGCATGCCCCTCCTGCATGACCATTGTCAGTTCCTGCACATTACTGGACAGTACTGCTATGTTGCCTGCCATCTTTCCAATTTCCTCCCTGACTAATCGAGTGTTTTTGCTCTGCAGGCAATGTGAACGGAGCATCTGTCCCTCCAGGCCACCCCAGACCTGATTTGTCTGCTCCACCTGCTGTGGTCTGCGTCCTCTGCGTCTTCTCTGTTGCACTCTGCGATTGCCTCTACGGATCTGTGTTGGTCTAGTTGTGGCGCTACTTTTTTGCCGAAGGCTGACCTCAGGTGCTTCTGTGGTTCTGAAAAATATGGATCCGTAATGGTACCGGACTCGAGAATAAAAACTTCGTCGAAATAGGACGAATTTGGTATCAAAAGACCGGAAATGACGAGTACATCAAGCACATGTATTTTCAGTATATTCGAGTGACAATTTCACCTCGAAATCGTCATTTACCGTCTGAACCCTTAGTTGCATGTTGCCCTCTACATAGGCCTTAATCCAGTCGAATTTGATTCCACAAGGACACGTACTCCTTAATCGACTTCTTCCTGACCCCCGTACAAGTTAGAACCATTGCCCCAGGCCGAGCTCGTTAGGTCAGTTCCCTCCCAGTGGCCAAGCAAGATAGTATCTAGGCCCAACCGGCCATAAAGCCATTTCAGCACGCACACCTGCCATATCTCGCTCACATCTTTCTTCACTCCTTTTCCTCACTTATTTTATGGTGGGGAGGTGACCATCTTTATTAGGGGTCCAGCGATATCTGATGAAATGTTGGGCCTTGCCGGATGATTTGTTATGGGCATCACGACGTGAAATATGTACATGTCATCATGACTCTGCTTTCTTTTTGTAATCAGTAACCATAAATGAAATACCGCGCACCCAAGGAATGTTTCGCCAAAGGGCAAATGTTATGTATAAGAAGAGAAGCCTAACTTTGTGAAAGTGTGCAGTCTCCTGAATATACTGGCATTGTACTTCTAGGACCCTGTCACCTTGGTTGCAGCCAATAAACGAATCTTTGACTTCACCTAGAAGACTCTGAAGTTTCTGTGGGTCTGACTCAGGAGAACCCGAGGTCTTTGGTGTGTTGATCCCCTGGCACCGCTGGGTTACCGGTTCGGTACCGGTTCCTAAAAACCCAGTACCTCATTTGGCGCCCAACGTGGGGCGATTCCAGTGGTACCAATCAGCCTGAAGATCGTGAGGAGCTTCGTGTGAAAATTCCGGAGGAGGGCCCACCACCTCATCGACCCCTGCATGTCGACGTGGTCCGAAGGTCTTTACTGCGAGGTTCCCCGCTTCCCGACGGCTACAAGGACTGCTGCCCTGGCTATCGCCCTGATGTTGGACCCTTGACATTTTCGGTAGAGCGAAACGCTGAGACGAGTCTTCTGGTAAAGCCATCGATAATTTTCAGTTAAGTATAAGTGGAGCGTCTCCTAGTCCTTAGTTGGACTTACTTTGTGATATCTTAGAGATACATAAAGGTTTTTATTGGTTCTTGCAAGTACCATAACCGAAGGACTCGTGTTTTCACGAGCAATATCGTAATCGATAACTCCTTTGAAGTTTTGGAACTAGACTAGAGAGAAAGGATGCCTAGTCTTAGACTCGGGAATTTGTTTTGTCTTGGTAATAATAATAGGGACTCCCGATTGGAGGACTCATGTCCGGTTCCTCCAGTTGGAACTCCGACTTACGAGCTATACGTTAAACATGGGGTAGGCCCCATCGTTTACAACGAGGTATGGATTAAATACACTAGGAAAGACGGTGTTTTAAAATGGCCCCAATATGGTAGCTTTGATTCTGAAATCTTAGACAACCTTGAAGTTAAACTCTTCAAAAAGAAAGCCCGGCCGGCGATGTTTGACTCTTTCCGCATATGGCGCAAAGAAGCCAAACAAAAAGAAATTAAATTAGCTAAGAAAAATAAGAGAGAAGAGGGACTTTCAGTAATACAAGCTGCCGTGCAGTTTAAAGATAATGAGGAAGAGCAGATAAATGAACAATTGCACAGGCAACGTAAAATGGCAATAGATAAGTGCTATCCAGTTTTGCCGTCTCTTCAGCAAGGGAAAGCAAAAGAGCGTGAAAAAGACCAATTAATGTCGCAATTGTTAACTTCGCCACCGCCCTATGCGCAGAATGCTACCGCACCCCCGCAACCTTTAGTTGCACAAGCTGCGCCTCTGGCTTTCCCACAGCACCCACCAGCTGTTCTTCAGCTGGCTCCTACTTCTTCGGTGCAGCCTCCTCTAGGCCCACCGACCAATTCTGTTGCTCCTGTGTTTTCTACGATCTTGCCTACTGTACTTTCTACAAATGCCCCTTCTATGATTTTGCCTAGTACCACATCTATTATTCCTCATACCTCTTCTGTCATCTCTGCATCCGCTTTACCTCACCCCGTTCTTTCATCTGTTTGTTCTTCCGTTTCACCTTCCCTTCGGCAGAAAATGGCCAGTACTGTTACTAATCTTCTTTTACCACTTTTCGGGTCGCCTGCTACGACCCCTAACATAGGAAAAAGACAGTTGCGAAGTCAACTGCCCGATTATCAAGAGAGAGATTCCCTGAATAATTTAGCTCGGAAATGGGTCATGGACACTGCAAAATATGATTTACAGTCTGTCATGGAAGTTTTCCATCAATGGGAAACAGCGACACAGAGATATGTGTTCGAACAGATGTGTGTTTTTCTTTGCGAAGATTTAGAAGACAATGATCAGGATTGCCTCCCACAAGAGATGTGTCGTATAAGGTTTCACTTTAGTCTGGGTATGATTGTAGGTCCCGATGTGGAAGAAGCAGTTGAAATGCTATTATCACATCGAAGTAAGGGAAGTAGTTCTGGGTCACCATCAGAATCTAGTGCATCTAGTAGGAAAAAGGCACGACAATACCCTATGAGAGAAGTTCCCCCACAGTGGAGAGAGGGTGACGCGACAGCTGTCCCACCTGTCCTGCCCCACTTTCACCGAGTATGGGTACATGTTCCATGGAAGCGAGCTGAAGTTTTAGCACTCAAACAAACACTACCAGATCCGCGTAAAAATCCTGCAGGGTACTATAAAGAATTGTCGCAAACTGCTGGGTCATGTATAATGAATTTAGCCGATATCGATATGTTATTCGGGAACGTCGTTCCACAGCCTTTATGGGGAAAAATTCGTCATGAAGATCATGACCAGGAATTAGGTGACACGTGGGCTAATATTACTGTTGCAGATGCACGACAAGTTGGTGGTGCAAAACCTGAGCCCCTGATAGCGGAACTACCTGGTAGAATAGTAGATTACATGAAGACAATAATGCCTGCGATACGTGTAAATTGGGATAAGTTATCTGCATGCAAGCAAAAGAAAGAAGAAACTGTGTCAGATTTCTTCACCAGATTTGAAGAAACATTTATTGACCACAGCGGTCAAGATATGACCACAGAAGGTGGTCAGAGATTGTTCGTCGATAAATTTGTGCACAATCTGCTTCCAGACTTGTGTAGAAAATTGAAAGATTCAGAAAGCTCTTGGGCAGTCTCATCTTCAGCCCAGATATTAGCTACCGCACAGTACTACGAGAATAGAGACAAGGATGAGAAAGATAAAGTAGAGAAGAAAACTAGAGAACTCAAAACGAAGGTTTTGCTACAGCAAGCATATCCTCCACGTGCTGGTGGTAATAAAAATAATAATGGTCCGAATCACTACCGGAACACTTTTCAGCAACCGCAGAGAAACTTGCAGAGATTCGATTACAATCAAAACCGCGTAGGTCCCAATCAGTGTTTATACTGCAAACAAGAAGGTCATTACAAATATGACTGTCCTGCCCTGCCGCAACGTACGAACGAGTTTTCTGGTGTACGAGGCCGTGGTAGTCAGCAAGCGCCTAGAGGTAGAGGGCGTGGAAACACCCCTCAGGACGCACGTCCCCCTCCACCACAAAACTCTATGAACAGGTTTGACCAGCAAAATAACGTATCTGACAGGACAGCTCAATACTACGTCGATGAGTATTACACAGAAAATGAGCAGTGGGAGAATAACGATTGCTAGGACAGCCTTAGACGAAGAGAGGGAGTTGTTTCAGTTCCAGTAGATCAGAGTGGACCTTACGTTGAGGTGATTACATCGGGTGTGTCAGAACCTTTTCTGTTGGATACTGGTGCTACAAAGAGTTCTATTATGCACTCCAAACTCCCTGGCGCACCTTTGTCTGGCGAAATGAACGTTTCCGTAGGTTTTTCTGGCGCCCCGGTTAGAAATCCGATTTCTGACCCTTTATCTCTTTCTGTTGGTCCTTGTGAATTCGAAGCACCCCTTATTTTGACAACAGGTTGTGGTGAAAATTTGCTAGGATTAGATTTGCTAAAAAGATTGTATGCGACTTTGTACTGTTCTCCCTCTGGAGTACAACTGACTTTAGGTAAGAAAGTGGTCTCTCCCATGTATTTGTCGAGAAATACGCTTCCAACAGAATTGACACTTCTTCCGGATATTCTTTGGGCTACTGGTCCGAATGATGTAGGTCTTTTAGAGATGCCACCGTATGTTGTAACATTGAAGTCGAATGTCAAAATGCCACGAATTCCCCAATACAGAATATCCAATGAGGGCGAAAAAGCTTTGCTAGCGATTGTTTACGAGTTGATTGAGAAAGACGTAATCGAGGAAACACGAGGCAATGTTTGCAATAGTCCTGTTCTGCCTGTTTTAAAACGAACTGACCCTTCTCAGCCACCTGTGTATAGATTTGTGATTGATCTTAGGGAAGTAAATAAGATAGTGGTGCCACAATTCCCAGTTGTCCCCGACATTACAACATTATTGACTATGATTCCAGCATCCGCATCATGGTTTTCGGTGATTGACCTGAAGAATGCTTTCTTCAGTATCCCGATTGCGGAGGAGAGCAGGGATATTTTTTCCTTTAGTTTAGGTGGTCGCAGTTTCCGCTTTAAACGCGCTCCTCAAGGCTACTGTGAGAGCCCCTCAATATACAGTCAAGCTCTGAAAAGTCAGCTTGACGCAATGGTTTTGCCCAAAGGTTCCACTCTAGTACAGTACGTGGACGATTTGCTCATAGCTGCGGATACTGAGAAAATATGTAAAATGGCCACGTTAGCACTACTGCGTCATCTATGTGATCTACATCACAAGGTGTCACTTTCCAAGCTCCAATATTGCCGACAAGAAGTGACCTACTTAGGTCATCTCTTATCGAAGGAGGGAAGGAAACTGACCCCAGAAAGAATTCAGGCAATAGCGAAATTAAATGTGCCAAGAACGCAGAGAGAAGTACGCGCTTTCTTGGGCATTACATCGTACTGTAGACAGTGGATTCCAAATTTTTCGTTATTAGCCAAACCCTTATTGGCACTAACGTGTACAAATACACCCAATCCCATTCCTTGGTCCGATGAGTGTCAGAAAAGTTTTCTCGAATTACGCACAGCATTATGTTCGGCCCCTGTGTTAGGTAACCCCAACTACAGTAAACCTTTCACATTATACGTCCACGAGAAGGAGGGTTGTGCATTGTCTGTGCTGACTCAGTTATACGGAGATAGACAACGGCCATGCGCCTATTTTTCGGCAACTTTGGATCCGGTAGCACGAGCATTGCCAAGTTGTCTAAGGGCCACAGCAGCAGCAGCTGTTTCTATTCGACAGTCTGCAGGTCTAGTAATGAATAATACCCTAATTGTGATGGTCCCGCATGCAGTAGATACATTGTTAAATAGGACTAAGACACAGCACTTGACTAGTGCTCGACTGTCCAGTTATGAATTGACGCTACTAGCCAGCCATGTGCACATCAAAAGGTGCAGTACTCTGAACATAGCCACATTGTTACCAATTGCTGAGGAATCGGATGCTTCAGAAAAGCACGATTGTTTCCTCAGGACGGAGGAGGAGACCAAAGGGAGAGTTGATCTATCCGATACTCCTCTCGCCGAATGTGATGGTACATTATGGGTGGATGGTTCATGCTTTAAACTCCCAAATGGTAACGTGACTACAGCGTATGCTGTCACAACTTTGCACACAATCGTTGAAACTGCGCGAATACCACATGGTTCGGCTCAAGCCGCCGAACTCGTGGCACTTACGAGAGCATGTGTGTTATCAAAAGGAATGAAAGTGACTGTCTATACCGACAGTCAGTATGCTTTTGGAGTGGCTCACAGTTTTGGTCGATTGTTGAGAGAACGTGGGTTCCTGACTTCGCATGGAGCTAAGATTCAGCATGGTCAGTTGGTGAATGAGCTTCTTGAATCACTGACGTTGCCCCTGAAAGTAGCAGTTGTAAAATGTAGTGCACACAAGAAAGTGATCGATGATGTTGGTCGTGGAAATGCATTTGCTGACGAAACTGCTAAAGAAACGGCAAAGAATGTGATGAGCCGAATGTATGTTGCGAGCCCAGAAAGATGGACTGGTGATGTTGGAATATGTGAAGACACGATAGAAAGTGTGAAGTCCATCCAAGCTGAGGCCACGGAGAAAGAGTTAAGCATGTGGAAAGAAAGTACAGGGAGAATGGATGTAAATGGTTGTTGGATTGAATCGACAGAGCAACAAAGATGGTTGTTACCCGATGCGTATGTGCCTGCAGTGGTTACAATGGCTCATGGGATGGCCCATATCAGCGCGAATGGGATTTGCGAGTTATTGGCCCCAGTGTGGAAGAATTCAGGGATTCCCAAGTGTGCAGAGAATGTTGTCAAGAATTGCATGGTATGTCTGAAACACAATCCTGGTAGGGGAACCCCAACTCCAGCTGGTCATTTCGCACCTCCTACGTATCCGTTCGAGGTTTTGCAGCTAGATTTCATACACATGGAGAGGTGCAACAACTTAAAATATGTGCTCGTGGTTGTTTGCGCCTTCTCAAGGTGGGTAGAAGCCTATCCCCTAAGGGACAATACTGCCTTGTCCACAGCGAAAGCCCTTGTGAAAGAGTTCTTCCCCAGGTTCGGAATGCCTAGAATGGTCTGGTCGGACAACGGAAGTGAATTTGTGGGTAGTGTGATGAAACGAGTGTGTGAAGGGCTAGGCATTAGTCAGAAGTTCCACGCTGCAAATCACCCCCAATCAGCTGGATTAGTGGAATGTTACAATGGCACGCTTAAACTTAAATTGGCCAAAATCCAAGCGAGCACGGGTCTTAAATGGCCCGACGCTCTACCCTTAGCACTCCTATCCACCAGAATAACTGTGCATTCGCGAATGAAACTCAGCCCCTATGAAATAGTCTTTGGTCGGCCAGCCAACATATGGGGAGTGCCTAGGCCCACGAAGTTTAGCGAGCTGCAACACCCCATTTTGCTCGACTATCTGTATGAATTGACGGCTAAATTGCGTGTTTTATATCAACAGGTCCACAACACCTTGCCTCCGGTTTCCGAGACACCGGGTCACTCCATTGACCCTGGCTCCTGGGTTCTGGTCAAGAATTTCCAGAGAACAAGAAACGACCAGCCCAGATGGACCGGACCTCACCTCGTCCTCCTGTCTACAAGGTCAACTGTTAAAGTGGAGGGGAAGGCCAATTGGGTCCACGGGATCCATTGTAAGAAAATACCCTTCCCTCTGCCACATGACCAATGGGTCCGGACAGGAGGCACTGACTCAAAGCGCACAACTGATGAACGCGTAAAAGAAGCTAAACGCGATTGTGACAGTAAGAACATTTTTCAAGAAACTACGCCGCCATCAGAACAATTGAACTCTGTGGAACCTGAGCTACTATTTCCGGACCAGACAGCACCCGGGAAAAGACGCTATAATTTCCGACCGAGAAAAACAGACTAAAGTAAAAGTGATTCATTTTTTGATCCGAGAGAAAAACCTGTGGACTAATAAAATAATGAGTTTTTTCCTTCCAAAATGCTATTTTGAAAATGCAGATTCTCACATCTAGGTAACTTGCTTATTTTTGTTTTTTCGAACCGCCATCCGGGTTCCGCTGCTAGGGTCGCGGTTGACTAAAGACTTTTGGGTGCAGCTGACAACAATAGGTTGCTGGTTCCAGTTGGTCGAAGGGAGCCACCCTAGACTGACGGAAGCATCCTTTAGCAGAAACAACCTACCGCCGCGGGCAGCACCTTAGAGAGGACGGAGTTTCCTGATGTGGAGAGAACTGCCAGACAAATGAACTTTAAGCAGAGACTTTTGAAAACAATGAGAAAGAAAATTTTTATAATGATGTGTATTTTTATGATATTTAGCGTAATGGTGTTTTTGATAAGCTATGCTTTATTCTCTTTTCATGTGACATTCACGCCTACTACATCACCCATACCTCCCCCTACTGTTTCCTCTCATTCTTTCCACTCTTTGCCTGACCACGAATCAAATAGGAGATTAGAGTTCATTAATAACTCCTTCGTTCAGCTATTACACCAACACCAACTTGTGATGAACACAACCAACTGTTGGGTGTGTGGTCTCATGCCCCACACCACGGATAGAGGTATCCCCTATTTGGTCCTGCCATTTAGTCACAATGGGTCAGTATGGGCATATAGGACAATGTTCATATATGCACGAGAAATCCAACCCCTACGTTCTGTAAAAGACAACCTCAAGACTAGCGCCCTAGTGAAGGGTATAGTTGACATGATCAAGGAAGTGGCTTCTTACGAAGATACCCCAGACGATGAGATACTTGCATATGTAGGTTGGAATGTGACCGGATATGGCACTACACTAAGTGAGAAACAGCAAGCCAAGAGATCGTCCCCTATCTGGATCGTGCCCCATCAAGGTCACCTGTGTCTGCAAGGTATTGGTAGGAATCCCAGAGCTCAGCTAGGGAAGAGTGTCTGCACAGAAACGTATGTTTTTGGATCTCAGACTTCCCCTGCCTTTTTAGCCGCAAAGGGTACTTATTTCATCTGCCACGATAGAGCCTATACATGGTTGCCCCCTGACTTCTCGGGCTCATGTTTTGTTTCATTCCTGTTACCTCCCACCTACACAGCAGTGGCGGATTACCATCGGACAAGGATAGTCCGAGGTGTTTTGAGTAAAGAAGACACTGCGGGTCAAGAATTTGGTGACTTTGCAATGGGTATTCTGCCGTTCTGGGGAGCCATGGTTAACAGCAGAAACATAAGGCAATTGACAAGGGTAGTTGAATCCACCGTGATTGAGACTGCCGGTGCCCTTAGTAACCTGACTGCTGAGCTCCAGTCGGATCGACTAATGACCCTTCAGAACCGGGTCGCTTTTGATGTAATACTTGCGGACCGGGGTGGAGTATGCAAATTGATCCAGTCCAGTTGTTGCATTTTTATTCCAGATAATGCTCCAACAGTGTACGGGGCCATCTCCAAACTACATAAGATTTCCGAATCTATTCATGTGGATAAAGGAGATTGGTCATTAATGGGATGGTTCTGGGAACTGATATCTGCCTGGGGATGGAAAATTCTGATGGTCATTGGGATGGTCTTAGCCATTCTTTTCCTGTTCTGTCTATGCATACAGTGTGCTCCTGCAATATGTGGCCTCTGTGCTACATCATGTGTAAGGAAGCCTGTGTCAAGACACGAACTCAGCACTAGAATGATGTTGCAGCAACACCTCAATGACTTTAGGAATATAGATCTGGACTCAGATTAACATGAGGATAGATTAATTGCCTATATAAGGGCAAAAGGAGGGTCTGTGGTTCTGAAAAATATGGATCCGTAATGGTACCGGACTCGAGAATAAAAACTTCGTCGAAATAGGACGAATTTGGTATCAAAAGACCGGAAATGACGAGTACATCAAGCACATGTATTTTCAGTATATTCGAGTGACAATTTCACCTCGAAATCGTCATTTACCGTCTGAACCCTTAGTTGCATGTTGCCCTCTACATAGGCCTTAATCCAGTCGAATTTGATTCCACAAGGACACGTACTCCTTAATCGACTTCTTCCTGACCCCCGTACAAGTTAGAACCATTGCCCCAGGCCGAGCTCGTTAGGTCAGTTCCCTCCCAGTGGCCAAGCAAGATAGTATCTAGGCCCAACCGGCCATAAAGCCATTTCAGCACGCACACCTGCCATATCTCGCTCACATCTTTCTTCACTCCTTTTCCTCACTTATTTTATGGTGGGGAGGTGACCATCTTTATTAGGGGTCCAGCGATATCTGATGAAATGTTGGGCCTTGCCGGATGATTTGTTATGGGCATCACAACGTGAAATATGTACATGTCATCATGACTCTGCTTTCTTTTTGTAATCAGTAACCATAAATGAAATACCGCGCACCCAAGGAATGTTTCGCCAAAGGGCAAATGTTATGTATAAGAAGAGAAGCCTAACTTTGTGAAAGTGTGCAGTCTCCTGAATATACTGGCATTGTACTTCTAGGACCCTGTCACCTTGGTTGCAGCCAATAAACGAATCTTTGACTTCACCTAGAAGACTCTGAAGTTTCTGTGGGTCTGACTCAGGAGAACCCGAGGTCTTTGGTGTGTTGATCCCCTGGCACCGCTGGGTTACCGGTTCGGTACCGGTTCCTAAAAACCCAGTACCTCACTACATTGTCCTCATCATCTGACGCCATAGGAACCAGTGTTGCGACAGGTGACCTACCGGAATGTGGTACACGTGGCTGTGTAGTTGGCAGAGCTGGTGTGTCCACATGTTCTGACGCGCTGCTGTGCTGCATTTCCAGGACCTCACTATCCCCAGCCTCACCACGTTCTGCATCTGTGAGGTTAAATATTGCAAAACAGCATTAATGTATGCTTCTGAGGTCATGTCACAGTTGACAAATATTAAATTTTCATTTCATTGGAACATCTGCTACACTATTTGAAATCGTTTTTTACATATGTGTGTGTTTGTCATTGTGACTGCTTGCCCTACCTAGATCTCCCATGTTGCACTTACCTTAGTAATGAAATTGTACTAAATGCTTAACAGTGTGCGCTTACGCTGTGCTGAGCTCACATTCTGACTTCAGTAATTGGGACAATGGCAACATGCATTCCTCTAACCTTCAGACGTGTGTGCAGCTCCTGAGATGTCCAGCTGCGTCACACCAACAACAGCTTCAGGCTGGATTGTTGACTCCACCAAGACCTCCATGGGAGTGTTTCCAGTGTCTGTTGGTGAACCCCCTCCTGTTTTATGTGCCTCTGTCAACCGGTCTGCAATGCGCACCTTGGCCCGACTGCGCAGATCGTACCATCTCTTTTTTAGTTCTTCATTGGTGCGGTGAGTCACCCCAATTGCATTGACTCTGTTCTGGATCCGGATCCATATCTTCCTTTTTTCCTGCTCTGGTACTTTCAGAGAAGCTTTTCCAAACAGCTTATCGTGGCTGTGTACTACTCCCTCAATCAGTGTTTCAATTTCTTGTTCAGAAAATTTCACTTTTCTTTTCTGCCACTTTGGATGTCCTCTGCTGTTTGTGCAGGTTCCATTTTCTGTTGTTTGCAGGTGTTCTCAATCTCTCTCTCCAACTCCTCTTCTGCTCCCAGAGCCAGCTCCCTCCTCTCCCTGAGCCTCAGCACTGAAAATGAGGCTTGGAGTGCAGACTTCCTGCTTGTGATGTCATCAACATGCATCAATGTGCGAACACAAGAAATCACAATATTTTCTGCTATTTTTACCGAATCCTTATTTATACGCAGAATTCATGATGCATCGCATTTTGCGATTCCTTATTTGCGATTCCTTAAAAATCGCAGATAAGGAATTGCAAACTCATTTCTTGATGCATGTGCCTGTTAGAGGGTTGTAAACTGGGGTGTAGGGGCATACAGGGGAATAGAGAGTTGTACGGTATGAAGGCAGTGTGGTACAGTGGCAAAGAGTGTAGGTGAGTCATTCATAGATTAGAAAAGTGTGTGCTACAGTGGACTGGTGTAGAGTGGACTGTTGTACAGTGCTATAGAGAAAGGAAAATGTTATGCAATGGAGTTGAGTTTAATAGAATACAGTGGAGTAGACTGTAATAGAGTTCAGTGGAGTTCAGAGTAATTGGGTCCAGTGGAGTGGCGCAGCATAGAGTGGAGTAGCGTATTCTAGGACACAGTAGCATCATAGTGGCATTGAGTTGCATACAGTTAGTGGTATAGTATAAGGTGGAGTAAAGTGTTTTAGAGTGGAGAGGTGTTTGGTACAGTGGAGTAGACTGGTCTGTTGTAGAGTGTCCTATACTGTAGTAAAGTGTCACAGAGCGGATCAACATGTTGTACAGTGGAGTGGCGTGGAGTAGACTGCGGTTCAGTGTGGTCGAATGGATTGGGATACAGTGTATTAAAATTGAGTGGCATACAGTAGCGTACATTAGAGTGACGTAGAGTGGAGAGTAGTGCAATAGTGTATCAGAATAAAGTCTATTATTTGGGGTGGAACAGAGTAGAGGGAGTTGCGTAGAGTGTTCTAAAGTGCTATAGTGTAGTGTTATACATTGGAGTATAGTCTGGCATACAGTGCAATAGCATACAGTGGAGCAGCGTGCAGTGACATACAGTGGAATAGCATGTATGGAGTGGGGTAGAGTGGAGTTAAGTACAGTGGAACAGCGTAGAGTGCAGTGTTGTAGAATGTAGTGGCGTACAGTAGAGTGGCGTTAAAAGCAATGGGGTAGAGTGGGGTGCGTACAGTGGAGTAGTATAGAGTGGAGGTGGGTAGAGTGGAGTGCAGTGGCCTACAGTGGATTAGCATAAACTAGAGTGGCGTACTAGGGAGTGGCATACAAAAGAATGGAATAGAGTGGGGTACAGTGGAATTGGGTACAGTGCAATAGCGTATTGTAGAGTGGTATAGAGGGGATCGGAATACAGTGGAATAGAGAACAGTATAGTAGCCTACACTGAAAAAGCATACAGTAGAGTAGAGTGGAGTAGCATACAGTGGAATAGTCTACAGTAGAGGGGAGTGGGGTAGGGTGGACTGTGGTAGAGTGGAATACCATGGAGTGGAGTAGCGTAGAGTGGCACATGGTGGAAAAGTGTACACTAGAGTACAGTAGAGTGGAGCGAGGTACAGTATAGTGATGTAGAGTGGAATAATGTAGACTTGAGTGGGAGAGTGGTGTGGCATAAAGTCAAGTGGTGTTGAGTGGAATACCATAGAGTGGAGTGTTTTACAGTGGAGTGGGATATACTATAGAGGCATACAGAGTAATAGCATAATTACTACTTAAATGCGCTGAATACAAGCGCCAGCCCATGACAGTCATCTCCTGAGGCGGAAGCCGGGAGAACGATCGCTTACAGATCTTAACTTGTGTTGTAATATTGTGTTTTTAACTTCCTGATTCGCTCTCCCTGGGCATTTATCATTTGTTTTTCACTAACCGGCATCCCCCCCGCGCAGCGGATTTATCGCTGCCGCGGGCTACAAACAAACTTCTTGACGCCATTCCCTGGGACTCCCCAGGCCACGCCAAATATTGGTGGCCACGCCCCCCCCCCCCCGCCAATACTACTTAAATGCGCTGAATACAAGCGCCAGCCCATGACAGTCATCTCCTGAGGCTGAAGCCGGGAGAACAATTGCTTACAGATCTTAACTTGTGTTGTAATATTGTGTTTTTAACTTCCTGATTCGCTCTCCCTGGGCACTTATCATTTGTTTTTCACTCACCGGCATCCCCCCGCGCAACGGATTTATCGCTGCCGCGGGCTACAAACAAACTTCTTGACGCCATTCCCTGGGACTCCCCAGGCCACGCCCACTATTGGTGGCCACGCCCCCCCACCAATACTACTTAAATGCGCTGAATACAAGCGCCAGCCCATGACAGTCATCTCCTGAGGCGGAAGCCGGGAGAACGATCGCTTACAGATCTTAACTTGTGCTGTAATATTGTGTTTTTAACTTCCTGATTCGCTCTCCCTGGGCACTTATCATTTGTTTTTCACTCACCGGCATCCCCTCGCGCAGCGGATTTAACGCTGCCGCGGGCTACAAACAAACTTCTTGACGCCATTCCCTGGGACTCCCCAGGCCACGCCCACTATTGGTGGCCACGCCCCCCCCACGTCTGCTCTCGCCTATAAATCATGTATACCTCCCGGACGCGCAGAGGACGAGCGCAGCGGGCGCGCCGAAGGCAAGCCTGTCTGCGCTCGTCCGTGCCGAGACCGGGCCTAGGGCCCCCCCCTGGCCCATTGCCCCCTAACTTAATCAAATATACCTCCTCCCAACTATTAGCGCTTAATCCTTCGGCCAACTTATCGCACCCTATACCACAACTGTTATACACAGACCCATCGATAGGTCCATTTAAATGCCCTGTTTGCACTAACCACACTCCCCCTGCTAATACCCCTAAACAGGTTTTAGCTGCACTAATTAACGTACGTTCCCTCCCAAAACACAAACTCAACATCCTAGAGTTTATTGTGTCACAAAATCTCGACTTATTATTTATTACCGAGACGTGGGGTGACAATTCCTCTGGCCCTGACTTCAAAGCAGCCCTCCCTGAAAACTACTGCGTTCTCAGACAGGATAGAACCAAAAAAAAGGGTGGCGGCATAGCCATCCTTTATAGAAACTGCTACAAAGCCAAAATCACTGCTCTTAACTACAGAGACTGCGAAGCTTTTTCCTTCTCTATTAGACTTTCCGGCAACCAGTCATTTACAGGCACCTTGCTCTACCGTCCTCCTGGTCCTAGACCGAATTTTCTTAACAGCCTCAATAACTTAGTCGAAGTTACAGCCGGAGCTCCTCAATACACCATATTAGGAGACTTCAATTTTCATCTAGAATCTCTAAGCGACAACGACACCATTGCCCTTATCAGTGATCTCTAAGCAGTTGGACTTCACCAAATTGTCACCCAGCCTACCCACAAAGCAGGCCACACCCTTGATGGGATATTTACTAACAATCCTGACATTCTGACTTCCCCTCCTATTCCTCTCATTTGGACAGACCATCTAGCAGTCTGTTTTTCCATTACAACCAAGTCCCTGCCATCTCAAATCGTACCATCTTCCCCTATCTCATCACGAGACTGGAAAAACATCGATGTCCCTCTGCTTGCATCTATGCTGACCGATGGCATTAATATAACGGAACCGGATCCGTCACTAGCTTCATGTAACTACCTTAACATCTTGGATATGGCCTGTTCCAAACTGGCACCTCCCAATACCTCTCATCGTAATAAAAAAACTCCTTCTGCCCCATGGTTCTCTGAATCCCTACGTCTACAAAGACAACATTGTAGAAATCTGGAAAGACACTGGCGCAGACACTACAACCCTACTGACAAAATTTCATATGAAAGCCCCCTATCCAAGTACAAAGACCTCATAGTTTCAGAAAAGACGATCTACTATACCTCCCAAATCAATCAGGCTCAAAATTCCGCAAGAAAAGTGTTTCAAGTTGTCAACCATCTTTCAAACCCCCCTGTTTCCCCTTCTGACACGTCCCAGTCCCTCTGCAATTCTCTTGCAGACTTTTTTTTGGACAAAGTCACTTCTATCTTTTCAGCCTTTCTTCACAAACCCTACTCAAACAGCATAGTCAAACTATCTCCTGCCATCAACGTTCCCACTTTCTGTAACTTCAAAACAGTCACTGAGGAACAAGTCTCTCATCTAATTTCCAGTACCAAATCAGGATCACCCCTGGACCCATGTACACCTTCCATTCTCAATCTTATCCCTGATACCATCTCCCCTGCTCTGACCAATATTTGTAATACTATGTTCACTACTGGCTCATATTCCACTGTTTAGAAAAAGGCCATCATCAAATCACTCCTGAAAAAACCCACCCTTGACCCCGCCTCCCCATCCAGTAACAGACCCATCGCTTGTCTACCTTTCCCTGCAAATATATTTGAAAAATTAATGAATATTCAGCTTTCCAAATTTATTGATGAAAACAACTTACTGGATGACACTCAATTTGGATTTAGGCAGGGACACGGAACCGAGACAGCCTTAATAAAAGCAGCCGATGAAATAAGAGGGACGTTAGACAAAGGCGGCGCAGCAGTATTAATACTGCTCGATCTATCTGCAGCTTTCGACACGGTTGATCATGTTACTCTGATTGACCGTGTCTCAGCAATCGGCATCCAGAACAATGCCAAAAAACTTCTCGCCTCCTTTCTGGAAAACCGATCACAGGCCGTAAAACTGGGCCCTTTCTTCTCCCACACGTTCTCCCTTCCATGTGGAGTTCCACAGGGCTTCTCGCTAAGTCCGACCCTGTTTAATATCTATGTTTCGGACTTAGCGAGGGTGATTAAGTCCTACGGCATTAGTCTCACTACTTACGCCGACGACACCCAACTGGTCTTATCCGTACACAATGATGGACCTACAGTTGCAGCAAACCTCCAAGAGGGAATGCTCGCCATCAGTTCCTGGATGCCGATAAACTGTCTAAAATTGAACTCTGAAAAGACAGAGGTTATGACATTCGGGAAACTGGAACCTGCCTGGTCCCCCCTATGGTGGCCCATCGAGATGGGACCACCACCAGAACCGGTCACTAAAGTCTGCAACCTCTGAGTCACGTTTGATGACAGACTGCTTTTTCATCACCACGTCAACGCGGTAGTCTCCACCTCCTTCTTCACTTTGAAGAAGATCAAGAAGCTCCTTCCCTACCTTCCTTCTTCAGCTGGTAAAACTCTGATCAGCACCCTCGTTTTTGCCAGAACGGACTATTGCAATGCCCTTCTTCTTAATGCACAGGAAAAAGATCTAAAAAAGCTTCAATTAGTGCAAAACGCCTCAGCCAGAATTTTACTGGGCATTCCTAAGTTCACTTCCATCACCCCTTACATTCGACAGCTTCATTGGCTTCCTGTCAAGAGCCGTATAAAATTTAAGGCACTGTGCATTGCATACAAAGGCATCAACAACTCAGGCCCACAGTTTCTCAAAGATGCCCTTCGTCCTCTCGAAAACGCAAGTACTCTTCGCTCATCATCGGCGAAGTTGCTCACCGTCCAACGCACAAGGAAAGCAAACTGGGGTGACAGATGCTTTGTCATCTCCACAGCCAGACTATGGAATTCACTCCAAAAAAACATCAGGAGGGAGGTAGAGTATAGAGATAGGATTCTTACTCCACGGGCACAGTTACATAAACAAAAGGAATCCTACTCACAGTGGAAAGAGAAAGTGTCTTCCACAGATGTGGGGACACTCAGTGTTTTGTAAAATACCCCTCACACACCAACAGGCCCCTTGGTGTCATGCTTCGTCATAGGGGTCTTCGCACCCCTCTAACGGGATGCGGCGTGCTGCGACCTACGGCTACGCGGGTGCACTGATAGAGTGGACTATGTGTGGTGTGTGTGGTGGAAGTGGTTGGGGTAATTTAATGTGAGTGGTGGGATATAGTGAAGGTTTAAAAAGTACCTGGCTCGTGGGTGTATAGGAAAAAGCTATATTCACAACCCCGGGCTGGTACTGTTAAAAGAAGTGCAGTGCGAGGTAATATTCTGTCGTGACTATGGACAGTACCTCAGGTGTGCGTCGACATGTTTCGGAGCATATGCTCTTTCTTCAGGACGGGGGCACAACTTCCCCACCTTACTCACGTATCTCTATAGTTTGTGTAAATAACCAAAAGTGCAAGACTATTTACAGCGTTTTAATGCTAGATTAAGGCTATAATGTGCCTACAGCGGATTTTGACTCAGGACCATGCATTTGCATGACCTGAAAAGAACAAAAAAAGAAAAATGAATATGGTTACCCTGATTAGGGTGGCTCATACAGGTGCAGTCACCTGGAACACCATTGGCGCATTAGCCCTGTAAAGGAAAATGACAGACAAGACATACAACATAGATAACACACATAAAGTTGTTTGAAACACTTTGGTCATACTCATTGTTAAATGTTGTCTTGCTTCATGAGCATTCAAGAACGTCTGGGGTTGATTGCTAATTGTGCAATCTAGATGGATAAAGAATCGGTTTTAGTACTATGTACTCACTTTTTGGAAGGGAAAAGGTGTGTTGTTTTATCCTATACTCACAGATTCGGGACGAGTTTTCCTCCGTGCTATCCCACACGCTGCTCCGCTGGTAGTGGCTGTGGATGCACACCGTGTGGTATTTATGCTATGATTTCCTAATTGGTTTTGGCTGTGATAGGATAATTGTCGGAAGCGCCTGATGCCCAAAAAAGGATAATCCATCCACTTAGTGAATAGTTGACGCACCTTGTACGGTATGCCCAGTTAAGCAATCTAGCGTGAATACTCAGCGGCGGGGCGGTGAGACGTGCATGCGCGAATAGTCTATGTTGTGCGCACGCGTAAGGAAAGCGTATGTTCCAGCGTGTGGATCTCTCGAGAGCGCATGCGCGATTGGAAAGCGTCTATGCCAGCGTGTGGATCTCTCGGATGCGCATGCGCGATTGTTCTCGTTATTGCGCATGCGTTTGGGGAAAAGTTTATTATGGCGCGAGCATCATTATAACTACGCTATTCACAATGCAAAGCGAGTGTACCCTAGTTATGGTTCTAAATTGGTGGATAGTGAGCACTGCGTGCCTTGTTGCAGCAATTTGGTTGTGGGACCTTGACTTATATCCACAATTTCACAGTAGACCTCATGGGTGTGAGAACTGCAAAACACTAGAACAGGGGTATCGGGCCAAAAGATCTGCACTTTATCCTATGTATTGTGGTCCAGTAGATTAATTGTGGGTGTGAGAACTGCCATTAAGGTCATTGACCCAATTGACTGTAGGGGGCATTATGGTTAGCTGGACAGTTGACCCCAAGGGACATCATCGTTCAGACCCTGGATATGTGTGCCCAGGCGGAACACCCATCGTTGTTCTTTTTGGAATAAACCTAGTTCTGATGACATGTGTTCGATTACAGTCCATTTTAAATCGTTCACACAGTGTTGCTTTTCCAAGTAATGTGTCACCATTTTAGTTGTGGTCTTCTTGCAGCGAACGTTGCTTTTGTGTTCACCCACTTTCGTTTTTACAGGCCTCGTGGTCTTGCCCACATATTCCAAACCACATGGGCATGTGATCATGTATACAACATTCTTAGTATTGCAATTTGTGAATTGTCGTTGCTCCCAGGTGGTGCCATTTCTGAATGTCAAGGTGTTACTTTTCTGTGTGAGATGACAACTGCTGCAATTGCCACAGGGAAAATGTCCTTGTATCCCAATTGTTTTTTGCCTAGTCGTGGTGTTTGGTTTGGGTCTGGTGTGGACCAGTATGTCTTTGAGGTTCCTGCCTCGGCGGTGTGCATGCATTGGTTTCTCAAGATTGAGACTGCCACAATTGAGTATCCTCCAGTGTTTGTTTATAATTCTGGACACCTCATTGGACATAGTGGAGTAAGTCGTGACACATATTGGTCTTTTGATTTCATCTTTATTCGGTGGTTTATCTTCCAGGAGTGCCTCCCTATGATTGTTTTTGGCCCTTTTCATAGCCTTGTCGATGATCCTCGTATCAATTTCTTTTTCAGGTCGCCAGCTTGTGACTTGAATTCAGTAAGTTCTGTGCAGTTGCGTCTCAACCGCAAGAACTCTCCGTACGGCAAATTTTCCCTCAGATGTCTGGGATGAAAACTATCATACCTCAGAAGGCAATTCCTAGCCGTTGGTTTGAAATGCGTGGTGCTCTTGAGTCTGTCCCCTTCCGCATAGATATTAAGATCTAGGAACACCATAGATTGGTTTGAGATCGTGCTTGTAAATTTCAGATAAGCATTTTGGTTGTTTAGCCAGCTCACGAAATTGGTGGCAGTTTCTAATTCACCGTCCCAGATGATGAAGACGTCATCAATATACCTTTTCCAGGTATTGATGTGGTTTCTGTATGGGTTGTCCGTATGTAATATCCTGTTTTGCTCTAGATGGTGGACGTACAATCCAGCCAGACTTGGAGCAAAAGTACTGCCCATACTGGTACCATGACTCTGTAGGTAAATTGTCTGGTTGTATTGGAAAAAATTGTGTTGTAGTGCCAGGGAAATGCACTCGAGGACTAAGCCACGCGGTGTTTGGTATTTCCATGGGGTGGTAAACAGTACTTCCTCAATGATTTGGAGTGTCTCATCATGTGGTAGACTCGTGTATAAACTCTCCACGTCTAGGCCCATCAGCAGTTGCTTCGTTGGGTCAAAAGATTTATCCTGCAGCAGTTGTAGGACTGACTTCGTGTCCTTCAAGTAAGTGTTGGTGGATTGTACCAGGGGGCGTAGAAAGGCATCAGCAAAGTTTGAAAGTGGCTCGAGAATGGAGCCAATCCCTGATACAATGGGTCTTCCAGGTGGGTTGTTAATGTTTTTATGGATTTTTGGAATGCAGTAAAAGTATGGAACTCGTGGTGAGGGTTGTTGTAAAAAATCTGCTTCCTTTTTCCTTAGCCAATCGTGAGCTAGACCCTCCTCAATCATGCCTCCAATTCAGATGCGTAACTTCTCAGTAGGGCCCTCCAATAGGACTTTGTAATTTCGTTTGTCTGACAGTAACCTCATACATTCAGTATCGTATGCCTCCAAGGTTTGTAAGACGATGGCTCCGCCTTTGTCTGCCGGTTTTCTGATTAACTCTTTGTTGTTAGACAGCTCTCTGATTGCTTTTTGTTCGTTGCCACTGGTATTGTGGAAAACGTTGTTGTCCCTCAAGTTCAATTTGTTGACTTCAGTAATTATGGCCTTCTCAAAAGTTAAGAGTTCGATTGGCATTGCGGAGTCTGGAGGGGTAAACGTCGACTTAAGTTTTAAGCCTGTGTCCGTGGTTCCTGCAGTTGATGGTTTATCTTGAAAGAAGGCTTGTAATTTCAACTTTCGTGTAAAGTCCTGTAGTTCCATATTCAATTTGAATATGTCGGGTTTTTGTGTAGGCACAAAACCTAGTCCTTTGTTTAACACATTTCTTTGTGTGTCTAGGGTCATAGAATGGAATTGCATACAGTAGAATAGTGTACAGTGGAGTGCAGTAGCATACATTAGATTGTTGTACAGGGGAGTAGAGTTGAGTTACATGGAATGGAAAGGAGTGGCTTGGAGCGGAGTAAAGTGGAATTGCATCATGTGCTGTAGAGGAATAGCGTACAGTATAGTAGCATACATTGAATATTGTACACTGGAGTAGCGTACAGTGGTGCAGTGTACACTGGAGTGCCATAGAGTTGAGCGGCATACATCGGAGTGATATGGAGTGGCATACAGTGCAATAGCATAGACTGGACGGGCATAGAGTGGAGGGGCATAGAGTGGAGGGGGAATAGCGGAATAGCGTAGAGTGCAGTGTTGTAGAGTGTAGAGGCATACAGTGGAGTGGCCATAACTGCAGTGGTGTGAAGTGGGGTGGGGTACAGTGGAACAGGGAACAGAGGAGTTTTCTAGAGTGGACTGGCATACAGAGGAATATCATACAATATAGTAGAATGCATTGAAATAGTGTACAATGGAGTCGCGTACAGTGGAGTGTTGTACAATGGCGTGGCATACAGTGGAGTAGTGTAGAGAGAAGAAGTGTACAGAGGAGTGGGGTATAGTGGATAGCCTACAGCGCAATAGCGCACAGTGGAATGTGGTGATATGGAGTGGGATCAAGTTGAATAGCATAGAGTTGAGTGGTGTTGCGTCATTTATTGACTGGGTGCAACAAGAACCTAACACTACCCACTGATAAGCCTAAGGCTGCTCGACCACCCTGCCACAAAATAGAGAACTTTAGGATTGTTAAAGCAAGCTCCTGTACACTAATAAGGGATACCTGGACTCTGCACAGAGCACCTCTTTTTGGTACACTATAAAGAGAGCCAGCTTCCTACAACCAAGGCTCAGAAGGAGTCCGTCTTAATTTAGGTCTTTTATTTATTCAATACATGATTGATACATCAACATTTAAATAGCAAACCATACATTTCTACAGTTCATTAAACAAGCCAAAATAACTTTGAATGCATCAAAGAATCTCTTAAAAAAGCACACATCTACTCATTTGTTCTCACACATCCCTCATACTCAATCATTATAAACATCAGCCACTCCTTCTCATACATACAAAAAGCTTTGTATCTGTATTTATAGGGTCTTTATACTGCATAGGTATCCCTCAAACTTAATACAATCATTTACTTTGGCAACTGCATATTGTAGGAAAGTGTCCCTTTTTTAAATGTACCCCCCACTTTTTGGTTGATATCTGATGCACTTTGACTGAATGTGCCCTGGGTCCCTGCCAGTCAGGTTGACAGGGCCTGTGTTCTTTCCCAAAACTGTACCTTTCTTTCCACAATTGGTACGCCTCTGGCACACATATAAATCTCTTGCAAAAGTTACCACCGGGACTATGGGCCTCATGGCCAGAAAGGGTCTGCAAGAGCTGCAGCATGTATTGTGCCTCCCTCAGAGACCCCTCACCTAACACACACACACACACACACACACACTCACACACACACACACACACACACACACAGCAATTGCAGACTACATGTTTTTATGCAGACAAAATTGAAAAGCTGACATGGACACATCCCTGTGTGCCATGCCCACAAACACTGCCCCTCTAGCAGCCCTCACATCCCTAAGGCAGGGTGCACTATGCCACAGGTGAGGGCATAGTCACATGAGCAGTATGCCCCTACAGTGTCTAAGCCCATTCTTAGACACAGTAAGTGCAGTGAAGCCATATTGAGTACGTGGGCTGGGAGTCTGTCATTATGAATGTAACAGCTTCATGATGGATTCACTAAAAGCTAAGAATCCTCAGCACAATTAACCCACATTGATGCCAGTGGTGGATTTATGGTAACATGCACTGAGAGGACATCTTAGAGATGCCCCCTGCAAAATTACCAGTGTACAGCTGACTGGTCTGCACCAGCCTGCCACGAACACACGTCTGATCCCCTGAGGTCAGGAACAAAGTTTGCTTGGGTGGAGGTTCTTCAAACCTACTCCCTAGGAGGAACAGCATTTAGGGTGGTGAGCCTCAAAGGCTTCTGGACGTTTGTAATGCTAGCCAGGGCCTCTCCAGGTAGTGTGGATGACTCCCCCCGACCAAGTCCCTTCTTTTGGCAGCTAGGTCAGTGGGAAAATTCATAGTCAGGAGAGGTGTGTACCCTCACAGCCAGGACCACCCCTACGGTGTCTAGAACTGAAGCGACCCCCCTCCTAAGGAAATCCTCCATCATTGATGGAAGGATTTTAGCCAATTAGGTTAGAGGATATCCCTTCCCCAAAGGGAGGGGACATATTAAAGGTGTAGTCACCTCAAAGGCAAGTTGGTCATTTGCTACTACCTCACTGGTGTAACGAAACTTGAGGGGGCTACCCTGCAAGGCACGTGGAGGGGCCCCCTCCGGGCTCAATCAGGAGCTCTGCAGCCAGAGTGCTGTGCTTAGGGGGCCCCCTGGAGCTTGGGGCCCCCCACACATCGGGGCTGTTGGGGCCTGTGTTACGCCCATGTACTACCTGCCAGTACCTGTAACACCCCTAAATTCAGTATTTAGGGGCACCCCTGAACCTTGATCTTCAGATTCCTGTGACAAGAAGAAGAAGGACAAAGAAAATGCTGTGCAGCACAGCCTGAAAACGCCCACGGGCATGACCTCAGCCCTACCAGACTGTCTCCAGCTGTAAAGACCCTGCAAAGAAGACAATGCCTGTCCGCAGCCAGTGACCTTACCTGTGGTGGGCTGCCTGCTCTTCAGCAAAGACCAGACCTCCCAAGAACAGTGGCCTTATCTACAGGAAACCAACATCAAGGACTCCCTTACCTTTTTGCATTGTGAGACCTGTCCACTCTGCACCCGACGGCCCCGGCCTGTGTCTGAGAGACTCACCTGTCCAGTGAAGTCTCCCCAGTGATCCTGACCTCGAAACCTTCGGTGGCTGACCTCTCCTGAACCCCACGAAGAAGCCTGCAGCCTCAAAATGAAGGGTCCATCTGATGGCGACCGGCTCTGGTAAAGAAAATATGACACCTAAAGGCACCCCTGCATCCTCCGCCCTCCAACTTTGCAGATGGTACTCAGGTGTCAATCAGCATCTCTACATATCTGCCCAGCTGTTGGTCACCTCCATCCAGCCTCCTCGTCCGAGCCTGCAGCCTCTTTGTGTGACTGAGATTCCCCATTGAGAAACATTGGGCGCCTGACACGAATTTGCAACCTGCACCCGGCCGCCCCTGTGCTGCTGGTTGTGTATGGTTGATGCTGCCTTGTGCCACCCCATGCTTGCTTTAACCCCTGGGGCCTGTGCCCTGAAACCGCAGGTACCTACCTGCAGCTTGCACCTCTTCGAGGTACCAGTCTCCATTGACCAACATTGGGCTCAGTGACCTCTGCATCCATCCGCCCTCACGCCACTGGTCATGCAGTACCTACCTTAAACTAACCCTTCCCCAGTGTTAGTCTAAAGTCTAAACCCTGAAGACTGGAAGGCTAAGTCGTGCACTTACCTGTAATTGTGCATAACTGTTTTCCTTCTATAGGATTGCATTGCATTCACATTGTAATGCACTAAATGTCTACCTCTTACCTATGCTAAGTTTTTCTATTGTTGATTGATATCCTAAAAGTATTTCTATACTTCGGTAAAATAATTCTATTCCTTCGTTATCACTATACATATTGTATTTGAAAAGTATTGCTATTCTTAAAAATTGATACTTACTTGAAACTGAATAAAAATAATTGGTCTGGATTCAGTCTTTGAGTGTGTGTAATTATTTCTTGTCTGAGTGTGGATAAGAAATGCTTAACACAGCCCTCTGGTAAGCCTAACTGCTCGATAACACTTCCACAAAGAGAGCTTTTAGTATTGTCCACTTTAGTCTCTGTAAAGCCTCTGGAGATCCAGCAGACTCTGTGCACACTATACCTTACTTTGGTATAGGATATACAGTGCCAACTTCCTACACATATAAATCTTTAATTTCATTATTTTCATAGTATCTGTCTCATCAATTCAATAGTGCCCGAAAACAAACTTTTCCTTTAGATGGTTCTACCCATTTACTATGCTCTTTTTTTAACCCTTTTTCCCTCTATTTCCCCTCAAAGACAATGCTGTTTTTCTGTGTCTACCACTTATTTCTATATTTTGTGGCTTTGTATGTTGCTATTAACGCCCTTTTTGGCGTGACATGCCTTGAGCAGGACCACCACATTCTTAGACCCCACATGAAGTCCAGGTTACCTGCAAAACACAAAACAAAGGGCCAGATTCACAGAATGAACTTAAGAGTCAATCCTAAACTTACTACTATTTTGCTATTCACAGAATGAGTTTACTACTTTTGGTATTCACAGAAGTTAGGATTTTGTCTTAAGTTTGTCTTAAGACAGACTTAAGAGAGACTTTAGACAGACTTAAGACAAACTTAAGACAGACTTAAGACAGACTTAAGACAGACTTAAGACAGACTTAAGACATACTTAAGACAAAATCCTAACTTCTGTGAATACCAAAAGTAGTAAGTGCATTCTGTGAATACCAAAATAGTAGTAAGTTTAGGACTGAGTCTTAAGTTCATTCTGTGAATGCCAAAAGTAGTAAGTGCATTCTGTGAATACCAAAATAGTAGTAAGTTTAGGACTGAGTCTTAAGTTCATTCTGTGAATCAGGCCCGTAGTCCTGATGAGCCGTTCTCATATAATTGAATGTATTACTTCCCTAAAAGAATAAAAAGGCATGAACCATCTGAGCTTCCACCAATCAAAAAACAAAAACTGAATTTGGAACCCTTATCCATCCATTGATAGCCAGAAAATAAACAGAACGCTATCATAGTGCGCCTATATCAGTGGGCATATCACGTGTAGTGACTAGTGAAAACTGCTAACATATGACTGCTAACATATGACCCCCACAATGGAAGAGAATAAAAGTCTCAAACATAGGCCTACAAACAGCTAAGAAATGTAATCAAGCAAGATCTTCATGATATAAATAATTATCTGGTCAATAGTCTGATTTTCAAAAGAGGTCCTAAAATCAGAACCAAAGAAGCAGTCAATGCAGAGCAAAGGGAACAGAAGCCCTCAAACATGGCTGACTCAACAGGGAACTCCTGCAAGTCATTTCTGGAAAAGGCCCCTACCCGGGAAACTCTACCTGTTGAACTGTGAAGAGCCCTTTGTTGGAGGAAGGACTGACACTCTTGTTGCTTTATAAAGCCTCCTCCCCAAAATCCCCAAAGTCGGATACTACAAATGAATGCAACTAAACAAATAAGTTTAGCTCTGGGTAAGGCAACCAAACTTCAAGAATACCACCCACATCACCAAAATATGCTTCTCGGGGGAGGATCTACGCTAGTAACCAAGATGGCCGCGTAAGCTCCCGGCTCCGCCGACCTTTGCCAGTTGCCTATAAATCCTGATATTGATCCTAAATTCGCACCGGACTCCCGTGTGGCTGAAGCTGCAATCCCAAGCTTTTTTGTGTCACGAATGGTGAAGATACGCCATGTTTTCATTCTCGGCCTAAACCAGCGTGGAAGCCGTGGCCTTGATTTCTGACCCATCGAGTTGGAGTTGAACAACATCGGCCGCGGGACCTGGGCGACGTCCGGTCTCCCGGAGTGGAGAATATCCTGACCGGTTTAGATGGTGGTACTGTGGTCGTATTTATACCAAGGGTACGGCGGCAAGAGGCGCCGGTAGCTGTGGACGGGGGTCCATTGCCCAACGACCCTGCTGATCCCTCGGGGTCGACGGGTTTGGATCCCCGTGGGCGGCGATGGTGCTGAGACTACTAAGTAACGGGTGCAACCGTTACCGTCTACCCCGCCTGTGCCTGTTACCCCGGAGCAGTCGACCTCCGGGTTAAAGATCTGATATGTCGCTTCGCGAGAAGATATAGAACGGGCGGAATCTACGCCGTCGCTGCAGACCGTAATGGCCGCCATCGAAGCGCTTCACTCACAAGTCACTGCCGTTATCCATAAAATTATCATAACAGCTGAGAATATGTGCTTGAGACCGGACTACGACCCTTTGCCAGATTTGAAACACGCTGTGTTACCCGCGAAGCAGATCTCGCCTGAGGCAGAAGGCCCCGTACGGAAACCAGATCTGGTGTTTTTTGTCAGCTCCCGAACAACAGCTTACGAACTTGGAACTACTAAAAACCCATCCTTCTCAATGGCGTTGCCGCCCAAGAGGGACTCAGCCGAGCTTATACTCCCGGATAACGTCCTCAGTGCTTATCGGATTGATTTGTCGTTCTGCTCCTCCCAGTTGGCTTCACTACGTTTTTGTGACTTACTGTTGATGGACGGATACCTTCGTTTGGTTTGGGGACTCCGAGAACTAAAACTTTGGGTTCAATCCTACTGTATTGGCTTTGACTTTCTTGAACGTTTTGCTTCTCCTGTCAAGATGGCGGTTCGATCGAGGAGAGCTCGCATGAAAGATCGGAAGGGCCAGGGATGATTTTGATTGTATGGGTGTGATATAAAGGCTGCATCTGATACGGGACTTGCAGCTTATAATGATGCGGGAGTCGGGCGGTTTTTGTAAACTTCTCCGGTTTGTTTGGCTCGTAATCGCTGCTTATATAATGTTTTGATTATACTTAGGGGTGGTTGCTTCTGGCGGGGAATAAGGGAAACCAGGAGCCTGTATGACATCTCCTCCTCCACTCTTTCCTTCTTTTAGGACTTTGTTTTAGGGCGACAGGCACGCTGCTAGTGGGGTCAGGCCGTAGCCATTGCAGGGGTGCAGGGTGGGAGGAATGGGGGCGGGGGGTTTGTTTTGTCTTTGTTTAGTTCTATGGCCTTTTTCTTTCCTTTCCCCTTTTATACGAGAGGTGGTTGCTTATCCTGATTAGATCTTTATCACATTTCTGGGTGTCTGCTCTAGTCTTAATTATCCTGATTCATGGGTGGACAGGCCTTGAGGGCATCAGCTTACGGGGTTGTTGATCGTACTGTTTTACTTCATTCGCATACCTATTAACGCTGACATTTCATCCTCCGTGCTTGATTTTCTCACATTGCTTTATTCGCCTGCTCACCATTGTAAAGTATCCTACTGTATGATACCCGATATGTGTACTATTTCCTCTTGTTTTCTTCTATTATTAAAAATATATATTAAAAAATATATATGCTTCTCAAAAATACAAACTATAAGTCACAGAAGTAGCACAGTTAGACAGTGCACTGATGCTCTTCTCTAGTCATTGGTTTGCGTGACTAGTGATGTAAAAGGTGTGACTCAGATGGCCTACTCAGATCATGAAAATTTAGATTTTCCTAGCCTCTGTGTCTAGATTATATTAAAGACAATGAGACGAGTATTATGCTTTCTTTTCTTGATTTAATAAACACAGAAGCCAAAAGAAAAAAGTTACCCAGAACACCCTGGGAAAGAACTACTACATTACATCACAATAGTATGCCAATAAGACGCTGAAAATAACAATAACTATCTTGGCTGAGCGCAACAAGCCGCCCTCTTTTCTTGAGAGAGTCAATCAAGATGAAATTCAGAAAACAAAATTATAGCTTAACATAAAGTTAATATCACAGTCATCAAATCCTTAGAGATGTCAATAAAGAAAAAAGAGCCTTGCCCTGAAATGCAGAAGAAGGTTGAGAAATCCGTAAGGAGGAATCCAGAGGAGGCGATACGCCAGTCGAGTTAACTGGATGTAGCCGAACTTATTGAAGGCACTATGACTGCAGATGAAAAAACCAGGGAGGGTTAATGAAACGGTGGTGGGAAAATACTCGCCTCTGTGTCTTTAATAAAATCTAACCCTTCAGACACCAATGCTAGGAAAATCTCAATTTTATTGCAAGACAAGCTCATATTTTGCTTGTTCGAAGCAATGATATAAGGAGTTCGACGGATGAGTAATTGGTTTACAATAAAAGGTTTCTGACGTATTAACGTTTCACCAATCTGCAGATCCGAGAATATCATGTAAACTTACCCACACCCAGAAAGCCCTAGAGACCATATACCCTCTGGCTGAGTGGGCACCAAAGAAATCAGTGGATATGCCAACCAAGGATATGACACATCTAACCTAACGGGACAAAGTAGGAGCAGAGACGGACTTATGGAGTTTTTGAAAGGAAACAAGGAGTTGGGAAGAGGAGAAACTTCTGAGATCTGTTACATACATTTTTTTTATAACTCTTTTTATTAAACATAAAACATAAACAACACAAGGCAATAAAGGACAATACAGCTGGATACGTGTTCAAGGAGGGAGGAAAGTGAATCACCATGTAATAAAAATCATTAGTGCAAAAAAGGGGGGAAGGGGGGCAGGCGGGAAAACAGAGTCACAGTGCATTGAAACTTAGACAACACTAGGAATGTCGGGTCAGGGGTTTAGAGGGACATCCGGAATATCAGTGAGGGGAGGCGTACAGATATCACCTCGGTACGAGTTCCACTGGCCCCAGATCATGACCCATTTCCTCGGTCTACCGCTTGCCACATACACCGTTTTCTCTCGAAACATACACCAATCCATGTTCTCCTTCCATGCCGAAACAGTGGGTGGTCTCATGGAGTCCCATAATTGTGCAACATCTCTCTTGGCGACCATATTTCCGAGGGTCACCCATCGAGTCTGCACCACGTTATAATCTGTAGGTTCCCACACATTCAGCAAACAACGCCTAGCTTCGGGCAGCAACGTAACACCCGTGACCTCATCCATCACTGCATGCACACGTTTCCAAAACACCACCACTTCCGGGCACTCCCAAATTATGTGGAGGAAAGTACCAAGCAGGCCACATCCACGCTTACACAACCCATCCACAGAATAACCCATCCAAATCAGACGAGTGCCAGTCATGTAGCTCCGATGCAGGATCTTAAGCTGCACGAGTCGGAAACGGGCCGGAATCCTTCATCATCCAACTCCAGACCATCACTGGTCCAGAGCTCTCTAAGGTGTACCAGTAGGTCAACACGGTCGTTTATCAATTTCTTATATATCAGAGAAATGGTGCTGTCCGAAACATACCCGTCAAGCACCCGATCCTCGAGAGGGGACGATTCCGGGATAACAACATCTGCAGGAAAAACAGAACTCAACGCGTGGCGGATCTGTACGTAACGGAAAAACTCCTTGTCACTCAGTTCATATTCTACCTTCAATTCCTCGAAGGTCTTAATCCTGCCCTTGTCTTAAAGGTCACCCACCTTGCAAATGCCGATCATCTCACATTTCTCAAAGCCTTTCGTCCTCCACAAGCTGCCCTCTCAGATGCGTAGAGCGGAGTCGCCCGGGTCAAACGACCCGTCCACCCCATTGCCGCATTAGCACAATGCCACACTCGCACCGATATCTTAGTGGGCCCCAGAAGTTCCCTGCCAGAAAGCCTAGAATAAAGCGCCCTGTTATAATCTCCACCTGGTAGCTGCCACTTATCCATCTCGAACGCCGGGTTTAACGCAGGTCCGTACATCCCATGATTGATTGCTCCAAGCTGGGAGGCCCAATAGTAACGCCTGATATCCGGAAGTGCTATACCCCCGTCATACCAGGGAAGCGTCAGCTTAGCGAGGGCGATACGTGAGCGCCCATTCCATATCAGCCGCCTCCGCAAATGCTCCACCTCACGGAAATAACTCGCAGGAATGACATCAAACGTGTTTTGAAGGGCATATAAAAACCACGGCAGTGACATCATTTTGAATAGGGCAGCACGCCCAAGGAGGGACAGTTTGAAAAAGGAGGGGTTTGGCCCATAGGGAAGGAGGATAGGTAGGGCCTACTATACTAGAACAATTATGAATTTACCTGATCCTCCGATTGATGGGTTGAATAAATCATACAAACAAATAAACGAAATTTAATACGTTTACCTTGGCATTCAATTTTGCCTTTTTAATTTAATTTTTACTCGTTTAAATTTCATACAAAGAAGAACACATCATCTCCTAAACAGACAATCTCTTTTTTACAAAAACATCAAACATAATACATCAAAGACTCCACATAAGTGTGTCACAAGTGCAACGATATAAATACAAAGGGAAGTGCAACAATAGAAGGACAATTAATCTGTCAAAAAACAGTTGATATATACAAAAAGAAAAAAAACACTTTTGGTTGTAAAAAACTTAACACAACTCAAGGGTCTCCTAAATTTAGAGAACAGATGAATTTTGGTACTATAAATGTCCCAGAGTTTTTTTAAACTGCCACTTATATCAAAAGCCTGTATCAAAGCAGACGCGTTTCGAGTCCTGGTTTGAACAATTTTAACAGAGTTATACTCTATTCAGTTCACTCATACAGTTAAGTCCTCTATTGATGCTGTCAAATTTCATGATCAGATATGCCTCTTTGCGTAGCAAAGCACTTTCAATACAGGGAGAGCGATGCCTAGGGTCAATCGCAGACAGGACGGGCACCACAAATGTGGGAACTGTGTTACCTGTCCCTCTACGTTGGAGGGGGATGTTTTTAACCATAATGGAGTCACATGGAGACACAACAACTTCACTAATTGTAAAACAAAAAATGTTGTTTACGCAGTTGTATGCCCATGCAACAGAATAAATATTGGCAAAACATGCCAACAAGTCAATATGAGTATAGCACAACACAGATCCAGGATAAGGAGAAAGGTCCTATCCGCTCCTATGGTTGAACACTTTCTGTCTGTTAACCATAGCGAGAATGACCTCAAATGGACCGTCCTGTCTGCGATTG
Source organism: Lissotriton helveticus (assembly GCF_964261635.1). Taxonomy (NCBI): domain Eukaryota; kingdom Metazoa; phylum Chordata; class Amphibia; order Caudata; family Salamandridae; genus Lissotriton; species Lissotriton helveticus. Next base: position 189,020,123 of record NC_136057.1, on the reverse strand, counting down.
ACCCTAGGCATCGCTCTCCCTGTATTGAAAGTGCTTTGCTACGCAAAGAGGCATATCTGATCATGAAATTTGACAGCATCAATAGAGGACTTAACTGTATGAGTGAACTGAATAGAGTATAACTCTGCTAAAATTGTTCAAAGTCTTGGTCTAATTAATCCACCTGCATCTTTACAATAAACTTCCCATGCTGATACTTTAAAATATTTTGAAATTCCTACAAATTGTCTTTGAGTTCAGGCAAATTTATTTTCCATTACTCGTTCGGTTTCACTCCGGATGAAAACACAACCTCCATAATGCACCATGTTCGAATCTAGCCAGGTCGTTCCTTAACGCTCCGCCCCCTGTGGGGTCACGTGTTCATATAACCCGGTAACCCAGCAGGGAGATGTCGTGGAGGGTTTGTCTTCCCTCGCGGAACTGGTTAAAATCGTAAACCACTACATCTTCTAAAAGGTGAGCCGTTTGCTGAATGCACTCTTAAAGTGAGTGACACACGAGGCCTCTCGGTGTTCGCATTAAGCAAAATTCCGCCCGCGCAATAAGTAAAATTTCGCTCCCGGTTTTTTACAGATTGAAAATAGAACAGACCGGCAATGGCGCTTCGTATGACCGGCAGCTGATTCGTGATTGACTCACGAGTAAGTAGTTTTTTTTATTTTTTTTTTAAAACCTTTATTTATGTAAAAGTGTACACAGCTATTTAACCGAACATCCCGAAGGCACGGCAGCACGATAGAAACACAGTATCACGGCACACACAGATCATATCTCGGATAAATGAGGTTTAATTTTACTTTTAAATCAGGATGAAATCGAAAAACGTAAAAGACTCCAATATAAAATAAAGAAATAGGGGGGGATCAGGTGCCGTACTATAAAATATAGTCGTACAATGGGCGGGCCAATTAAGCAAATCCTACACAGTTAAAACGATCACAGTTAAAACATCGGGGCTGCATCGAATGAATCGGGATATATCTGCATACAATCACTGTGTGCACCAGTCAAGCGCCCGTCCATTGATACCCACAATGCAGCAAAAATTGAGGCAGAAGTTACGAAAATCAATGAGAACTCAAAGATTAGCCCATTATGCTGATCCCAGACCCAGAGAAAAGAGAAAGTGATAGTAAAGCCAAAAAAGCAAAGAGAAAAAAGGCCATAGAAACAAAGAAAGGAAAAACAAGAAAACCCCTCCCCCAACCCCCCACCCTGCACCCCTGCAGATGGCTACGGCCTACCACCCTAGCAGCGTGCCTGTCGCCTAGTAACAGAACCCGAAATATAGAAAGAGTAAAGAATTATGAAAGAAAAGGATGAAGCGAAACAAAAAGAAAAAGATGGAGGAGGAAAATGTATTATATGCCCCCGGTATCCTCCGTCCCCCGTCCGAAGCGTACAACCCTAAAGGACAATCAACAATGAGTAGCGACATATCAAGCAAGTCAACAAAGGGAAGACGTCAAACATCGCCCGGCCTCCCGCTAAACAGTGAATTAGTGGTCCCCTCTTCTTCTAAAGCCCCAAAGTCAGATCCCGACCAACCATATCATCCTTGACCCCTCCGATTTCTCGTGCGAACTCTGTCCGATAGTACCACCATGGCCCCAGAAGAGTCAAAAGGCATAAATAAGTCAAAGATAGGTAGTACGTGTCCACTCGAACTCCACGATTCTTCGTAGACCTCCATAGCTGGTATGTTCCCCGTCACCGACCCAACGTCCAAGTATTCAATAGACCACAGTTCCATAAGTTCTGCAGGGACGGGAGGGGTTCCCGGCATCAATCGAACGTCGTCAAACCCCGGGGTAGGGAGGAACAAGACTGTGCTTCCAACTGCAAGGGGCTGCGGTGGTGGAGGCAATGATCTCTCCAGAGTCTGAAGGTCGCTAGCACTCCGTGACCAGAACAATGGCGCCAGATCAGTTTCATGACCGGGGTCTCGGTCTTCCGTGTGATAGTCCGCTAATTGCAGGTGCTCAGATGAGACAGGCGCCAGGCACGATCGCACAGTTTCGGTGTTGCCAGCGATCAGTTCGTGAAGCCTGGCCTTCATAAAAGAGTAGAGCTCCCCAATGGCGGGCAACACGGTCTGCAAGGACGGCTCACATTGTCCCCGGACGGTAAACAACATTTACAACGCAACTTTTACAACGCACTACCATTACAACGCATTTTTTACAACGCAAAAACTTTTACAACGCATACCATTACAACGCATGTTTTTACAACGCAAGTACTTTTACAACGCATGCCATTACAACGTAAGTATTGGTAAGTATACAATTATATTTAATATTTTATATGTTTGGTTTTTTTTTACGTTTTCAGCTTTTGGGTAAAGGGGTATTTTTAGGGTTTAGGGTCAGTTTTCAGTTTTTGGGTAAAGGGGTATTTTTAGGGTTTAGGGTCAGTTTTCAGTTTTTGGGTAAAGGGGTATTTTTAGGGTTCAGGGTCAGTTTTCAGTTTTTGGGTAAAGGGGTATTTTTAGGGTTCAGGGTCAGTTTTCAGTTTTTGGGTAAAGGGGTATTTTTAGGGTTCAGGGTCAGTTTTCAGTTTTTGGGTAAAAGGGTATTTTTAGGGTTCAGGGTCAGTTTTCAGTTTTTGGGTAAAGGGGTATTTTTAGGGTTCAGGGTCAGTTTTCAGTTTTTGGGTAAAAGGGTATTTTTAGGGTTCAGGGTCAGTTTTCAGTTTTTGGGTAAAGGGGTATTTTTAGGGTTCAGGGTCAGTTTTCAGTTTTTGGGTACAGGGGTATTTTTAGGGTTCAGGGTTAGTTTTCAGTTTTTGGGTACAGGGGTATTTTTAGGGTTCAGGGACAGTTTTGGGTTTATGAGATACAGGGTTTTTTTTGGGTTCAGGGACAGTTTTGGGTTTTTGGGGTACAGGGATATTTTTAGGTTTCTGGGTTAATTTGGGTTTTGGGGGTACAGGGGTACAGGGTAAAAAAATTAAATTAAATAAATTAAATTAAATTAAATTATATTAATTACAATTAATTTAAAAAAAATATATTATATACTTACCAATACTTACGTTGTAATGGCATGCGTTGTAAAAGTACTTGCGTTGTAAAAACATGCGTTGTAATGGTATGCGTTGTAAAAGTTTTTGCGTTGTAAAAAATGCGTTGTAACGGTATGCGTTGTAAAAGTATGCGTTGTAACATCATAGATCCTCCCCGGACCTCCGCCACTCGCTCTCTTCTCAACATCAGGGAATACCCGGTGTCTCCGGGCGTGCAAACTGGGGTGGGGGCGTCCGGCGAGGGGGGGTGCACAGTCGGGTCACAAATACGATCGAGGGCTCCACCCCAGCGGGGGCGGCAGCCGCCAGAGCAGAAACCCCCCCAAAGGCAGCCAGTCGATGATATCACCCCTCCTTTGTATGTAGCAGACCGACAGCACACCACACAATCCAGGCCAGTATTTTCTGCCGCAGCAAGGGACCGGACCCGGTCTGGGTCCCACGGCCGATGTTGGTCAGTTGCGGCCCGGCCGGGTCAGCACTCGAGACCCCGGCTCATGGGGTGGGGTAGGCCGGAAACTTCAACACGACACAACTCCACACATCTGGGCGATAAAAGTCTCAGGACCACACCAATGGACTCAGCAGCTATTCATCTGTGCGGGGGTCCAGCTAAAAATCAGGATTCAATCACGAGTAAGTAGTTTGAGCATGAGGTGGACGTATAACAAGTCCGTTTGTAATATATAGACACATGGTTAAAAATCGCCGAATCCATTGCGTTTTTCAGATTGTAAAGACCCTAGCGCTCTGACCAGACAAGTAGCAAGCACCAGTGGACTGTGCCACATAATAACAGAAACAAAGGTATCTCTTTTTTCCACGCAATGTTTATATGCCATGGGAGAATTATATCTCATATAGACTAGTTCTTAGAACTTGATATTCTGTTGCAGAGTGGCATCTACTGACTGAGCACAAAAGATTTTGAAGCAAAGCCTACAAACCAAGTTTGGCACAATGCAGGTATGTGGGCAGACCCTTAGCTTAATAGAGCAAAAAGAGTTTTTAAGAAATAGTGGGAAGCACACTAAAATGTATTCTTGTTTTATGTTTTTGTCACAAACAGTCGATCATTTAGAAAGGATTTATCCTGCCCTGCTTTCAGTTTCACTGCCGGCCGGCCGTGTAAAGTGCACTTCAAAGGCCGCTCTCCCTGCTCCGCCCCCTGTAAGTGCTCTTGTTTTACTTGTTTACTTGTTTTTCGAACATTTCTCCCACCCGTCTTCCTTCTCTGTAATCCATCCCGCCCCCTCCAGCTACACGTTCTTTGTTTCCCAGCCTCTTGTTTAACTTATCCCATCCCCTTACTGTTTCTTCTACCCTGTCCCTGTTTTTCCTGCCACCTCCTATACGTGCCCCATCCCCCTTCCCCACTACAGAGCGCCCAAAGCAAAGAACCATTTGCCACCCCCTCCCTGCTGCTGCTCTTCCCAGCGCGTGCACTACACCCCCTTCTCCCAACGCTCTCAGCTCCTTGGCGCAGGTCACGGCTGAGCACACAAGCAACAGACCCTCTGTATTGTCCGTTTGATGCTGGCCTCTGGCTTTCCGTCTCACTTGTTATGTTTCATTGCCTGCTTACTCCTGTTTATTTAATCTTTTAAACTATCTACACTTCTAAACTCCTGCTACATTAACGTTTTAAATTACAAATTAAAGCGTGCGCTCTGCCTCAGGCATCTGAGCCGTCCCTACGCTCCCCACCCACCCCCATCCTTCACACCCCCTGCTTCACAGCCATCTGTTCCTCTCTCCCCGCACACAGCCTCTCCGACTTCCCCTCTCTGCTGCCAGCCTTGGGGCCGCCTCTGGGTTCCCATCCTCGGCTCTGCTGGCATCTCGTCTCCTCTCGCTCCCACCGCTCCGTTCCCCCACTCCTTGTTACTTCTGAATTCCCCGATATTAGTGCAGCATAAAGGAGGTGTCTGTCACACACAACCATGAAGGGGCTCACTCATTTTTCACTTGTTTAACTTATCCCATCCCCTTACTGTTTCTTCTACCCTGTCCCTGTTTTTCCTGCCACCTCCTATACGTGCCCCATCCCCCTTCCCCACTACAGAGCGCCCAAAGCAAAGAACCATTTGCCACCCCCTCCCTGCTGCTGCTCTTCCCAGCGCGTGCACTACACCCCCTTCTCCCAACGCTCTCAGCTCCTTGGCGCAGGTCACGGCTGAGCACACAAGCAACAGACCCTCTGTATTGTCCGTTTGATGCTGGCCTCTGGCTTTCCGTCTCACTTGTTATGTTTCATTGCCTGCTTACTCCTGTTTATTTAATCTTTTAAACTATCTACACTTCTAAACTCCTGCTACATTAACGTTTTAAATTACAAATTAAAGCTTCCCCGTGCGTTTTAACCTCTATTGAATCAGAAAGATTTGCCTGCCTGTTTCTTTTATGTTTTCACCTACCTCTCTGTTTATTAAATATCCTCCTTCCCCACATGGTTTCGCAGGTTTGCTGTTAATATAGTTTTACATCATAAATATTTGCTTTCCCGTCCTGGTTCATTTGTGTCCTCCGGCATAAAACCTTTGTCTGCATGTTTCTCTTTAATTTCCACTGCAGCCAGGTAATTTCTCATGTTTCCTGTTGATTTAAACTTTTACATTATAAACATTGTATTTCCGGTTACATGTCCTCCTCCTCACAATACCAAAGCAGTGCCTGCATCTTTTCTTAACTTTGAAGCCTTTGCTGCATCTTTTGTTATTGTTTTTACTACTCTCTGGGCTCTTCAACCACCAATCTGCGCCTCTTCTGTTTATCACGTCATTTGTGCCCTACATATTCATTAAAGATGGACATACCTGCTATGTCGTTCGCCCGTTTACTCCTAAACATAACACATTATAAATCACAGCCCTTGCCGCCCGGTTTCCACTCCATCCATCCCTCCCCCACTCCATCATCCCCCCCACTCCATCCATCCATCCCCCCACTCCATCCATCCATCCCACTCCATCCATCTATCCATCCATCCATCCCACTCCATCCATCCATCCATCCCACTCCATCCCACTCCATCCATCCATCCATCCATCCATCCATCCCACTCCATCCATCAATCCCCCACTCCATCCATCCCCCACTCCATCCATACATCCCCCCACTCCATCCATCCATCCATTCCCCACTCCATCCATCCATCCATCCCACTTCATCCATCCATCCATCCCACTCCATCCATCCATCCATCCCACTCCATCCATCCATCCATCCATCCATCCCACTCCATCCATCCATCCCCCACTCCATCCATCCATCCCCCACTCCATCCATCCATCCATCCATCCATCCATCCATCCCCCACTCCATCCATCCATCCCCCCACTCCATCCATCCATCCCACTCCATCCATCCATCCCACTCCATCCATCCATCCCCCCACTCCATCCATCCATCCCCCACTACATCCATCCATCCATCCCCCACTCCATCCATCCATCCATCCCCCCACGCAACACCACTCACACACGCAACACCACTCACACACGCAACGCCACTCACACACGCAACGCCACTCACACACGCAACGCATCCACGCAACCCCACTCATCCACGCAACCCCACTCATCCACGCAACCCCACTCATCCACGCAACGCCACTCATCCGCGCAACGCCACTCATCCACGCAACGCCACTCATCCACGCAACGCCACTCATCCACGCAACGCCACTCATCCATTTGCAAAACGAAAAAGGTCAAACTCTTCTATTGCGAGACCTATTGCATTTTCAATGCTTGTTTCTTTTTGTATATATCAACTGTTTTTTGACAGATTAATTGTCTTTCTATTGTTGCACTTCCCTTTGTATTTATATGGTTGCACTTGTGACACACTTTTGTGGAGTCTTTGATGTATTATGTTTGATGTTTTTGTAAAAAAGAGATTGTCTGTTTAGGAGATGATGTGTTCTTCTTTGTATGAAATTTAAACGAGTAAAAATTAAACTAAAAAGGCAAAATTGAATGCCCAGGTAAACGTATTAAATTTCGTTTATTTGTTTGTATGATTAATTCAACCCATCAATCGGAGGATCAGGTAAATTCATAATTGTTCAAGGAGGGACAGTGGCAGCCAACTCCAGGCTGAGACGTCGGATTTTAACCGCAGGAGCGGAGGAAGTAGGTTACGATTATAACGGACAATGGGGTCTAGTGTAATAAAGACCCCCAAATATTTAAATCCCGTCTGCGTAACTTGTATGGGGCAGCCGCGCGGCAAAGAGGGAGCATCACCAGAGAGTACATAAATACAGGACTTAGCCCAATTAATCACTAGGCCGGAGTTCTTCCCAAACGAGATCAGTACATCAAACAGTACATTCAACGACTTTTGAGGCGACGTTAGATACAACAGAATGTCATCTGCATAAAGTGATATGCGATCCTCAAAGTCGGGGGTCCACTGAATACCTTTCATCGATGGTTCCCACCGCAGCCAAGCCACCAGGGGTTCTAAAGCAAGGGCTTGTTACATACATTTTTAAACAATTACCAACACATCATTTAGGTTAGGAGGGGAAAAAGAAAGAATAATGAACTGACGATAAATTAGATTTGGTACATCTGTTACTTGATACCTGTTTGGAACTCTGTTAAGTTCTCTTACCTGTCGCTGCTACTGGGGAGAGTCCTGGTTTCTTTGGGAGGCCGCCGCACTCAGTTAGTCGTCCTGAGTGCCGCAGAGAGCCCCCATTCACGGGACACAGCGCTAGGAGACTACATCTCCCATCATCCCTAGCACCAATCAGCCTGGTCACACGCACCTGGAGGTGCATAAAACAACCAAAGCGCCACCGCAGCGCGGGAGCCCCTGTTACTTGATACCTGTTTGGAACTCAGTTAAGTTCCTCTTACCTGTTGTTAAGTTCCTCTTACCTGTCGCTGCTACTGGGGAGGGTCCTGGTTTCCTTGGGAGGCCGCCGCACTCAAGAAGTCGTCCCGAGTGCCGCAGAGAACCCCCATTCACGGGACACAGCGCTAGGAGACTACATCTCCCATCATCCCTAGTACCAATCAGCCTGGTCACACGCACCTGGAGGTGCATAAAACAGCCAAAGCGCCACCGCAGCGCGGGACGTGCGCGGGCGTGCCCGGGCCAAGGGCGGGCCCATCCGCGCCCGTCAGCGACTGTAAGAGGCTGGGCTAAGCCGTTCCTCTTTCATCTGGGCCTTCTCATGATAAGAAAAAAGGTACTCTAAAAATTAAAGACACTGGGATCAGTAAGCAAGACATTTATTTTGTTTCTGGGTGGGATCTGTCTTAAGGGCTGTTGTTATGAATTTTCCCTGTTTTGGGTTTAGCCATCAATAATGAATAAGGGTCAAACCAAAGGGGGTCTAGGGCTCGTGGGGACCCTTGACGCTTTTTTTAATCAGGGCTGGAACTGAATTACGCCAGGAGATTGAGAAAACTCAAAAAAGGCTGTCTTTAGATTTTAATCAGCCCCACATGGAATCTTCACAGCAGGGGGTGAACACTGTAGTAAACACTACGGAAATAAGAGGGACTCAAATCACTCATGAGGCACAAGTTCATTCCCTTGCCCAAGTATCCGGAGCTGTGGAGGATTCGCCCCCTACTGAGGCAAACTTAATCCCAAATCAGCCAACCCCCATAAAAGCGCCCACTCGTCAACAATGTTTAGCCCAAGTAGTGAATGGAGGGGCTGTCACTGGTACCAGCATATCATCAAAAAAAAGGAAGGCAGGTAGTATTCCATTCACCATACAGCAGGCAAGCAAGGTATTAAAAAAAAAAAATACCCAAGGGAGGAAGGGTCGCCCACAAAACACTGTCACTCCTGGTGGAAATAAGCAATGTAATGTTGGTCCAGAGAATTCCTCTATGCAGGCTCAGCTTGATACAGAAAATCGCATTATACTGAAACTAGAAGAGAAACTACAGTCTATGCTTAAACCTATCCTCATAAAACTTGAGGACATAGACTGTAAGTTGTGTAAGATTGAGACCCATTTAGTGTCAAGGCAGGGAACCCCAGCGGGAGAAGGGCTAAAAGGGTTAGTTCAGAGGACTAGGGATAAAGCTAGGGGACAGAATACACCATGTTGGGGGTCCTCTATAGTGCAAAATGGAACTAGCCAAACCCCTAATGTTGAGAAACGTACCACGGATACTGCTCAGGTAAATAAAAGCTGCCCCCTAGATCCAAACATGGGTGCTCCGGATGGCCCTTTTCAAAAAGTAAAGCATCGACCAAAGAGAGTTAACCAGTTCAACCTACCACCTGAGGCTACTCCGCTCACTGTCATTTTAATGAATGTCCCCCCTCTGCAGCAAGGCATGGAGGAACATTGGTCCTCCCTTAGAAATAAGGCCCTCCATTTCCTTGATAAATCAACTGGGTTGGGCAGTGGTCTCTTTAGAGACTTTAAAATGACTCGAAGAATTCCATGGATTGGGGATTCTACGAAATCAAGTAGAGGGGACTGCGTGGTGCTTAATTTTGGCTCCTCGCAACTTGTCAAATTAATTTTTGAGAGGGTAGGGACAAGGAACATAAGGGGTGTAGGTATCAACATTGTACCCTTAGGGTTCTTTTATCGTAACACAGCCCCATTGGAAAGAAGCAGGATAGGACAGATTAGTAGGGCACAAACCCAGTGCCAAAATGATTTCTTAATACCAACACAAAATAGATTCGAGCCATTTACCAGCCTTGAGGAGATAGATTGACTGAGCCCCCTAGCTCCAGTAGGTATCACCATACCCAGTAGGATAGATGCAAAAATAGAGCCCCCTGTAATCAGTGTCCCAATGACAACGATCGAAGTAGGAACAAGGCTACTAAGTTGGAACATTGCTGGGCTAAGTAATAAGGCAGAAAATATCATCTGGAGAGACTGCCTTATAGGGTATGACATTATTGGGCTACAGGAGACCTGGGACTCAAAAAATATCTTTTGTTTGGACGGTTACACGGCATTCTGGTCACCAGCGGTTGCATCCTCAATGGGGAGGGCCAAGGGTGGGCTGCTGACTTTAATTTCCCTTACAATCAAGGGCACTTACACGAAAGTGGAAACTGGCTCGCCTTACTGTCTGGTGGTCCAAATTCAAACCAAGGATGCTGGCAGTTGGCTCATTGTTAACTTTTATAATTCTTTTGACAGAGTTTTTTATAATGAACACTTAGTCAGTCTACAAAAATGTTTGGAACTATATAGTAAAAAAACTGTAAATTCCTATTTGGTTTTTGTGCAGGGTGATTTTAATGTTCAATGTTGTAAAGGTAATTGTTTTGTTTGGGATACCTTAGGGCCAACCGACCAAGAGAACTCACACTTTGAGCATTCACCACAGGGATCTTATCTGGAGGAATTACTGGTTGAAAATAATCTGATATACCCAAAGTTTGATGAAGGGGATATTCCCACTTTTAAGGGCAGAGGACCTGGGTCCACCATAGATTATATTTTTGCGAGTATTGTACTGTCTGATAGGGTAAGCGGGTACAGTGTTTACCGGTCAAATTTTAGTGACCATAACCCTGTTACCCTGTCCCTGGCAGACGATTTAAAGAAAAAAGAAAAAAAAACAAGGCAATGGGTAACTTAGACATACGGTCCACTGATCAAGCCCGCCGACTTAAATGGTGTCGGGTGGTTGCTCATGAGTTCCATGACAACTTGGTAGCCCATGTTGGTCCCGAAATGTCTAGCTGTATGACAGAGGGAATTAGTGACAAGGAGGTCCTGATGGCTTTTACTAAAGTTTGTACCCAAATTGATAAGGATCTTAAATCCCCAGGTAAAAAGTGAAAAGGTTGGGGAGAGAAAAGGTTGGGGAGAGATGGTTCGACCATAATTGTTCCGTAGCCCACCGGAAGTTATTGGTCGAATTGAAATCCATCCCATCGGATAAATCAGTTATAGCCAGTTTAAGGTAAACATATAAAGTGGCCTTAAATACCCGGAAGAAGGAAATTAGGGAGGAGGCCTGGAATGAGCTGCTATCTATTGATGTGATTAAAAATAGCGCCAAATTTTGGGCTGTGGTAAATAGGCCCCTTTTCCAGGATTCTCACAATAGTGAACTGGACTGTGGCATCCAGGAACAGGTCTGGTACAACCATTTCAAACAAGTTTATGATGGGGAAGATTCCTGTACTAACCTGGACTTCCACATTGATGAATATGCCCTATCCTTCACGGAGCGATACAAAAGGGGATGATGGACGGAGCGTTTGAACAAATCAAACACTCACCCCCAGTCAACTGATCTGGGTTTAATCCATCACCATTCTTTAGTTCACTCAGCCACCCCAGTTCAGACATGGCTATATGCAAATCAGTCTGACCCTGTGCCTTGTGGGAACAGTCCAGCCCGAACTGCCAAGCCATGTCTTCCCTGGACCGGAAACAAGCATCCTGGGACCGGTTTCGGATTCATAATCCTCATCAGCCAGGCTATCTTGAATCCAGTGGCCAAGTGAACAAGGGACACATGTCTGAGCATACCCTGCCACACTTAGGGTGAACAAAGCGATACAAAAGGGGATGATGGACGGAGCATTTGAACAAATCAAACACTCACCCCCAGTCAACTGATCTGGGTTTAATCCATCACCATTCTTTAGTTCACTCAGCCACCCCAGTTCAGACATGGCTATATGCAAATCATTCTGACCCTGTGCCTTGTGGGAACAGTCCAGCCCGAACTGCCAAGCCATGGCTTCCCTGGACCGGAAACAAGCATCCTGGGACCGGTTTCGGATTCATAATCCTCATCAGCCAGGCTATCTTGAATCCAGTAGCCAAGTGAACAAGGGACTCACGTCTGAGCATACCCTGCCACACTTAGAGCGAACAAAGCGATACAAAAGGGGATGATGGACGGAGCGTTTGAACAAATCAAACACTCACCCCCAGTCAACTGATCTGGGTTTAATCTATCACCATTCTTTAGTTCACTCAGCCACCCCAGTTCAGACATGGCTATATGCAAATCAGTCTGACCCTGTGGCTTGTGGGAACAGTCCAGCCCGAACTGCCAAGCCATGTCTTCCCTGGACCGGAAACAAGCATCCTGGGACCGGTTTCGGATTCATAATCCTCATCAGCCAGGCTATCTTGAATCCAGTGGCCAAGTGAACAAGGGACTCACGTCTGAGCATACCCTGCCACACTTAGGGCGAACAAAGCGATACAAAAGGGGATGATGGACGGAGCGTTTGAACAAATCAAACACTCACCCCCAGTCAACTGATCTGGGTTTAATCCATCACCATTCTTTAGTTCACTCAGCCGCCCCAGTTCAGACATGGCTATATGCAAATCAGTCTGACCCTGTGCCTTGTGGGAACAGTCCAGCCCGAACTGCCAAGCCATGTCTTCCCTGGACCGGAAACAAGCATCCTGGGACCGGTTTCGGATTCATAATCCTCATCAGCCAGGCTATCTTGAATCCAGTGGCCAAGTGAACAAGGGACTCACGTCTGAGCATACCCTGCCACACTTAGGGCGAACAAAGCGATACAAAAGGGGATGATGGACGGAGCGTTTGAACAAATCAAACACTCACCCCCGGTCAACTGATCTGGGTTTAATCCATCACCATTCTTTAGTTCACTCAGCCACCCCAGTTCAGACATGGCTATATGCAAATCAGTCTGACCCTGTGCCTTGTGGGAACAGCCCAGCCCGAACTGCCAAGCCATGTCTTCCCTGGACCGGAAACAAGTATCCTGGGACCGGTTTCGGATTCATAATCCTCATCAGCCAGGCTATCTTGAATCCAGTGGCCAAGTGAACAAGGGACTCACGTCTGAGCATACCCTGCCACACTTAGGGCGAACAAAGCGATACAAAAGGGGATGATGGACGGAGCGTTTGAACAAATCAAACACTCACCCCCAGTCAACTGATCTGGGTTTAATCCATCACCATTCTTTAGTTCACTCAGCCACCCCAGTTCAGACATGGCTATATGCAAATCAGTCTGACCCTGTGCCTTGTGGGAACAGTCCAGCCCGAACTGCCAAGCCATGTCTTCCCTGGACCGGAAACAAGCATCCTGGGACTGGTTTCAGATTCATATGCCTCATCAGCCAGGCTATCTTGAATCCAGTGGCCAAGTGAACAAGGGACTCACGTCTGAGCATACCCTGCCACACTTAGGGTGAACAAAGCGATACAAAAGGGGATGATGGACGGAGCGTTTGAACAAATCAAACACTCACCCCCAGTCAACTGATCTGGGTTTAATCCATCACCATTCTTCATGGAGGCTGAGGTAACTAAGGCTATACTGTTAATGACGAGCAATAAGGCACCGGGGCCGGACGTCGTGCCGGCTGACCTTTTCAAATCCGAGATTAAGACATGGTCATGGATTTTGTATAATGTCTTTGTCAATGGCTGTCATCTGGGCCTGCCTAACACTTGGGCAAAATCGGTCATAGTACCTATCTTTAAAAAAGGTAATAGAGGGGACCCTAGCTGTTACCGCCCTATATCCCTTACCGCTCAGCCCTCCACAGGGCTTGGTCGCCCCACTCACTGCTGCCGCTCCTGCCTGCCTTTGCCGCCTCCTGCCTGCAGATTCCTTCGCTCGCTGCCCGCTGCTCCTGGGAATTTCCCGCTGCTCCTGGGAATTTTCCGCTGCCCGCTGCTTCTTGGAATTTCCCGCCGCTGCCTCCCTGCGGCCCCGCCCCCCCTGTGATTCCATTCGCCGCCCCGCTCCCGCCACCCAGCTGCTCCTCCCTCCCGGCTCCTTACTTATGACGCACCAAGAGCGACCGCGCAGCGGACGCGTGCAGCGGGAGCACCGATTAAGCGCCGAAGGTGCGCCAAAGGTAAGCCCGTCTGCGCCCGTCCGCGCCTGGACCGCGCCCAGCGCCAGGACCCCTGGCCCTCCCCGCCGAGGCAAGACGACCCGACTGACCTACGATGCCGCCACTCTCAACGCACTCAATGCCGGCCGGACCCACGCCTGCTGCCGAGCCACCCAGAGACGCACCCACGGACCCTTTACCTGCTGCACCTGCAAGTTCACCTGCCTCCGAACCTGCCCCGCACCCGCCAAGACAAACACCAGCAGCAACCACCTCAAGTGCATCCTGATCAACACCCGCTCCATCCACAGACACGCCGTGGAACTCTGGAACCTCCTCGACGCTACATCACCAGACGTCGCCTTCCTCACGGAAACCTGGATGAACGCCTCCTCTGCACCCGACTTCGCCATCGCCATCCCGGACGGGTACAAGATCATCAGGAGGGACCGCATCAACCAGACCGGAGGTGGCATCGCCATCGTCCACAGGAACACCATCCGCATCATGACCGACGCCAACGACTCCTTCGCCGCAGCCGAACATCTCCACTTCCAGATTCACACCGACCCTAAGACAACCCTCAGAGGCACCCTCGTCTACAGACCCCCGGGACCACGCACACAATTCAGCGAATGCATCACAGACTTCATCAGCCCGCACGCCCTCCCCTCCACTGACTACATCCTCTTCGGGGACCTCAACTTCCACCTGGAGAACAACAAGGACCGCAACACCACCGCCCTGCTGGAAAACCTCGCCATCCTCGGACTCAAGCAACTGGTCAACACCCCCACCCACTACACCGGCCACACGCTTGATCCCGTCTTCTCTTCCAGCAAGTACATCACCTTCAGCCACGCCACCGGACTCCACTGGACCGACCACAGCTGCGTCCACTTCAGCTTCAAAAGATCCACGACTCACCACCACCCGCAACAGGTACCTCAAAGGAATTGGAGCAAGATCACCGCAGACCAGCTCACCACCTCCCTCAGCCAGCGCTCACCCGCCAACACAACGGACCCCAACGAAGCAGCCCGCAACTTCACACAGTGGCTGACCGCCTGCGCCGACGACCTCGCGCCACTAAAGAACCCTCCCAGCAGACCCAGAAGCAAGAAGGCATCCTGGTTCACCGATGACCTCAAGGACTCCAAGAAAACCTGCTGCACCCTCGAGAAAGCCTGGCTCCTCGACCGGACCACCGACAACATGACCGCCCTCAAACACGCTACCCGCAAGCACCACCAGCTCATCCGCACCACCAAGAAGAAATCCCTGAAGGAACGACTGGACAACAACGCCCACGACAGCAAAGAGCTCTTCACTATCGTCAAGGAGTTCTCCAACCGCAGCACCGGCACCAACGACATCACTCCGTCACAAGACCTCTGCGACTCCCTCGCCTCGTTCTTCCACCGCAAGATCGCCGACATCCACAACAGCTTCGGTGCCCCACCCACGCACCCAACCGTCGAACCAACGCCCCCCACCGCCACCCTTAGCACCTGGACCACGGTGACCACCGAAGACACAGCCCGCACGATGAACACCATCCACTCCGGATCACCGACCGACCCCTGCCCACACCACGTCTTCAACAAGGCCGACTCCACCATCGCACCCCAACTCCAGAACATCATCAACGCCTCCTTCAACACCGCCACCTTCCCGGAGAGCTGGAAGCACGCCGAGATCAGCGCCCTCCTGAAGAAACCTACAGCGGACCCCACCGATCTCAAAAACCTCCGCCCCATCTCGCTCCTCCCTTTTCCTGCTAAAGTCATCAAGAAGATCGTCAACAGACAGCTGACCGCCTTCCTCGAGACGAACGGGTCCCTCGACCCCTCGCAGTCCGGCTTCAGAGCCAACCACAGCACCGAGACCGCCATCATCGCAGCCACCGACGACATCCGGACCCTGCTCGACAAGGGGGAAACAGTGGCCCTCATCCTCCTGGACCTCTCCGCTGCGTTCGACACGGTCTGCCACCGCACCCTAGTCCAGCGCCTCAGCAACATCTGTATCCAAGAGAATGCACTGGAGTGGATTATTTCGTTCCTCGCCGGAAGAACACAAAGAGTCCGCCTCCCCCCGTTTTGCTCCGAGGCCACCAAAGTCATCTGCGGCGTCCCGCAAGGATCTTCACTCAGCCCCACCCTCTTCAACATCTACATGAAACCTCTCGCAGCCATCGCACGACAGCACAACCTCAACATCATCTCTTACGCCGACGACACCCAGCTGATCCTCTCCCTCACCAGAGACCCCGACACCGCCACAACCTGCCTACATGAAGGGATGAAAGACGTCGCCGAGTGGATGAAGGACAGCCGCCTGAAACTGCACTCGGACAAGACGAAAGTCCTCATCCTGGGATCTTCGCCCTCCGCCTGGGACGACTCCTGGTGGCCCCCAGCCCTGGGCACCGCACCCAAGCCAACCGACCACGCACGCAACCTGGGCTTCATCCTGGACCCCTCCCTCTCGATGACCAGACAAGTCCACGCCGTCTCCTCATCGTGCTTCAACACCCTGCGTATGCTTCGCAAGATCTTCCGCTGGATCCCGACCGAGACCAGGAAGACTGTCACCCAGGCACTTGTCACCAGCCGACTGGACTACGGAAACGCCCTCTACGCCGGAACCACAGCCAAGCTACAGAAAAGACTCCAGCGCATCCAGAACGCCTCCGCCCGACTCATCCTGGACATGCCACCGACGCAGCCACATCTCCAGCCACCTGAGGAACCTGCACTGGCTCCCCGTCGACAAGAGGATCACGTTCCGGCTCCTCACCCACGCACACAAGTCTCTCCATGACCTGGGCCCCAAGTACCTCAACGACCGCTTGACCTTCTACACGCCCACCCGCCAGCTACGGTCCACCAGCCTCGCCCTCGCAGCCGTACCACGCATCCGAAGAGCCACCGCCGGAGGAAGATCCTTCTCTTACCTGGCTGCCAAGACTTGGAACTCCCTCCCCATCCACCTTCGGCTGACCCAGGACCATCTCGCCTTCAGGAAACAACTCAAGACCTGGCTGTTCGAGCAGAGCATACCCCTCCCCCAAGCGCCTTGAGACCCTCCCGGGTGAGTAGTGCGCTATACAAATGGCATGATTGATTGATTGATTGATTGATTGAATCCTCAGTCAAGGTTTTGGGAAGGGTGGTGTTAAGTAAATTAACTGACTGGTTGGAGGAGACGGGTACACTCTCAGCCCTGCAGTACGGTTTTAGAAAGGGGATGGGCACAATAGATCAATGTTTAAATTTGCAATTATTAATTGGGAAATAGACAGTTGCCAAGAAGGGTGCACTCTACTTGGCTTTTATGGACCTGTCCTCGGCCTTTGACCGTGTGAACAGGTCCAAAATGTGGCCCATGCTCCTTATCCTAGGAATTGACAAAAATATTGTCTATTTCCTAGCTGATTTACATAGAGACTTATCTGCCACCGTGAGGTACGATCAGGGGGGCAACTGTACTGAAGGAATTCCTGTTGTTAATGGAGTTAGGCAGGGGTGCATTCTGGCACCTCTGCTTTTTACCTTATATATCAACAATTTGGATTCCACTGTGTGTGCCTCATGTAAAGACAGTCCCCGTGATGGTGAATGAATGATTCCGGCACTCCTCTATGCGGACGATGCCGCTTTGCTAGCCAGAACTGCGGCGGGACTGCAACTACTCTTAAATTCCTTTACGGCCTTCATGAGATCATTGGACCTTACTGTAAATTTTTCTAAATCTCATGTAATGGCAATTGGACATGGAACTACTAGGATAAAAACGCTTCATTGTGAGGGTAACACATTAACCAGGGTATCCACCTTCCCATATTTGGGGGTCCTATTTGATGATCAAGGCTCCTGGGGAGCTCAAATTTTAGCAAAAAAGAATGTCCTGATAAGAGCCACAGCGGGAGTTCTAGGCTTCGCTCGCAAACTTGGCGCCAGACCAATAAAGGCCCTTCTCCAGATATACAGAGCCAAATGTGTATCTCTTGCAATGTACGGGGCTGACTTGTGGGGCATCAGGAATGTGAAGTCCATTCAGATGGTCGAAGACAAGTTTCTTAAGAAAGTTCTATCTGTCCCGCAATCAACAGCCAGTTACATTGCCCATCAAGAATGTGGCATAGATTTTGTAGAAGAGACTGTTGCTGCGGCACCATTGTTAAAATGGATAGCAACCTGATTAAACCCAGAGCTGGTGCTAAATCACGAAATTATGAAAGCCAGTATGGCACTTGATCATGGACGCAGCATTCCCTGGCTTAACTATGTCCATAATCTATCAGTGAAGCTGGGGAGACCAGAACTATATAACTCACCAGATAGGTTGACGAGGGGGGACACAAAATGGACCAACTAAATGTATCGGCAAATAACAACCGTGGCAAGAGAGGAGATGGAATTAGCCAAACCAACAGTAAGGGCTCATCAACTGCGAAAGACCACCCTGTCCTTGGAACCATATCTGCATATTGTCACAAACCCCAATCACCGATTCCTGTTGACTAGATTTAGACTAGATCAATTTCATTTTCTCCTTGGTGATGTACCAGGGTGGAAGAGGGTTGAAGATCTTGGGGCTTGCACATGTGACAATTTCTCTGGGCAGGATATTATGCACTTTATGTTTTTTTGTGAGCACCTTATGGTTATTCGGAAACGATTTATATTCCCAATTTTAGCAAAACAGGGTTTTGTACAAGTTAGGCCAGCCCTACTTTACCTCCAGTTATTGTCAAATGTATTTGACATTTTTAATATTGCTAATTTTTTGTCTGCAGATGTAAGAATCAAGGATTAATTAAGGCCAAATTGTGTTTACTGTTATTAATTGGTGTGTCCTGATGTAATTCACCCAAACTATTTTTTATTGTCTTACGAATGTAAATATTCGGATACTTTTTAAGCATATTTATATGTAAATCATGTTTTTTTTAATTTCTATTGAAATTGTATGGTTTTAGCATGCTTTTATGGTTTGCACATAAACCGAATAAAGTAAACTTGACTGACTGACCTTGAAAATAATCTCCTAAGGAAGAATAATGGAAAGAGGATACATCTCGTGCTCTAACATCAGAGACACGGTTGATAGATACCAAACGAAAAAATAGTGAACTTTACAAATATATGTTTGAGGGATAAATCAGCCTCTTCTGGCCATGAAATAAAAAACACAATACGAATGGTCTTCCATCCGCTCTGACGAGTTCTGCAGAGATTGTCGAACTGTAGGTATTAATTGTGTAATAGGCTTTCCCTTGTGAAGCCAAGAGGCTAGGAAACTAACTAACAAGGTTACATTTGCTGAAAGGGGATCTGAATCCCTGTACAAACACCGCCTACACCAGACTTACCCAGCTGGCTTGTGCACTCTTGCTGTGCCGAAGCTCAGGATTGTTGGACAAACCGGACAGGCTCCTCTGAAATCCTCCATGCTATGAGGGTTAGGGAGCCCTCTAGAATGAGATTGTGATGAAGGCCCCGAGGGTTGGGAAGCAAATTGGTGAATGGAAGAATCCACATCTGACTCTAAGGCAAGATCTGGGGCAGCAGAGAAAATCATTCTCCCGTTCCAAGCATCTAAGTAACTTAGCCACCAGAGGAGTTCTTCCTTGGATTCTGAATCCAGTGTTACCGGATCTGGGTAACCTAACGCTTTGCACAGATGACAATGGAAGAAGCCAGAAGACCCACCAGACGAGCTGGCAATCTGAGGAAACACAGAGGAAGAGACAAAGCGTGAAGTATCTCCTTTTTTATTAGATCCAAATTTTGATGAGGGAGTTGCAGAATTGACCGAGAAGTGTCTATGACAAAACCTAGAAATTACAGACATTATGATGGAACCAGAGAAGACATTTGAACATTTATTAGGAACCCTAGCCTTGATAAAAGATCTTGACAGAGATGTTGGTGACTAAGTCAGAAACAATTTCCCTTTGGGTTATTTAAAGCATACTCTCATGAATACACACCACTTACATATGCTTCTACTAACACTACCAGCAATCATAGCAGGAGCCAAAAGCTAATATAAAAATGTTTTATTAAATGGATCCTTAATTAGTGTTTAAAAGTTCAAAATACAACATAGATAATACATCAAATGTCAATACAACATATTACAATAATCCTCATAAAATTAAAAGAAACTGGGAGAATATAATTCATCACAAGATTCTGAACATATGAAGCACACCAAGTACATGAATCAAAAATCATAAAGGGTTCAACACTTATTGATATTATGTTGTTATTTTATCAATGGGAACCCATTTGGCTTGGTGTTAAACACAAGTAGCGATGCGTTTCGGTGGTATAGTGTGGTCCAACCACTTTCTTCAGGCTTAAAGATACAATACGGTGTCTCGCAACACTTTCATCAAAATTGATGATGAAGAATTATAAAAGGGGATCTGTTTCCTCCCAAACAGTGTATCTTCACTCTCATGGATTCCTCAGTCATAACTGGACTGGAAACGAGGAAGAACTCTCACTTCTATCCTTTGATAAAATCAATAGGTGTACAGCCACTGATGACTCTGGCTCAAGATAAAAATTATATTAAACATGATCTCCAGTACCTGTCACAAGGCTTCTATTGGTAACCACTAGTCTTTGTCACACAGCCGGTTGCCGGGACTCAACAGCCTCATGGGGTGCTCCAGACGTTATTTGTTTAAAAAGAGATTTAGGTGAGCCAGGAGACAAGACTTGTCCTGAGCCATGATTAAGAAATCATCGAGATAGACAATGAGTCTTACACCCTGACTTCTGAGGAAGGCTACTACTGATTTGAGAATCTTGGTGAAACACCAAGTGACTGAAGAGTGATCAAAAGGTTGAGGTTTGAATGGAAAAAGGACTTTCCCCACTGAAATTGAAGAAACTTCCTGTAAGTTGGATGAACAGTAACTGTCAAGTAAGTGTCTTGAAGATTTATATGCACTAACCAATCATCTTGAAGAAGTAGATCTCTGAGAAGAAGAATGGTCTGCATCTTGAAATTATGGTATACCACAAAGTTGTTGAACACCTTTAGATTGATGACTGGACAATACTTTTTTAGAATTAGGAAAATGGAGCTGAGGAAACCTGATGGATCGAAAAGTAGTCTTTTCTGTAGCCTGTTTTGAGAGAAGGGATTGCACTTCCTCCTGCACAAGGAGAAACTGATCCTGTGAGAAACAAAGAGGATGGGTAAGATGACAGTGCGCTGAATCTGATTTAGATCTGTGCAATAACCCTGAATAGTCTGAATCACCAAAGCATCTGACGTTAGAGACAACCAAACATCTAGACAATATGCTAACTTACCTCGTACAGGAGGAAGGCAACAATTGGAAGTTCTTAAGTGAGAACTGATCTCCTTTGGCTCTGTATCCTCTGTTCCAATGGCGGGGGAAGAAATGGGGTTTGTACTCCTGATAATATTCTTGTTGGGAGCCTTGATTATAGGAGCATATGTGGAGGAATTGATCCCTGGAAGAATAACATCCAACAATGCGACTCCTACCTTTGCTGGCCCTGCCAAAAACCAGAGAAAAGAAGTTCTTCTTCAAAGAAAACTGGGCTTTGTTAATGGTAGCAAAAGTGGAAACATATTTGCCCATTTCCTTTATGAAGGAATCTCAAAACAAAAGACCATTAGCCTGAGGTCCCTCTTATTTAGTGGCTAGGCTCCTCAGCTTTGGATTTATTTTTAGAAAAAGGGTTTTACGTCTTCTTGTGAAATGTAAGCATTTGTATTGCCAAACATGCATATGGCATGCTGAGCTCAATTAAACAGGGTGTCAGGGTCTACCTGTTCCCCTTCCAGCTTTGCCTCCCCAGCTAAAGCCAGAATCCTGGTCAATGGGCCCACTAGATCCAAAATCCTGTCCTGGCAATTAGACCAGGCTCTATCGGCTCCTTTCTTATGGTCTTTTCCAAATTTAGTAAAAAATAATAACATATTTGGTTCAATAATAGGAGTATCAGCCAATTTATTGGGAAGGGAGGGACAAAGTCATTCTGACTTGAATTTATTTATGGAGGACATATCCAAGGAGTGTCTTAAAAAAAAGAAACATATTGCGACACATGGTCAGAAGGGACCACTCTGTGGCATTTGGGTGATGGATTAAAACAGGGTGAAACTTAGGTTCTCCTAAATGATCTACAAGATCATTGGACACTGGGTGGGACATACCATCTGAAGGAGAAACTCTATCCCTTTTTCTCCAGAGGCCCATTATCAGAGAGGTCATCAATGACATTGAAATTAGCCCTGTTATAATCCAATTTGCCGTCATCATCAATATCAGTGTCCTGTTAGCTAGTGACATTAAGGGGGAAGGAAGGGAGTCTCGAAAAAGTAACCTTTCGGGTGGGAGGACCAATCTTGATAGAAACGCTTTTTAAAAAGAAACTCTGACGTGCAGCACATTTCTTTCCTATTTTAGAAGGAACCTCATTGGGGTTATGCAGCAAGAAAAGAGGGCTTGTTTCTCTCAGTCAAGATAATTATTGATACTCTTATTAGCTACACTATTGTGATGTAATGTAGTAGTTCTTTCCAAGGGTTTTCAGGGTAATTATATTTTTTCTTTTGGTTGCTGTGTCTATTAAAGCAATGAAGAAAGCATAATATGAGCCTCCAGTCTTGTAATAAAATTAAGCAGTACAGTAAGCATGTGCCAGAAGATCCCACGATGTAAACAACTGCTAATGGACTCTCATATCTCTATCTCGTTAAGTAGCTGACGAACATGTTCAAGTAGCGGCTTCTTTTACCTTCTTGCATCCAAATCCATGTGGTCCATAATCCCATCAATAAAACAGCATGCAGAGAGAAGGCTATTTAACCTGCTCCTAAAGTACCAGAAATCCGCTGACTTCCAGAGAAGGTACCCCTGGATCAGGGCTATAACGCAGGGTGTGAGGGGGCCAAAACCGAATGTTAGAAAGTGGTGGGCATCTTATCACAACGGAATCTCAACATACTCATTAAACCACTTACCAATAATTAGACAGCTCATGTAAGCACATTCCATGGCTTAAAATATATATGTGAGCCTATCTATATGCTTTCCACAACAAGACTTCCTAACTCAGGCATGATGGTCACAAAATCTAGCAGGAACAATTGCTATAAACTGAAAATGGGAACCAGGATGTCAGACGCCTTGCCTGGGATATAAGAAATGGGTATGATACATGATGAGGGGTGGCAGGAAACAGTGACATCCCCAAGAGTAGTTGCCATCTCGGCGCGCCTGCGACTCATACAGCTTAAGGTTCTTCACAGGGTCTACATAACGGGACCCCAACTGATTCGCATGGGAGTGACTGGAGTGGGGGACTGCAGGAGAGGGTGCGCTCAGTTAGGCACCTTTTTCCACATCATCTGGGATTGTGCTCACATCCAATCCTACTGGATTAAGATACACGAGGCAATTAGTGAGGTGCTTGAAATTTCTCTCCGCCCAGAAGCACATAGATGCCTTCTCAACATCTGGGAGCCCACTGACTTGAACACATATCATACACTATGGGTCACTCTAGGGCTTACAACAGCAAAAAGGAAGATAGCACGGCTCTGGGAGCTACTCACACACCTACCCTGTCAGACTGGAAAAAAGACCTTGACTTGTGCATGTTCAGGGAGATAATGGTATACACTGCTCGGGGTTGCTCCCAGAAATGGCCCAAGATCTGGAACCCATGCAATTCCTACAGGGGAAATATTTGTAACCCTCCCAATGACAATGATTTTGATGTTGCCTCTTTCCCATGACTTCCTATTGAGACAACTGTTATTGATGATTGTTGAATATCTCCGCAGTCACGACCTTTACTTAATCCTATGTACTGTACGTATATATCAATGACTTAATAAAAATAATTATAAAAATAAAAATGGGTAAAAAGGGTTAAAAATGTTACTGTCTGTATCCATTGCTATCAACTAGAAAATAATAGTAAGAGTACAATCATCGGGCCCATCGTGATGCCAGGGCATCCTCAGCCATATCCAATTGCATTTTCCCACGGGATTTCACTGTTAAGACCTAAAGTTTGTAACGTGAAGATCCAGAACACGTCTCACAATTTGCTTCCATCAGCTTAATCTTTGCCCCCCCCCTTGCCAACAATTGTTTTTATAATTAGCCATTTTATATTCTCTGGTGGATGTTCCTGTTCTAGAAAGTGTTTCACCATAGGGGCAGTTAGATTCCTTCTTTTGGTAGCAGATCTGCTTTCTGTCAAATGGATGTAAAATCTCCGGTCCATCTAACCTACATATTGCTTGGCCACAAGAGCATATCAGATGATATATAACATTCTGTCTTTTGCAGTTTGTCATAGTACGCATATTTACAGTATATCCATTATTGGTGTGGGTGTCTGTTTCTATGACACTCTCAGAGACCAGGAATTGTCCACATTTAAAATCACCCTTGATGGTGTTGGACCTGGCCATTCTGGCAGGTTTATTCCCCAACCTTTCGCGGTTTGGCCTCCTGTTTTTGACTTCTTTATTGCTGGTTTTAGGACTCTGGGCACTTTACTACTGCTAACCAGTGCCAAATTGCAAATGCCCCCTGAGTAAATTGTATTGGTGATTGGTTTATCTAAGATTGGCATATTTCATTTACTAATAAGTCCCTAGTAATGTGTAGCAGCTGTGCCCATGGTCTGTAAATCAAATATTACTAGCAGGCCTACAGCACTGTTTGTGCCACCCACCAGTAGCCTTGCAAACATATCTCAGACCTGCCATTGCAGTGCCTGTGTGTGCAGTTTTGAACTGCCATGTCGACTTGACAAGTGCATCCACTTGCCAGGCCCAAACCTTCCCTTAAATTAAATGTAATTCACCCATAAGGTAGGCCTAAGGCAGCCCCATGGGCAGGGGCAGTGTACTGGGGGGTTTTACATGTCCTAATATTGACATACTGCTAATTGTATTTTTCAATAATACAAGGCCTGTCTTTCCCACAGGGTAACATGGGGATTGCCTTAAAATATCTTTTAAGTGTAATTTCCCATTGGGAACAGAAAGAGATTTGGGGCAGAATTCCCAAAAGTAATCAGAGACAAAATCCTAACTTTACGACTTTCGGTATTCACAAAAGACACTTAGGATTCCTAACTTCACTACTCCTTAATTCCTTTTTGTGAATACGGAAAGTAGTAAAGTTAGGATTTTGTCTCAGTTTAGGAGTAGTAAAGTTAGGAATCCTAACTTTACTACTCCTAAAAGTTGTGAAGTTAGGATTTTGTCTCAGATTACTTTTGTGAATCAGGCCCTCGGAGTTTGGGGTGTCTGAACTGACAATTTAAAAATGCATCTTTCGATGAAGTTGATTTTTAAATTGCGTGTTTGAAAATGCTCTTTTAAAAGCAGACATTTTCTTGTTTAACTATTCTGTGCCTCTGCCTGTTTGAACAATCCACGTCTGGGTTGACTGACAGTTTGGCTCTTGTGCATGCACTCCAAACAATCACACAAAGGGGCTGAGATGAGCCCTGCATGTCCTGATGGCCTATCACCAGGCTGATGGGTCTTCCCAAGCTAAAAGGGTGGGAGAAGTTGTCACTGACACATGAATAGGGCTGTGCCTGTACTCACTCCCCTGTAGTGTGTCTGGAGCCAGGTCAGGGAAAGGCAGGGTCTTGTGCACTGCAAAGACTTTCCTTTGACATTTGCCTACTTCAAAGGAAGAAAGGGGTATAGTATTGGACCCCTGACACCATAACTTTGGAACACTTCTGGAATGAGGACTTTGACAAGAAGAAGAGCTGAATTGCTGTCAGGAGGGACTGCCACTTGGATCTGTTGCTTTGTAGTTTGGCCTGCTGCTGCCGCTTCTGTCTTGGGCAGTGAAAGGCCCGGACTGGTTTCTGCATCCTGCTTTCCTTTTTCCCCAAGGGCTTGAATAGACCTTGACTCCTGTTAAAAGTCTCACGGATATCAAAGACTTCATTCACGTCTTGTTGCCAGCACTTGGACTCTAGTGCTGTGAGTCCTGGGTTAACAGGAGGCGCTAAAACCAGTCCTGGGACTGTGGAACTGTGCGGTTGTGCTGGAACAGCAAGAAAAGCAATCCCAACATCGTTACCGATACCGCCGCCTGTACCTAAGCCATGGTCACCGCTCGTGAGGAGTACAACGCATCGACCGCGAGACCAGTCGTACTAACCTCGATTTCACGGAGTTCGATCTGCAACGCGTGTGACTTGAAGTATACATCGACTTCTGCACCGACTTTCGAACCGATGCCAACAATGCCTCACCTTCGGACTACATCGCAAGGTCCACGAGGCCTCTTTATTTCCTAGGTACTGTTTTGCGGGTCTTCCTGAGGCCGTATCCAGTCTGACCTCCCTTGCGGTCGGACTGAACTGTTGGATTTGATGGTCACAACACTGTCATAGCCCCAGTTGGAGACATTGACTTCAAGCAACATTATTTGGAATTTATTCTTGTAAAAATCATATATTTACTTGTGTATGTTGGCTCTTTATCATTTTGGTCTTATTTTTTCAGATAAATATTGGCTAGTTGTCTAAACTGGTGGGGACTCATTTTGTAGGATTTTCACTTTGTTACTGTGTGTGTATGTACAAATGCTTTACACATTGCCTCTAAGATAAGCCTGACTGTTCATGGCAAGCTACCAAGGTAACACCCTTACCCTGATAAGAGTGAGGGTCCCTAATTGGACATGCATCAAACCACTGTCAACTAGAGACCCGATTTCTAACAATGGGATTAACACCATCTATGTTTTTTTAAATGAAATTGGTACTCGTCGTAACCCAGGATCTCACTAAGTTATCATACAGGTTTTTGTTGCAGCGATGTTGCTTTCTCATTAATGTCTTATGATGCATACTCATTTAGGATCCCTTGTTTCCTTCTCTTGCCGCAAAATAAGGTCTCTGTCATAAAATCTTGCTTTTGTGTAGGCCCTTCTTACTAGTCTTCTATGGTAACCTTGTGCACAGAACTACGCTCTCATAATTGTTGCCTTGTCATTATAGTCTACTAAATTAGTGCAATTGCATCTCAGTCTGAGGAGCTGGCTAAAAGGCTGGCAACTGTTGAAATGTAGATGTGTGTTACGTACGGTAGGATTCACAAACTGATCTACATCCAGTTTACCATCTTTGTTATATCCATATATCCCCAAATTCTACCTCATGCAGGCTTATATTTGCTGTGAACCTTACATCTTGGTTGCATAAATTGATCCATTCAATAAACTCATAAAAAGTTTCTTGTTCCCCTTCCCAAATGAAAAAAATGTCATCAATAACGTGACCAAAATTTCTCTGACTCAAAAAATGGGACTACCTCATTGTGAATATTTCTGCCTCAAAATCACTCATGAAGATGTTGGCTACGGCGGGTGCACAGGATGCTCCCATACTGACTCTGTTATCCTGAAGAAATAAATCTTCACCAAATTAAAAGGTGTTTTCTTGTAAGACACTCTTTACACAGTCCACTATGAATATGCGAGGGGCTTCTTTCAGGTGACACTGTCTGAATTAGTCTACTACAAAGATGGCTGCATCTTGGGGGATGTTACTATATAATGCTTCAATATCTAGGGTGACAGGAATCTCATTATTTTTATTGTAAGTGAAGCCAGCAGCAGATGTTATCATACGTCTAGGGTCTTTAATGTAGGATTTTAAACAAGGTACCATGGGCCGTAAAAATGAGTCCTCATACTTCGATAAGGGTTCAGTCACAGACCCTATTGTGCCGACAATGTTCATTAAAGGTGGATCCTGTTGATTTTTAAGAATTTAGGCACCCAATAGATGCTTGATATGTAGGGGTTGTTAGCATGAAGAGATATGTATGCTTTTGAACATATGAATCCCTCATCAAGGGCTTCAGGTTCAATGTATATTCAATGGCATTCAGCTTGTGGGGTGAGTGGTGATACTCATGTGGTGCTCCATGTTGCTCAGCATTAATTTCATCTACTGCACATAACAGTCGGTGTCCATGAGTGTGATGCCCTTTCCTTTGTCCCTATTTTTTACTGTGACTTTCTTATTTTGAAACAAAGTACACATATATATAATTTTTGAAGACGGAATGCTAACAATATACTGTAAGGTTAGAAGGGGCATATTTCTTGTATTGTACAGTGGAATAGCATCCAGACAAGAAGAGTGGTGTAGAGTGGAGTACAGTAGAGAGACATACAGTGGAGTGGCATTGACTGCAGTGGTGTAGAGTTAAGTGGAATACAGTAGAACAGCATACAATGGAGTGCTGTAGAGTGCAGTAGCGTAGAGTAAAATGGCGTAGAGTGGAGTTATGTAGAGTCAAGTGGCGTAGAGTGGAGTGGCATATAGAGGAGTGGCGTAGAGTGGAGAGTGGAGTAGCGTACAATGAAATTGCATATAGTATAAAGCATTCACTAAAATAGCGTACAGTGGAGTAGCATAGAGTGGAGGGTTGTACAGTAGCATACTGTACACTGGAGTGCCATTGAGTTGAGTGGAGCAAATTCGAATTGCATAGAGTGGAGTGGCATATAGTGCAGTGGCGTAGATTTAAGTGTGTATATAGTGGAGTAGCGTACAATGGAGTGGCATACAGTGGAGTGGGGTAGAGTGGTGTGGAATAGGGTTGAATACCGTAAAGTTCAGTCATGTAGACTGTAGTTGGGTACATATAGTGGAATGGCGTAGTGTGGAATAGGGTACAGTGGAGTGACGAACAGTGGAGCGGCATAGAGTGTAGTGTGGTAGAGTGAAATAGCGTACGGTACAGTAGCATAGAGTGCAATGGCATAGAGTGGAGCTGTGTACAGTGGAGTGAGGTACACTGTAGTGGCATACAGTACAATAACAAAGAGGAGTGATGTACAGCAGAGTGGTGTGGAGTGGAATAGCATAAAGTGGAGTTGCATACAATGGAATATTGTAGAGTGGATTAGCATAGAGTCAAGTAGAGTGTCGGTTAGTGTAGCAGCGTAGAGCGGAGTATGGTACAGTGGCGTAGAGTGGGATAAAGTGTATTAGAGTGGAGTATAATGGAGAGGAGTACACTGGAGTGGGATAGCATATAGTGGAGAAAAGTAACAGAGTGGAGTGTCGTGTTCTCGACTATAGTGGTGTGGAGTGCAGTAGAATGGAATGGAGTGGTGTAGCATATAACGGAGTAAAGTCTCATAATTTGGAGCATTGTGTTGTACAGTAGTGTAGTGATGTCTCAAACAGGATTGGAAATTGATGTAGACAACAGGGTAAAGTGGCATACAGTTGAATAGAGTACAATGGCATAGAGTGACGTAGAGTAAAGTGGCATACAGTGGAGTAGAGTGGAGTACTGTGTCAGAGTGGAGAAAAATGGGATGCAGTGGCATACAAAGAGATGCATACAGGGATAAACAGGAGTATAGTGGTGTACAATGGCATACAGTATAGTACAGTGGAGTGTAGGGTATAGACTGGAGTAAAGTTTCGGAAAGTGGCATACAATGTAGTAGAATGTTGTTGCATAAAGTACAGCAGTGAGTCAAACAGTGAAGTTGCGTAGAGTAGATTGTTGTACAATAGCGTAGAGTGAGGTAAAGTCTTGCACAGTGGAGTTTAGTGTAGTCGTGTAACGTAGTGTGGAGTAAAGTATAATAGGGTGTATTGGTGTGTCGTAGAGCAGAGTGATATGGAGTGTAGTGGAGTACCGTAGGTAGTAAACTGTTATAAATTGGAGTTGGGCCTCGTACAGTAGATGGAATGTTGTATCGTGAAGTATAGAAAAGGGTTGTATACTGGAATAGAGTGTTGTGCAAAGAGTATAGAAGCGTAGAGTGGAGCATAGAGTTGGACGGGGAGTTTATGGGATAGAGTGGAGTAGAGTGTCAAAGTGTAGTAGTCTTCTTTTATAGTGGAGCTATATAGAGTGGAGGAGTGTCGTGCAGTGGAGCTGCGTGGAGTGGGGTGGCAAAGAGTGGATTACCGTACAGTGAAGTAGCATACACTAATATTGCGAACAGTATAGTAGCATTCACTGAAATAGCACCAAAATAAAGTGGTGTATCCTAGAGATAAGGGTCATACCCTGGAGTGCTGTAGAGTTGAGTGGCGTAAATTGGAATTGCGTAGAGTGGAGTAACATATTGTGAAGTGGGGTATAGTGGAGCAGCTTATAGTGGAATAGCATACAGTGGAGTGTGGTAGAGTGGAGTGGCAAAGGGTGGAATAGCGCAGAGTTCATTCATGTAGTGTAGTTGCGTACAGGGGAATAGCATATAGTGGAATGGCGCAGAGTGGAATAGGGTACAGTGGCATGGTGTACAGTGGAATAACGTACAGTAGAGTGGTGTAGATTAGCATAGCATAAAGTGGGCTGTTCTAGAGTGGATTGGCTTAGAGCGGAATGGCATACAGTAGAATAGCGTACATTTGAATCGCAAAGAGCACGAGTGGCATAGAGTGTACTGTGGTAGAGTGGAATAGCGTACAGTGGAGTATCGTAGAGCGCAGTCACGTACAGTTGAGCGGTGTACAGTGGAGTGAGGTACATATTAGTGGCATACAGTACAATAGCGTACATTGCAGTGGCATAAAGTGGAATAGCATAGAGTGGATTGGTGTACAGTGGAGTGGTGCAGAGTGCAGTGGCATGGAGTGGGTACGGAGGAGTAACACATAGTGGAATACCGTACAGTGAAGTGTAGAAGGGTGAGTGGCATTGAGCGTAGTGGTGTACAGTGGAGTGTTATAGAGTGGTGTTGGGTATAGTGAATTAGCATACATTGAGGTGGCATAGCATAGAGGTGAGAAAGTGGTTATAAATTTGAGTAGTGTCTCATACAGTAGTGGAGTGCCATGTTGTATAGTGTAGTAAACTGTAGTAGAGTGCTATACAATAGAGTGTATAAGCATCAGGTATACTAGAGTGGCATAAAGTGTAGTAGGGTTTTGTAGAGTGGAGTTGTATAGAGTGAAAGAGAGTAAACTGGAGTGGCGTAGAGTGGAGTCCCATACAGTGGGATAGTATACACTGGAGTAGCGTATAGTGTAGTAGAGTATAGGAGAGTTACTTACATAAACAAAAAGAATCCAACTAAGGTCAGAGGGGAGTGTTCACCACAGTAGTGTGGGAGCACTTAGTGTTTTGTAAAATACCCCTCACACACCAAAAGGCCCCTTGGTGTCATGCTTCATCATCGGGGTCTTCGCACCCCTCTATCAGGATGCGGCATGCTACGACCTACGACTACGCTGTAGCACTTTTTAGTTTGACTATATGTGGTGCATGTGTGTGGGGATGTTATTCTGCGAGTGGTGGGACGTGGTGGAAGGTTAAAAAGTACCTGGCTCGTGAGTATAATGAAATTTTTTTTATTTCTAACTCCGGCTGGTACTGTTAAAAGAAGTGCAGTGCGAGGTCAGGTCTGTCGTGTTATTGGACAGGACCTCAGGGCTCCTTCTTCAGGACGGGGGCACAACTTCCCCACCTTACTCACGTTTCATTAATATTACCAAAATGTATAAATGTTGATAAAAAGCGAAAAAATAGTAAAAATTATGTGTAGTACTTAAGGCTATGGTGTGCCTACAGTGGTCCGTTACAAGTTCAATGCCATTTGCATGACTTGTAAAACTTGCTTGCTTGCTTCAGCGGAGCAGCGTGTGGGGTAAGACGGAGGATAACTCATCCCGAGTTCCTTGCATATTAGCATACACCCCCCAGACGTCATGATGCTCATGAAGCATGCAATCAAGTCTTACAAGTCATGCAAATCGCATTGAACTTGTAACAGACCGCTGTAGGCACACCATAGCCTTAAGTACTACACATAATTTTTACTATTTTTTCACTTTTTATCAACATTAATACATTTTGGTAATATTAATGAAACGTGAGTAAGGTGGGGAAGTTGTGCCCCCGTCCTGAAGAAGGAGCCCTGTCTCCGAAACATGTCGACGCACACCTGAGGTCCTGTCCATTAACACGACAGACCTGACCTCGCACTGCACTTCTTTTAACAGTACCAGCCGGAGTTAAAAAATAAAAAAAAATTCATTATACTCACGAGCCAGGTACTTTTTAACCTTCCACCACGTCCCACCACTCACATAATAACATCCCCACACACATGCACCACATATAGTCAAACTAAAAAGTGCTCCCGCGTAGTCGTAGGTCGTAGCACGCCGCATCCCGATAGAGGGGTGCAAAGACCCCGATGATGAAGCATGACATCAAGGAGCCTTTTGGTGTGTGAGGGGTATTTTACAAAACATTAAGTGCTCCCACACAACTGTGGTGAACACTCCCCTCTGACCTTAGTTGGATTCTTTTTGTTTATGTAAGTAAGTCTGTGGAGTAAGAATCCTTCATTATTTATTCTACCTCCCCCTTCTGTTTTTTGTAGAGTATAGGAGAGTGGCATATAAATAATGCAGTAGCATAGACCGGAGTGCTGTACAGTGAAGTAGCGTAAAGTGTAATAGTGCATAGTGTTGTAGAGTACAGTGGGTAAGCAGCCATGACAACGCGGGCTTTACCCCGCGCTGCCATTACAACGCTGCTATTACAAAGCAAGTCGTTAGAACGACTTGTGCTGGAGGGCGATGTTGGTAAAGGAATAGTTTAATTTTCTATTCCAACACCTTCCCTACTGTAACGTGGGCTGGAGTTGGAATAGAAAATTAAACTATTCCACAATCCAGCGCCTACAGCGCAAGTCGTTCTAACGACTTGCATTGTAATGGATGCGTCGTAATGGCAGCGCGGGGTAAAGCCTGCGTTGTCATGACATACATCCGTACAGTGGAGTGGTGTAGACTGAAGTGGCATACATTCAAGTGGGGTAGAGGGTATAGCATACAGTTGAATGGTATACAATGGAATGACATCCAATGGAATAGTGTAGAATAGAGTACTGTAGAGCAGAATGGGATAGAGTGGAATTTCATACAGTGGAGTGGAGTGGGGTTCAATAGACTTGTGTTGAATGCAGTGGCATAGAGTGCAGTGGTGCAGAGTTGAGTAGCATATGGTGGAATGCTATATAGTGGAATAACGTAGAGTGGAATGGCATACAGTCGAGTTGCGTATAGTGGAACAGCGATCCTCAGAGATTCCACGAAGCGCTCCATCAGTTGTCCTTTTTAGGCAGCTCCAAGGACATTAACTAGGAGATTCATAGCCCATACCTTTGGCACATGCCTGTGTCTGGTCATCCGACCATGCCTGACCCTTGCAGACCTCGCGCCTGTGTGCTCTAAGGTTCGCTCTCTGTTCTCCTGCTGCTTCTGTCCACTGTCGCTCTCTCACTTCTTTCAATCTTGCTCCACACACTCTATTTTCTGGTGCTTGTTTCTAGCTGCTGTATCATTGTTAGTATCTTGCTTGTGTTTTTTCTTTGCTTTTTCTTTGACACTTTTATGTCTGCCTGTTTTAAAGGGTGGGAGTAGTTGGCGGAGTACCACTACATGGAATTCTGCAGAATTGATCCAAAACTCAGTGAATTCCGCTCCACAACTCCATTCTGTCTCACCACAATTAATAAACCAGAAACCTCACATACCCTTGGTAAAATGACGTGCTAAAATGCATATAATCATATCACAAAAGTGAAAATGAAAATACAGCAAGCAGTGAGAGAGGTGATGATTTTGATGTCCTCACTAACCTAGGGAGAGAACCAAGCAGATGCCTTGAACACAAGGAGCACATCATGCTGAACAATTGGTGGTGGTCCCATCCTCTTAGGACCACTCCAAGCACAGTTATGGGGAAAAATACAACCCCAACCAAAGGCCCTGCAAAGCATTATGGGACAATATTCTAGGGTGCAGTGAATATTATAGTATCCAATATCAAAACATTCCTCAAGGGGCAGGCTCTTGGACTCAGCTGAGAAATAATACTATAATATTCACTTAACTGTAGAATCTCGCCCCATAATGCTTTGCTGGGCTTTTGGTTGGCATTGTATTTTTGCCCATAATTTTGCTTGGGGTGGTCCGAGGAGGATGGGACCACCACAATCATTGAGCATGATATGCTCTTTGTGTTCAAGTCACCTGCTTGGTCCTCCCCCTAGATTAGGGGTCGCCAAAATCATCACCTCTCATTGACTGATATTTTTCATCGCTAATTTTTGTGAATTGGTTACATGCTTTGTAGCATGTAAAGGTAAAATTGTTTTATCAATGGAATATGGTTGCAGTAGCCTATTCCAGAGTTTGTGTATGAACTCCGTTGTTGTGTATAAATAATTTTTTTAACAAAAATCCCACAAACTTTTAGTAAAAAAAATGTATATTTTTGCACGCTAAAATACATAGCCATCTCACAAAAAAGAAAATATAGCAAGAAGTGCCCTTAGTTAAACAATAAATAATTCTATCTTTACATGCTAAAATGCACATAGTCATCTCACAGAAGTGAAAATGAAAAATAGCAAGCAGTGAGAGATGTGATGATTTTGGGGTCCTTCCTAGCCTAGGGAGAGGACCAAGCAGATGCCTTGAACACAAAGAGCATATCATGCTGACATGATTTGGTGGTGGTCCCATCCTCCTAGGACCACCCCAAGCACAGGTATGGGCAAAAATACAATCCCAACCAAAGGCCCTGCAAAGCATTATGGGACGATATTCTAGAGTGCAGTGAATATTATAGTATCCAATATTAAAACACTCCTCAAGGGGCAGGCCTGGGGGCTCAGCTGAGAGCTAATACTATAATATTCATTAAACTCTAGAATCTCACCCATACTGCTTTGCTGGGCCTTTGGTTGGCATTGTATTTTTGCCCATAACTTTGCTCGGGGTGGCCCTAAGAGTATTGGACCACCACCGAATTGTTCAGCATGATATGCTCTTTGTGTTCAAGGAATCGGCTTGCTCTCCCCCTAGGTAAGGGGTGACCCCAAATTCATCCCCTCTCTCATTGCCTGTTGTTTTTCAAAGTTCACGTTTGTGAATTGGTTATATGTTTTTTAGCATGTAAAGGTAAAGTTGATTTACCAAAGAGTTGTGGGTACGGCAAGTAACTCCATTGCGTAGCGGAGTTGGGATTCTTGCATGAAATCCGTGTTTTCAATTAAATGCGTTGTTACCAAAGCTCCCATTGCCCAGGGTTAATGTTTTTGCGCTTCTACCTCAATGATTTGTTTATATTGCTGCTTTGCCTTTATCTTTTGTGCTTGGTTTACAGCTGTGCACTTTTTGCTCTTCTTTCACTCATTTAACTGTGCCTTATTTATTCCATTCTCGCTCTTTCCACTCTTTTCTGTCCCTTTATGTCACTTTCTTCTCTTTTTTTCTTGCCCTTTTGATATCTTTTCCCGTTTCAGCCTCTCACACACTCTTTACCTTTTTCCCACCTTCAGCCTCCTTTCTTGCACACTCTCCCAGCTTCACCTCCTGCTATCCTCCCCCTAGCGGCCCTACCTAATGGCTGCAGCTGTGCCTGGACCCCTGGTCCTCCACTTTTCTCCACTTCCCCATCGCCACCCAACATGTGTTCAACACTCAAAGCCGCTCGCTGCATTGCTGCTGTGCAGCAGAACATCAAAGAGGCATTCTCCTGTGCCACTGGCTAGTTTTCCTGTACTTTCCCCACCCACCTCCCCAACCCTGCACTGAAAGCACCCAGCCCCCGACTCACTCACAAGCACACCTAGCACACAGCACTCCACCCCATCATGCATATACCTCAACACCCCCTCTCTCACCAAACGTGCAACTGAAATCTGTGTCCTGCTTCACAACCACTCATCAGACATGCTCTTCTTCATGGAGACCTGCATACCCCAGACATTGCTTTGACTATTCCCCCTGGCTACAGGATTGCCAGACAGGAGAGACGACACATGCCCAGAGGGAAATTGCTAACATCTTCAATGATTCTATCCTTTGGACCACCACCTCAGATGCGACCTCTGGCAGCATGGAACACCTGACCTTCAAGCTCCACATCACCGCCAACTTCAGCCTGAGCGACACCCTCATCTACTCCCCACCTGAACAATGCACCAACTTTGCCAGCACAAAAGCAGACTTCATTACACCCTTTATCCTAAGTTTATGGGGTACTCTCATCAAACAAGAGTCTGCAATGCATCCATGCTTGGACACCATGGGACTTTATGGACGGTGGATTATATAGGGTAATGGCGCTCCTGGGAAATACGCAGTGGGTGTATGTTAGTAAAAAATTAGGATTGTGAGTGAAAGAATCAATCAAGATTTTCTTTGGAATTAATGAACATTTCACAGAATTGATACAGTATTAATACAGAAGAATAAGTCAATGACAAAAATGCATTTTAACATTAACTAATCAATTCATGCACACTGCTAGGAAACAAGGACCTGGTACATCAAAAGTATTCAATAAGAAAAACATTATTACAATTACTGTGCAAACACAAATGATACAACATAAAGCTTTTGAATACTCTTTTGTTGGCCCAGCAGCAGAGAAAGGAATTTTTCATTTCAAAAGACCGCAGAGATTCAACATAAATACTTTTGTTTTAAAAACATGGTGTAAAATACAAAAAAATATCTTCTATAAATGCAAAAAAACTTAAGTCAGTTAGAGTTTGTCCAAATGAGACAATACAGTATGAAGGGGCCCTGGCGAGGGTGCAACTTAGGGACTACCAAGAGAACACTTGGCATGTCTGATCCACACTGCCATTAGGAACTTGGCCATGCAGAATACAATAATACGAGATGTGTCTGTCTGCAGTATTCTGAACGCCTCATGATGCTTCCTGACTCCCAGGTTTCTGCAAAGTGGAACTATCCACTTAGCTTGAAACTATACAGAGAGAAAAAAAAAAACATGCTTAAGTGTCTCAGGTCCTCCTTGGCAACAAATACAGTTCTCATCCATCATGTCCATTTCTTTGTGCCACTTTCTTTTAAAAGGTAGACATCCATACCTGAACTGTAAATACAGCATCCTTGAAAGTTCCTAGTGGAGGAAAAGTTTCACCAATAGCGCCTCCCCAATATTGGGGTCGGTTTACAATCAATAAGCCAACAGAGAGTGACCCTTTGCAATTTTGTATATTGTCCATTAAAACATTACCCCAATAAATAGCTTTAAGACTGGACTTTTGGATTTGGCACAAAGACTCTGGAAAGTCTCAATATGTGTCAAGGCTTAATCTCTATAAAAGAGTCGTAACAGTGTGGACCCATGAGATCTTGCTTGAATATTTTGGTGACATTCGGTCATGAAGGCCCACCCTATAAGACTAGTGCTGTAGTAGACCATAGTCGATGCCAGAACATAAGCAATCTGAGCTCAATTTTGTCGGTAATTTTTGGGGGCTAAATCTAAAGAAAGTGGAGTTAATGGGGCCCCATATCACCGCTTCTAGAGCTTTAACATTGTAGATCTCTAGTCCAGGAGCCACCCTTCTTGATATGGTTTTTCTATGCATTTTTGCTATGTTTACCATTTGTTGTACCAAGGACAATTGTGCTCTTTACACCTGTGGAGCCCAGCATACGTTTCTTGTAAGTTTCATACAAAGATAGTCAAACTCAGCCACTACTTGTAAAAGGTTACATTCTACATCTAAAAATGATTATACTTTTGATCAACATTCAAAGATGCACAAACTGGCTAAAAAGATTCCATAGTTAACCACACCAATAGTTACAGGAAAACTGCAGAAATATGTTACCAGTGTCACAATTCGCTCCCTGTGCTCTCGTACCCACCACCAGGGGGTCACATAGTGGGACCTTACAGTCTTCTAATAAGCTTCCAGACCCTCCCATGCATGCATATCCTGACTTCCAGCCATTTGGACACTTATTGGGAACTGACATCCATTCCCAATCCATGTCGGGTTTTGTGAAAGCCAGCCTGCTTATACTTGAAGCCAACCTACTCATGCCTGAAACTCCATTACCCAGAATTCCCTGCTTACTGCTTTGTATCCACCCCTGCAGGTCAAGGATGGGTAAAGAAATTCAGCTCACCTGTGGCTGGCTGCTGCTAGCCTGCTCACACCTCCTGCATGTGATTACTATGAGCTCTTATCAGCTCCCTTCAGGCCAAGGTTGGTCATTCTAGCTGTTTACCGGTGAGACTGATCCTTGTTTCCAGTGCTCCCTGAGCTTTTGCTATTCTTGTTTTCAGTGTTTCCTGAGCTTTAGTTATGCCTTGTTCCTGACCTGCTGCTGTTTTCCTTGTTCCTGAATTAGTACTGCCTGTAGTGCTACCTTGACCCCTTTGCCTTAGTATTCCTTGTTCCTGAACTGCAGCAGTTTCCCTTCTCCTGAATTAGCACTGCTTGCAGTCCCACCTTATTTCATGAGTTCCTGAGCTGTAGCTATTCCTTGTACCTGAATTAGCACTGCCTGCAGTGCTCTTGTTTCCTGAGCTATAGTTATTATTTGTTCCTGATTTGCATTGCTTGCAGTGCTCTCTTGACTCCTTGTTTCCTGAGCTGTAGCTAATTCCCTGTTCCTGAACTAGCACTGCCTGCAGTGCTACCTTGACTCCTAAAGCTTTAGTAATTCTCTGTTCCTGTACTAGCACTGCCGGCAGTGCTACCTAGACTCCTGAGCTTTAGCTCAATTCTTGTTCCTGCCTCAGCACTGCCTTCTATGCTACTTTGTTTTCTTGATTCCTTAACCTGCACTGTTCTAGTATACCCTTGTAGCCTCCCCTTCTGTGTATCCCTTTCCAGTCCCTGCCTTTCTTCCTAATTCCTTGGTTCCAGGTCCTAGTGTGCTGTCTTTCCATTCTGCCATCTTGCTTCTGTTGCCTTGTATGTTTGTTACCTGCTTCCTGCCAAGTGTGCCCTGTGATTTCCTTTCTTTCCTGTTAAGCACACTTGCTAGCTCCTCGTCTATTGTGCTTGTGTTTAGTTCTACCACTTGCTGTTACTGCCTTGCGTATTCCTGTTTGATCGCCAGGATTCGTGGGCACAGCTGACTACCTAGGTGGTGTTTCTTGTTTACTGTGAGTATTATCTTTGAGTTACATTTATAACATCACCATAGGTATAAGCTCCACAGACCCTGCCTTTGAATGCATATCCTACATGTGGGTATTTGCAGTCAGTATCTGTAACAGCAATTGTGGGTAAGAAACTTACTGAGCTTCAGTCTTAACGTGTGGAGCTCCTGAGTGCTTTACCCCACACCCCCCTTTATTGTTAATGTTGTTTCATATGTGTCTTGCACATTCATCCTGAGTGTAGTTTTTCTGAATGCTAAATTGCCTTTCTGAGTCTTACCCATCTTGTTCACTTGTACAGGCTTCCCCTTTGGATCCCTTTTTCTCCTCTGACTCCCTGTATGATCTGGGCAGCGCTGTACTCCTCTTCCTGAGTAAGTTTTCTACCCAGTTCTCAGTCCTTGCCCAAGTCCCTGACTGTGTTCCCCACATAGTCCCGGACAGTCCCTGACAACCAGCAGCATCCTCCAACCGGATCATGCGAGTTTAGGAGGAAAGTTTGATTCTCAGACTAGCTTTCTTAAAACAAGCATTGGCATAGCCAATAAGTCTTGCATTTGGGACCTTATAAGTGTTTAGCCATGCAACAGTTGGTGTTGTTGCACCAAGAATATCCTGCTGAATAACTACTTATACGGTCCAAAAAGCGAGACCTATTCACTATGCCAATGCTTGTTTGTTTTTTGTTGCTGTTTTGTTTAAGTTGCCAGATCTACAATTGCTGGACATGGTTTTTGTTAACAGTTCTTTGAATCAAATGAACTTGTTTTCATAGCTCTGAATATTGTTTCCAGTCTGGTTGTAGGAAGCAGTTAATCCCAGGGGTGTGGGGGCTGCCTAGCTGTGCGCATGCGCCGAAATTTGCAAATGAGAAAATGCCTAGTGCAGGCACAATTTACAAGTGTGGAGTGAGTGAGCCCCAGGCAGCGTGACTCACTCACACAGAATTTCATGCGCTGCACCTGTATACTAAGCATGGTTTATGGAAACTCGACCCACTCCCTCCCAGGCATCGAGCACATATTTACCAAGAAACTCTGAGTAGAACCTGCCTGCTGCACTGACGGCTGATGGTGTGTGTGCCTGGTGAAAGCGTGCACTGACGGCTGGTGGTGTGTGTGCCTGGTGGAAGCGTGCACTGACGGCTGGTGGTGTGTGCCTGGTGGAAGCGTGCACTGATGGCTGGTGGTGTGTGTGCCTGGTGGAAGCGTGCACTGATGGCTGGTGGTGGTGTGTATGCCTGGTGGAAGCGTGCACTGACGGCTGGTGGTGTGTATGCTTGGTGGAAGCGTGCACTGACGTCTGGTGGTGTGTATGCCTGGTGGAAGCGTGCACTGACGGCTGGTGGTGTGTATGCCTGATGGAAGCGTGCACTGACGGCTGGTGGTGTGTATGCCTGGTGGAAGCGTGCATTGACGGTTGGTGGTGTGTGTGCCTGGTGGAAGTGTGCCTGGTGGAATCGTGCACTGACGGCAGGTGGTGTGTGTGCCTGGTGGAAGCGTGCAGTGACGGCTGGTGGTGTGTATGCCTGGTGGAAGCGCCTGGTGGAAGCGTGCACTGACGGCTGGTGGTGTGTGTGCCTGGTAGAAGCATGCACTGATGGCTGGTGGTGTGTGTGCCTGGTGGTAGCGTGCAGTGACGGCTGGTGGTGTAGGTGCCTGGTAGAAGCGTGCACTGACGGCTGGTGGTGTGTGTGCCTGGTGAAAGCGTACACTGACTTCTAATCATTTATGACTACTAGCTATGATCCAATGCTTTGCATTTAATGGGTAAGGTTTGCGTTGTTTTAGTAACGTTGCTCACATGTAAAAAAATTTATGTATGCAAGTACAGGTTTGACATGCTAAATGAGCGCACTATTTCTTTACAGATATGAAAACGGAACACTTTAATCACAAAAGCATTATTAATTATAAGACGAGGACGTCATGGCACTGCAATGAGCACATGATTTTAAAATGCATAATGCATGTAGTCTAATTATTTAACAATAAGAAAACATAACACTTTGAGCACAAAAGCATGAAGGAAAATGAAGCTGACTAAGAGGGAGGGGGAGAATGGAGGGGGGAGTGAGAGCAGAGAGAGTGGGGGTGGAGGGGCATGGTTCAAATGGAGAAGTGTGGCTCAATGGTTAGAGCAGGCAGACCTCGATGCAGAGCTCTGGCCAGGGACCATGGTTCGATTCCCGCCTCAGCGGGTCTCGGGCTCATTAATTCCCCTGACCGGATATTCTCGCCTCAATGCCTATTCTGATCATGGGTCCCGCGCTGCAACTCTGGGCAATAGCTTGCTTAGTCTCCACAACGGCCCCCACAACGCGAAGGATGCCTGGTCTGCACCATGGGGGTGCCCAGGAGTGGACACTTCACAGGGAAAGCCAGGAAGGGTTCCCTTG
This sequence comes from Lissotriton helveticus, assembly GCF_964261635.1. Classification (NCBI taxonomy): domain Eukaryota; kingdom Metazoa; phylum Chordata; class Amphibia; order Caudata; family Salamandridae; genus Lissotriton; species Lissotriton helveticus. The sequence continues at coordinate 188,978,887 of NC_136057.1, read as the reverse complement.
CGGTATTCGTACAAGCGCAGGGAAACCCACTGCGGGTAGCTGTGCGCTATACAAGTACAAAAACATTTACATTTACATTTTCAAGTGCTGTAAGGCTTAATGAGCCATTACAAAAGCCAGATGGCTCCTGTGATAGCTCATGTGCACGTTCACGCTGCGTGTAACCGCATGCTGGTGGCTGGGAAAAGCCTTTGATAGCACTTTGAAAAGCCAGTTACTAAAAGTCGAGCACAAGCAACGCATGCGCTGCTCTAGGCTCGACCTAAAAATGTCTTTTAATTTTAAGGGCTTTAGTACATTGAAAATGTAGCTCAGCACATAACTGTTGGCAAATTGCAGCCAGGTTATCCTTTCATCTGTTGCCTCGGTGTCAGCAACTATTATGTACATTGCAGTGAAAGATAGGGACTGTTGCCTTGTTGTTCAACCAAACTAGATTTAAATTAGTTGGAACATCCCCAGTGCCCTCAGCTTAGGTTGAGAAGTCAGTTCTTGGTGAATATCCACCATGTCATATAGGGCAGGTAGCGAAGTCGATTAGAATCCGTCTTTCTTTACTTGAATGTCTTCGGTTCACAAAACCTTCCACAGCAAATGTGGCAAGGTGGACCGAACTCTGGCTCCATGGATGAGCTACGTTCTTTCTAGCATTTAACAGCAACTAAAGGTGTAATTGCCAAGTTCTGAAAGCGATCTCTTCCCAGTCGAACAAACATAGGCCTATTGCACTAGCCTTTATCATACACCTGCTTTATAAGCATTTTGAAAATCATCTGTTTTAAAGAGATCCAGGGGCATATAAAAGGTTTAACCATTCAAAAACCAAATACAATCATTATTATATCTCATTTCTTTGTGTCAAATATGTTGGTTCTCTAAAATTACCATATGAGTCAGCCTCACTCTAGTAATTGTATTCCACTGTATTAATTAGGTCTTGGCTCTAAACCGCGAACATGCACTCCCTCGAAGAGAGACATGCTGTATCTACTTTGTGCAAATGAAACAATTGATGGACGGAATGCTGGACAATGCAAACATTCACCCCAAAGTAACAAGGATCTGGGTTAAATCCATCATTCTTTTGCTCAGCACACCACCCCAGTTTAGATCCAGCCATATACAAATCAGTCTTGACCCTGTTCCTAGTGGGAACAGTCCAGCCCGAACTGCCAAGCCAGGTCCTCCTTGGAATGGAAACAAGCATCCGGGGACCAGTTTCAGGGTATCACCCTTCATCAGCCAGTCTAACTTTAATCCAGTGGGACCCACGCCTGGGCATACCCTTACCACTTAGGGATAATATATGCATAAGAAACATTTGATGGACGGAACGCTGGTCAATACAATCATTGCCCCCCAGTCACAAGGCTCTGGGTTAAATCCATCATTCTTTTGCTCAGCACACCACCCCAGTTTGGATTCAGCCATATGCAAATCAGTCTTGACCCTGTTCCTTGTGGGAACAGTCCAGCCAGAACTGCCAAGCCACGTCCTCTCTGCACCTGAAACAAGCATCCTGGGATCGGTTTCAGGATTCACCCTTCATCAGCCAGGCTATCTTGAATCCAGCGGTGTAGTGAGCACGGGACCCACATCTGGGGATACTCTTCGCACTTAGGGAGACATATGCAAAAGAAACAATTGATGGACGGAATGCTGGACAATTCAAACATTCACCCCCAGTCATAATACCTGAGTTAAATCCATCATTCTTTTGCTCAGCACATCACCCTAGTTTGGACCCAGCCATATGAAAATCAGTCTTGACCCTGTTCCTTGTGGGAACAGTCCAGGCCAAACTGAAAAGTCAGGTCCTCCCTGGACCGGAAACAAGCACCTTTGGACCGGTTTCAGGGCATCACCATTCATCAGCCAGGCTAGCTTGAATCCAGTGGTGCAATGAGCACAGGACCCATGTCTGGACATACCCTTCCAACTTAGGGCGACATATGCAAAAGAAACAATTGATGGACGGAATGCTGGTCAGTGCAATCGTTCAACACCAGTCACAAGGATCTGGGTTAAACCCATCATTCTTTTGCTCAGCACACCACCCCAGTTTGGACCCAGCCATATGCAAATCAGTCTTGACCCTGTTCGTTATGGGAACAGTCCAGCCAGAACTGCCAAGCCAGGTCCTCCCTGGACCGGAAACAAGTCCAGGGACCAGTATTCCCAGACGTCGGTCATGTGCTCTCAATGCCACTGGAGTCAAGTTATCCTGGCTGATGAGGGGTGAAACCCGAAACTGGTCCTAGGATGCTTGTTTCCAGTCCAGGGACACCTGGCCTGGCAGTTAGGGTTGTACTGTTACCATTGGGCGCAGGGTCAAGACTGATTTGTGTATGGCTAGGTTCAAACTGGAATGGCATGGGGAGCAAAAAAACTATGGATTTAGGCCCAGATTTCTGAACTTGGATTGAATGTATGACATTGTTCTGCCTTTTGTCAATCAATTGTTCTTTTTGCATGTATCTAATTTGTGGGCTTACAGCTCGCCCATAGGCTTTCCATTTCCTGGCTCTACTGTCTCTCCATTATTCGTTCTTCTCATTTGTCCATGAAATGCGTAAGTCATGCCTCTTCCCTTATTTAGCCCTCCGAAAAGCAGCGACCAAATGCTTCTAAACATATGCAGCTGTTTTTTTAATCTATTGTTTTGGGACTTCTTTCTTATTTTTTAAAATGGGTGACGATCCTGCTACATGGTAAACCATTAGAGTGCATGTCAGGAGAAGATGAACTGCTAGTAGCCTGGCAGGAGCTGCCGCTTCTCCTGTCAGTTTGAGATGTTTGTGGCCACTTGCTCTGGGGCACACCGAGGATGCCGTGGCTGCCTTGGCCGGCTCTCGCATGTCCGACACAGCCCTGAACCCTACACAAGACATTGCCCCGAGTCCATGGAGGCCACAGATAGATTAGAGATTGGCAACCCTGTAAATTGCGTGGTCTGTTTCTGTTGCCGTGATAAAATAGTTTGAGCTCTCAGATACATGCTTTCCTTACCTCGAGCATATCGGAGCTTAATGGCTGTGGTCTCACCCAGGCTCTCAGCCTGGATGTTGGTTATGTGGAGCCAGGGAAGCAGCTGTTTCCCATGGTTTCATCTTTAGTACCACTGACACTGCCCTTGCAACCCCTAGTTTCAGGTATTCAGAAGGCAACACAGCCCTAGAATCAGTTTAATTTTGTACTTTCCACTACATTCCATTCCCTTCACCCTTCTGTAAATAGGTTGTTTTGGGGTAAAGTTGTGACCATGGTTCACATGCCACACAGACTGGAGTATGTGATGTCACCTTGGCTTCTTCGAAGTTTTGTTGAATTAATATCTGTGTGGAGTGGTTTCTAGTTGACTGGTCTGTGACAACATTCACTTTGGTTTAGTCTAGCATCAACGAATCGCTACGTTATTTGACAAAACATTGACTTCCAGATTAACTTCCTCTAATCTCACTCCTGTGAATTTTTCGACCGTGGTTTCTGGGTTTAATGGTATAGTCTGTGGTTTCTGAGTGTTGCTGCTGCTTTTATTGCTGTTACTGCTTCTAAGAGGTCTGATGCCCCCTTCTGCCCGGTTGCCTCTCCCTCTCTTGCCTTCTTCCCATCTGTTTCATACCCCGGCTCCTTACCCATGTCACCTTCCTTTCTGCTCCTTCTTCGTCCTTCTGTTCAGTCTTGCCATCTCCCTCGGCCTACCTCTGTCTGCTCCTGATCCCTTTCAAACCATATATTTTCTCTCTTTCTTTTCCAACCTTGTGCCCTTCCGCATCCTAATATTCCACATAGCCCTGATGTTTCTCCTCTTGAATCAGCTCTTTCCATAGCCTCCTTCCTGCCTCGCCCCTTTCCCTGTCCCCACCACTTTTATTTTTCAAGGTTTTTAATTTTTTTAAAACGTTTTATTAATCAGCACCAGCAAATCAATCACATTAAAGAGGAGTGATAAGGGGAATCAATTAGCGCAAAAAAGTCATTTGAAAGGTCTAGGGCGAGGGGGGGGGGGTCTTCTGCACTGGGGGAGAGAGGTAACTGAAATATATCTTCACAATATGAATTTCACAAGCCCCACACCCACTCCCACTTCTTAGGGCAGCCACGGACAACATACACAGTTTTTTTCTAGACATTGACCAGTCTAGGCCTTTCTCCCAGTCACCCACTTCCGGAGGTTGAGATGCTCCCCACCTCTGAGCAATGTTTCTTTTGGCAAGCATGAGCCCCAGAGTGGCCCATTGTAGCAAGCAGCCATTCAAATCATTCGATTCCCAGATATTCAATAAACACCTGCGAGCGTTCAGGCTGAGTTGAGCTGAGCTCGTCATGAGCATCGAAGGGGTTAAGGATGTAGTGTTATCCGTAGATTTTGGGAGTAACGGAGTGATAAGTTTAAGGAGAGAAAAATCCCCAGATATTTAAAGCCATCAGAACACAGCTCTATTGAGCATCCCCTCTGCGGGACTGGTGGCTCCCCCGCCAAAACACACCACAAGGATTTACCCCCATTGATAGAGTACCCAGAGAACCTGCCAAATCTGGCAAGAATATCTAGAACCACAATGAAGGACCGTCTCAGAGAAGTCAAGTAAAGCAGGATATCGTCCACATAGAGCGAGATGCTGTCTTCCCAATCCGGGGACCAGCGCATGCCCCGGATCATCGGATCTTTGCGTATACATGCTGCCAATGGTTCCAAGGATAGGGGGGACAATGGGCACCCCTGCCGGGTCCCACGGCCCAGTCCAAAGGCGGCGGATTTTTTGTTGTTGACCACTACTTGGGCCAGCGGGTTAGCATATAGGAGCTGTACCCATTGAATAAAGTTCGGGCCGAACCCGAACTTTTCCAGCACTGCCCAGAGATATGGTCATCCAATGGTATCAAAGGCCATAGTGGCGTCTAGAGAGACTATTACAGTTGGTTCGTGGATGGAAGCCGCTCTGCCCAGTACCCCGTGTACCCTTATTTTTCACGATTTCTTGTATTCTTCATTCCCCTTCGGTCTACTCCTGCTCTTCCCTCTCTTTTGCTTTCCTATATGCTTCCCTTTTCCTTCTTTCAGTCACTATACTTCCCACCTCAATGGCTGTGATTCATGCTCCCAGTTCCATCTGTCCCTGCTACATCACCACTTTCCTCGATGCAGCAGGCAATGCCACCCCTCCCCCTTACACTCACAGACTGCTAAGCAACATTAACATTGACAAAGCGCATCGTTCACGTACATTGCCAGCGAGGACCGGGTGCATGGGTATATCCAACCTCTATCTTTACTATCTCTCTGCACATCAGCTTGTCATCCATGACTTGTTCACTAGGGCGGGGTCAGACCCTGCGTACAGAGTGGCGCTCACACAGCTGGACTTCTCACAGATTCAGAACATGCTCGATGGAGCTCCGAACCCCCTCTCATTGCCTACAGTGACCCAGATGGTATTTCTTGCATGGAGATCGGTCATGCGACACGTGCGATGGGGGAATACACTTAGGCAGCATACTCCACTGTGGCTTGGCACCTGGTTAAGTGAAACAGCGTCCCTTAGTGGCTTTCGCCCCTGGGACTGTATTGGTATCAGAAGGTTGGGGGATGTCTAGTCAGGGACTCATATACAGTCCTTTCACGAACTGCAGCAGACATACAATCTCACAAACTCCCAGTTTCACAAATATCTCCAGTTCAGACACACACTTGCCGCCCACTCTCTTCCACCAGACGCCCTGTCACAGTTCAGTCCGCTGGAAGACAAATGGCTGATGGGACACATGGGTAGAGGGGGATCTCACACATCTACAACACACTCATTATTAATTCACCCAGGACACTGGACCACCTCAGGAACCGGTGCAAGGAACGGGTGGGACCTAGGGAGGACGGAGACTGGCGGGATGCATTAATGGACCCATGGGAACATACAACCTTGGCAGGCTACTCCTCATTCAAACTATCTCTACTCTGTTTATCTCTCCCTGCACTGCCTGCATAGGGCTGGCCTACCACCCACCCCCACCTCCCTACAATGTGACATAGAACTGGCAGATTTTTGCAACATGGTCTGGGTCTGTGATATCATACTTACCTCCTGGACAGATGCGCTCGGGGAACTGTCCGGGGTTCTGGGCTGGGGGATTCCCATGTTACCACACTGATTTTACTTGGGGTATTTGAGGGGACAGGGGGAACAAGGGCTGAGAGGTCCTTCTTGGGAACGGTCCTCTTGGTGGGTAATGCCTCATAATGGTTGGCTTGTAGACCACCTACCCTGGCCAAATGGAGGGCTGTTGTGAACTGGTGTACACAGCAGGAGCGGGCAGTCTACGAAGCGTGTGGGTGTCCCCGAAAAAATGCCAAGGTATGGGGGAAATGGCTTGGGCAGACTGTCTAACCTGATGCACCATCTCATTAGTAACATCCACACAATTCATGTAATTTTCACTGTGTGCCAAATAAATTGCCCTACACTGACTTTTTTATATTTTACATCACTCTATTGTACGTGTCTTATTCAACTGTTTTAACACTGTTGTTGTTGTTCCAAACTGAAAAATTCAATAAAAATGTGTTCCTCAAAAAAACTCTCACGTTGCAGAGAACTACTGGCCATGCCAATGCTTGCTTTTAGATATGGTGCCCTGACTGTAGACATATTGGAATGCATATGCACCCAAAATGAGGACATTTTAACACAACTACATATACCTATTTGAGCAGAATAAACTGAGAGATCATCACGATCCTTGTGCCAATCATTTACACTCAATGACAACAAAATTTCTCAAAATAATTCAGTGAACATTATTCTCAGAATCTCAGCAGTGTTTGTCATGTAAAAACACATACATCAGCACAGACTACTTACTTACTCATATCTTGACCTAACACAGGAGTGCTTTAAGTTCCATTACACTCAATTATACATTTAAAGTTAAGCTCCCATAGCACTATAAAATTGTTATTCCCCAAAAGAACCCACGGAATTCTCTTTTACAGCACAATACTATCCTACTCCGTACACCAGTGGAGTGGCTCCATAGACTGCATTTGCTCGAATTTTAGCACTGTAATGTAATGTAATTTTATTTTTGTAAAGCGCACCTTACACTCCACGGAGCATCTTGGCGCTGACCACTCGTGTCTAAAGGGTGTTTAGTCAGGGAACTAGTGAGGCACCGGTGAGAAAATATCCGGTGTCTTCTGGGGATTAGTATTAGACTAATGCTAAACAAGCTGTGTCTGTGAATTTAAAAATCCATGTCTTTAGAGCCTTTCGGAAAAGGGTCTCTGACGGGATCTGGCGCAGTTGGAGTGGTAATTTATTCCAGACCCTAGCACCCAGTACTCCAAGGGATTTTCCTCCTTTCGTAGCCAGCCCAAATTTAGGAGTCACCAGCAAGTTCAAATTGGAGGATCTGAGAGGGCGGTTAGGCACACAGGGGCTTTTTAGGAACAGCCTTCGATACTATGAAATTCTCGAAATGATTGTTGCATAAACACTTCGACAGAAATCCAGCCCTTAAATAACCTTAGCTTTATAACTGCTCACCCTTACATGGTATTCGTAGCTGATTGTACTCGTCTCCTTCATTCCACATCCATCAGAGACCCTGTGGTTCTAAATGAAACATGATCTAACACCCAGTAAATAAAGTAGCAATGAAAATAATCTTAAGCAAAAATTGGCAAACCCAGTAGGCCTCACCTGTACAGGAGCTATTGGTTTTGACAAAATGTTTCAGCAATGTTGTACACTGGAGTGGCTGATTTTTAGCATGGCTAAAAGTCAGTAGGGTAAAGGGTCGTGGCCTGGAGTGTCATAAAGTGGCGTATAGTGGAGTGTAACCGAGCGGTGTAAAGTGGGGTTACAGTAGAGTACCTTTGCTCTTTAATGTTTATGTTTCAGAGTTGGCCTCGTCGATCCGATCTTTTGGCTTTTCCCCTAATTTTTATGTAGACGACACCCAAATAGTGGTGAAGGCCGCTAACAACACTGAAGTAACCATCTCTCAATTTCACAATTGCATGAGAGCAGTTAGGGGCTGGATGGGAAAGCATTGTCTCAAATTAAATGCAGAAACAACTGAGGTGATATTCTGGAGTCTGGCATGCTGGCCAACAGAGATGGGAACCCTCCCTACCCTTGCTCAAAAAGTAAAAAACTTAGGTATAATGATAGACGACAAACTGAGCTTTAATAAACACATTAGCTCAGTTGTCACGGCCAGTTTTAACACTCTGAGAATCATTAGAAATATCCTTCCTTTCATCCCGTCTTTATTAATCCTAGTAAAACTGGATTACTGTATTGGTCTTTTCACCAAGCTTCAAAAACAACATATGAAGAAACTTCAGAGTGTACATAATGCAGCAGCCAGACTCGTCTTCGACCTGCCTAAATTCCATTCAGTTTCATCCTCCATTAAGGAACTGCATTGGCTGACGGTAAATAACCGCATTACATTCAAGGCATTATGCCTTACCTATAAAGCCTTGCATGATCTAGGTCTCAGCTACCTTAAAAAATTCAACATGGTACGTACCAAATAAAGATCCTCAATCTAAAAAATCCCTGACAGTGTCCTGTCCCAGGTTTAAGAGAGTTAAATGGGGAGACAGTTGTTTTACCACTGCGCCTAGGCGAATGGAATAGTCTACCAATGAGCATTAAAGCAGCTCCCACACTGCTGAGTTTCAGGAAGCTAAGAAAAACTTGGCTTTTTAACCTCTAGGTACCCAGTACCCTCACCTTACTGCCAATCAACCAGCGCCAAGACGCCCATGGGTATTCAAGCCCTTTATAAACTTTTTAGCACAGCATAACCTAACAGAGTCGAGTGGCATGGAAAGAATTGAAGAGGAGTGTCATGGAGAAGTGTACAGTATTGTGGGTGGATTAGGGTGTAAGAGTGGAAGGGTGAAGAGTTGAGCAGCATAGAGTAAAGTAGGGTGGTGTACAGCAGTGGTACCGATAACATGGTTGGCTCAAGGTCTCTTTTGAAGTACAAATGCCCAATTTGCAATTCTGTCATTCATGACTGAATCGCAAATTGGGTTTTTTGAATCGGTATTAGAAAGCAACGGGCCCGATTCACAGAATGAACTTAAGACTCAATCCTAAACTTAATACTATTTTGGTATTCACAGAATGCACTTACTACTTTTGGGATTCATAGAATTAACTTACTACTTTTGGTATTCACAGAAGTTAGGATTTTGTCTTAAAACAGACTTAAGACAAAATCCTAACTTAAGTCTGTCTTAAGTCTGTCTTAAGACAAACTTAAGACAAAATCCTAACTTCTGTGAATACCAAAAGTAGTAAGTTCATTCTGTGAATGCCCAAAGTAGTAAGTGCATTCTGTGAATACCAAAATAGTAGTACGTTTAGGATTGAGTCTTAAGTTTATTCTGTGAATCGGGCCCAGCGTGTTGAGGGTGTCCCTGATTAATAGCAACTCGCAGTGGTGTGTGTGAATGTTTGTGACCGAAATGCGGTTGCAAAACATTCGCCTTTTACTGCCTACTCCAGGATGGTGGTTATCCATTTACATGATCGGAACAGGGCCCCAATGGACCCTTACTCCTTTGTGAATGTAGGGGAAAATATCTTTTAAGAACAGGCAGTGGTCTGTGGGACTCCTAAAAAATTTAAAGAAAACTGTTAATTTTACATTTTGAAGCATATCCTGTTTTCCTTTAAGGAAAACGTGCTGAATTTACAAAACATAACTTTATTTAAAAGCAATCACAGACATGGTGGTCTGTGCCCCGAGCAGACCACTCTTCCTGTGATTTTTGCCATTCACAATGGGTCGAAATCCGAAATTTACCTCATTAATATTATTGAGGTAAGTCTATTCGCGACCCACTGGGAATTGTTAAATGTGTTGAACTCACATTTGTACATTGCTGTCTGCAATGAACCAATAGCGAATCGCTTGATTTTGCTATTAGTTAATAGCAAATCCTAGAGTACGTACATATTGCGCTAGATTATTCAACTCCTGTGTCTCCTAGGATTTGATTGAATGATGATAGCAATGAGCATAATTTCTTCCACATCATCAAGGATCCAGAGGTAAATGTCATGCACGCACTGCAAGGATTAACCCACAGTGCTATAGCCCACATTTACCTACTTTCACTTCGCTAGCTTTTCTACATTTACTTCTGGCTGCTGTCACAGAATCATCAAGCTTGCATAAAATGACCAAACACCACAACCGGCTATGAATATTCTCCAGTGAGAGCTTGTTAAATCCATTTGAAACTGTTGCTTTACCACTAATCCCACACATTAGCTGAAAATTCCTGTGTTAGTCCAAGCATTATTAAAAGTGTTGCTTTTCCAGGTAGCATGAGCAAGTGTCCTTGGGTTTTCTTCATTAGAACTCTCCCACAGAATAAAAACCATTGTGCTTGTCTCCCAGAAGTTTCCTGGTATTTCATATTTTTTCCTAGATATTGGGAAACTATCAAGAGCAGGGAATAGACACTTTTATAATTCCCTCATATTAGTGCAGTATTTTACCATCTGCTTTCTAACAGCTGGTATTTGAATGTCCTACATAATTGCAATTTTATCATTTTTTATAATCACTTCACCCAACAATAACTGCACTTTTTTTGCTTGGGTGTATGTCCACAGATGGGTCAATATTATTGTTGATGTACTTAAATTCTTACCAAATTTACTGCATATCTATGTTTATTTCTATGTGTGTTCAGTGATGGTGTGTGTTTGCTGATGTCTTTGTAGGGTTAAAAATTGACAAAAGCTCTTCACACATTCATTGCAACGATATGGCTTTGCCCGTATGTGTTCGTTGATGTGTTTGTAGTTTTGACAATCGACTAAAGCTCTTTACTCATTCACTGCAATGATATAAGATTTCTCCTGTGTGTTTTCTGATGTGTTTGTAGGTTTGATAATCTACTAAAGCTCTTCACACATTCACTGCAGTGGTATGGCTTTTCCCCTGTATGTGTGTTCTGATGGTTTTTTAGGTGTATTAATCGACTAAACCTCTTCACACATTCACTGCAATGATATGGCTTTTCCCCTGTGTGTGTTCGCTGATGTCTATATAGGTCTGATGATTGACTAAAGCTCTTCACACATTCACTGCAATGATAAGGCTTTTCCCCTGTGTGTGTTCGCTGATGTTTTTGTAGGTCTGTTGATTGACTGAAGCTCTTCACACATTCACTGCAATGATATGGTGTTTCCCTGGTGTGCGTTCTCTGATGGTGTTTTAGGCTTGATAAATGTATAAAGATCTTCTCACATTCACTGCACTTGAATGGGTTTTCCCCTGTGTGTGTTCTCTTATTTAGTTTTTGGTCTGATAGTCGACTAAACTTCTTCACACTTCCACTATAATTATATAATTTTCCCCTGTATGTTCGCGGATGTCTTTGTAGGTTTGAAAATTGACTAAATCTCTTTACACACTCACTGCAGTGATATAGGTTTTCTCTTGTGTGTGTTTGCTGATGTGTTTGTGGGTCTGATTGATTAAAGTTCTTCAGACACTCACTGCAGTGATATAGGTTTTCTCTTGTGTGTGTTTGCTGATGTGTTTGTAGGTCTGATGATTGACTAAAGCTCTTCACACACTCACTGCAGTGATATAGGTTTTCTCTTGTGTGTGTTTGCTGATGTGTTTGTAGGTCTGATGATCGACTAAAGCTCTGCACACACTCACTGCAGTGATATAGGTTTTCTCTTGTGTGTGTTTGCTGATGTGTTTGTAGGTCTGATGGTTGACTAAAGCTCTTCACACACTCACTGCAGTGATATAGGAATTCTCTTGTGTGTGTTTGCTGATGTGTTTGTAGGGCTGATGGTTGACTAAAGGTCTTCACACACTCACTGCAGTGATATAGGTTTTCTCTTGTGTGTGTTTGCTGATGTGTTTGTAGGTCTGATGGTTGACTAAAGCTCTTCACACACTCACTGCAGTGATATAGGTTTTTTCCTGTGTGTGTTTGCTGATGTTTTTTTAGGTTTGATAAGTGACTAAAGCTCTTCACACATTCACTGCAGTGATATGGCTTTTCCCCTGTGTGTGTTCGCTGATGCTGTTTTAGGCCGGATAATTGACTAAACCTCTTAACACATTCACTGCAGTGATATGGCTTTTCCCCTGTGTGTGTTCGCTGATGTTTTTGTAGTTCTGTTATTCGACGAAAGCTCTTCACACATTCACTGCAGTGATATGGCTTTTCCCCTGTGTGTGTTCGCTGATGCTGATTTAGGCAGGATAATCGACTAAACCTCTTCACACATTCACTGCAATGATATGGCCTTTCCCCTGTGTGTGTTCGCTGATGTCTTTGTAGGTCTGATGATCGACTAAAGCTCTTCACACATTCACTGCAATGATATAGGTTTTCCCCTGTGTGTGTTCGCTGATGTCTTTGTAGGTCTGATGATCGACTAAAGCTCTTCACACATTCACTGCAATTATATGGTTTATCCCCAGTGTGTGTTCTCTGATGGTGTTTCAGGTCTGATACCTGACCAAAACTCTTCACAGGTTCACTGCATTTGAATGGCTTTTCCCCTGTGTGTTTTCGCTGATGCTCTGTAAGGAGTGCAGATTGACTAAAACTCTTTTCACATTCAGTGCATTTGAACAGTTTTTCTTCTCTGTGTATTTGCTGATGGCGTTTTAAGATTGATGACAAAATAAAGGTCTTGTTGCATGTGTCGGATACTTCTTTCTTGATTAGTGTCTCTGAGTCGGGTATGTATTTGTCTACATCCCATGACTGTGTTTCTTGATGAGCCAAAATCACTGATAAAGCACTTGTATCATTCTCACCTTCCTTGTCTGTGTGTGGCATTTTGCTTGTTTGCTTTCCGATTACACAACAAAGTGAAAAGGTCAATAAATACTTGCCACACTCATAATGTGTGTAAGACTTCTTGGTGGATGAATATGTCTTTAAAATGGATACAGATATGGCACGCTTGCGGGTAAAGATCCATCCTCCTTCTGGTCGGTGCAAATAGGGACAGTACTCTGTTTTTTAGATAGCAGAATGCCTCTTTCCTTTACCCTTCAGTTGTTTGGCTTCAATCCATTGTGCTTTTCTCTGGTTGCTGTGGAATGGCCTGAAAGGGTTTGCAATACACATCTAGCACTGAATGGTGGTCAGATAACACTTTTGAAAGAAAAGCAGTGCTGAAATCACATCATACCAATCGCGCGATTAAAGCTGGAATTGAACATGTTTATCCAGGAACTGGATTATCAGTGTTGTCATTTTTTAAATGTCATTTCATAGTTTTGTGGTGTGGAGGTGCAGAGCTCAGACTCATAGAATCATTGAATTTCCCTTGATGCTTCTTACACGATCTGTCAGTTTATGTTCTGGTTTGTCTGTCTCTGACTGAGCTTATATTTTCCTGAATACTGGAGCTCAATATTTCGGACTGTGTTTTTGCAGGATTATCTTCATTATTCTTAAACATTTTGTACATTAAAGGATTGTTTTCTGTCGGATGTAAAGAGATTTAAAATTACTTACATGGAAACATTATAGAATGTGCATACACAATTGATTTTAAATTAAAAATAATTTTAATTTCATTTTAATACACAACAAAAACAGATTCAAACTGAGTAGACGGAGGAAATAAATGGGTGGAAAGGAACTAATAAGGTATAAGGATCATAGCTAATTCACACCATCACAATGTAAACATCACAGCTGTCATTGATAATGTCATAACATTATACACTTACATCTTGATGTCATAGCCTTAAATGCATAATGTATCACATGTAAGTGTTACAAATAACATATGCCAACGGTAGTATCGTAAGTATCATTGATACACACCATCAGCCTATATCATTTATCTAGATTAATGGGTATAGATTGAAGTAGCAAATGAAAATGTATAGAAATAGGGTCTTCAGTTTCTGGGGGTTTGTTGGTGGTGAAGTAGTTATCAAAGGATTCCCATATAGCTCTGTGTTGTATTTCTCTCCGATCCACCACAGCTTGTGCTGATTGAGTGGAGGGAGGCTCTAAACGCGACCTTCTCACAGGAAACCTTCACTTCCGGTGGCACATTAGGAGAGGCCATCTTGGACACGGAGACGGTCTAGTCTCCTGACAGGCTTGCTGACACTCCACTATTTAGCCGAGGATGACACCGACGTGCAGCGGACGCGCCGGTGGCGCGCTAAAGGCAAGCCCGTCTGCGCCCGGACCGGGCCTAGGGCCAGAAATGCTGTCTCTCCACCACCATATTCGCCCCTTACTAGGGAATTTATATTATCTTTAAAAAATGAGTCACCGACCTGCCACCAGTATTTAAATTCTGCCAAATGGGAGGGACCTATTAGCTGCAAGAATTGCAAAAAAACCTTTAATCCTACACAGAGACCTGCAGTCAAAGAGAAGGCCAGAAATAAAGACCTACGCGGTGGCCTTAAAAAATGAAAGGTCAATGTGCAAACACGCGCTGCATATCTATGATTTAACCCCTTCGCTGCTGGGGGAGGGGGGCGCGCACAGCGCCCGCATGCTCATGAGCTACAGTGCTCCTGTGCTCATGACGAGCTCAGCTCGTCACAGGTGCATTGGCTCAATGGAACGTTCAGCACAGCGGGGGAATACTCCACGCACCTGAGCGTTCCACGGGCCATGACGAGCTGAGCTCATCATGAGCACCGGAGCACAGTGGCTGATGACGAGCTGAGCTCGTCATATGCATGGAAGAGGTTAATAATCAATGATAACCTCGATTGCCTTTTTGTGACCGAAACCTGGCTAAAGGCTTGGTGTAACCTGGACATTTCGAATGCCCTCCCCCCTGGATATCTCATTCAGAGGGTAAATAGAGCGCTACAACGAGGGGGCGGCCTCGGGATTATCTACCGTGATACTCTCAGGTGCACCATAAACCAACTCAATGACCTGAAAGGAGCAGAGGGTTTTAGATTCTGTATTTAGTGACATGACTACTTCTCCTTCGTAGGAGCACTACTTTATCGCCCCCCGGGTCCGCATAAAGAATTACTAGAAAATATCGGCGAACTGATTAGTACGCTAGCTCTCAGGTTCTCTAAATTTACGTTACTAGGCGATGTTAATTTACACATCGACTCTCACAATGACCCTGGAACTATTTGTTTTAAGGAGATAATGGACGTGCTTGGCTTAGAACAACGTTCCATATCCCCCACTCACAGGGCGGGCAATACGTTGGACTGTATATGCTCTAACTTGGAAACCCTCAAAGTCAAACCTCCCGTTTATCTAACATGGACAGACTATAAACTAATTCTCTTTGATATCTTGACTAAGAATAGGCCTCTTAGTAGGGATTATAACAAGGCCTCACAACAAAACAAGGCTAGTTGGAAGGAATTAATAGGACACCCAGATCTCCTTCCCAAAGCCCTCATGGACAGACCCAGCATGCTAGGAGACCCTAGAGCAGATAGCCAGCTTTTTGGGCAGTGGATACATGCCCTGAAAGATCAGCTGATACCCCAGGCCTCATGTCATAGGTCTTCAAAAAAGAAACCATCGTCCCCATGGTACTCACAATCCTTAAAAGAACTACAAGTACATGTTAGATCGTTAGAACGCATGTGGCGGCGAAACGACGATGAAAATGAGCTTAAAAATCTTAAAACAGCCCTCAGAAAATATCACACCCTGATCAAAACCTACAAAAAAGCATATTATACGGAGGCAATTAAAACTACCAATAATAATCAAAAAGAGATCTTTAAAATAGTCAATCTATTCACAAATCCTAAAAGTCTACAAGAAATTCCCCCTCTCAGTCTCTGCATTAAGATAGCGGATTGTATTGAAGAGAAGGTTCAGAAACTACTTAAAGACTTCCCCTCTCCCACCCTCACCTCCACGTACAAGGATATTTCCAAAGAGACAGGCAGAACAAGTATGCTGACCTTTAAGCCTATTACACTGGAAGAATCGCGTTTGGCGATCATGTCCATTAAATCAGGATCTCCCTTCGATCCTTGCCCCCTACCCTATTACACGCTCTCATAGACATTGTGAATCCCAACATAAATAACATAATCAACTCTTCCCTCTCCACAGCAAAGAAACCAGTAGAGTGGAAACTGGGTGCAGTTAAACCACTCCAAAAGAAGCAATTGGCAGATCTGACTATTCTCTCTAACCTACGCCCCATCTTGCTCCTTCCTAGTCTGTGAAAAATGTGTAAATAGGCAACTTGCAACTTTCCTGGAGGAAACCAATGCACTGCACACTAATCAATCAGGTTTCAGACCACAACATTCCACACAATCCGCACTACTGTATATGAAAAGTGACTGAGTGAAATCTTGTAGATTTCACTCTGGCACTTTTCTGAGGCGTCTCAGCGCCGGAATGCCCACCCTGCGCCTGAACGCCCGTTTTATGTGGCGCAGGGCTTTACAACATGATGCATCTCCCTAGATGCATCACATTGTATATCCATCGCAGCATGACACTAGCTTTATGCTGCCGCTGCGTCACAGAAGTGACCCAACAGAGGCGCAAAAGTGGCGCACGGGGCTTGTAAATCTGCCCCTTAGTGTATTGGCTAGACAATTTTTCATGATATGGCAGGACCGGGGTCTTTGGATTATGCTAGTTTCAAGTTGAGCAACCATCATTGATGCAACAGCCACAATAGGTTTATGAAAAAATACTTTAAAAGTGGAATCAGAAGACAAATCTGCTGCAGCCATAATGTCCTCCAAACAAGAACAAGTTCAAAAGACTTTAGAGGCCATGGCCCTTCTAACAGAATTAAGCTCCAAGAATGGATACATCAATACCAGCCTCAGCCAACAACCATTTAACCAATCTGCCTAAGGCTGCTGAAGAGACCTGGTGGAAAAGATCAATGAGCAATTGTCCCACAGAATCTCCCCACAATTTGCAGGTACACTCCTCATATGATATGAGGCATTTAACCACACATAACTGTTGATCAGGAGGAAAAGCAGGATAACGGATACATCTCAATGAAGTTTTTGTACATCTTGAAATCGTTAGTCACCCCAGAGGGAGTATATACCCCCCGCTAGGTCCAGGGCCCTCACATCCGAAATATGTTGACATGAAATGAGACAACTGGTTATGACAGAGATCCTCGTTAGCCAGCCATGCTCTGAGAAAACGCAAAACCACAACAACATCCCCTAACAGAACATTTTGGTTGTGGGGGATGGACCACCCGAATACCCCAAAGTAAGTTTCATACTAATGGATGGACACCTGCAGGTTTTTCATCCAAATGAGGATGTCCAGCAGAAAAAGGTGAACAGAAGTTGTAAACTGTCCTATACGGGAGGCCTCCAGTAACCAGTACAGATAAGAAATTCACAATCATGGACACCTGCCCCAGTGAATCCACATTCCGTTCACTACACCAACATACCCTTTGGCGCCAAGCTGCTACATATCGTTTGTGTGTAGCGTGAGCCCAAGACTGCGACAAAAAGAACATAGCATCCTATTAAACTCCTGGCACTTGGATGGACACCTGCAGGTTTTTCATCCAAATGAGGATGTCCAGCAGAAAAAGGTGAACAGAAGTTGTAAACTGTCCTATACGGGAGGCCTCCAGTAACCAGTTCAGATAAGAAATTCACAATCATGGACACCTGCCCCAGTGAATCCACATTCCGTTCACTACACCAACATACCCTTTGGCGCCAAGCTGCTACATATCGTTTGTGTGTAGCGTGAGCCCAAGACTGCGACAAAAAGAACATAGCATCCTATTAAACTCCTGGCACTTGCCAGTTATTTATTTATTTATTTGGTGTTTTATATAGCACGGACATGACCCGGAGTGGGGTATCAGAGCACTTTACATTAGTATTTCTATCAATAATTTTGTTACCAAGTCATCAGTAGTTGTACACTATTTGCGAAAACAATGATGCTTGCAAAAAAACACATATATACAGTACCCCAAAAAGGTTAATGTTAGGTGAGAGGTAGCATGCCTATGATCAATGTGGATCTATGATAATGACGAGTCTGTTGCGATTATGGTAGGTATTTACTCATGTAAATAGATTTGGCTTCCTTTTTGAAAGCAGAGATTGGCACAATTCTTCTAATGTTAGGGGGGAGAGTGTTCCAAATTATAGGCGCTGCACCAGCGAAAGCTCGGTCATAGGTTCTTTTCTTACGGAATCAGTCCGGTTTCAGTAGTAGATCTCCCTGACTACGGACTACGCTGCATCCTCTTGATAGTGTTATTTTCTAGGCTAGATAGGCTGGTGTTTTGCAATTGATCGCTTTATGGGTAATACTTGCCATTTTCAGTTGTATTCTCGCTTCGTAAAGCAACCAGTTAAGCGTTTTCAGATGAGGGGTAATGTAGTCAAATTTCCTGGAGCCTGTTATATGTCTTGTGGCCGCATAGAGACAGGCTTTCAGTGGGGCTGTGGAAATCTTGGGGAGACCAGTTAGGGATGTGCAACCATACTGAAAATCACCTGAAAGTCACCATGCAATGAGAGTCAAGCACGCCTGAGACACCAACGGATGCAGAATACCCAACGGGTCAGAGACAAGATCTGGCAAGGAGAGAATCCACACTGGTGATGCGCAAGACAGCGAGTTTGCTACATGAAACCAAGACTGGGCCTTCCACCAAGGAGTCGCTAGGACCAACTCTGCCGACTCACCTGCCAGAGTACTCCCTGTATCATCGAGAATGGGCGAAATGCATACAGAAGATCCTTTGACTAGGGCTGTTGAAAGGCACCAGAGTTGGCTGCCAGGTGATCTGGCCTCCAACTATAGAAGATCGTGAGATGGGCATTCAGGCAAGATGCAAATAGATCGATCGTGCATGGACCCCAAAGCCATTTCAGCTTGTGAAAAACCTGGGATAGAGTCTCCAATCGCTAGAATCGGGTAGGAATCGAGAGCTCAAGTCCGTGAACACATTGGACTGACCCGGAATATATTCCGCTGTCACCAAGATTTCATGCTGGAGACCGTAAAGCCAGAAATCCTTGGCAATCTCCAACAAACGACAGGAGTTTGTCCCGCTCAGATGGTTGATTTATCGTACCACAAACACATTGTGCATTCTACGAAGAATGCAATAACTCGTCTTACGCAGGGAAAGAGAGCAGTCTTAGTGTTATTAGACCTGTCAGCTGCTTTCGACACGGTCTCACATGTCATTCTTTTAGACCATCTCGTATCATATGGCATATCTGGCACTGTACTAGAATGGATTAAGAACTTCCTGCAAGATCGCCGTCAAGTGATCACATTAGGTCAATATAACTTTCAGGAGAAGGCAATCCTGTCAGGGGTCCCCTAGGGCTCGAGTCTTAGCCCGACCCTCTTCAATGCCTATAAGTCTCCACTAATAAAATTAATATCGTCCTTCAATATAAACACCATCTCATAAGCGGATGATATGCAGCTAATCCTTGTCTTAGATAACAATACTACCCAGATGGAAGAAAACCTCCACAACTGTCTCACAGCAACTTTCAGTTGGATGAACCTTAACCACTTGAGGTGTAACTCGGAAAAAACTGAAATATTACCATTAGGTCAATAAAATATTTTCTCGCCCAAACTCTGGTGGCCAGAAGATACTACTCCCCCTCCAAACACAGTAAACGTGGTTAGAAACCTTGGAATAAAATGTAATACTACCCTATTGTTTAAACAGCAATCCCTGACAGTTGTCGGGACCTGTTTTCACAGCATAAAAAGCCTCAACAAATTCTTTGATCTAATTCCCATCTCGGCAGGACAAATGGTCGCCGTTGCCCTTATCACCTCCAGGCTAGATTACTGCAATAGTCTACATGCAGGAACTAATAGAGCAGTACTGCACAAGTTCCAGATGGTCCAGCATGCAGCTGCACGGCTGGTACTGAAATGGCCCAGGCGATCGTCCGCAACAGCAGCACTAGATATCCTATACTGGTTACTAATTCACAAACGCATTCTGTTTAAGGTCCTTATTATTCCTTTCAGGGCCTTCCATTCTCGTGGCCCCCAATTCCTCCAAACTGGATTAAAGTATTATGTTCCCTCCCGAAGCATGAGAGCAGCTAATGCCAATCTACTAAAAATACCTGCCTTCAGATTAATATCAAAGGGAGGAAAATCACTCACAGTTTTAGGTTCCAAGGCCTGAAACATCTCCCCCCAAAACTCCGCCAAATTACATCAGAGTCTCTGTTTAGGAAGGCACTAAAACCGGGATCTTCACTGATCCGGACACTCTATGCAAAACATTGATCTGATCTCCCTTCCCTACCATCTTGCAATAAACCACCTCCTCTTCCAGCGGGGTTCCCTTCCTCAGCGCCAAGATGCTCCTCGGAGTGATAGCCGCGCTATATAAATCTACCGTTACATTTACATATACATTTTGTGATTTCCATAGGGCGTGCCGCAAAGAAATGCTATCCGCTCCCAAGATATGTGATACCCAACTAAGCCTTGCTTGAAAAGAAGCCTTGTGTGTAGTCTTCCATTTAGAAGATCAAGTAGAAGGCGGTCGGCAGGGCCTCTGATGTTCAGGTCGAGGAAGCCTTATGACATATGAATTTTCTTTCTTAGGAGCTATATTACATTGGTTTGAGATAAAGGAGAGAACCTTAGCCCAAAAGGGGCCTACTGATTTGCAGCTGAAAATGAGGTGAGCAAGATCTCGGTTTTCTTCATTGCAGTGCCAACAGACAGGGTTTTCTAAAAAGTTTAGTGTGTGCAGGGGTGAAGGTGTCCCAAAAACTTTGTGAATTAGCCGGAATTTTGTTTGAGATAGTACTGATGAGATTCTATGTGAGGTGACAGATTTCCATATGTTATCTAGTCGGTCTCAGATGTGGGTGTAGAAGAATGATTATTTTTTCCCTCAGCAACTCAGAGTCTTCATCCCCTTCAGTCCTGAAACTTGGTCTTCAGGAGG
Source organism: Lissotriton helveticus (assembly GCF_964261635.1). Taxonomy (NCBI): domain Eukaryota; kingdom Metazoa; phylum Chordata; class Amphibia; order Caudata; family Salamandridae; genus Lissotriton; species Lissotriton helveticus. Next base: position 188,957,930 of record NC_136057.1, on the reverse strand, counting down.
TCTTCAGCTGGATGTCAACTAACCAGCTGAAGCTTAATGGGGAGAAGACAGAGATTCTTCTCTTGGGAAAAAATCGTGATCTGTGGCAGGACAGGCATTGGCCGCCATCTATGGGTGTTTTCCCCAGTCCGGCTACCCAGGTTAGAAACCTTGGGGTGTGTATCGATGATTCTTTGTCGATGAAGCAGCAGGCCAATAAAGTGGCTGGTACTTGTTTCACTATCATTAAATGGCTGCGGAAGATTATCTGGATGCTACCTGTGGATACCCAGAAGACCGTAGTCAATGCGCTAATAACATCTAGGCTTGACTACGGTAACATTCTCTATCTGGGCTCCAATTTAGCCGTAGTCAGACGACTACAATTGGTCCAGAACTCCGCAGCCAGGCTGTTGTGTAAGATCCCTAGGACAGCAAGGATCTCGAAGCACCTTAAAGACCTACACTGGTTGAAAGTTGAAAACCGGGTCCGGTTTAAGGCCTTGACCTATATGTTCAAGATCAGGGCAGGAACCGCACCACGGTACCTGCAGAACTTGGTTAGGCCCCATGTTCCTGTACGGAATCTCCGTTCCCTAAATGGAGCAACTTTCGTGGTTCCCAGATTCAAACTGGCCCGAATGGGAGGTAAATCTTTTTCCCACTTGGGACCAGTTCTTTGGAACTCCCTCCCTTTAGCCCTGCGTAAAGAGGAAAATTTCGCCAGTTTCAAGAAAAAAGTTAAAACCTGGCTGTTTAATAAATAATTGGTTAAATTAATGGTTGTTGATCTTTTGACGGCATTTGCTTTTCTGTATTTCTTTCTCTTAGCCTTGGCGCCGGGAAACCCTTTGTGGGTATCTGTGCGCAGTACAAGTGTAAAAAATAAATAAATAATAAATAAATAAATGAGTATCCTAGTATTTTGTTGTTCTCGTATTCATTCTCAACTCCTTGGGTTGCATTCAGTGATATAATTTGGACACCTGATGGCCTAGTATGTTAAATTTATGAAGGAGTGTTGGCAAGGACGGTTCTCTATAATGATGTTTAGATTTGGTAATAGTCGTCTTTAGTTTCGGAAAATTATAGAATTCTTGATCTATCTGGTATTCGGTTTGTTAGTTCGAGAAGGTTAGAGTAGAGTTTCTGGATCCTAGTTGTTGAGGAAAGAAGATGCCTCTGGTGATCCATGATTCCAATTGTAAAGTCCGGCCATCATACGTGATGTTCAGGTTGTGCCAGAGAGAGGCTAAAGAGGAGAATTTCATCTGGGAAGGTTTTTTTTTTTTAATCAAAGGTTAATAGGGCATTACTATTATTTTCTAGAATGTATTTAGAAGTGGTGATATGCTTGTAGTTGGTTGTTAAGTAGAGTAACAGGGTCTCGTTTATGCAAAAGGTTTCTTTCAACCTCTAGCCACGTGGAGGTGTAGTTTTCAGGTACTTGGAACCAGGAGGTACCTTGTTTAGCAGCTGTCTGGCAATCTCTAAAATTGGCTAAGTTGACACCACCTAGGCAGGCAGACTTTTTTCAGGGATATTCTAGCTTTTTTATCTAGCAAAATAAATTGTGTTATTAACTTCTCTAATTTATGATGGAAATCATCTGAGAGTAGTAGAGGAAGCATGTTGATTAAATAATTATTTATTGGCGTGACCATAATTTTTATTGTTTCTATCTGGCTCCACCCGGTGATTAATTTAGGTGACCAACTATCAAGTAAGTCTTTTGTTTTCATTTCTGAAGAGTGAGTTTTTCATTATGTTTATAGTGTTTCACAACTTTCCTGTGGAAGTTGATTCGTGTTATATTTGGGTTGAATTGTACGTCAAGAAGGAGCGGTTCAAGCGTCAACAGGAATAAAGAAGGGAAAACTGGATTGCCTTGTTTGGTACCTTTTTCTAATTTAAGTGGGTGCGACAGGGAACTGTTAGCGCAGATACCGGCACTTGGGTTGCTATATAAAGCTATAATCATTGTCATAAATCCTTCTCCTAAGTTGAATACTTTAAGGGATTTCCTCGAGAAAGATTCAGGATACTCTATCAAATGTTTTTTCAGCATCAAGAGATGTGGCCGGCCTCCACCTTCAGGCTGCAGCACCTCCACAGCACCTCTGCCTCCCACCCAGGGTCTCAAACGCAGGCCCAGCGAGTTTAACAAGCAATACTAACAGTGTGAACTTGTGATACATACGAGAACAAAGGACTGCATGACACGAAACATGAAAGATTTAAAGCTGCATTGTAAAAGCATGCAGGAGTGACACGACATGTGAAATAAAAAGATATACTTTTGGAGAGAAAGATACTTATTGATGTACTAAGAAACACTGGTGAAAAGTAGTAAATTGCAAATCATAACCTAGGTGATAAATGGCCTGGAGAAGCTAAGCAATTCAAATATACCTTGAACAAAAAGGTTCCAGCGACTGTGAATGAAGACTATAGTGAATCTGAACAAAGCAACATAGATGAAGAAGAAAACACAGTAAACAGAACAAAAAGAGCACAAATTCAAATAGAAAATACAAATGACCTGAATGGACGTACTTGGCTGCTACAAACGATTGGGAAAAATAAATCATTGTGTTCTGTTCCAAAGAAATCTTCGTTCAATGAGCCACCTTAAATGAACTGTGCATGAGATGAAGGGGTGCGGGGAAAAAAGAGAGGAGAATTGAAAATTAAGGCTGTGATGCTGTGATCTGAAGTTCTGTGATCTGAAGCTTGGAAAGTGTGGGATACACAAACCTTGCTAACCTAATAGACTATAATAGATTGTTTTTCCCTTTAAAATGGATGAAACTGAGACTGGAAATCATATTCGAAGATCATATAGGCGGAAATGTGTAAACACTTGCTTTGCATGTATTCTTATAATACTGATTGTTTGGTTGGTGTTAATACTAATTGTGCCTTATTTTATGTTTCCTATCAGTCCTTCTAATGATTATGTGAAAACGCTATCAGAATCATCAAGAGTCCTTAAAGAGGATGCAGAAATAAAAAATTAAAGAACAGGGAATGACTTCCACCAAGATAAATCTATTAACAACTTTTCGTTAAATGTTTTCACAACATTTCTTTAGGAGTACGTGGATACTGTGTATGCAAGAGATTATGTGTGCATGCAATTACCCTTGTCTGTGTCAGAAGGGGTGACTGATCACCACATTCCTTTAACATATGGAATTACATGTATGTAATGTACCAACAAGTTAGTTCAATGGCAGGGAGCAGTTTCAATATATCTACTCCAATTATGATTTAGTCTTTTCAGAAGTTCCTATTAAGAAGAATATGAACAGAGTGAGCATTGCAATTAATGCAGAGTATATGGGAAATTTGTTTCAGACTACTATGTCTATAGATATTGTACATGCACATAAAAATAACTGAACCTGTTGTCTACATAGTGTAGAAATAGAGTTTACAAATACTGTAGAAGATAGAAGAAAATAATTTAAGAGAAAGGCACTAGAGCATTAAACGACCATACCTCTATAGGCTCATCGGGAGACTTATGATACAATGACTCTGGGTTGGCATCACACAGGGAAGCTTTGCTTATAAACTAAAGACTGATTGTAATAATTATTTCATTGGTTCAGTGAATGGGAACCCACCTTCCTGATTATGGGGGGTTGGGAATTAAGAGGTGGTACGGATCCAGTTTATCCTGGAGTATATTATGTGTGTGGTAAAAATGCTTATTATAAATTGCCTCAACATTGGTATGGTCGTTGTTATGAGGATATTGTCTTTCCAAAAATATTCCACGTGAATGAAAAACATGGAACCAATGAAAAGAATCTAACACGGAGTAAAAGGGGAATAAAAGCTGCGGAAATTGTGGTGGATATCTTTGGAGCACTCCTGCTGGGTTCCTAATTATTGATACTGAAATGGTCGCTATTAGATGGATGGTTTTACAAAATAGACTTGCGCTAGATGTATTATTGGTAAAAGAGGGTGTAGTCTGTAGTATGCTGAAAATTCAAAAATGTTGCACCTATATCCTTGACAAAATCAGAGATTTGGATGGATATATTAGTAACATAACTGATTTACGGAGTGATTTAACAGAATTGAAAGTTGATGGTGCATGGGAGAAACTTAGTGAGAGTTTCTCCTCGGTGGGAAATTGGTTAGCAGCACAAAGTTACTAATACCCATAATTGCTATTGGTAAACTAATCATAATGTAGTTATATAGATCAATCAATCAATCAAGTCATTTGTATAGCGCACTACTCACCCGTAGGGTCTCAAGGCGCTGGGAGGGGGGGGGTGCCGTTACTGCTCGAACAGCCAGGTCTTGAGCTTCTTCCTGAAGGAGAGGTGGTCTTGGGTCAGGCGCAGGTCGGACGGGAGTGAGTTCCAGGTCTTGGCAGCCAGGTGGGAGAAGGACCTTCCTCCTGTTGTCGCTCTTCGGATGCGGGGGACGGCGGCGAGGGCGTGGCTGGTTGATCTGAGGAGGCGCGTGGGAGTGTAGAAGTTGATCCTGTTGTTGAGGTAGCTCGGGCCTTGGTCGTGTAGGGCTTTGTGCGCGTGGGTGAGGAGGCGGAAGGTGATCCTCTTGTTGACCGGGAGCCAGTGCAGGTCTCTCAGGTGTCCGGAGATGTGGCTGTTTCGTGGGATGTCGAGGATGAGTCTGGCTGAGGCGTTCTGGATCCGCTGGAGTCTCTTCTGGAGCTTGGCGGTGGTTCCGGCGTAGAGGGCGTTGCCGTAGTCCAGTCGGCTAGTGACGAGGGCCTGGGTGACAGTCTTCCTGGTCTCGGTGGGGATCCACCGGAAGATCTTCCGTAGCATGCGCAGGATGTTGAAGCATGACGAGGAGACGGCGTTGACTTGTCTGGTCATGGAGAGGGAGGAGTCCAGGATGAAGCCCAGGTTGCGTGCGTGGTCCGTCGGTATGGGTGCGGTGCCCAGGGCGGGGGGCCACCAGGAGTCGTCCCAGGCGGAGGGCGAGGAGCCCAGGATGAGGACCTCCGTCTTGTCTGCGTTCAGTTTCAGGCGGCTGGTCGTCATCCATTCGGCTACCTCTCTCATCCCTTCGTGCAGGTTGGCTCTGGCGGCGTCGGGGTCGTTGGTCAGGGAGAGGATCAGCTGGGTGTCATCGGCGTAGGAGATGATGTTCAGGTTGTGTTGGCGTGCGATGGTCGCGAGGGGGCTCATGTAGACGTTGAAGAGGGTTGGGCTCAGCGAGGATCCCTGGGGTACGCCGCAGATGACTTCGGTGGCCTCTGACTTGTACGGTGGTAGGCGGACTCTCTGCGTTCTTCCGTCGAGGAAGGAGGTGATCCATTCCAGTGCCTTGTCCTGGATTCCGATGTTGCCGAGGCGCTGTACTAGGGTGCGGTGGCAGACAGTGTCGAAAGCCGCGGAGAGGTCCAGGAGGATGAGGGCCGCTGTTTCCCCGTTGTCCATCAGAGTTCGAAGGTCATCGGTGGCGGCGATGAGGGCGGTCTCGGTGCTGTGGTTCGCTCGGAAGCCAGACTGTGAGGGGTCGAGGGATCCATTTGTCTCGAGGAAGGCGGCCAGTTGTTTGTTGACGGTCTTCTCGATGACTTTGGCTGGGAACGGGAGGAGCGAGATGGGACGGTAGTTCTTGAGGTCGGTGGGGTCTGCTGTGGGTTTCTTGAGAAGGGCGCTGAGTTCGGCGTGCTTCCAGCTCTCCGGGAAGGTGGCGGTGCTGAAGGAGGTGTTGATGATGTCCCGCAGGTGGGGTGCGATGACAGCGTCGGCCTTGTTGAAGACGTGGTGAGGGCAGGGGTCGGTCGGAGATCCGGAGTGGATGGAGTTCATTGTGCGGATGGTGTCTTCGGTGCTGATCGGAGTCCAGGTGCGGAGGGTGGTGGTGGGTGGCGTTGTTGCGGTTGTGGCTTCCGTTGGTTGGTTGCTGAAGCTGTTGTGTATGTCCGCGATCTTGTTGTGGAAGTAGGACGCGAGGGAGTTGCAGAGGTCTTGCGACGGGGTGATGTCGTTGTTTGCGGCGTTAGGGTTGGAGAGCTCTTTCACGATGTTGAAGAGTTCCTTGCAGTTGTGTGCGTTGTTGTCCAGCCGGTCCTTGTAAGTATTTTTCTTGGTGGCGCGGATCAGTTGGTGGTGTTTCCGGGTGGCGTGCTTGAGGGTGGTCATGTTGTCCGTGGTTGGTTCCCTTCTCCAGACTTTCTCGAGGGCTCGACAGTTCTTCTTGGAGCTCTTGAGTTCGTCGGTGAACCATGGTGTTTTTCTGCTGCAGGGTCCGCTGGGTGGGGTTCTCAGAGGGGCGAGTTCGTCTGCGCAGTTGTTGATCCACATCGTGAGGTTGTCAGCGGCCTGGCTGGGGTTCGCTGAGCTGGCGGGAGGGTGCTGGCTCAGGGAAGCGGTGAGCTGGTCGGCTGTGATCTTGTTCCAGCTTCTTCGGGCAGCCTGTTGCTGGTGGTGGTGGATCGTCGTTCTTTTGAAGGTGAAGTGGACGCAGCTGTGGTCCGTCCAGTGGAGTCTTGTTGCGTGGCTGAAGGTGACGTCTTTGCTGGATGAGAAGACTGCGTCGAGTGTGTGTCCGGCGAGGTGGGTGGGGGAGGTCACCAGTTGCTTGAGTCCGAGGTTGGCGAGGTTGTCGAGCAGGCTGATGGTGTTGCGGTCGCTGTTGTTCTCCAGGTGGAAGTTGAGGTCCCCCAGGAGGATGTAGTCGGCGGAGGGGAGGGCATGCGGGCTGACGAAGTCGGTGATGTCCTCGCTGAATCGTGTGCGTGGTCCCGGGGGTCGGTAGATCAGGGTGCCTCTGAGGGTGGTCTTCGGGTCGGTGTGGATCTGGAAATGCAGGTGTTCAGCGGTGGTTAGGGTGTCGTCGGTGTTGGTCGTGATGCGGATGGTGTCTCTGTGGATGATGGCAATGCCTCCTCCCGTCAGGTTGGCGGTGCGGTCCCTCCGGATGATCTTGTAGCCCTCCGGGATGGCGATGGCGATGTCTGGGGCTGAGGAGGCGTTCATCCAGGTCTCGGTGAGGAAGGCAACGTCAGGGGCGGTGGTGTCGAGGAGGTTCCAGAGTTCTACGGCGTGTCTGTGGACGGAGCGGGTGTTGAGCAGGAAGCACTTGAGGTGGTTGCTGCTGATGTTCGGCTTGGCGAGTGCTGGTGCAGGGCAGGTCCGGATGCAGGTGAACCTGCAGGCGTGGCAGCTGAAGGGTCCGTGGGTGTGCCTCGGGGCGGCTTGGTGACATCCTGGGGTGCGGCCGGCGTTGAGTGCGAGGAGGTCCGCGGCGTTGTAGGTTCGTCGGGTCGGCTTCCGTCGGTGGGGACCAGGGGTCCTGGCGCTGGCCGCGATCCGGTCGCGGACGGGCGCAGACGGGCTTACCTTTGGTGCGCCTTCGGCGCACAATCGGCGCACCCGCTGCGCGTGACCGCTGCGCGTTCGCACGGTCGCCATATAAGGCGAAGTGCGCGGGTGGGCGGAGCAGCTGGGAGGCGGGAGCGGGGAGGGAACAAAAGAGAAAGGGGCGGGGTAACTGGCGGTGGCGGGAAGCGGGGAGGGAGAGCGGCGAGGGCGGCGGAAAAAGGGTAGACGTTAGCACAGAAAATACAATGTCACAGAAAACAGGCACAAATTACGGGGAAAAAGAAAACAAGCACAAATTCCGGCAAAACAGGCAAAACTTACGGGGAAAAAGAAAACAAGCACAAATTACGGCAAAAACAGGCAAAACTTACGGGGGAAAAGAAAACAAGCACAGATTACGGCAGAGCAGCTGGAGCCGAGCGCACAGGGAGACGCAAGGCGGCCGGCGGCTCGGCAGTCAGGCACAACGGGGCAGAGGGGCACACGCAGCAGCTGGTGGCCGTGCGGCGCGGGGGTGTCCCACAAGTGGATGTTGTGTGAACAAAGTAACAGAGACAAAACGAAGAGCTAGAAAGAGAAAAAGGGATACAATTCAGAAGGAAAATAAAAAGGCTGCTTATTATGAGATGCTAAGAGATGTAGAGGGTGTTGGACTAAAACAAATGAGAACAACTGCATTCTGAAATAATCAGAGTGTAATCAGATTATGGGGTTTGTGTGATGGCTTGATTTGCAATGAGAGGGGGGATTGATGGAGCATGATTATTCAGAAAACAATCTGCTGAGGAAAATGGAATTTTGCCTTGTCATGTGTCCCTACGTGTTCCCCATTATATGTTATATGTGCATGATCGATATGCATATTTACCCCCTTGACCGAATAAAGACGCAATTATAGTTGTGTCCAACGTTAGTATGCCAGTTATCCAGTCCTCGTGAAAGCAACGAGTATTAGGCCTATGTTGCCAACGTTTTACATTGTGCACGTTAATTCATCGAGTTGTCCCTGTTTCTAGGCCTCATAGGGCCCGGACACCAGATTCGAGCTCCAGTCTCCTGAAACCACTCCGAGGAGCGATGCAGCCCCTCCCGCATCCCTGACCCTTCACTTACTTCCTGCCAAGCAGCGCGGTGCCCGGCCTGGCCTGCCTGCCTGTCTGCCAAGAATATGTTATGCCTCTAGTTATCAGTTCAGCTCCCCGGCTTCACATTCCTAAGCTAACGAACCGCATAAACATCTTCAGCTATAGTCTAGTCTTCCTGTCTCCATGCAAGAGAATTACTGAATTAGTATCCATAGAAGATTCATAGCACACGCAATACATGTAGAATATATGCATGCACCAGCCTTAGTGTCAAGTAGCCTTTGCCCTGATGACTTTTAGATTCAATCAACATGTACTCCAAACACAAGATATCAGATATGCTATAGGTACATGTCGTCCTGACATCCCAGACTTTAGTCTCCTCTTCTAGTGCCAGAAGTCAGAGCCCCCAGCTCTCCCTAGTTACACGTCATGGCCCGTTTGCGCGCACCAGTAGGTTAAAGGTTCCAGCTGCCCAGGTAGCCCCCTCCATGTATCCACCCATTTATGACACTTCTGTGACGTTTACATCACATGTCCCCGTGCACGCCCTGTGCACGCCTTCTTTGTACGCTCATATGTTCTTATCTTTCGTTTGTCACTTGTTACGCCTACTGTATGCAATGCAATTATACTGTTTTACTATATATACTGTATGATGTTAATATGATATTAGGCTATCATTCTTGTCCCTTCCTGAGCCTTTGCAGGTGATGGAACCCGATGGTCCATTGGCTCGAGCCATCTGATTAAAGCCCATTCTGACTCAGATATCACGGATCCTGCCTCTTATTTATTGAGCTATCCTTTTCAGTTAATGCATAGAAAAATAGTACCGGTAATTAATTATTTATTTACCACACTGCTTGATCAATTCAGCTCTTCCAGTGTGAACTAATACATGTTTAACAAGCAATACTAACAGTGTGATCTTGTGGTACATACAAGAACAAAACACTGCATCATAAAAGCTTGCTGAAATGACACGGAACGTGAAAGATTTTAAAGCTGCATCGTAAAAGCATGCAGGAGTGACACCAAATGTGAAATAAAAAGATATACCTTTGGAGAGAAAAGTTCTTATTGATGTAATAAGAAATATTGGTGAAAAGTAGTAAATCGCAAATCATAACCTAGAGAAAATGATTATGAACGTGATTAAAGTAAAATGATTTTGCTTGTAGTATATGCAATACGAAAAGTTAAATGAAAAATGATTGCAAATGTTTTGTGAAAACATATTCACACTAGGCTTATGAAAACCAATGAAAATAATGTTTTTTTAAGATCGTTTTTTATGTACATTTTCAAAATTAAATGAATAATTCTGAGTTTATTCTTTAGAAAAAATGACACTATGGTTTCTTCATGTAGGCTCAAAACCTGTTAGTGAAATTTCCTATTGTAGGCCTAAAAGAATGTATTTTGTCCATTATTATTCCCAAAATGCTGATCTATTTGCGTTAGGTTATCACTATGATTTCCCCTTCTACGGCTAAAGCGTTTCTTTCACTGAAAGTTTGTACTGACTTTGTTGCAAGCTAACTAGGAAGCGAGCGTGAGCATGTGTAAAGAAACAGGAAGATTTCCTATTTCCGAGGCAAATGAGATAATGTATTCATCGAGAGAATTTTAGACGGAGAACAAAAGTTTTCTGGACGGTTTTTGGACTGGAGAATGATCATACAACAATCACATCATGGACTCTAACCAACAAAAGAGTGTACATTTTGAAGAAATTACTTTTGGGGGTTGGAGTTATGAACATTTTGATTTTAACTACCCTATGGGAAAATGACAGAGACCGCGTGCTGCTGTGGTTCTGTACGAGTTCTGAAGAGCGTGTGTGTGCATGCTGAAAGCAGGCGACTGGTCCTTTGGGCGTGACATGGGGTCAGTCCGAAATTCTGACTTTCCTGATTTACCTTTGCATTTCGTTGGCTGGTGAAGTTGCATATGCTAATACCCTACAGCATTGGGGCAGCTAATCTCCGGACTATTGCACGCTGTGCTTTAGTTCATTGAAATCTAGGTTTGTATACATATATGGAGCCCTGGATCTGCACTTCCTCTTCGCCTCGGACTCTGGCTGGTCATCCTGGCTGTTGGGGAACTTGGGGGGGTTGTTTACGTGTACCGAACTTTCTCTGGCTGCTCCATTCTGCATTCCATTGTTTTTATTTTATTTTTATCATTGGTGGTGGACTTATAGGCTATTTATGCCTCTTGAGGCAGAAAAGTGACGTTGGGCTGACTAACGTGAGGTTTTTTACTCTAATTGGCCTTTTATCACTAGTGGCAAACATTTTATCGCCTTGACGCTAGTACTAGCGGCAGTTTTCACCGTGGCGAGCAGATCTTATTGCCATGTGGCGATGTACTGTAAATATATCGGAACCATGGTGACAGTTCTCGGCGATATATGACGGCAAGAAAATTACAGCTAACTAACGCTAATGCTAGTTAGCGGCAATTCTTGTAAATATACCCCTAAGTGTCTTAGAGGATCGAATGACTGCCTGAATGAAATGCTTCATTAAATGTGTCCTTTTGGGTAGTACAAAGAGGGTTATATTGCAGGATGTGCCTATTGAAGTCAGTTTCTAAAGGTAACATTTCTCCAATTTTGATTCGTAGTAGTAAAAGAAAGTAAGTCAAGGTGTCTCAATGGGACTATTATGGTGATAATAGAGCAGTGAGTACAGTGGTAGTAAAGTAATGAATAAACCACGTACATGGACATTGCTATCAAACTTAATGGGGTGTTGGTTACCACCTTGAACGGAATAGTTTCTATGCATGATGAATTTCAACCAGGATATAAACAACAATTGTAAGGTATACTTATCTATATTGTGTGCGAAGTAGAGACTACAAAAAACAATCAGGGTTGGTTGTACAGCGTAGAGATTATGAGGTTTATCATGTTTTTCTCTTGCTAGAGGGGGGTCTGGAGAAATCCATTATTTGTTCATGCATCCATACACAAATATTTAAATAAAAGTTCTGTTGAACATGTCATATCCTATTTATTTCAGCAAAGGTGGTAATTTACTAGTGCTCATACAGCAACTTAGTAAAACCAGCATTGGCATAGCTAATAAGTCTCGCCTTTGGGACCTTATAAGTGTTTAGTTATCCAGCACAATATCCTTGGTGGAACAACATCAACTGTTGCATGGTTAAACACTTATATGGTCCCAAAGGCAAGACCTATTGGCCTATTGGGTCTTACATGCGATAAACGCACCCCTCAAAAGTTGAACTTTCCCCATACTCTCTCACCATTAAGCACTGTTTTGTTGCATGCTTTGTGGTAGGGCTGGTCACATTGAGCCACTCCAAAACCAAATCCAGTTAGGTGATGAGAAAGACCAAAAAGTGCAAAAAGATGAAAATATAGCCATTGAAATCTGTTCCCTGACAGGTAGTTCTAGTGCACAAGGATGCCTTCAGCAGGTCCCATTTTCCAAGATAAGACCTTTAAGTATGATAGCTTTTGTATTTTTCTCATGTTATGTATGGGCCTGTGATTCTTTGTATTATATTGAAATGTATTGTAAAATTTATGCAGTGCTTCATAACCCCCAGGAGGCTGGGAAGCGCTTTGATCAGGATTGTGAGTGCCCTTTCTGAAGCGTGGATGATTGGCTGTGGGTAGTAGTTTGACCTATATTCAGGGTCACTGTAATTATGTATTACTGCTGCTGCTGTTTTTTCCCCGCAGAATCTGAGATTTGCAGACACTTCTCATTATAAATTGCCTAACTTGACACAATATAGAAAAGACAACATTACACTAAATATGCATTACACACAGGCTGAAGCGCACACCCCCAGCATGCTGCTTCCTAGACTGCTTAGAGCCGAGAACACATGCCCACCATTTACTTACATTTGGGAGATACCATGAGTAATCCTCCCATCCCAGATAGACTTAAACCATGCCTTTTATAATTATTACTACTTATTGTATAAAAATCAAGACCTATGATCTGACAAGGTTCTGTCCAGTTTCTCAATGACATTACACTCCCATGATCAAACGCAGTGCAAAGGGACGGAACAGCACGAAAGTGAAAGCGACCGCAAGACAGCAAAGGTAAACAAGAGCACGCGGCCACGCAAATTAGAAACAGATGGCCCCTGTGCGCCGCTGCTCGCTCCTGCATGGTGGATGCCGCCACACGCACAAGTGTTAGAAAAGTGCAGACTGTTTCCAAAAGGTCTTCTCCTAGAGCAGTGCATGCGCACTGAGCTAGGCTCGAACTAAAAATGGGCGCTCACACACCACTCATATACTAGTTACAGATTTAGGTTGAGGCATATGGTCAATGTTTTGTTAAAACAACAATTGGTCTTGGAAAAAGAGCTGAATCATGATGACTTAAGAGAACAGGGTGCACATTAGAATGTTGTGCCATAGATTAAATATTATTATTCACTGAGATACCTGGCTTAATTGACTACTCCCACAATATTATGCAGAGCAGAGGTTTATTGATTATACCTTCTTTGTTGTTTTCACTTTTCTCAAATATGTTTGAGCTATTTATAGTTTGACAGTATTATCCACCAGGATAGGAGCTCCCCGGCTGGACCTAGAGTCTGAGTTGGGTTACAGGCTGTTGTATAGTTGTCCCACCTCTAACTTTAGTGCTGTTGAGATAGCACACTAGTCATGTGGCCTAATAATTGAAAGCTGTGGTGCATCTGATTAGCGAGTGCACCAATGGCGCACCAAAGCCAAGCCTGTTAGCACCCTTTCACTCCTGAACCATGCTCAGCACCTGAAACCCTCTCTTAAAAACATCTCTTAAGTCAAATGGCTCTGTCCATATTTCTACACCTTGACTGCTCTCCTCGCTTTCAAGCATCAAGGTAGGACCAGTTCATATATTAATTTCCCTGCACCTCACTTGAAATGTCCTGCAGTCAACATTCCTTTTCCAGCCCAAGCCTGTGAGCAAGTTTCCCAAACACGTAATTCCCATGGCTTTCATAGGACTCTCCTCATTCTCACGCTCTCAATTTTGCCCCAGTTTTTTGTGATTCATTTTCTTACATTGTTTGTGTGAACGCCAAAGGTGGTCACACATACCATTTTCTCTAGAGGTTTCTTTTGTTTGGGTTTTAAAAGTTCCACCCTGGGACAGTACCAGGCCCGTTTCAATGATTTCTTAACTACTCTATTTGGATGGGGCGTGGCTTCGCTGCGAAATGGCTGCCTGCTAGTGCGTCTCTGCCGGCCGAGCCTTATTAATCCGACACATTTCCGTTAAGGATGCCCAAATTACATGCCTGATAGACGGATACCTCCTGCCTAAGTAGCGGTGACCAGAGGGACCGATCAGCTAAGCAGAACGAAGCACGGCGAGGCGAGAGCTGCTTGCGGCCTTCGGATACCGCTGCCAGGTGGAGCCGGGGACTCTGATGACTGCCTTACCGGGGCGCTGGTGTGCTCGCGGGCAGAAGTAGAAGGGCTATCGGTGGAGCACGAGCTACGGAGAGGAACCTGTCCCCACCTCTGCAAAAGTAAGCTGCAGACGACTGAGGTACCTGGTGCAATAAATGTAAGTGCATTTGCTTGTGCGGAGCAGTGGGGAATAGGCGGAGGTTCGAGAGCGCAGTGCCCCGAGTACTGAGAAGACAGAGGGTCGCAAATGCGCGACAGGTAGCGTGCCCCCACTGTTGCACAGGAAGGGATGCAGGACATTCGGAACGCTGGAGTGCTGGTGAAGTGGAAAACCGTTACAGCGCCGTGCTAGCGATTTACAGAGGAGAAGCCAGCGGGCGGGGCCGCCATTTTGCGAGTGCAGTAATTTATTGGAACCGCGAGTCCGGCAGTGCCCGTGCTGAGCGTGACATCAATCGCACGCTGGAAAACACCCGGGGCTGCTAATTATTGAGTGCCTGCAAGCTCGGAGTGCTAGTGGGGAAAGTCGATTAATTTCATACCATCGCATGAGTGCCAGAGAGCTGGTTGTGAGCAGTGCTGAAGAGTGAACGGAGCGTAGCTGCTCAATGTGTTGGTGGGCTAGGGTCCTGAGCATTCAGTAGTGTAGATGCGAGCAGGAGCTACGATCGGAAAGCAGAATACTGCGTATGACTGTGCCGGGTAGAGCAACTGAAACTGCATGCTGCGGGGTGCGTTGGGCTGCTGAGGTGCTGCAGGGTGCATGGAGACGACAATGAGGAGGTGCTGGTGCCATCGCTTGTGGAACAACTAAACTATCAAAAAGTGCTGCCACCGAACGATCGGAAGACAGGGACACAGGAGGCACAGCATATGTTCACCTAAGCGTGCGGAAAACATACACTATTGATTCGAGCAGACTGGTTGTGAATGCAGTTGTACCGGTGGCTGAGAATTGTTGCTTAGCGGGAACTGCAGAGGCACAGATTGGAGAGGCGTACACTGGAAGGGGCAAAGCGAGAGAGAACAGCTGGAGCTGGAGCGTAGCCGAGTGCCCTTCCCCCAACGCACTCATTTACCAAAAGCATAGTATAAAGTGATCAGGGGAGGCTGTGTAAGTGACAAAAAGTGTCCGAATGCTGCGTGGATAATATCTGGCTTGTGCTGTGTACCTGGAATAGGAACTCTATATAGAGTGCGCAACATATATTAGCGTTGGCCACCACACAGTACCCTAGGCGAGTCAACATGGGCAAACCAGACACAAGACAGCCCCGGATCACATTCGATAAGAAATCTAACAAACCTCCGGAGGGCGAACCTAGCAACAGAGTATAGCTGAGGAAAATGCAGCTTCTCCGCCACCGGAAGAAGACATCCGATTAATGTTTAGGGAATTGAAGTCAAGTCTTCGGGGCATAACCTCTAAGATGGATTCCCTAGGGGAAAGAATGGACAGGATTACATACAGGGTTGAAAAGCAAGAAGGACGTCTGACTGTGTTGGAGACTAGGGTAACTGAGACCGAAGAAGGGCAAACGGACATGGACAAAAAACTGCGTGGCCTAGATGGAGTATTGCATGCCATACAGCAAAAGAACGAGGATTTGGACGCCAGATCGAGGAGAAATAACATAAGAATCACGGGCGTTTCTGAAACATCAGATATACCAAACATGGAGAAATACATTGAAACAATGATGACTGATCTTTTTGGTGCAGACTTGTCCACCATGTTTTTATTAGAAAGGGCGCATAGATCGTTGGGACCTATACCTCATCCGGGGGCGCCACCGAGACCCATAATAGCAAGAGTACTTAACTATAGGGACCGTGATATGATCCTCAGACTGGCACGTGAGAAAGGTGATATACAGTACAAAGGAAATGCAATGGCAATGTATCAGGACTTCACGTTGCAAGTCCAGGCAGCCCGTAGGGAGTTCTTGCCGGCTAAGAAGATATTCCAACAACTTGGCACAAAGTACTCATTGATATATCCCGCTAAGTTGCGAATCCAGGGTCATGGAAAACCCACTTTCTTTACGGATGCCAAAGCAGCTTTAGCTTATGCGAAGCAAATGGTGAAGGACCAAAAGCAGAGTGCGGCAACATGTGACTCCCAAGCTACAAATAATATGAGTGATAATGACTGAGGACTAAGTCACTTCTCGCCAGTTATGCAGATAAGTTGTTAAGTTTGCGATATTGAGATATCAGGTTCTAATGCTCTGCAACGTCTTTTAATTTATGTTTCTGGGAAATCTATGACTGAGGATAATGTATACTGATTACCTCTTATAAGACCGCTAATTCTGTAGTAGGTTTACAGGCAATGTGATTTGTGGTAGTGAGGAAGTTGCTCGGCCACCCTGCCGACCCACGTCCCCCATGGGATGAATCCCTTAAGTTTACTGCTGTGGAGTTTATGTTTACATTTGTGGGGTGGTGGGATGGATCTTTCACAACCTGATTGGGGGGTTGGTGTGGGAGGGAAGTGGGGGAGGGAAAGTTCAATTCAAGGGACCTGCCACAACATGTACGGAATGCATACGTGGGGACAAATGTGGTTGCCGCAGACTGGATTAAGCGAAAATGCTTGTCAGCATCAGGGCATTATTACGAGCTAGTAATAAACTTGCATCATACTATGCTTTCATCCTACTTAGTTTCGAGTCACCCATAGGCCTCAAAAATCTGTACCACCAAGGGCTGCTATGACACACTTGACATGTCTCACATGGAATGTTAGGGGTCTGAATGACCGTAGAAAGTCAAGGCTGGTCCACTCTTATCTCTCAAGACATGGGGTTGACATTTGCCTCTTGCAAGAGACGCATTTGAAGAGGTCATCTGCAGGCCTGCTTAGAAATCACAGATGGGGAGAGGTGGTGGAGGTGGGGTACTCTACTTACTCTGGGGGAGTCCCAGTATTGATACATAAGGGTAAACAATGACGTTCATATAATACAATAGCGGATAGAGAAGGAAGGTACATCCTGCTACAAGGTACGCTATACAACACACCCACGGTGATAATAAACACATATGGCCCGAATACAGACTCCCCAGATTTCTTTCAACATATCTGGCAGAAGATACAAGCCATGAATGACATAACGGTCATTTGGGTCGGTGATTTTAATGTGGTCCTTTCGGATACAGCTGACAGGCAAGGGACACAGCGTGAACATCAACCGAAGGCAGCAGCAATGTTACATGATATAATTGCTGACCTCCATTTGGTGGACTCCTGAAGAGCACTATATCCGACACTAAGAGAAGGCACGTGTGTAACTCATCATCGTAATTCATGGTCGAGGCTTGATTTCTGGTTGGTTACGAAGGATGCGCACACTTGGGTGACACAAGCCACTCACCACCCATGTACCCTTTCTGATCATGCGCCGACGCAACTGACGTTTAAGGTGTCGGGCCCATACATCACACGATTTTGCTGGAGGTTTCACTCAGAGGCGCTATTAGACCAGGTATTTCGAGAAGAACTGAGAGTGAATACTTTTCGCTAAATGAAGGGAGGGTGAAGTCACATGGCACACTGTGGGAAGCATTTAAGGTAGTTCGGTCTGTGGTACCTAAGGTAAGTACCAACTCCTTGAGCACAACCTTAAAATAAAAAATTCACTCTTTCAGCCAGAGTTGTATAGAAGCGCTGTCCATGTTTAATTCACATGTACTGAATTACATCGATTGTCCAATCTTATTCAAATGAATTATGTATCCAATCCAATTGTTGCATTTAAACATTTTCACAATTTCCCTCCCGATGCATTTCGGACCTCAGTCCTTCGTCAGGGGAATCCTACAAAGACAATGACATCGTCTAAGAATTGTACCCCGAGGTACATTCAACCAATTTACATAAAAATTATAACAATAAACTAAGGTGCTCAACCCATGATGGAGAGTTGCATAATTATCATTGTGCTGAATCATTCTATTAAAATAATCAACGTGCTTATTTGAATGAAGTCAAAAATTAATAATCATGGAGTTCGTGATAAATCAACCAGTTCCAAAACGCCCAGTGCTCAGTGAACGGTACTAATGTCCAATTGCGTACCATGCAATCGCGTGCTCTGTGCCTGATATATTCATTATAGTGCCCTTAATCGAGAAGTTACAAAGCGCCCAGTGCTCGGTGATCAGTGCTCATGTCCAATTGCGTAACGTGCCATCGCGTGCTCTGTGCCTAATATATTCGTTATAGTGCCCTTAATCGAGAATACAAACAAACAGTAAAATACCGATTTGCAACTTACAGAAAGAGGTGCAGTGAGAGCCCGCGTCCCACTCGTGTGCTCGCCGGCAACTACAAGCCGAATTCAAACGTGAACGCCGACATAAATAAGGGATAACCCAATGCATGCAAACCCAAGGGTCTGTGGCGGCCATCTTGTAGTGGTGTAAAAAGGTCTCCAAAAGTGTTAAAAAGTCAATTCAGAAACAAATTGTGTGGTACAAGTGAGTTACAAAGTAAACCTCATTACTTAACCAAATAAACTTGATCAAAGCTAAAACGGCAATTTATAATTAAACTGAGATATATCCATAACATCACAGTGACATTGAAAGTAAAGTAAATTGATGCATTAGCATGAATATGAAGGCAAGTATCAGTGTCTATGGTGATGTTCTACAAGTAACATATAAATTCCATCCGATCATTGAGACCGGATGGTTTCATTGATTGAAGAAACTTAATCCAGTGATTCTCACGCTGTAATAGAAAATCATTATTATCTCTGCCATCCCGTTTATTCACCACTTCCACAGCAGCAAATCGCAGTTGACTAATGTTGTGCCGGTTGTCTTTAAAGTGTAAGGCAAGATTAGATTTCAGATTCATTGTCCTTATGTTGCTCTTGTGCTCGTTTATTCTCAGTTTCAATTTTCTTGAAGTTTTACCAGTGTAAACCAATCCACAAGGGCATTTGATAATGTATATCACATTCTCAGTGTCACATGTTGCGTTCAATTTGAGTCTGATGTTCGTGCCCTTCAAAGGATGTTTTAGTATCGGACCTTTTATCATGTTGTTGCAGTTCTTACAATTCAAGCAAGGCTGATTTCCTTTGAAAATGGTTTGCTCATGTTTTCAAAGGAAATCAGCCTTGCTTGAATTGTAAGAACTGCAACAACATGATAAAAGGTCCGATACTAAAACATCCTTTGAAGGGCACGAACATCAGACTCAAATTGAACGCAACATGTGACACTGAGAATGTGATATAAATTATCAAATGCCCTTGTGGATTGGTTTACACTGGTAAAACTTCAAGAAAATTGAAACTGAGAATAAACGAGCACAAGAGCAACATAAGGACAATGAATCTGAAATCTAATCTTGCCTTACACTTTAAAGACAACCGGCACAACATTAGTCAACTGCGATTTGCTGCTGTGGAAGTGGTGAATAAACGGGATGGCAGAGATAATAATGATTTTCTATTACAGCGTGAGAATCACTGGATTAAGTTTCTTCAATCAATGAAACCATCCGGTCTCAATGATCGGATGGAATTTATATGTTACTTGTAGAACATCACAATAGACACTGATACTTGCCTTCATATTCATGCTAATGCATCAATTTACTTTACTTTCAATGTCACTGTGATGTTATGGATATACCTCAGTTTAATTATAAATTGCCGTTTTAGCTTTGATCAAGTTTATTTGGTTAAGTAATGAGGTTTACTTTGTAACTCACTTGTACCACACAATTTGTTTCTGAATTGACTTTTTAACACTTTTGGAGACCTTTTTACACCACTACAAGATGGCCGCCACAGACCCTTGGGTTTGCATGCATTGGGTTATCCCTTATTTATGTCGGCGTTCACGTTTGAATTCGGCTTGTAGTTGCCGGCGAGCACACGAGTGGGACGCGGGCTCTCACTGCACCTCTTTCTGTAAGTTGCAAATCGGTATTTTACTGTTTGTTTGTATTCTCGATTAAGGGCACTATAACGAATATATTAGGCACAGAGCACGCGATGGCACGTTACGCAATTGGACATGAGCACTGATCACCGAGCACTGGGCGCTTTGTAACTTCTCGATTAAGGGCACTATAATGAATATATCAGGCACAGAGCACGCGATTGCATGGTACGCAATTGGACATTAGTACCGTTCACTGAGCACTGGGCGTTTTGGAACTGGTTGATTTATCACGAACTCCATGATTATTAATTTTTGACTTCATTCAAATAAGCACGTTGATTATTTTAATAGAATGATTCAGCACAATGATAATTATGCAACTCTTCATCATGGGTTGAGCACCTTAGTTTATTGTTATAATTTTTATGTAAATTGGTTGAATGTACCTCGGGGTACAATTCTTAGACGATGTCATTGTCTTTGTAGGATTCCCCTGACGAAGGACTGAGGTCCGAAATGCATCGGGAGGGAAATTGTGAAAATGTTTAAATGCAACAATTGGATTGGATACATAATTCATTTGAATAAGATTGGACAATCGATGTAATTCAGTACATGTGAATTAAACATGGACAGCGCTTCTATACAACTCTGGCTGAAAGAGTGAATTTTTTATTTTAAGGTTGTGCTCAAGGAGTTGGTACTTACCTTAGGTACCACAGACCGAACTTGATTACTACACCTTCTTGTCAGGGGGTGATATCCTCGAAGCACACCACAACCCAACAGGTTGATACAAAGAGGAGTGCGTGACCCATACCACATAAGCATTTAAGGTAGTCATAAGGGGTAATTGTATGGCACTTAAAACAGGAGTCCTCGGAGATATCCGTAATACATTACAGAGACTTGAGTGCGAACTTAGTGCACTGGAGAGGGCGCAGATTCAATCCCCTTCCCCTGCCACGACGGCACAGATCAGGGCCAAATTGACCGAATTTCAGGAGGAAGCAGAGAGAGAGACGAAATATCTCCACAAACATGCTCAGGCACGGCGATATGGTGAGGGAGAGAGAGCAGGGAAAACACTGGCAGGTTTACTTAGACCACCCAGAGGTGCAGAAATACAGATTGAGGATGGTGAGAGAGTCAGAACGCCTCCAGAAATCTTAAGTACAATGTCCCGCTTCTATGAACTACTTTATACTTCCAAATCCAATCCTTCGCAGGAGGCTATAGTCGAATACCTGGATACATTGCCTGCAGCCTGGTTTAACGATGGGGCACGACAATATATGGAACTTCCTATAACTGTGGAAGATATCAGGCAAGTCATAAGCAGCACGCCAGCCGGAAAGACGCCAGGTGCAGACGGGCTTACAGCAGCCTTCTACAAGGAATATGCAGACATACTCGCTCCCCGCCTATTACAAGTGTACTTAGAGGCCATAGAGACAGGCAACCTTCCTCCCACACTTCGTGAAGCCATCATAATCACGCTGCTGAAACCAGACAAAGATCCCACTATGCCTGACTCATATCGCTTACTTTCCCTCATCAGTTTGGATGCTAAAATTTATACCAAACTTATTGCTAACAGGTTGCAACCAATGGTCCCGCAAATAGCCATACTGGACCAGTCCGGTTTCATACCGGGGCGCTCGACCGCTCAAAATTTAATGTAGAAGTCTTTGGACTTCTACATTATTTGGCCCCCCATGTGCAGGCAACTGCTGCATTGTTAGACGCCACAAAGGCTTTTGATTCCTTAGAATGGAAGTTCTTGTTTACGTTACTGACTCGCATGGTTCTTAGCCGTCTATTTATTCAACAAATACAGCTGCTCTACACGAGTCCGCTGGCGAGAGTCAGAATAAATGGACAAATATCTGAGCCTTTTCCCATTAAAAGAGGGACGCGGCAGGGATGCCCTCTATCACCGCTGCTATTTGCAATTGCGACAGAACCGTTGTCGGCTAGGCTAAGACAGCACCACACACAAAGACGCATAGGGTTTACATCCAGAGGATTATTAATATCAATGTATGCTGATGACATGATAGTGTATTTAACTAATCCCAAGGATAATTTTGTGGTCGTTATGAGGGAATTGAAACGCTATGTTGGATTAACAGGCATTCAAATAAACTTGAACAAGTACATAATATTACCGCTTACAGATACCACTACTCCATTTGCTACAGAATTCCCTATTCAGAGGGCCAGTGGAGAGGTGAAATATTTGGGAATTTGGATAAGTAGATCTGTGCAAGTTATATGGCTAGCTAATTATGGTAGGGTGGTGGAATGGATTGAGTGCAAAGTTCAGAAATGGAAATCGCTTCCGCTCTCGGTGATCGGTCGCATAGCAATATTAACAAGCATTTGCAATGCAATAGGTCTCGCTTTAGGAAAGTGTGAGCTATTGGTATGTGTTGGCTTTGAAAATATATAAATTAATAGCATTGTTATTCACAATGCCAATAGCTTACACTTTCCTAATGCGAGTACTATTGGCTATGGCAATGCTTGTTGGTAGCAGGCAAGGACAGTGCTGTCCTGGTGCTGAGTGATGATGTGGTTGGGCTGAGTGATGTGGTGGTGTATTAGAGTGATGTGGTGGTGTATTAGAGTGATGTGGTGGTGTCCCAGAGTGATGTGGTGGTGTCCCAGAGTGATGTGGTGGTGTCCCTAAGTGATATGGTGGTGTCCCTAAGTGATATGGTGGTGTCCCAGAGTGATGTGGTGGTGTCCCAGAGTGATGTGGTGGTGTCCCCGAGTGATGTGGTGGTGTTCCCGAGTGATGTGGTGGTGTTCCCGAGTGATGTGGTGGTGTCCCCGAGTGATGTGGTGGTGTCCCCGAGTGATGTGGTGGTGTCCCAGAGTGATGTGGTGGTGTCCCAGAGTGATGTGGTGGTGTCCCAGAGTGATGTGGTGGTGTCCCCGAGTGATGTGGTGGTGTCCCCGAGTGATGTGGTGGTGTCCCAGAGTGATGTGGTGGTGTCCCAGAGTGATGTGGTGGTGTCCCAGAGTGATGTGGTGGTGTCCCCGAGTGATGTGGTGGTGTCCCCGAGTGATGTGGTGGAGTTCCAGAGTGATGTGGTGGTGTTCCAGAGTGATGTGGTGGTGTTCCAGAGTGATGTGGTGGTGTCCCCGAGTGATGTGGTGGTGTCCCCGAGTGATGTGGTGGTGTCCCCGAGTGATGTGGTGGTGTCCGTGGTGTCCCCGACACCAGAGTGATGTGGTGGTGTCCCCGAGTCATGTGGTGGTGTCCCCGAGTGATGTGGTGGTGTTCCTGAGTGATGTGGTGGTGTCCCTAAGTGATATGGTGGTGTCCCTAAGTAATATGGTGGTGTCCCAGAGTGATATGGTGGTGTCCCAGAGTGATGTGGTGGTGTCCCTGAGTGATGTGGTGGTGTTGAAAATTAGTACGTTTTGGTGAACATTATCTGCGCCATCTTGCCTCTTCCCCTGATGCCACACTTTTGTCGTGCGCGCCCGCCATTTTTTTTAAGATGCCCCGATCAGAACGAACCCTTTTGCATGCCGCTGGCCCCTGGCATAGCCCTTCGCCTTCACTAAGCCTGCACGCTGACCACCCCCTGCTTGCACCTGCCTTGAGTCATAAACCCCTCTTCGGCGCTGCTCTGCCCCAGGCCCTCATCCTGTTCCCAGCGCGACACCTCCCTGCTTCCCTTTCATGATCTCCGGCCCTTAGATGCAAACCCCCCTTTTTCCCCGTGTGCCCGTTTTGTCTTCCCCGTTCCCAGGCCGACACCCAGCTCTGCCGATACCATTCCTTGCCCCTCCCCGTACAATAGAAAGCTTCCCCCATCAAAGGATCCCCGGGTTGATCAAAGCCCCCACTCCATGAGATCCGATCAAACCCCCCACATTCCGTGAATCGGCGGAATATCCAGCTGCGTGATACTCATCACCTGTTGTGACTAGGGTGGGGACTTCAACTGTAAATGTGTGTGGGAACGGGCCCAAAGGGGATTTCCGGGAATGTCTTTTCCATACATCAAAGCTTTAACATGAATGTGTAATCTACAATAAAGTCCTAAAACAGTGTATAAGAGGCCAGGCCTCAGAAATGTATCTAGAGCACCTCAGAACGATACCTTCTGTCCGTTTCGTTGTGTTCTCCTCCGGAGAGAATAAAAACCTTGTTTCCTGCTTTCCAGTCTCCAGCGCCTGCCTCTTCATTGATTAAATAACTAGAGGGTCACAGAGGCAATACCGCCGGGCAAATATCGATTGTCCCCGACCCGACTCAGGTTTCAACAATTGGCGTCCCAAGCGTGGGGCCCATCAGCGACTCGTGGATCCAGTGGGAGAGGTCCTGACGACAGAGTGAACGACTGCAACGATCGGGAGAGCTCTTGCCCAATAGACCCTCGTCTGGCAGCCGATCATCCGAACTTCACTAGTTCCGAACAGACCTCTCTCGAGTGATCTACGGTCCTGACTGGGGACCATCAGGAGTGCCGTGAGAAATACGAGAAAAAGAGGACGATCGGGCGCTGGATTCGGAAGACAAGAAACTGTCCACATGGTCCGGGTAAGGTCGTGTAATCACGACAAGTTGCGAAACGATTGCTTGATTGTTTGATTGTTTAAAAATACTAGTATTGCTCTTTATTTATTTGGAGATTCACTGTCTACAAACGGAGAAACAACGGGCTCTCTCTTTGCAAGCAGTGGAGGATAGGTAGGGCAGCAGCCGTGCTTATTTTTTCTCCCCCACTCAATAATTACTTGAAACTGAACTGTTGTTCGCAAAACTATTGTTTCCTGGAGATTCCCTGTCTGCAAACAGGGAAGAGACCACCCTTTTTGCAGATAGTGAAAAGGGTAGGTAACGCAGATTATGCGGACCTACTCATTCTCCCCATTGTTATTTATTGGTCTTTTTGTTATTTTTTTGATCCATGAGGTATTCACTGCCTGCAAACAACGTTGAATAGAAATATTCTGTACAGTCTTTGCACCTAGTGATAAGATAGGCAGTGCTGACTTTTTAGTCCCTCGTTACGAGCCGTCATGTCTGTCTTCTCCCCACTGATTAATAGCCTGTTTAGCCTGGACCGTGTATTAGAGGTGGACCATATAGCTCCACTAGAAGGCACCCCTAATAAGGACATGTTCATAAACTATGGATTAGTCACCATAGCCTATAATAAATTGTGGCACAGGTATACCGAAGAGAGTCAAGACAAACAGTGGCCACTGGCAGGATCCTTTGACCTTGATAAAATAGAAACGTTAGAAATAGCCCTTCGAAATAATAAGACAACGCCAATTATGCTCGACAGTCTCGGTATGTGGCGCAGAGAGGCTATGCAACGACAGAGAAAAGACGAGGACAAACCAAGTAGAGAAATATACCGACAGGACAACCCCAGGACATCGCTACCCACAACTTATCCCCCGACACTATGCAAAAGACGACCAGACTTAGGGCCAGACCAATGCGCTTTTTGTAGGTATGTCGGACACTGGAAAGCCCAATGCCCGACTCTACTGAGCGTGAGTAAAGGCAAAGGGCCGACAGGAACGACAGACCGGCAGTACGAGAAAAAGCGCGAGACAAAGAAGAACCCGACTTACATAGACAGACCAGACAGAACCACCACGTTTGATTATGCCCGATGGCACAGATTTCGCCAGGACAATTTCAGCGGCATGCTCAAGTTCTCCTAGGTCGGGCAACGTCAAGACGGGAACCCAACCTCGTTTCAAATTCACAGACGGAAAGAGATAATTATGACCAATAACTGTTTTATATTCGTCTTGGGTCTTTGTATGTCGTACTTGTACTGTCCCCCGTCTGAGTTTGTGTGTATGTAATGTACAGATCTGCGTCATCCCTCTACACGTGTTTCCGTGTTACTCAACCTCTGTTAGCAGAAACTTAGCATAAAAGCAACCTGGAAAGAAAGAAATGGTAAAACAAAATCCGTAGACCATTAATGAACTTGAACTTTTAATTTAGCACAACAAACAAGGAATAATAACGGTAAACTGTAGAAAATGAAAGTCAAACAGAACATTCGCCCCCCCCCATTCTGGAACCTTCCAAAGTAGGGCAGGGTTACGGCTACGCCCAACCAACGGCAACCCATATAAGGCGGGCCCGGCCGCCAACTCTTGGTCAGGAAATCTTAACGTATGGGGGAGCCGGAGGAGAGGCAGGAGCCAGCAGCCTGGGCAGTTGTAGGTAGTCCCGCCACATGTCTCCTCAGCCAGCCGCAACGGGCCTGGATAGACTTAAGTAGTCCCGCCACATGTCCAGAGAAGAACGAGGCACCTCTTTCTTTTCCCTTCCGTAACAGCCGCAGCAGCTCTGGACGGCGGGATGTCCTGCACGTACCTCCACAACAATTTGTCCAAGTTGGGCTGGGAGGGAGAGGCGACGCGGACGAGCCTCTCCCACCTCCACCGATAGGAGGTCTCCCAGCCCCCGGCCCGACGCCGAACACCCCCAGTCAGGCGATGGTGCCAATACTTCCACAGCACCGAACACACCATGGTGGCACCCCAGTACTTGCGCAGCACCGAACGTGCAATGGTGGCCATATTTTCGGAACACCGAACCTGCAATGACTGCACTGATACTCGTGCCGCGCCGAATGTGCGCCACAGGTGGCCATACTCCCACAGCACTGAGCACAGGACTTGGGAAACACCGGATGTGGAGAGACCTTCATGCGGGGCGATGAAAAGGAGCGGCATGGAGTGCACCGGGAGAAGGAGACGATGCGAACAAGTCTCCCTCGCCCCCCCCCCCCCAGGTGGGGGCATCACAGCTGCACCCCAGCTGAACGTCCCGCTTTCACACAACAGGGACCTCTTCCGTTCACTCCGAAGGATCTCTCCCACTCTTGCAAACTCGACGAGAGTGGCCCCTGTAGGGCCTCAAAATGGCGTCTGGGTCCGCTGGAAGGCGGGCCCCGGCCACTAGAGTAACTTTGACCAGCAATATAACTCGAACATTTGCCCCCTGAAGCACGAGCCCCCATCTCCGACAGCATCTCCGCAGCCTTGAAGATCCTACAAAGGTCCCCGGCGGAACCTTCGGCCTTTGCAGGCTTCCGGTAAGGGACGGCTGCCTTGATCGCCAACGAAACAAACATGACATTGCCACTCCTTCTGTTAGCATGAATTCTAGAACTGCCGAAAAGGACTCTGGTCCAAACTGCCAGTAATGGGAAACATTTCCCCCTGATGCTGCTTCCGGACTGAGCCGGCCCCGCCCAAAATGGCGCTGGTATCAATCGGAACTTACGAACACCTCGTGGTGTTCCTTCGCACTAATATAAACTTGATGTTCTGAGATTTTATATGATCCTTTGTACACTTGGCTAGAAAAGACAAGGAGAACTCACTCGACGAACAGTATGAAAGGATCCCCGTTACAAATGTTGATTACAAATGTACAATGTATTATATTTTTATAACTGATGTAAACCTCATTTACGACGCACACGTACGGTATGCATATAGGAAATCTGATTACAACTATTATGATTATGCTTCTAAAAATGCCCCCGAACCCCCCAGCCAATTAATAGACGTTTTAGTTTCTTACAAATGAATGAGTAAAACTTTTCGATGTTTTTATTGCTGCAAACGACACCCCCCACTGTACGCACTTTAGCCATTACCACGACCGGCCAAATACGACCGCACCCTCATAATCCACATGCTGAAATGATTTTGCAAAATAAAGTTTTTTGAAACTATGGACGGGTATTGCATGCTTTATTTTAAGAATGTGGGATCGGTGGGAAAGTTCTTTTCTGTGCACCCTACTCTGCTCTCTCTTTAAGGTTAAAAGAAGATGGTTGCCCAGCCCTGGAGGACGGATCGGATCGACAACACGACACCCCGCCTTCAACGTACGCGACTGACCCATGAACTCTCGCGTAGAGGAAGACCTTGACTTCCAAGGATGGGTAAAACGAACGGTGTAAATGAGGGAATGTAAAAGGAGGGTGAAATGAAATAATGTAAATGTTATAAAATACAACGTTCCAAAGTATCAGGGAACGGAGCTGACCCAAGAACCGAAGAACCTTAGAACGCCACAGCGTTGAAAGAGGTTTAAGGATCCCGATAGTGAGATACATCCTTTGACTAGATACCTCGCACTAAGCACCTCTGGTTTCCTTTTTACGTTTCCCCGCACACGACCTATATGGACACACTACCCCCCTCGACTCCAGAAACCATATCCCCGGGGACCCTGCCCCGAGGAGGAAAGACGAGTAAGAGGTAAGTAAAGGACTTATGAAACCATGTATTTGAATATGCGCGAATGCTGTCTCCCCCACCCCCCTTTTTTTCCTCCCTCTGCAGGTTACATCAGAGATTACAGCCGAGGTGTGGCGAAGATCTGAAGTCTTGCCATGTCTAATACACGAAGCGGACTAGCGCCGCAAGGTGGTGTCTAAGCACGCCTGCAAACTACTCACGTATCGAACAAACCCGAAAAATTAGCACAACCTGATAAAAAGTGATCACCCTTAAACCAGACCGGACGAATGAACCCATGTCACGTATGATGCGAAACTATGAGAGAATGTGTGTGTGTGACTGAGGCGTCGACCCAACTGGTCGAAGGACCGAGAATGCGAGAAGTGCGACAAAATGGTACCTCCTTTCTTCTTTCCTTTTTCTCAAGGCACGTCCCCTCTACCCTGTCTAATGCTCAAACTGCATGATTACAAGATTCTAACGCAGACCCGTGAATGCCCTTTACTGTGTAATGCACTAAATAGCCTTTCTTGAATACACCGCCACCCTCTCTGTTGCACGTGTACTATTTAGCCTGCCGTTGCACTCTCTCTCTCTCTCTCTCTCTCTCTCTCTCTCTCTCTCTCTCTCTCTCTCTCTCTCTCTCTCTCTCTCTCTCTCTCTCTCTCTCTCTCTCTCTCTCTCTCTCTCTCTCTCTCTCTCTCTCTCTCACTCCCTCTATTTTTGCACTCCCACTCTTCCGAGTGATTAGCCCCGAAATTGGCAGATTGCCACCCCTAGCACACCACCTAATTGGCTTCAAATACCGTCAGTATTTGCACAAAAACTTGTCTTTAATACAATCACCCTGAGGCCGCGTCATTACCTCTCCTTTTCCGCTAGAAGTCAATGAACCGAGGTTGGGCCGTAAGGGAAAGGACAGGTAAGACGACAGAGGTTCCCTAATCTGACCCGAAATAAGGGAACTACCTGTCAACGGCTCCTATGGTATAAAACAAGGACCTCAGAATACGCGACCCTCCCCGCCTCGAATTGTCACAATACCCAAACCGGAAAAATGATCACCCCTGTTACCTCCCCTGTATCAGCCGCCCAAAAACTGGAATTATGAAACTACCCCTCATTTCCGGTTGTGAGAGATGGGTCGATTTATGCCCTTACCACAAGTTTCCTATGTCCCTGGTTGTTCCCCATAAAACCCCTGTCCTTCCTAATTAAGTAATCGGGCTGTAAAAGGTTACGTAGGATCCAGAATGATGTTTTACAAGGTTAACAGACTAGTCCAAGGTAAAGAAATCATCGAAATGAACCCCGTAGTAGTTGAAAAGCAGGATGCATCGATAGAAAGACAATGTTTAGCCATGTTCGTCTCTCAGCAAAATACCTGTGTAGTACCATGTTGACGACTCACAGTACCCTTTGTAAATGTAAAACTCTAGAGAACGGCAAATCTTTGCCAGGTTCGTCTCACGAAGGTGGGTCACTATCAGATGAACTGTCGTGACTGTAATAAATAATTGTAAAGGAAAATCGTAGTAAATCCAACAGGCCCGTCACCGGTCATTCATATGCCAGTTGTGAACACTAATATAACGGGCATTTTTCATTCTTTGCCTGGAGCTGGGAGAGAAATAGACTTTTTGATTATCTTCATCTGCAAATTCTCTAAAGACTGTCTTTTCAAACTTGTTTAAGGGTACTGCTGTTGGAGGAGAGAAGGACCAGATGTGGGAGCACGAGGCCTGACTACAGACTAAGGAACACCTGCGACATTAGCCAAGGCGAGACCACGACAGAAAAGAGCTGCAGGACGAGGCACTGTTTTCGACAACATGAGAAGAAAGGGTCGACCTGATGCCCCTGCTCGATGTCCAGTGTTTGTCGACAAGTCCCCGCTCTCTGAATTCGGTCACACGCCCGCCTATTTGAAGTCTCTCGTTCCCCTAGTTTGTTCCTAATTTGGCCTTGCTCCATCCCCCTTTTCCTCTGACCTACCCTATGGACTGTTTTGTACGCTCTTCTTCCATCTGAACTTTCTGACAATCACCTCAAAGGACACAGGGCGAAAAGGACCTTTCCGACCAGAAACGCGAGGAAAGGGTCGTGCCCTGCAACACAGAACTTAGAACAGAGCTGGACTTGTAGCTCCACCGCCGGTGCTCAACAGCGCCAACGAAAGGCAACAAAGAATGATGAGAACTCGTTAAACTTCGAACATTTGACATCCCCAATCGCCGTTTCTGCTAGACCTCATTTCTCTCCCAGCCGCCATTGTATTGATCATGCTCCAATCCGAACCTGATATATATGTAATCACCTGCCAGTATGAAATGTACTTGCTGCTCTCGCTACAGAATCGTTTTTGTATTGCATTCCTATGACTTTCCTGCTAAACAAATTGATCAAAGTTTATCAAATAGGTCCACCTCCTAAAAACTAGAAATGTTAAAATGTATTGTTTACAACTCTTTTCATCTAGGGTTCCTACCGTTTTCTTTCTCATGCCCACCACAATAGAACCGAGTAGAAAATGAACCAGCAAGATGTCTTGAATATGTTAAAGGGAGGACTGTTGAAAATTAGTACGTTTTGGTGAACATTATCTGCGCCATCTTGCCTCTTCCCCTGATGCCACACTTTTGTCGTGCGCGCCCGCCATTTTTTTTAAGATGCCCCGATCAGAACGAACCCTTTTGCATGCCGCTGGCCCCTGGCATAGCCCTTCGCCTTCACTAAGCCTGCACGCTGACCACCCCCTGCTTGCACCTGCCTTGAGTCATAAACCCCTCTTCGGCGCTGCTCTGCCCCAGGCCCTCATCCTGTTCCCAGCGCGACACCTCCCTGCTTCCCTTTCATGATCTCCGGCCCTTAGATGCAAACCCCCCTTTTTCCCCGTGTGCCCGTTTTGTCTTCCCCGTTCCCAGGCCGACACCCAGCTCTGCCGATACCATTCCTTGCCCCTCCCCGTACAATAGAAAGCTTCCCCCATCAAAGGATCCCCGGGTTGATCAAAGCCCCCACTCCATGAGATCCGATCAAACCCCCCACATTCCGTGAATCGGCGGAATATCCAGCTGCGTGATACTCATCACCTGTTGTGACTAGGGTGGGGACTTCAACTGTAAATGTGTGTGGGAACGGGCCCAAAGGGGATTTCCGGGAATGTCTTTTCCATACATCAAAGCTTTAACATGAATGTGTAATCTACAATAAAGTCATAAAACAGTGTATAAGAGGCCAGGCCTCAGAAATGTATCTAGAGCACCTCAGAACGATACCTTCTGTCCGTTTCGTTGTGTTCTCCTCCGGAGAGAATAAAAACCTTGTTTCCTGCTTTCCAGTCTCCAGCGCCTGCCTCTTCATTGATTAAATAACTAGAGGGTCACAGAGGCAATACCGCCGGGCAAATATCGATTGTCCCCGACCCGACTCAGGTTTCAACAGTGGTGTCCCTGAGTGATGTGGTGGTGTCCCTAAGTGATGTGGTGGTGCACCTGAGTTGTGCCCCTGAGTGATGTGGTGGTGTCACCGAGTGATGTGGTGGTGTCCCCGAGTGATGTTGTGGTGTCTCAGAGTGATGTGGTGGTGTTCCCGAGTGATGTGGTGGTGTTCCCGAGTGATGTGGTGGTGTTCCCGAGTGATGTGGTGGTGTCCCCGAGTGATGTGGTGGTGTCCCCGAGTGATGTGGTGGTGTTCCAGAGTGATGTGGTGGTGTTCCAGAGTGATGTGGTGGTGTTCCAGAGTGATGTGGTGGTGTTCCAGATTGATGTGGTGGTGTCCCCGAGTGATGTGGTGGTGTCCCCGAGTGATTTGGTGGTGTCCCAGAGTAATGTGGTGGTGTCCCAGAGTGATGTGGTGGTGTCCCAGAGTGATGTGGTGGTATCCCCAACACCAGAGTGATGTGGTGGTGTCCCTGAGTGATGTGGTGGTGTCCCCGAGTGATGTGGTGGTGTCCCTGAGTGATGTGGTAGTGTCCCTGAGTGATGTGGTGGTGTCCCCGAGTGATGTGGTGGTGCCCCTGAGTGATGTGGTGGTATCCCTGAGTGATGTGGTGGTGCCCCAGAGTGATGTGGTGGTGTTCCCGAGTGATGTGGTGGTGTCCCCGAGTGATGTGGTGGTGTCCCCGAGTGATGTGGTGGTGTCCCCGAGTGATGTGGTGATGTCCCCGAGTGATGTGGTGGTGTCCCCGAGTGATGTGGTGGTGTCCCAGAGTGATGTGGTGGTGTTCCTGAGTGATGTGGTGGTGTCCCAGAGTGATGTGGTGGTGTCCCAGAGTGATGGGGTGGTGTTCCACAGTGATGTGGTGGTGTCCCAGAGTGAGGTGGTGGTGTCCCAGAGTGAGGTGGTGGTGTCCCAGAGTGATGTGGTGGTGCCCCTGAGTGATGTGGTGGTGCCCCTGAGTGATGTGGTGGTGCCCCTGAGTGATGTGGTGGTGTCCCAGAGTGATGTGGTGGTGTCCCAGAGTGATGTGGTGGTGTCCCAGAGTGATGTGGTGGTGTCCCCGAGTGATGTGGTGGTGTCCCAGAGTGATGTGGTGGTGTTCCTGAGTGATGTGGTGGTGTCCCAGAGTGATGTGGTGGTGTCCCAGAATGATGTGGTGGTGTTCCACAGTGATGTGGTGGTGTCCCAGAGTGATGTGGTGGTGCCCCTGAGTGATGTGGTGGTGCCCCTGAGTGATGTGGTGGTGCCCCTGAGTGATGTGGTGGTGTCCCAGAGTGATGTGGTGGTGTCCCAGAGTGATGTGGTGGTGTCCCTGAGTAATGTGGTGGTGTCCCTGAGTAATGTGGTGGTGTCCCTGAGTGATGTTGTGGTGTCCCTGAGTGATGTGGTGGTGTCCCCGACTGATGTGGTGGTGTCCCCGAGTGATGTGGTGGTGTCCCCGAGTGATGTGGTGGTGTCCCCGAGTGATGTGGTGGTGTTCCCGAGTGATGTGGTGGTGTTCCTGAGTGATGTGGTGGTGTCCCTGAGTGATGTTGTGGTGTCCCTGAGTGATGTGGTGGTGTCCCCGACTGATGTGGTGGTGTCCCCGAGTGATGTGGTGGTGTCCCCGAGTGATGTGGTGGTGTCCCCGAGTGATGTGGTGGTGTCCCCGAGTGATGTGGTGGTGTTCCTGAGTGATGTGGTGGTGTCCCTGAGTGATGTGGTGGTGTTCCTGAGTGATGTGGTGGTGTTCCTGAGTGATGTGGTGGTGTCCCAGAGTGATGTGGTGGTGTCCCAGAGTGATGTGGTTGTGTCCCAGAGTGATGTGGTGGTGCCCCTGAGGGATGTAGTGGTGCCCCTGAGTGATGTAGTGGTGCCCCTGAGTGATGTGGGGGTGCCCCAAAGTGATGTGGTGGTGCCCCTAAGTGATGTGGTGGTGTCCCTGAGTGATGTGGTGGTGTCCCTGAGTAATGTGGTGGTGTCCCTGAGTAATGTGGTGGTGTCCCTGAGTAATGTGGTGTTGTCCCTGAGTGATGTGGTGGTGTCCCTGAGTGATGTGGTGGTGTCCCTGAGTGATGTGGTGGTGTTCCTGAGTGGTGCCCCTGAGTGATGTGGTGGTGTCCCTGAGTGATGTGGTGGTGTCCCCAAGTGATGAGGTGGTGTCCCCGAGTGATGTGGTGGTGTCCCCGAGTGATGTGGTGGTGTTCCTGAGTGATGTGGTGGTGTTCCTGAGTGATGTGGTGGTGTTCCTGAGTGATGTGGTGGTGTCCCTGAGTAATGTGGTGGTGTCCCTGAGTAATGTGGTGGTGTCCCTGAGTGATGTGGTGGTGTCCCTGAGTGATGTGGTGGTGTCCCTGAGTGATGTGGTGGTGTTCCTGAGTGGTGCCCCTGAGTGATGTGGTGGTGTCCCTGAGTGATGTGGTGGTGTCCCCAAGTGATGAGGTCGTGTCCCCGAGTGATGTGGTGGTGTTACTGAGTGATGTGGTGGTGTCCCCGAGTGATGTGGTGGTGTCCCCGAGTGAGGTGGTGGTGTTCCTGAGTGATGTGGTGGTGTTCCTGAGTGATGTGGTGGTGCCCCTGAGTGGTGCCCCTGAGTGATGTGGTGGTGTCCCTGAGTGATGTGGTGGTGTTCCTGAGTGATGTGGTGTGTGAGGGTGAGGGTGTGTGAGGGGGTGAGGGTGTGAGGGTGTGAGGGTGAGTGAGGGTGTGTGAGGCTGAGGGGGTGCGAGGGTGAGGGTGACAGGGGTGAGGGTGATGGGGTGAGTGTGAGGGTGTGTGAGGGTGAGGGAGTGTGAGGGTGAGGGTGAGGAGGTGTGAGGGTGAGAGTCCGAAGTAAATGGTGGCAGGGCAGACATCATAAGACAGAGAGAAGAGACTGCATGGTGACTGCGTTGGTCAGTTTCAGAATCAGCACAGTCTGTGAGGGATCAACGTGTCTAGAGGCAAAGCATAGCGGATGCAGCATTGCAGCTAGCAAGTCGAGTGTTTTCAAGCTGAGTGTCCCTAGAGAGATGGCAACACAGCAACAGCATTTGAGGAGCAAGGCTACTGTAAACAAGCATGGAAGGCTTTCACTTTTGTCCTGGAACAAGCTCTCGGCATTGCTGTGGCGGGGGGTGGGCGGGGGAGTGGCAGCCTTTGAAGTCTGATGCTGAGGCACAGACAAATGGTGGTGACCGATGTGCACGCGGGGGGTGAGGGAGCGGCAGCCTTTGAAGTCTGATGCCGAAGCACAGACAAATGGTGGTGTGTTATGTGGCTGGCATTATGTGTGCATGCGCATAGATCACATGAGCTGTGTGCGATCCGCAGCCGTTTTGGTAGACTGTTCTTTTCTGCTTACTATAATCTCGCCGGAGCAATGCACAAGCGCATTGGCTCGGGCGAGACCTAAAAATGGTGATTCTGCCCAAACTGTTATACCTATTCGTAAATATTCCAATGCCATTGAATGCTCATTTTTTCAGGAAACTTCATTCGCATATTCTAGACTTGGTATGGGCGGGCAAACAACCCAGAGTGTCATGGAAACTGTTAACACTGCCCTCCACCCAGGGAGGTTTGGGAGAGCCTGATTTCGAGCTATATGCATACAGCGCTCAGGCAAAATATATTCATTTTTGGCACCACCCGACACCCTATCAACCACATGTAGCGATAGAACTTGATAGAGTAGCCCCCATTCCGCTTAACACGGCGGTATACCAGCCTTATAAACGTCCGCAATTAGAAATTGACATGGTAGAAGCCACACGGTTGGCATGGAAGGGGATTGCAAGGAGGGCTCAGCAGACAGAACTATACGCTCCTTCCATGCTTAATGGAGGTAATTCGGTTAACAGACAAAGTGGCTGCGAAGCGAGCTAAGGTGTATGCATTAGAGAAAGGCAAAGACCTATACCCGGATGGAAAATGTATTACACTGCAGCAGATGTGCAGCACACAGTTGCCTACAGCGTCAGACCTGCTTTTATACTATCAGATTAGAGCCACATGCCGAGCTAGGTACGAGACTTTTCCTCTGGAACCTCCCGTGCTGATAGCGTTAGAGAACGTCCAGTCCAACCCTTCCCCCAGCAAATTAATAATGCGCATTTATAGTATAACGCAAGCTGACTCGCCGGTCATCGTTCCCACTGCTAAGGACGAGGGGGAGAGGGATATTGCCATCAACATAACGGACAAGCAATGGCAGTACTGTTGCACACAACTAGAAAATCTCTCACCAAATTATAGATTAAGGTTGATTCATTTTAACTTTTTACACAGAACATACCGCACACCTGCTCAGTTACATCTGTTGTAATTTAGCAATGATTATGTTAAGCATTAGCAGAATACATCTTGTATTTAGAGACTATCTTGTTCGTTTTACGGAATCCCTTTTGTATTTCTGTAGCCAATTTTTTTTGCCATGTGCTCTGTCCTACTTTCCTGTTAACTGCTCTTGAAATCTGCCTAGAGACAAGATATATTTATCCTCTTCTTCTTTGCACATGCCCAGTTGAGCTTACGGCTGTCCCCAACTTGTAACTGTCAAGTTGTGTGCACCAGAATTAGCTAACTGTCAGTCTCTCCCACTTGTTGCTAGCACACTCTCTGCATGACCTTATATGTATTTGAAACCAGCATTCTGTACCTTGTACCGCCTTCATTTGAGCCCCTGTGTGGGTATAAAAGGACCAAGCTCCTTCCAGTCAGGATGCTACCTCATACTCTACCGAAGGGTGTTGTGCGAATGTAGTTCCACCTCATGAGGTTTAATAAACTCTGTCTTTTCTATTCCAGTTTCTGTGCCAACTTCTTTCTATTGATCTAAGGACTCTGTGCAGAGAAGGGTGAATCCCTTGCATTGGTAGGCCTGGCTGAGGCTCGCTACTACACTCCAAATGGGCATACATCCAGACATTAAATGTTGGAGATGCGGGGCGCAGAACGCCTCGTTCATACACCTGTCATGGAACTGTGGACCGATAGGGGAATTTTGGAAGAAGGTGCTTAACACTATTGGACAAATCACTAATAATCAGTTACAGACCACCCCACAAATTGCGCTCTTGGGTTTTGTATTGGAAGTGCCAAAGGGATCTGGGAAATTGACAGCCATGTTGTTACTACTGGCTAAGCGACAAGTGGCAATGCACTGGAAAAAGCGACAGCCTCCTATGGTGGCAGCGTGGTTGACTACTGTTGTGTATTGCACAGACCAGCTATCTAATTATTGGAAACTAATGCCCAGTAGGTCTAGACCTGTGGACATTTGGGAACCATTTGTGAGCTGGTTGGGATCTGGCGGCTACGACCTTCAAGGGGACCAAGACACGTGACAGGTTTGATGGATATGTAGAATAGTGGCTTCTATTGATTCCTGGTGGGATCAGATATTTAAAAAAAAAAAAACCCTCTTGGTTGTGGGAAGGGGAGGATTTGGTTGGTGATAAGACCACGGAAATAGCAAGAACTGAGCAACATGTTAAACGGACTCAAAGTAATGTAAGAATGGCAGGGGGGTGAGTTTTTCCGTTATGATATATAGAGTATAACTGCTTAAGTAACAGTTTTAATTGGATTGATGATTGACATAATGGTCTAGATGGCAATCAAGCTATTCCACGCTGCCAGCCCAATGGGTTGTAGGCGTAAGAGCTGTGTACAGGTTGCAATGGATGGCCATGTATTTTGATGCTGCCGGCCTCAGGGTTGTAGGCATAAGAAAAGCTGTGTCAACTGAGATCCATGAAATAAAGATTGTTTGGAGAAAAAAACTGGAAAAAAACTACTCTATTTGAATACTCTCTAGACAGTAGCTTGGTGTTCAGGATTTCTGCTTCATGCATATAGTCCTCCTTTAGTGAACAGTTTCTACGAAAGGTAATCCATCTCTGAGCGCTCTGGGGTTCTGGCTTTTGTAGGATAACAACGTGTTACCTTCAGTTGGTTTCCTATGTAAA
The DNA here is from genome assembly GCF_964261635.1 of Lissotriton helveticus. Classification (NCBI taxonomy): domain Eukaryota; kingdom Metazoa; phylum Chordata; class Amphibia; order Caudata; family Salamandridae; genus Lissotriton; species Lissotriton helveticus. The sequence goes on along the minus strand of NC_136057.1, from coordinate 188,920,579 downwards.
GTAGTGTAAATTTGGCCCTCCTTGTGTCTGATGTTCAAGTCCAGGAAGGCTACAGTAGACTTATCTAAGGTGGACGTACTTCACTAACATTGAACAATTGCAATACCAGGTAATTTTCCAGCCCTTGTTTTTTCTAAGACAACGTCTTAAACTACAAATTGGTCTTAGATTCTAAACACATATCTCGGTTTTCCCAGATGTCCCCCACATCATAGGTCCTGAAGAGACCCTACATCCATGTCAGGGTCGAAACGCCGTTGACAATTGAGAAAAGCGAACCAAATATAACTAGCACTCTATTATCTTATTGATTTATGTATTTGAAAAAAAGAAATTGGTCGCTTTTTTATATACCAAGTTTATTTGAAACCTTGCACATATTATTTCACAAATGTTATTTTTATGCTTTGGTTCATAATTTCACTTGGGACACAATACACGACTGTAAATGTATGTTGTAGAACTTTTCACAAACAAGTCTGTTTTTCAATACAATTATTGTACAACCTAATCAGTGCGTTTGAGTCTCTTTCTATCTAACATCCCACCTAATCCCGGTCTATAAGTGCAATTTCGGCCTTTGTCTTATCAATCAATATTAAGTATCTTTCCCACAGGGGCGTGGCCGAGGAGGAGACCAAGATGGCCGCCTCTTGCTGAAGCTCCGCCGGTCCGGGGATTTAACGCTCGAAAAATGCGGTAACCCCCGATCCTGAAGTGCATCCAAACCCACGATCCTGCACAACATACTCTACAGCGCGACGGATGCAAATTTTGTTAAGGTGGCGGCAGCGGATCCGAAGATACGGCGACCCGACCAACGGCCGGGCGGAACGCGGGAGGCAGCGGCGGCGCGGAGCGGAGGTAGGGCGGGCTGCGCGAGGGGCGCCTAGGTGGCCGGCGGGGGTCCGACCGCGGTGGTGTCCGCGCTCTGAGGGCTGGGGGCTCGACTCCGCGGCGGGCCTGGTGCTACCCGGCTCCCCTTGGGCGGCGCTGTGCCCCGGTTCCGCATTCGGGCCTTTGCGGCCTTGGGGGCGGGCTTAAGCCGGGTGCTCCATTAGGGCCCGCGGCGGGGACGTAGGCCCGGCGCTGGGGGCGGATTGCTTGGCGGTTGGCCTGTGGGGCCGCTCTGGGTGCTGCTGGCGCCAGCGCTGCCCGGCCTCGTATCTGCGGCGCTGCTGGCCCCCCTCCACCCCCCCGGAACGCTTGTGAGGGGACAAACGACACGCCGCCTAGCCTGACGGACCGCGAGGGCGCCTGAGAGAACTGCTCCTTGTTCGCCTGACCCGCAGCACACAGTACGCCACGCATTGCTACCTGGGACTCGGACCAGGCTGAGCCCTAACCAGCCTCCATTGAGGGTGACCGATCCATTGCCCTGCACAGTCACACGGCCATTTTGGAAAGCGCTGGTACGAGGGAACGAGTGAATGCACGAAGGCCTTGGCCGGGTGGCCCTGCAGCACGGCCGCAATGGGAAAACGCGACCTAAATCAGCGTAAACTGAACTTTGCTGGGGCCTCCCTTCCCATCGCTGACCCCCCACCAGAGGCCCGAAATGAAGCAAAGGGGGGGTGCAGAACGAGAGGATGCCACTTCCCTCATGCCAGCTATGATGACGGAGATGAGGGCTGGTTTCAAAGCACTGGACGGGCGATTTGACAATCTGGAGCGCCGCATGGCAGACATGGGCTCCAAGATCTAGGCACACGATCGACGACTGGACCTGGCAGAATCCAGGATTTCCGATGTGGAAGATGGCGCGACGAAATCCCTGAAAAGATTGGAGAGGGTGGAGAGGATCCTCAAGAAAGTGGCCATCAAAAATGAGGATCTCGAGGCCCGGGGACGAAGAAACAACGTGCGCATCACTGGCATGGCGGAGACGACGCAAACTGGCCAAATGGACACGTTTGTCGAACAGTTGCTTATTGATCTCTTTGGCCGTGACTCCTTCACTCAGGGATTTGTGGTAGAACTTGCCCACAGATCACTAGGGCCCCGGCCCAGAACAGGTCTCCCGCCGCGCCCAATCATAGCTCGCCTCATGAACTTCAGAGACCGCGACACGGTCCTCCGGGCGGCACGAGATCGTGGTGTGGTGACATGGCAGGGCAACACGCTTTCCTTCTTTCCTGATTTCACCTTCACGGTCCAGGAGGCGCGCAAAAAGTTTAATGGAGTTAAAGCCACACTACGGAATCTTGGCCTGCGCTACGGAATGCTCTACCCAGCTAGACTTAAAGTGGACATTGATGGCAGGCCCCGCATCTTTGAAACACCGACGGAGGCCCAGGAATTTTGCCAACATTACAAGCGACGAGACGAGGGCCCATCTCGGTCTGGGTCGCACCCGCCTGCCTCCCCGATCAGAAATGCCTCCCAGGCCAGCGATGATTTATTTGCCGAGACGGGCAATGGCTGAACATTATATCTAGACATTTCGGGCTGAAATTCTACTCTTGTTGCCTTTCGGGCGCACAGACTGGTTTGGTTACACATGCTCAGACTCTCCAATATTGTTCACTCCCCGACCGGCGTGGCGTTGCCACACCCCATGGCGGATGCCACTGTTGTCTCACTACTCTTTTTCTTAATGCAGCTGAGCTATACTTTGCCGATGTACTTTGCAACCCTGTGTTTTGTTTGGCTCGCTGCATGGTTCATGGAGGTATGCCTCCCTGGGTTGTTTGGAGGCTGGGTGGGGGGAGGGGGTGGGGAAAGTTTATTGGTTAGTTTGAAATCATTCTGCACTCAGATCGCAAGCACACACCACATTCCATCGCACGTCTCAGTAGACCCTGTCACACCCTGGATTAGACATATAGACACAACCGTCATGGCTAGACAGCCCAGGCGGGATGACTCGTCCCGAATTACCCTGATGTCATGGAATGTCAGGGGTCTGAATGACACGAGGAAGTGCAGGCAAGTCTTCAACTATCTAGGCAGGCATACAGTCGACATTGCGTTTCTTCAGGAAACACACCTGAGTCCTACAGGGTCCCGGCTCCTGGCTAGGAGCTGGGGTTTGCACCGCTTTTTCTCGGACTTTAGCAGATACTCCAGGGGGGTGGCCATCTTGGTACATAAACGAATACCCTTCATACTGCACTCCACGTTAGGAGACCCGGAGGGCCGTTACTTGTTGGTGACGGGCGCACTGTTTCATCAGACAGTTACCCTGGTAAATGTATATGGCCCCAATACCGACACCCCTGCCTTCTTTCAAGACCTACAGACGAAACTAAACATGATAGCCACTGGTCAAATACTTGTCGGGGGGACTTTAATTTACTCCTTAACCCCACACGTGACGGGACTTCGGCTGCGGCAGACACTAGGAAACACTCCAGACCAGTCCTAGTTGACATATGTGATGACTACTCCCTCATAGACATCGAAGCTAGACTACATGGGAATTCCCCGGAGTATACACACCATTCCAGCTTCCATAACACTTGGACGAGACTAGATTATTGGCTGCTCTCCCCCGGGGTGGCTGAATGGGTGACATCACACACTACGCTGCCGCGTACATTGTCGGACCACTCCCCAGTGGCGGTACAACTAGGTATCCCACGACCTGGCGGCTTTGAACGGCAATGGCGCTTCCCCGGTAAGGCCCTTGCTGACACGGTGTTCACCGAAACAATCCGAACTGCTATCGTTGACTATTTTGAACTAAACACGGGGTCAGTGGAAACGCATGCAACCTTGTGGGAGGGGTTTAAGGCCACCATCAGGGGGGTTTGCATTGCTACACATGTGGGAGTTCTGCGCTCTATTAGATCCACACTTACACGCCTTGAGAACGACATCCGACCTGTGGAAGATGACCAGCTCCGAAACCCCTCTGAGACACTTGAAACGTGCCGCCTTTCCCTGCTGCTGGAGTTTCGGGAAGCGGCCGATAGAGAGCTACATTTCCTAGCCACACAACACTCGGCACGGCAGTATGGGGAGGGAGACAGACCCGGGAGGCTGCTGGCGCACCTACTCCGCCCGCCGAGACAGGCGCACTACATAACAGAAATAACGACCCCAGACGGAACACTACTACGCACCACCCCCGAAATATCTCACGCCTTCTTAGCCTACTACACTACCCTCTACTCCTCGTCCATTGCCACCGACCTACGTGCCCAAGGCTCTTACCTTGACGAAATTGCACTGGTCTTTCTGGAAAGGCACATGCAAGAGTTCCTTGCACACCCGATAACAACCGACTCGGTAGTGGAAGCCATAGACGCCCTACGAGGCTCAGCTGCTCCAGGGCTCGATGGCTCCTCGGCCGATTTTTACAAGGCCTACAAGGAGGAACTGGTGCCGGAGTTAATAGAGGTCTATGCTGAGGCTCTGGAGATGGGTGTCTTACCCCCCACGTTTAGGGAAGCGGTAATCGTATTGCTCCCGAAACCCGGAAAAGACCCGGCCCTCTGTGGCTCCTATAGGCCCCTTTCACTATTGAACACTGACTATAAAATCTTGGCGAAAATAGTGGCCACGCGGCTGCCCCTCTTAATGGAATTCATCATATCCCCCGCCCAATCGGTGTTCGTGCCACATCGGTCCACCTCGTTAAATCTGCGTACCTTATTCGCAGTGATTCACCGGGTAGACCCCAACACCCCGGCAGCCGCAGTGCTTTTGGACGCTGAGAAGGCGTTCGACTCCCTATAATGGCCCTTTTTCCTATCAATTATGAGACGAATGGGCATGCCGGAGTGTTTTGTCTCCACAGTGGCGTTGCTATATACTAAGCCTACGGCTCGTATACGCCTGAATGGCACCATCACAGAGGCGTTCTCCCTGTCCAGATTCAGAAAAGGGGGTGGTGATGAGCAGAGTGTCTGAATTAAGCAGACCACTCTTACCAAGTCCAAAGATCAGGGCTTGATCCATCACCGTTTTTTAGCTCACTGCCCCATCCCAGCTCAGAACCTGGCTATATGCAAATTAGTCTGTCCCTGGCCCAGTGCATCATGGGAACATGGCAGACCAAACTGCCAAGCCAATTCTTCACCAGAAAGGAGACAAGCTACCGGGGACCGGTTTCTGGCATTTCAGCCTCGTCGGCCCGGCTTGCTTGAATCCTGATGGAGCAGTGAGCAAGGGACTCATGTCTGAGTATACCCTGCCACACCTATAGTGGCCAAAAACGATTCAGAAAAGGGGGTGGTGATGAACAGAGTGTCTGAATTAAGCAGACCACTCTTACCCAGTCCAAAGATCAGGGCTTGATCCATCACCGTTATTTAGCTCACTGCCCCATCCCAGCTCAGAACCTGGCTATATGCAAATTAGTCTGTCCCTGGCCCAGTGCATCATGGGAACAGGGCAGACCAAACTACCAAGCCAATTCTTCACCAGAAAGGAGACAAGCTACCGGGGACCGGTTTCTGGCATTTCAGCCTCGTCGGCCCGGCTTGCTTGAATCCTGATGGAGCAGTGAGCAAGGGACTCATGTCTGAGTATACCCTGCCACACCTATAGTGGCCAAAAACGATTCAGAAAAGGGGGTGGGGATGAACAGAGTGTCTGAATTAAGCAGACCACTCTTACCCAGTCCAAAGATCAGGGCTTGATCCATCACCGTTATTTAGCTCTGATCTCTTGACTGGGTGAGAGTATTCTGCTTAATTCAGAAACTCTGTCCATCACCACCCCTTGTTGTTAAATATTTTGTCCACCCTAAGCGTGGAAGGGTATACTCAGATGTGAGTCCCTTGCTCATTGCACCATCAGGATTCAAGCAAGCCGGGCCGACGACGGCTGAAATGCCAGAAACCGGTCCCCGGAAGCTTGTTTCCTTCCCAGTGTAAGAATTGGCTTGGTAGTTTGGTTTGCCCTGTTCCCATCATGCACTGGGACAGGAACAGACTAATTTGCATATAGCCAGGTTCTGAACTGGGATGGTGCAGTGAGCTAAAAAACGGTGTTGGATCCAGCCCTGATCTCTTGACTGGGTGAGAGTATTCTGCTTAATTCAGAAACTCTGTCCATCACCACCCCTTGTTGTTAAATATTTTGTCCACCCTAAGCGTGGAAGGGTATACTCAGATGTGAGTCCCTTGCTCATTGCACCATCCAGATTCAAGCAAGCCGGGCCGACGACGGCTGAAATGCCAGAAACCGGTCCCCGGAAGCTTGTTTCCTTCCCAGTGTAAGAATTGGCTTGGTAGTTTGGTTTGCCCTGTTCCCATCATGCACTGGGACAGGAACAGACTAATTTGCATATAGCCAGGTTCTGAACTGGGATGGTGCAGTGAGCTAAAAAACGGTGTTGGATCTAGCCCTGAACTCTTGACTGGGTGAGAGTATTCTGCTTAATTCAGAAACTCTGTCCATCACCACCCCTTGTTGTTAAATATTTTGTCCTCCCTGTCCAGAGGCACGAGACAGGGGTGTCCATTGTCCCCCTTGTTATTCATATTGGCGATGGACCCCTTGGTTCGTCACTTCCAGGAAAACCACAGCTTCCGGGGCCTACAATTTCGCACTGGTCCTCTGTTGGCATCGTTGTATGCGGATGATCTAATACTCTATGTCCGTGCACCAGCCGAAAACTTGGCACCGCTTTTAGCGGAAATCACGCGATTTGGCACCTACTCCGGGCTGCGCATGAACTGGCGCAAATCCCTCATTTTCCCGCTGACCGCCACCACTACGCCCTGGGACTGCGAGTACCCATTGGAGTGGTGTGATGAATCGGTGAAATACTTGGGTATACACGTCCATCTTAACACGGTGGACATTATTCGACTCAACTATGGCAGGGCACTAGATTTTTTGGAGGATAACATTGACAAATGGCTCCGGCTGCCGCTTTCTATGATGGGACGCATTGCCATAGTGAAAATGGTGGTACTGCCCCGGTTTTTGTATTTATTTAATAACATTCCAATACCTCTGACTAAAATCTTTTTCACGCAGCTGCGAACATTACTGCTACGGTTGATATGGGGCAACAAAACCCCTCGAGTTGCGTGGCATGTTTTGACCCTGCCCTACGAGAGGGGTGGCCTGGGAGTACCCGATTTTTATCTGTATTTTTTGGCAGCACAATGTTCCTTCGCATATCCATGGTTCCACCCAGATGCGCGCATACTATTCTTGAAACCAGAGGCGGACCTGGTGTTACCCCACTCCTAGGCTACACTGCTCCCGAGGGGAATCCCACGCGACCCCCAGGATATTCAAACGGTATCGTCCACATGCTGGGCGTGGGAGAAAATCCGGAGGCTACTTAAACTTGATATACTCTACTCCCCACTCCTCCCCCTCCCTAATGCGCACTGGCTTCCGATCACTGGCGAAAAGGTGGTGCGCACTACACTCTCCAAGTTCGGCTTAAACACAGTGGGTGACCTATTCCCAGACGGACATGCCTTTAGTCTGACGGAGGACCCCCGTTTCCGGGACCGCAATTTTATGGACTCCTTTGTACTGTCCCGACTGCGATCCTTGTTGCGAGCCACATTTCCCACCTTCCCACTGGCTCCAGAGGAGGCGCAACCTCTGACTACTGTCATTCAACATCCATCAGGGGCACACATGGTTACTAAAATTTACAGACTTAGCGTCGCAGCCACTCCTGCAGCAGATGCGAAGGTCCGCCTGGCATGGGAAAAGGATCTGGGGAAGCAGATCTCAGATGTAGAATGGGCACAGTGCTGCGCTGTAACCAAAAAAGTGTCATTAAACACCCGGCACAAGCTCATTCATTTTAAATTCCTGAGGCGTTTGTACCACACCCCTGCTCTGGCCCACAGAATAGACCCCTCCCGCTCCCCTAATTGCCCAAAGTGTAAAACTACAGAGGCTGATTTTGCTCATCTATCTTGGACCTGCCCCGACTGCAAGACTACTGGCTACAGGTACACAACACATTTGGTAAAATACTAGGCGTCCCCCTGACTCCGACCCCCGAAATTGCTTTGTTAGGCTTTGTGACGAACTTCCCACTAGCAGTTCGCAGACTTGCAACGCTGGGCTTCTTGTTAGCTAAGCGAGAGGTGGCCTTACTTTGGTGCTCCGCGAGAAGCCCGACGGTGAAATCCTGGTTAAAGAGCTTGGCCTCCTGCAATGTTAACTGTGTTGAATACTCCTCCACCATCCCTACATCATCTAGACCCTTAGACATATGGGGGCCGTACCACACGTACATTGCTAAACTCGCAGCAGAACACCAGGCGCAATTGGACACTCAACTGTACCCAGAAGGAGTGGGCTAGCTTGTGCTGATGTTACATCTTATGTGCTGCTACTGAACACTGTTTGCATTTGCCGGGTGGGAATGTTATTTACTCCGGGGCTCTTCAATGGCTGTGATCAACTGCTGAGGATGCCCCCATTCCCTTTGGACTTCACATTTGTTCTTAAGCCAGGGGCTGTCAATCTGGGTGTCTTGTACTGTAAGATGGGGTGTATTTTTTCCATTGTTGATGGTTTATGTGCGATGCTTCCGAAAATGACAAATAAAGTAAAAAAAAAAAAAAAGTATCTTTCCCACAGGAACCACTGTTTTTCTTATAATACTTAAATCACCCTAGTTCAGTCGTGAGGAGGTACCCTTGTTTTCTTTTTCGAACTATCAGGTCAAACGCAGGCACAGAGCCAACGAGAGATAGGTGAGGCAGCAGGATAAAGGTTTGTTACTGCATTGTGACTGAAGAGTCTGTAACTAACAGTATGTGTGTTAATTCCTTAGCAGCTTCTCTGTTATGACCAGGTGGAGCTGGTGCAAGCCAAGATCAGACAGGAATAATACATCTACAGCCCAGCAGTATTGTGAGGTACAGAACTGGGTAATATGAAGCTGACTACAATAACACACACAGAGCACCCCATTTCAGGCAATCTTTACTGTTTGTCTGAAAAATAGAGGAACAGGAAGGGGTGTTAAAAGCCAACCATTAACCCTTCACCTGCAGCAATTAAATATTAATGAGATAAAGAGATGCAAACATACCTCAATTCTCCATGTGACTGTTGCAAAGAGATCGATGGGCAATGAGACAGGTGAGCAAAACAATGAAACGTTACCTGAAAGAACAAATTCAAAAAGAGAGTTAGGAGAAGATAAATGGAAATCCGAAATGGCAATGGAGACAAACAAGAGAAGGAAATAAACAAAACATTCTTTAGATAAACACCAGCCTCTGGATTGTTTACAGAGATAAAAAAAAAGTCAAAAATGTTTTTACATTTTTTGTATCACAATGAAAGAAAAAAACTATTTAGAACCCATAGAAACTGAAAACAGAAAAGCCTATGTCAGGGGTGTGAAATTTAATAAAATATCTACTTGTCCACGGGGCAGGTTGGTTTATAAATCTACTTGGCCTGTAACAATAGCCACTTGTATCTTTTGTGCCATGTAATGCGGCAACAAATTATAGCAGCAGGCGGGGGAGCTAGGTGGCGCACTTGCGGATGGCCGCCTGTGTGAGGCTCTCGCCGCCCGGCGGCTTTAATCCTCAAATTATCCTCAATATTGGCACCCCTGGGGGATTGGTATGCCCCTCCGACAACTGCTGGCCGAATATCCGCTCGATCGGCTGGATACTGAGCCTACACGATGCCGGGAACTATTGCCGGGAGAGACCTGCAGAGGCTGCATTGCGCGGACGCCGGCTGTGTGACCTACGCCGGTCCGCGGCTTCCCGCGAGGCTGCAGGCCACGGTGGAGGAGTGAATCTAGGCCCGGAACCATCACTGACCGCGAGAGCTTTGCCTGGACGGCTGCGACGTCCGACACAGCACCAGCGCCCCCCGTGTGCGGGGGGCGAGACGACTGACAGAGGACATCGGGCTGGCGGTAAGCGGGGGGCCCAACTGCGCCGCAACAGAGCCTTGCTTGAGTGGTATGCGCGGGGCCTAGGCGGGCCCCGGGCTCTTGCGCATCTCTCCCCCCCGCCCTTTTCCCAACCTCTCCTCACTGTGGTCTGCAGCGCTGCCCGGCCCTGGGGGTGGACAGCATCAAACAGCAGCAATAAATACTCTGTCTGGCTGGCAGTGGGACACTGTGGGCCCCGCCCTGGACTAAAACCTACCTTAACAGCTGGCCTGAAAAACACCTTGCGGGTCGGCGTAACTGCTGAGAACTGGCCCGCTTGCCTGGTCAGCGGGAGGGCACGTTCCATTACAGGTGCCACTGCAGGTTTCATTCAACCTAGGGAGCAATAGAGAGGGGCATCATTACCCGGCATGGCCTAGACCCTGAAACCCCAACATCAACCTTGAGACTTGTGCAAGGCTCAGCAGCCCAAGAGGGTAGTGTGGTCGGCGCCTTGCGAGTGAGAGGCCACAATACCTCACAGACACGCACACAGAGGCGCGGCAAGCAGTGGCTCCATTGGATTATTGGAGAGAGGCAGCCTCACGGAATAACTGAAATCCGCCCACTTACCTCCATTGTCAAACGCACCGTTGTCCCCTTAATCCTGCGGGAGGAGACATTCCGGCCTCCGTGTTCAGTTAACGACCCAGGGTGCGGTTGCGCCGATAATCCCAGAGCAAGCATGGGCAAGACAGACACGAGGCAGCCGAAACTCAACTTCGAAGCCAATAGGAGGCAGACTTGCACAGGACAAGATCCACAAGACCAAGCGGGCAGCAATGGGCCACAAGGAGAAACATCCGAACAACCCACAGACATACAGGACATACTGAAGTTCATCAGGGATTTGCCACGATAGCGGACAAAGTGGACAGGATGTCATCGCGGATGGATGCCATGGTCCACAAAATGGATGTGCATGAGGAGAGGATTAAAGAAACCGAACAACGTATCTCGGATTCGGAAGATGTGACTGCCAGACACACCTCACAGCTCTCTCAAATGGATAACTTGCTGAGAATTATCGCAACCAAAAATGAGGATTTGGAAGCGAGAAGTAGGCTCAACAATGTACGCATTTTAGGCATTCCGGAGACGACCAATACAGGCCGAATGGAGGACTATATTGAGAAGATGTTACTAGAGGTGATTGGGTCGGACGCCTTTTCTAACCAATTTATTGTCGAACGGGCGCACAGATCGCTGGGCCCTAGGCCCAAACCAGGAGCCACTCCGAGACCTATCATTGCTAGACTCCTAAACCACAGGGACCGAGATCTAGCACTGAAAGCGGCACGTAGCAAACAATCCCTATCGTATGATGGTAACTCCTTTTCTATATCTCCTGACTTTACACCTATAGTCTAGGAGGAGCAACGAAAGTTTCTTGATGTCAATGCGAAGCTACCTAAGGCACAAATTGACTATGCCCTCCTGTAACACCTTCGCCACTCAAACAGAACTGGCAATGACGAAGAAGACTCTCAGCGATCGCCGCTGGCAGAAGTGGACGCAGAAGATCATTAAATGTTTATCAGCCTGTTGGTGTCTTGACACTGGTTGTGGTAACCGTGAGTAGTAACATGCATGTTGGGGAGCCAAACCAGTAGAGTATATGTTGCCACTAATTGATGTAGCCCGGGGTGCTAAATGCTGGCTCGCTGGGCCCCCCTTTATGCTTGATGGCACTGCAGGCAAGTAAGCTTATGGATCTTCTTGCAGGGCTAAATTTCTGCCACCATATTAATTCTGCGACCCACATCAAGGGGCACACGTTAGATCAGATCTGGAGTGTCAATCTTAGTATTTCGCCTCCCACTATCTCTCCATGCATATGGTCTGATCATTTTCTGGTCAAATTTCACATCTCTGTTCCTAATCCCCTGGTAAATCAAGACTCCAGAGAAGGTTTCATTAGGAAGTGGGGTTTTCTTGACTTGCCAGCCTTTCTGAAGAGCCTGAAGAGCTCAGTTCCGGCCTGTAATACTGATCTTAACCATTCCGTAGCCAACATTTCTGAATGGCTCACTAAAGATAGTGATACACACGCCCCTTTGAAAAAACCGAGGACTCTGCGTCAATCTGACGCGCACAAATGGTTCTCTCCAGATCTTAGGGCAAAAAAACTAATCGTTCGCCAAAAAGAACGTGAGTGGAGAAGGAATTATGACCCGCTCAGAAAGACTGATTATGCAGTTGCCCGCTCCGCCTATATGAAAGCCATCTTCCTAGCAAAAACAGAATTCTTTTCCAATGCAATTGAAATGTCCAATAATAAATCCAAAGACATTTTCTCGATCGTTGATAAACTATCGAATCCTGCCAGAACTCAGCCTAAACCTATAATCACTCAAGATTTTTGTAACACCCTCAATCAGTATTTTCTGGATAAAATTACACTTATAAAGTCCAGTATCCTACCCACCTGCCAGGTATCCCCTGACTTTACTCATACCCCCAATAAATTCTCCCTTGATCGTTTTCCTTTGTTGGACGTCCCGTCCTTGTGCTCTCTTACGGCAAGGATTAAGTCGGGATCCCCACGAGACTGCTGCCCCCCTCATGTCCTAAAAAATGTAATTACTGACTTTCCTCTTCCTATACTGGCTCTCCTCAACTCTTCGATAAATCAAGGTGTAGCACCCATTTCTTTTAAGGAGGCAGTGGTAATGCCTTTGCAAAAAAATCAGGCATGGAACAGACTACCCTATCTAACTACAGGCCAATATCTTTGTTGCCATATTTAGCTAAAGTACTTGAAGCCCACGTTACATCTCATTTGTCTAGCTTCATTGAACAGTCTGACATTTTGGACCCTGCACAAGCCGGTTTCCGCCTGGCGCATTCAACCGAGGCGGTCATTACTGCAGTCCTAGATTCTCTACGCCACAATGCAGACTTGGGCACTCTCAGGCCCTGGTCCTGCTTGATCTGTCGGCTGCGTTTGACACGGTCGACCATGATATTCTGCTCGACCGTGTCAGACTAGCCGGCATATGCAGCCTCGCACATGACTGTATCAGATCCTTTCTTTGTGACCACTCTCAAGCCGTTGCCCTACCGCCTTTTTCATCCTCCAAACTTCTTACCACCTGTGGGGTGCCTCAGGGCTCCCCCCCATCACCCATCTTGTTCAACATTTATATGCTTCCCTTGCTTCACTCCCTAAAAACTTTTAAAGTCACTACATTTAATTATGCAGATGATCTGCAACTCATTTTTACTATCGATGACTCCCCAGACTCTGTCCACCAATTTCAGTCCACTATGCTCTTTATACGCCAGTGGATGGACGGTAACCAACTGAAGTTGAACCCTGAGAAGACAGAGCTGGTTCTTTTTGGCAAAAGTAAGATCTTTTGGGGTCCACATTATTGGCCTTCAAATCTGGGCCTTCCCCCCACCCCTTCCAGCTCTGTCAAAAGCTTGGGGGTCCTTATTGATGAAGAACTATCACTGAGACCTCAAGTTAACTCAGTGGTATCTTCGTGTTTCTTCCAACTTCGGAAAATAAGGAAGATTAGCCGGATGCTCACTCAATCTGCTTTGACCCAGGTGGTGATGACCCTGGTGCTGTCGCATTTAGACTACGCCAATGCCATCTACCTGGGTCTCAGCAAACGCCTCCAAATAGCTCAAAATCAGGCAGCCAGACTTATCTACCGTCTCCCGCGCTGGCAATCTGCAAGACCATTGTTGAAGCAACTTCATTGGCTTCCTATCACTCAGCGCGTACTTTTTAAAGCTGCTTGTATGACATTTAAGTCCCTCCATGCACGCAGCCCTAAATTCATTCAAGAACTCCTGCCCAAGTATACTCCTTCGCGCAACTTACGATCTTCATCACAAACTCTTTTGATTGTCCCCCGTTATAAATTTCAACGCAAAGGAGGACGCAGGTTCGCAACTCTTGCCACTAAATTGTGGAACTCTCTCACCTGTGAAATCCGTTCCTGTGTCACTATTCTCCAGTTCAGGCGACTCCTCAAGACGTGGCTGTTTGCCCATGCATCGGCTTAATCTCTCTCAGTCTCTGAGCAGTAATTTCCCAGAGTATATCAGTAAGCGCCATGAACCCCTAGGGTGAACGTGCGCTCTATAAATTCTTGATAAGATAAGATAAGCCTTGGTTATGAGTGCCTTAATGGCAAGGGGTTGTTGTGTAGCCACCTTAATATGACCCCCGGAGGGAATCACCCAAGGCTATCTGGCCACATACTTGTGGTGGGAGCTGCATCTTTTTCTTGTTTGGGTACAAGTTCAGGGTGGGTGGGGTGGGAATGTAATGCTGGCATGTTGGGGTTGCTACAGTGGGAGGGGGGTGGGCTGGGAGGACGAATGGAAGTTTGATGTTTTGTGCACTATTGGAACAAATGACGTAACAATAAGAGAATGCATATTTCATTTGAGAATCATTGGAGAAATGAGCATGCCACGCTTGAAGTTGTGCTGCGCATTGTACGAGAGGATACGGCATTACAAACATAGCTTGACAATTTTTTGTATTATACTTTTATGGCTACAGACATGGGAACACAATTGAATACTATCACGTCGAACGTCCGGGGGCTGGGAGACCCTGGATAGAAGCGGCAGGTGTTAGCGTATTTAGACAGGCACCACACGCATATAGCAAAGTTACAGGAAACTCACTTCTCACCTCAGAATGTCAACACTTTTGCATCAAGATGGGCCATGCACAGTATTTTCTCCTCTTACTCCAGCTATGCTAGGGGTACAGCCATATTAATCAAGAAACAGGTGCCCTTCCATTTGGTAGGGTCGTCCAGTGTTTATCAGGGAAGGTACTGCATGGCCGGGGGCGTTTGGGTTTGGAATCGGTCACATAAGTGTGTTGTTATGGGCCCAATGTAGATACCCCAGATTTTTTTCTTCTCCTTATGGGAAGCAGTGAGGAACATTGGATCAAATCACATTATCTGGGGTGGAGATTTTAACGTTACTTATGCCCCGGCCCTGGACAGATCACATCCCGCTCCGCACCATTACACTAAAGCGAGCAGTTTATTCAAAGATATTATTTCGAATAATCACCTGCTAGATGCATGGAGGCACATACATCCCTTACAACGAGAGGGGACACATTTTACGGCATATGCAGCCACCTGGGCACGGTTAGACTATTGGATTGTCTCCCGGGGGCTTGGTCCAGCAATCTGTACTCTTTGCTTTCAATATAAAATGTTCCTAAAAAAATGAAAGTAGTAAAAAAATACATTTTGCTAAACTACTGTGAAATTTGAGGTACCGTTTCTTTGCACCATCATTTAGTAAAATGTGTTGATGCATGCTAGTATTTCGCAAAAATATTGATTTGAATTTGATTTGAATTAAATTTATATAGCGCAGCAAATGCCCTGAGGCGTCTTGGCGCTGAGGACTAGACATATATAGAACTGGCGTGTGTGTGAGCCTAGAGGTCAGACTGAAACAACCACGTTTTTACCGCCTTCCTAAAGGTTTTAGATCTGCACTGCCTCCCCAGCGTACTTGTTTGAACCTGGGGATTTGCAGCAATTTTTGTTGTGCAGATCTGAGATTCCTGGATGGAGCGCAAAATTGTATATGCGCTCTCAGGTATGAGGGGCCATTCCCCTGAAGTGCCTTAAAGATGATACACAAGGCTTTGAATACTATTCTTTTCCTGACTGAAAGCCAGGGCAATGTATCCAGTTGCCCGGGACACAGACTCTTATTTAGGTATATACAAAATCAATCTAGCTGCAGCGTTCTGCAGTCGCTGCAGCTTTTTAGGTCGAGCGACCTATCTCAATGCGCATGCGCATTGAGCGGGAGCGAGATATAAAGGTGCTTATCGAGAGTTTACCTAACTGGCGATTCCACTGGCGATTTCTTGCAGTGCATGTGCTTTTTCGGTCATTGCGCAAGCCCTAAAAAGCGTGTGCACAATGCCACCAGCCGCCTGCCTGCCTGCCTCGCATTACCACATCAAAGGCAGCCCTCCCAGCGCATTTCTCACCCCCTAATTATTCACGGCCGGTCGGCCGTACTTTCAGTTTCACGGCCGCGTCTCCTCTTAAAACTTGTTCATAAATTGAGCTTGAATCCCCAAGTACAGAGCGTTGCCATAATCCCGCCTGGAGATGGCAAGTGCCGTTACAACTGTTTTTAGAGCCTCGGGCGGAATAAAGGCACGGATCTTCCTAATCATTTTAAGGATGGCCCAGAAGCTAGAAGAAAGGCAGGTAATTTGGCTATCAAAAGTCAGCTACTGGTCGAAAATAAACCCCAAATTTTTTGCCTTGAAGATGGGTGTGGGTCATTCACCCAGCTCTGACGGCCACCACTTCGGTGACCAAGCCAAGGGGTCGGTGCCCAACAGCAGTATCTCTGTCTTATTGCCATTCAGCTTAAGACAGTTGGATTGCATCCAGGCATTAACGTGGCGCATACAGTTATTAAAAAGATCTGCAGTTTCGTCCAAAATATTAGTTGCGGCGACGACTACCTGAGTGTCGTCCACATAGGATATTACAGAGAACCCATATTGCCTTATTAGTGCTGCCAATGGAGTTACAAAAATGTTAAATAGAGTAGGGCTAAGTGAAGAGCCCAGGGGCACTCCACATTTCAGATTGTAGCTTTGGGAACTGGATTCATTAAGTTCGACCCTAAAAGATCTCTCAGTGAGATAGGATTTTAGTAGAGTCGTAGCAGAGTCTTGAATACCAACTTCAGACAGTCTGGAAATTAAGATGTTATGATTGACGGTATCGAAGGCCGCCGATTGATCTAATAGTATCAAGGCGGCCTTCCCGCCTTCATCCAGTGACTTCCTAAGCTCCTCGCTAGCTGTAATTAGGGCAGTCTCAGTTCCATGGCTTCTCTAAAACCAAATTGTGAGTGGTCAAGTATGTTGTTAGTGGAGATATACGCTGAAAGCTGGGTATTCATCAATTTTTCCAGGACCTTAGAGCAAAAAGGAATTCTGGAAATTGGTCGATAATTGCTAGATTCGGCAGAATCCAGATGAGGCTTTTTCAGTAATGGGAGCACCAACGCTATTTTCCATGCTGCAGGAAATTGCTCCTGGAGTATAATCTCAGAGAACAGTAGAGTTAACTGCTCGCTGAGAATATCAGAGAAGAGATGAAAGATTTTTGGGGGGACAAGGATCGGATGGTGCCCCGGATGTAATGCCTAATAAAGTTTCCGTGATCTGGTCTCTAGTTGGGGGCGTGAAAGAAAAGCCAGTTAGCTTAGGGGCAGGATTACTCCTATCAAGAGATGAGTCGTTGGCAAGATTGGAAAACGTTCTGTAAACCAGCTCCACTTTGTCCACAAAATTTTGGCCAAGGATGTTGCAGAACTCTGGCGTATTATCCATTTTGGGTTTGAGCGGGAGTTTTGCTAGATTTCTGAAGGTGGCAAATAGCTCTTTGCTAGAGTTCTTTGAGGCTAGAGTCTTTGAGGTAAAGTAGATACTTTTTTCCTCAATAATCAGTTTTTTATAGGTGGCCAGTGTCTGTGCATAGAGCGTTTTCGACTCTTTACTATTTTTTTTGGATTTTTTATTTTCAAACAACCTTTATTGCTTTCTTTAAATGGATGTACACAGCCTGTAGCCTACAACCCAGGGGGGCCGGCGGCAGAGTATCTCGGATCCGAAACAAGAAACTTTACAGTAGCATGACACAGCCATTTAGCCGACAACCCTGGGGTCCGGTGGCAAACTGTTCATTCAGAAATCAAGTCTCTGCTGCCATTGCAAAAGTAATGGGGCATCCCTACCCCTCTGTTAATCTTGTGTCACACTGAACTTATCCCCCAGTGCGTATGTATCTATCCCCACTAGGTGCCATTGCATTCATGTCATGTTTCCGTCTAGAGCAAACCATGTAGCATGTATTAACTAGCCCCCCCCCCCAACTGCCCTGCGCTAACCTACCCCCTCCCTGTGGACTTTCCATCTAGGATTGGAGTCCAAGTGCCCCAGACATCCCTGTGTTGGCTGGGTAATCAAGTAGCATTCTCACTTATGTCTGCATCCCGACAGTGCCGCACAGTGTAGCACGAGCCAATTCATTTCTCTTAAATGTGATCATGACCTGTTGGTCTCCGTCTGCCTCTCCGAGTTGCTGAAAACCGCCACCCCCTATCTGCGAATTGCTCCCATGTGTCGCCTCAAGTATGTTACCCCGTAGCGTTGGTGTGTTGTGCATCCCCTGTGTGTGTAAGTGCATCAGGACTCTGTCCCTTCCCGTTCTGGGCTATACCCGCATCATCGCTCGTATGCCCAGCCTTAAAGTGCGTCAGATACAGGCCCCAGAAGTTCTTGGGTCGGGACGTGGGGGGGAGTAGGTCGCTATAAAGCTAAGATTGTGTACAGCAATACAGCATGTCATTAGCCCCTCATTTGGCTGTTGGTAGTGGCCCCCACATCCAGCACATCGCCACAACTCTCCTGGCTATTAACATACCCATATCTGTGAGTCGTCTGACTGCTACTGGCAAGCCTTTGGAATATCCTAGCAGCGCAAGTGCCAAGTCTGGGGTCAGCTGAAGGTCCAGGATCGTGTTTATGGCTGTGAATATATTGTCCCAATATTGCAGTACTCCTGGGCAATATCACGCTAGGTGCATAAAATCTGCAACCGACTCATGGCATCTTTCACATTCAGCAGATTGTCTCAGGCCATATCTGTGTAGACGCTCCGGGGTGTAATAAACCCTCTGGAGAAACTTGAAATGCACCAACCTATGCCTACCATTCAGCGACACCTTCTTAGTGTTCGCACAGCAGTACCTACACATGTCATCATTGATTTCGACTTGCAGGTCAGTCTGCCATGCCGTTCTCGCTTTCGTGAATTGAGACCCTTTGTGCTCCAGAGCAAGTTTGTACAGCTTAGTGATCAACTTCCTGGGGGTCTCCGCTCTGATCACACATGTCAGTTCCGGGACCTCAGGCGGTTACTCCATGTCAGGGCCTAACAGGTCCGTTAATGCACTACGCACCCTATTGTATTGGAAGCGGTATAGCAGGGGTACTTCACCTCCCTCCATTGTTATTTGCTCGCTTGTTTTCACTGTCCCATCCGCGAATAAGTCTCCCGCCGTCTTGATGTGCAGTTTGCTTAACGCTTGCACCACGCCTTTTTCTCTCACCGGCTCTATCCACAAGGCCCATTCAATGGGCATACTAGGAGAATATAAAAGCGCGCCCCTCCGAACCTGCAAAAGAGAGTACCATGCATGATTGGTAGCTGCAATGGAGTCCAAGACACCCGTTCTTCGATCTACTGGTCTGAAGACCGTGGCTGGGAGTGGCAGAGGGTCCGCAAAGAGCCTTTCCATGCGGAGGTGGGGGATCCTTGCATCTCCATGGATCCACATGTGAAGGTGGGATGCCTGTGCCACTCTGTAATATAGCTCTAGATCAGGGGCACCCAGTCCGCCCATGTCGCACGGCAGCGAAAGCAGAGTCCACTTCGCTCTGGGTTGTTTGCCTCCCCACGCTAGCTTAATCATGAGTTGTGTCATGGTCTGGAAGAAGGTTTTAGAGAGTACCATTGGAATGGCGCTAAACAAGAAGAGGAATCTGGGGAGGACCACCATTTTCATGATGGCTATACGTCCTAGGAGGGAGAGCGGGAGCTTGCACCACGCTTCCACATCGTCCTCCAGCCTACCATATGCCACCCCGTAGTTTTCTCGTAGTAATATTTCCAAATCCGTGTGCAGCTTGACTCCTAAGTATCGAACCGGGTCTGTGGACCACTGCAATGGATATTCCATGTCAAACCTATAGGTCACTGGGGTGAGGGGAAATGCTACTGATTTCGTCCAATTGACTCTAAGACCCAATAGAGCTCCAAAACGTACCACTTCTCTCAACATTGATGACAAATTATTTCCTGGGACACGAACATACAGCAGTGTGTCGTCTGCGTATGTCGACACAACTATCTGATATGTTGGAAAGCTGACTCCTTCATTCCCATGGTATTCCCTGAGCGCACAGGCAAGAGGCTCTGCCAACAGCGCGTATAACAGGGGAGACAATGGGCGGCCCTGCCTAGTACCCCTGCTAATAGGGAGCGAGTCTGTCACCAGATCCCCCAGTCGGAGCCTGGCCATTGGTTTGTGATATAGAGCGCCTAGATATTGGAGAAACGGCTCGCCCAGTCCCATTCGTCGCAGTATTCTACTTAAGAATGGCCACTCGACGGAGTCGAAGGCCTTCTCCATGTCGAGAAAGACCGCGATGGCCTTAGTGTCCTGCCTGATGTGTTGCATAGTACCTAGCACCGTTAGAATATTATAGGTCAAATTTCTCTCCGGAATGGACCCCGCCTGTACCTTCGCATATAGCTTAGCGTCAACATTTAATAACGAAAGTGGCCTATAGGAGCTGCACTCACTGAGAGCTTTTCCGGGTTTAAGAATTGTGACTATTAGTGCTTCTCTCATTGATCGTGGCATGCTCTCCTCCACGCAGATGTCGTCAAACAGTGTGGACAAGTGCAGGATTAGTTTCTCCTGGAATGCTTTATAAAATCCCACTGGGAGTCCATCCGCTCCGGGAGCACTGCCAGAGGGCATACCCGACAGGGCCTCAACTATTTCATCTTTCTCTATGGGCTGCATGAGGAACTCCCGGTGCTCGTTAGTAAGCATGGGCAACAATATGTGTTCAAGATAGTCTAAGATTTCATCCGATAGGTCTCCGCCTCTGGAGGAGTACAGGTCTGTATAATAGTTCCTAAACTCAGTAGCTATCTATCTCTCGTCTGTAATTACTTTACCATCTGTCGTCTTCAACTCCGAAATCTGAGACCTCCCCCTGTTGCCCTTCAGTATTCTGGCTAGGAGTGAGCTAGGTCAGTCTCCCTCTCCATATGTTCGTGCAGTGGCATATTTGCCCATGTGTTGTACCTAAGTGCTTTAATTTCCTCAACTATCGCTAAGTCCGTGGTGTTCCTTTGTCGTTCCTCCAATATAGCTAGTTTCTTTTCTAACAATGACAGTCTTTGCCGGATGGATTTAAGGACACTCGAGTGCTGGACATAGCTATGCCCCTAATGTATGGTTTAAAGGGCTCCCAGATTGGAAATTGTCTACAGACCCTATGTTAGCTTAAAAAAAGACATCGATCTCTTCCGCAAGCTCACCTCAGAACTGTGGGTCTAGAAGCGAAAATGGGGGGAAGCGCCATGTGAACGGGGAATCGCCTTTTTAGGGGACTCCAACTCCAGTAGAAGCGGAGAGTGATCTGAGAGAGTGCGCGCCAGAACAGTGCAAGCACTGACGCGCCGCAGCAAACAGGAACTTGCCAGCCAGTAGTCTATTCGCGTGTGAATGTCATGGTAGGCAGAGTAGTGTGTAAATCCACCCTGTGCTTTGTGTTTATACCTCCATACATCTTCCACGTCATGGCTAATCATTTCAGCTTGCAGCGCCCGCACTGCAGCGGAAGGTCTACGTGATGGGCCAGCTGATCTATCCAGAGCCGGGTCTGGTATTAAGTTTAAATCTCCCCCCCACAGCGACTGCGACGTGGGAAAGGTGCGAGCCACACCGGCCAAGCTACGATAGCACTCCGGGGAGTCGTAGTTAGGGCCATATACATGAATGATTAGTAAATCCAGTCCCATCCCTGTACACCGTGTGATCGCATACCAGCCCTGCCTGTCTGCTTGTAGTGGCTTCAGTGTCAGCTTCGACCCAGGTTAACACTCCCCTGGAGTGCGACGTGAATCCTGCCGCCGCTATACAGCCCACCAGACCTCTGCTCTGTAACATCTTGCTTGTGAGTGGTAGGTGTGTCTCTTGCAAGAGTGCTAAGTCTATCCTCTGTCGCTGCAAGTAGCTCACTACCCTCCTAATCTTCCGATGTTCATTGAGGCCACGTACGTTCCACGTAAGAGCCCGAAGCTTAGTAGGGGAGTGTGTGTGTTTGAGTTAGGTGCACCCAACATCAGGTCGTTTGAGATGTGAGTTGAGTGGCAGACAGTGTCGTGAGACCCCAACAATGAATTCGCTATCTGTCAGGAGCGCGTGTAACATAGGTGGCAGAGAGATGCTTAAGCCCAGGGCAGGCAGTGTGCGCAAACAATAAATTCTCCCCTCAAAATAACAATAACCAACAGTAACCTCCCCCCTCCCACAGCAGACCTCCCAAAACCTGATCTTGCCGAACCCTATACCATTCCCCCTCCCTCTCTTTCCCTCCCCAACCGGTTGCAACTCCTGAGAGTCAAATAAGAGCATTAAGCGCTGGGGCCGAGGTTGCCATGTTGTCAGCAAACAGTGCTAAGTCGCACTACGCCGGAGACATGAAACCCACTGCCCGCAACAGTGTTAATCACACATCAGCAGTTCTAGGGGGGAACTGGTCACGCACACTCAGAGTAGGTGAGTGCAAAGGAAAATCTGCAAGCATAGTGCAACAACCCCCATCCTTGTGAGTAATCATAGCAAAACTACACCATAATATTGCATTTCAGACCCCATATCAACAGTGCGTCGCCTGTGCGCATAGAGCACTTCCCGGGCCCTTAATCTCTTGTGACTGCTGCTGTAAATTCACTTGTAACGTTAGTCTCTCCACAGCAGCTTTGAAGTCTGCGCAGTCCTTCAGGCGAAATCCCCCCTCCCCTCAATCCCCGGCAGTCTGGAATTGCTCCTCCATGAGGCACTACCCCTATACCTCACCGTAACACAGGAACAGTTGTAGGCGGCGAATCACTCCTGCTCGTCCAGTTGACAGTTCCCTCCAGCCTCGCTGCTAGGTATGTCAGCAGCCTTGCGATTTTCCCTCGACCAACCTTTTAGAGCCTGCTGCAGGGCGCGTGGGTCCGTAAACAGGTGAGAGTGCCCTTGTCTATTTACCCTTAGCTTCGCCGGGTACAACATCGCGTAGTTCAAGCCTAAGTCTCGCAGCTGTTTCTTATACGGAGCAAAATGTTTGCGAGCTTCCTGTACTCTGGCGGTGTAATCCGGGTACAACGAGATCTCCGATCTCTCATATTGGAGCGTTTTCTTGTCTCTGGTTTGTCGTAGAGCCGCGTCCCTGTCCCTGTAATTCAGCACTTTAGCAATGATCGGACGTGGGGGGGCCCCCGGCTTCGGACACGGTCTCAAGGAACGGTGGGCGCGCTCGATCACAAACAGCGGAGAAAAAGTTTCCTCTCCAAGCAGAGTGATGAGTAGTTTTTCCACAAATCTCTCCATGTTTCCCGTCTGTTTTGTTTCCGGAAGACCCGTGATCCGTAGGTTACAGCGTCGAGACCGCGCCTCCAAGTCCTCGGTCTTGTCCTGCAGGGCGCCTTCATCAATGATTCAATTTTTTTATGCCCGGTGTTCAGCTCCATGTGCGCTTCCTCCACTTCAATTAGCCTCCGCTCCGACATATCAAGTCTTTCTGCATGCTTGTCTATTCTTTCAGCCATCTGGTCCATTCGGTATGTAAGGGCGTCAATTTTAGACCCCAATGCCGCCATGCTATTTTGAAGGCCCTTGTCCATCGCTAGCAGCATAGATTTTATGTCAGCATCTCCGTCTGCGCCTTCGCCCTCCTGTGAAGCGCCATTCTTCGCGTGAACCGCGTACTGTGACTTAGACCGCCGTTGATCAAAGGAAAGTTTAGTCTGAGACTTGTCTCCTCGACCCATCATGTATGGCACCTGCAGGGGTAGCCCTCCCCGCGATGCAAAATGTGTACCTGGGATGAGCGCACAACAGCCGTGCAGCACTCTGGGCTAGGGCAGTGTTTATCTGGTGCTGTCGTGCCCTCGCCTTAATGTTGGCCCCAACTCTGTCGCCGCCGGGCGGCTCCGTCTTCCGGATAGCGGTCCGGGTTCGTTACAGCCTAGTATCGGGCTATCAGTGGGATTAGGTCGCAACTGCTGCCCTAGAGCTTGGCAACTGTCCAGCAGGGCCCCACACCTCGGTTGTTTCGGCTATCGTGGAGTGGAAGGCTCGGGTCAGGCACCCCATGCGCATTCCAGAGCACGCACCCGCTAGATCCGTCCTTAGTGCCGACTTTCACCTCCAGCCAAATTATGCCCAATTTATTATGTAGAAGCTCCAGGAGTTCGGTCCCGAAGCACAGTAAGGCTGTCAATTTGGGCTCACCCGCTGGCATCCGCCGTCCTGTCTTAGTAGGTGCCCAGCAACCTCCAAGTTATGGGTTACTACCCCTGGGCACTTTCGAGGGTGCACACTGCCAGCGCCGACCGCCTTAGTTGACTCGGGGCCCCGCAGTCAAACCCCTCAATGTGGCACCCAAACCAGACAGCAGCAAGCGCCGTGCTACGCTCCCCCTTTCCCCAGGCCTCCTTTGTTCTTGAATCGCCACAGCCGCCACACGCGGTCTATCTCACGGTGGGAGGAGGGGGGGGGGGTGAGAAAGCTCAATTCAAGTCCTCTGGCTTCGCCGTCACAAGGCAGTCTCAGCCGTTGTCCCTCAGCACCCGTTTCGGAGAGTTGGTTAGGGTCCACAACGCTCCCGGGTGGACGTCACTCCTCGGCCGCATGCACTGCTACAGCGTGCGGATCGCCTCAGCACTCAAGGCCGCTGCTTCTCAGCCCACCGCAGCTCAGCCCCGCCTCCTTCTCGTTCGCAGGGATCCAGGGTCGGCGCAGAGTCGGGATTCCCACTCGGCACAGCACAGCTCTCCGCCGGACAGGAGGTCAGAATTTGCACGCTATATTTACTGCTAATGTAGGATTAGTGCAGGATTATAGATATCACCGAGCGGAGCTTGGGGCTTATGCGGGCATTTTCTTCGCCGCCAAGCCCCGCCCCCTTCGACTCTTTACTATTATTTTGTCTCCATTGTTTTTCTGTTCTCCTACAGAGCTGTTTTTGCTTCCGTAGTTTGTCAGAGAACCATGGTTCCGATGGTTTATTCCTTTTCGAGACAAGGGTCTGTACATCTCAATTTTGAAGCACATAATTTTTTGGGGGATAACAATACCTCTGCATCCACTAGGATCATCTGGGACTCATTTAAAGCTTTTTTGAGGGGGGTTATAACAAAAACGGTCTCATATAAAAGGAAGCAGTACAGAGAACAAATCACTTCAATTGAAGAAAGCATAGTTACCCTTCAAAATCTCCTGGATACTAGTAGAGGGGCAGATGAATCCATCATTGATACACAAAGAAAGGAAATGGCATCTCTGAAGACTAATCTTAGAACAGTATTAGATCTTAGACTGCAGAAGAGATGGCAGGCAAGTAAACTGGCTCATTTTGAATACAGTGAAGGGGCAGGCAAAATGCTTGCCTGGAAAACCAAAACTGATCAGACCCGGAACAATGTAGCTAACATTAATGTGGGGAACAAATCTCTAACATCAGATGTAGAAATAAGGAAGGCCTTTAAAGATTTCTTTGAAACCATCTATAGGGAAGAAATTGCAACTCGCCCCGAGGAGGTCACGGATTGGTTATCGCAAATAGATCTACCTAGATTAACGAACGAACAATCTCTTTTTCTGGATAGCGCTATAACTGAAGGAGAAGTAAGGATCGCTATAAACAGAAGTAAGAAAGGTAAAGCCGCAGGGCCTGACGGCCTTCCTGCCGAAATATATAAATTCTTAGAAGGTGAGACAGTTCCCTTTCTTACCAAGATGTTTAATCAAATCCTCCTGGAAGGTTACTCCCCGCCGGCATCATGGGACAATGCATCAATCACGCTTATCTTGAAACCCGGAAAACCTAAAGACGCTTGCGAATCACACAGGCCAATATCAATTTTAAACGTGGACTACAAGATCTTTACCACAGTATTGGCCTCTAGACTGGCCAAGGTAGCTCCATCAGTATTACACTCAGATCAAAAGGGATTTGTAAAAGGCCGTCATCTGTATGAACTGACGTACGAGCTAATAGGGGTAATTGATACAGCGGTTTCACAGAACCTGCCCCTGTCTGTCCTCGCGCTGGACGCGACCAAGGCCTTTGACAGGGTTAATTGGGTTTACCTGTCGGGGGCCTTGACTAAATTCGGCGTGGGTGAGGCTTTTTGTCGGACAGTTGGTCTGCTGTATCGAAGTCCGAGGGCAAGCCTTTTGATCAATGGAGAGCTGTCGGATCCCTTTGATATAACTAGAGGGACACGGCAGGGCTGCCTGCTCTCCCCACTCTTGTTTGACTTTTATATTGAGCCTCTCGCACAACAACTTAGGAGAGAGAATACCATCAGATCCTTTTGTTATAATGGGTGGGAGAGAAAGGTGGCTCTATATGCCGATGACTTGCTTATCTTTACACCAGATGTCACTACAGCCCTCCCGGTAATATTCGAAATTGCTCACCATTTTGGTCAGATATCGGGGTACCAGATCAACACTGCCAAGACTGAGATGTTGGTTTGGAACGATGATGTCAGGGCTTTGGAAGTGCAACCGGGCCAGTCAATGCGCTATCTGGGTTTAAACATTGTAAAAGACCTTAATAAACTCACTATGGTAAACTTTACAGCAGTTGCCAAAGATTGTAAAAAATTGATGCAATCGTGGTCCCATCTGCAATTATCCCTAATTGGCAGAGTTAATTTGATTAAAATGTCCATCTTGCCCAAAATATAATTTCTGTTTAAAACCATTCCTCTTTATTTCGAACAGACACACATATCTAAATTACAATCAGAAATTATCTCTTTTATCTGGAACAAAAAACTTCTAAGAATTGCATGGAAAAAACTTAGAAGGCGATGGGATAAGGGGGGATTGGCTGCCCCAGACTTAAAACTATATGCTTGGGCATTTCAGCTGTCGCACACCCGAATGCTATTAAGAGAACCAATAGACCTTGGGGTGGGCCTGATGTTTTCAGCTATGTTGGAGGGGGAAGGCCTTAGTCAGTCGGGGTACCTATTTAAATTTGGAAATCAAAAATTTTTCAAAAAGATTAAACTGAAGATCTTATTTGGATTAGCGAAGATGTGGAATGAGTTAACTAACTTCATATAACAAGGGTATTTTTGTGAAAAGACACCGCTCTGGGGGCTACCTGAAAGTCCGGCCTGGTTAGAAGACACGCTAGCCATACCTTTGAAAGAGGCTGGCCTTAAAGTTTGGGGAGATCTCTTCCATGAGGGAGATCTACTCTCGTGGGAGTATCTCCAGAACACGACAGGATCAACAATATCGAGGTTCAAATATCTACAAATGACTAGTTGGACACAGGCCTACAACTCTAAACCCTTAAAAAGAAATAGATTCTCTCTTGGAGGGTACAGTCAAATAATAACGAATTTGGTGAATAATGGTCCCATAAAAAAGGAGGTCTCAAAATGGTTTAATTTCCTGCTTGAGGAATCAGACGGCGAATTTAAATTACCAGTTCATCTGTGGGGAACCTTGATTGTGGGACAGGATCCACTAAACCTTTGGTCATCCTCTTTTGACCTCCTAAAAAATTTAGTAAAACCCTCATGGCTCCGTAGGAATCACTTATTTACCCTGCATAGAGCATATTTCTCTCCCCAGAGATTATCTAAGTTTTCTTTAGGCAACCCAGTGGCATGCCCTAGGTGTGGTTTTCAGGCAGCACCGGACACTCACATGTTTTTTGAATGCCCTCGTCTCGCTACATTTTGGGAAGCAATAGGGAAGACCGGTACAACATCATTGGGTTTCCCAGTTACCATCGATTTGTCTTCAGTAATTTTTGGAATCCTGACAGGTGCACAGGGAGCAGCAAGAAGCCTTGCCTTCTACACTATTCTCTTGGCAAGGAGAGAGATTTGCAGAAGGTGGAAGGACCCTCTACCCCCTTCACATGGGGACTGGCTGACATCTTTTCTACAGACGGCCAGAATGGATCTAGCTAGATTGGGAAATAAGAATAAAAGAGCTTTCTGGCATATGCTGGTTTGGGCACAATAAAGATCCGGGTTTTTTTTTTTTTTTTCCCGGGTCCAATGATTACACTACTATGGTGCCCATGATTCAGCCTTTGATCCTGTAGATAACTGGTCAAGTCCGGTATAGGACGAGCTGAGGGTTTCCCTAGTGGCAGCCAAACACGAGACTCAGCCATCAACAGCTGTGGGATTTCGGCCATTCCCCTTCTTGGTATGATCCCATCCAGTAGTATACTGAGACAGCAGTTCTTGGGCTTGTTTCTAGATGGCTTTCTTCTACCATGGTGGATATGAGGACAAAAAAAAGAAAAAAACAAAAAAAGAGACAAGGGTCTTTTGGGAGGGCTGTGATATTAGCTGCGTTAGTAATCCAGGTTGTTAAATTTTGTACTGCCAGGTCAGTTTTAGCTTTTCAGAATTGGTTTATTTGTTGATAATAATGCCTGCAGGTACTCCGCGTCAATATTTGCCCATACACGATAGGTATGTGTCGCAGCTGGATAGCCATTTATTTTCGGTTGACGTGTGGCCTTGATAGTAAATATGATGGCTTTATGATCTGACCATACTACTGGTAGAACTTCCTTGATTTTAATGTAAGGATTGGAGGTAAATAGGCCATCCAGTATGTGTCCAGCGGCGTGAGTACTCTCTTTTTGATTATTTGTTCCAACCCTAGGCTGGACAAGGTGTTAATAAGCATTCTTTGAGTCATGTATATTCTCTAAATGATGGTTAAAATCACCTAGAATTGTAAAATTTGGGTAATTAATGCTTTTTTCCAGATAGGGAGAGAGTATATCCACCAGGGATGCTTGGGCTCTGGGTGGATAGTAGACTAATATGCCATTCCAAGAGTCATTGGGGCTAAGTTGTATCTGAAAGAACAGCAGTTCACAGTGCTGTGTGGAGCCAAGGGAGGAAGTTGTTATAGATAAGCCATCTTTAACAATGATGGCTAATCCTCCTCCTCTTTTATTCTTTCTGTCTGCTCTGTGGATTTGATAGCCAGTGGGGAGTGCATGTAGTAGGTCTGGGTCAGATGCATCATTGGCCCAGGTCTCTGTTACAAAGACTACGTCCAGGCAATAATTATCTATCATCTCAGCCATTTCTAAATTATGTTTAATTAAAGAGCGAGCAATAATTAGCACGACTTTTAGTTCTATAATAGATCTTGACTGTGTCATTTTCGTCAAAGGGAAAATCTGGGTAAAGCTGAACTGCGATTCGCATTGTTTACAAGTTCAAGTTCAAGTTTTATTTTATTTGTTTTGGTACTCTACTGAGGACCACAAATTTTGTACGATAAAATTCAATTACAAATACTTTTAGAATTTCATATTAATACAAAGCTAAAAAAGGTTTTAACAATTTATAAAAGTTATAACAAAATAATTCATTGGGGGGAAATTTACATACTGTGATCAAGTCCTTTACAGTAGTGATACGACAGTTAATGTATATAGGATTCAGATGTTTTGTCCTCGCTGCCACTAGTTTTGGATTAGGGCATGTAAATAAAAGATGTTCTACATCCTGCTCCCCTCCGCAGCAGAGGTTACATAGTGAGGATCCATTTAGGTGCCATCTTGATGTTATTGTTAGCACTGGTAGAATGCCAAGCCGTAACAGGATGATTGTTCTCCTAGCGCCGTGCGAAAGATTAAAGTCTATGTATTGTTGCACTTGCTTAGGTGCAATTGTTTCCGCAAAGTTTTTATACAGAGTCAATTTGGCACAGTGTGAAAAGTCAAGATCATAACTGAGTCTGGGGGTTAAACATTTTTTTAAAAGTTTCAGTTGTGATGGTGTCCACGTAAGCAACAGGTTAACGTTGATCTCAGCTAGTTTAAATGCAGTGGACATGTTGCTGAAGAATACTTGTTTCGAAGCATCACAGTCGAAGGTCTCGGCTTTGAGTAGTGAACGGAGGGTTCCATCCTTTGCGTGCAGCAGGTTATATGCCCACCTGATGACGTTTGCAATAGCTCTTGAAAATGAACTTGTGATTGAGAATTCGAGGCGGAGAGCTTGCACCGGAATGGATTGGGATACCTTCAGCATTTACCTCAATATCTTCTCTTCTTTTTGGTCCAGGAATGACCACTGTTTTATTGGAATGTATTCCAAAGCAGATGATAGAACTGGAGGTATTTTTGTACTATATACTTTGAGAAGGGATGAAAAATGTCTGTTACCTGAAGCCGTATATAGTCTTTGAAGGGCTCCAGCATGCACCTCAGATTTCTTAGTCAGATTGTTAACATGTGAATTGTTTTTTAATGTCTTAGTAAAAATCCTGCCCAAGTAGGTGTATTCGTCAGTCTCTTCTATTATTCCAGCGCCGAGTCTCCAACGGTATTTGGGATTTTGGAAACAGGGGGTGGTGATGGACAGAGTTTCTGAATGATGCAGAATACTCTTACCAAGTCAAGAGATCATGGTTTTAATCCATCACCGTTTTTTAGCTCAATGCACCATCCCAACTCAGAACCTGGCTATACGCAAATTAGTCCGCTCCTGTCCCAGTGCATGATGGGAACAGGGCAAACCAAACTACCAAGCCAATTCTTATACTGGGAAGGAAACAAGCTTCCGGGGACCGGTTTCTGGCATCACAGCCTTCGTCGGCCCGGCTTGCTTGAATCCTGATGGTGCAATGAGCAAGGGACTCACGTCTGAGCATACCCGCCCACACATAGTGTGGATAAAAGCGATTTTGGAAACAGGGGGTGGTGATGGACAGAGTTTCTGAATGATGCAGAATACTCTTACCAAGTCAAGAGATCATGGTTTTAATCCATCACCGTTTTTTAGCTCAATGCACCATCCCAACTCAGAACCTGGCTATATGCAAATTAGTCCGCTCCTGTCCCAGTGCATGATGGGAACAGGGCAAACCAAACTACCAAGCCAATTCTTATACTGGGAAGGAAACAAGCTTCCGGGGACGGGTTTCTGGCATCACAGCCTTCGTCGGCCCGGCTTGCTTGAATCCTGATGGTGCAATGAGCAAGGGACTCACGTCTGAGCATACCCTCCCACACATAGTGTGGATAAAAGCGATTTTGGAAACAGGGGGTGGTGATGGACAGAGTTTCTGAATGATGCAGAATACTCTTACCAAGTACCAAATGTATTCCAAAGCAAATGATAGAACTGGAGGTAATTTTGTACTATATACTTTGAGAAGGGATGAAAAATGTCTGTTACCTGAAGCCGTATATAGTCTTTGAAGGGCTCCAGCATGCACCTCAGATTTCTTAGTCAGGTTGTTAACATGTGAATTGTTTTTTAATGTCTTAGTAAAAATCCTGCCCAAGTAGGTGTATTCGTCAGTCTCTTCTATTATTCCAGCGCCGAGTCTCCAACGGTATTTGGTACTTCTTTTTCTTCCTGAGAAGGAAACTATTTTTGTTTTTGTTTGATTTGGAATTAAGAAGTTTTCCTGAGTGTATTTGTTCAAAGTGTCTAAAAGTCTTTGCAGACCAAAGGGCGTAAGATCTAACACTACAATATCGTCTGCGTATAAGAGGACGTGAACGTTTTGGGCAGCGATCTTTGGAGGCAGACTAGGCACTTGTTGCAGATGCTGAGGCAAAACACTAAGGTATAGTGAGAATAACAAGGGGGCTAGGAGACACCCTTGCTTTAGTCCATTTGCTGTTGGAATTATGTTGGTCAGGCCCTTGTCACACCCCATTTGCACTTGGCAACACATGTGCGAATGTAGCGTAATTATGATTTGTAATAATTGTTCTGGGATTTTTAGCTTCCTCAGTTTTTTCCAGAGAAATGGTCTGTCTACTCGATCAAATGCGGTAGAAAAATCGATAAATGCTGCGTATACCGGTTGGGATTTTTCTACAACGTATTTGTCGAGGATTGTTTGTAATATCGCGATGTTATCAATAACCGAGTGCTTTGGCCTGAAACCGGCCTGATATAAGGGAATTAAAACCTGTGAAAATGCCCAGTTTTTGAGTTGGTCCAACACTTCAGCGGCGAAGATTTTCCCCGTGGCATCTAGTAATGCTATTTGGCGATAGTTTCCAGCCTGATGTCTTGATCCTTTTTTAAAGATCGGTATTATAATACTCCCCTTCCAGGATTTTGGCACTATTCCTGTTTTGAAGATGTAGTTAAAAAGGGGAGAGAGCATCTTACTCCAACCCTTAGGGTCTGCCTGTAGGACCTTGATTGGTATTTGGTCTGGGCCGGAGGCTCCTGTGGATCTCGCCTTTCGAATATGCATTTCTATTGAGAACGGAGAGGCATGTCCAATCGGAACGTTGTTTCCTTCACTATCGTTCCCTGTGTTTTCGGCTGCTTCGTTACTCGTGTTTTCTTTGTACAAAGCTGTCAGGTAGATTTCCCATTCTTGGGGTGGGACTGGGATGGAGTGCAGGGCCTTTTTTGTTCCGGTTTCCTTTGCAATTAATGACCAGGATGATCGTTGGTTGCGCTTTTTTGCCGCAATTTGTAAGTCGACCCAGTTTTTGTCCTGCGTGTTCTTTTTAGACGACGCCTTTCTCGCTTGAGTTGATTTTTCAGTTTATTAATTTCTACCTGCCTTGGGATTGAGCGGTCAACGTATTGAGCTCTAATTAGTTTGTTTAGTCTTTTTGCAGTTGCAGAATTCAAGGTTTTATTTTTGTTTTTATTCTTTACTGGTGCAGCTTGTTGCAATTTGTTTTGGAAGACTTGCTTTAGATTCTCGATAATGGATTCAAAGTTCGTTATTAGGTCAGTGGAGTATTCCATGGATAGAAGATGGTTTGTGTCAATTAAGGTTGTTATTTTGTCTAACATAGTTGAGTTCCAGTAGATCCGCCTTTGGTTTATTTTTGTCTCTACTGTGCTATGTTTATACATGATTTGACTGGGTGAGCAGGTGCTTATTTTCCATTGCGTGTGTAATAGCAGGATTGCGTGGTCACTCTCTTCAGAGAAGTAGGTGCGAAGATGTGAAGCGGACTCAAACAACTCCATGCTGCAGATCATATAATCTAGGATTGAAAGGGTGCCATTTCCCCGTCTTGTGTGGGATGCAGGGATGTCTCCTTCCACGTTCCCGATCAATATAATTCCATTTAATATTGGAAGTGACGCTAATAGCATTTTCCCCCTTTTATCAGCCCTGCTTCTGATCGGGAATGTCGGCACCGGTATTTCTAGAGCTTCATCTTTATACCAGTTCGCCCAGTTGGAAATTTCGATGTTTGATATTTTGCCGTTGAGATCACCCATGATCAGGTATGGCAGATAAGATTGAGCTTCGATTATTTGCTGAATGGCATCAAGGGTTTCCTCAAATTGGGTTTCGTTCTTTGATCCGGGGGGGACATATACATTGAAAAGTAATAGACCTTTTTGAGGGTCTGAGGAATGAGTCTCCGTCCTGATCTTTATACACTGGAATTGCTTAGAATTGGTGTCAAGAATCTCTTGGGCCCAGAGATACTCATCCCTTAATAGGATAGCTATCCCTCCCTTTGCGTGTCCCCGTTTGGCTTCCTGCGCAGGGGTGTCATAAACAAAATAACCATCCTGGTTAAAAGTTTTTATTGTTTTGGTTCCAGCATAAGGTCAAGTTTGGAGTGGCAGTAGGGAGCTGATATAAGACTCAAGTTAATTAAATCCTCTCTGGAATATGTGATGCTTGCTGAGTTTAATAGACATGGGGTTCTGGCCCTCGGCCCGAGCCAGGCGCGGACGGTCGCAGACGTGCTTGCCTTTGGTGCGCCGCTGGCGCGCCCACTGCATGCGTCCACGGCACATGCGCATGGATGCCTGCCTAAATACCAATTGGGCAGAGAACTAGTCCGCTGACCTTCTCGATGGTGCGGGAATCCCGGAAATGAAATGCTCCCTTTGCCCTTTGCCTTTATATTCATATTGGAAAATCAGTGTAACCAGTTTCAATAGGATTATGAGAAACATAAAAATAAACAAGCATTGGCAAAGCCAGTAGGTCTGAAATTAGTGTCAGCCTTTTAATTTTGCCAATACGTGACTTGTTTTGGAATGGTTTTTGTAAAGCCTTCTTGATGTGAGAGCTGCCGGGCCCTCACCATTATAACAAACATTGGCAAAAGCAAAAAAAAATTGGTCTAAAAAAGCACACACTGCCACATTAGTTATTGCCACTGAACAAAACTACTTTGTGTGCCAATATCCTCCGTGTGAAAGAGCTTAATGCCGTCACTCACAGTGAAGCCAGCCGATACAGAGAGAGGGAGAGAGAATTTTAATAAACACAAAATGTTGGGGTTAACGCCAGACCAAATTAGGGGCCCTATTATTAAAGAAAGTCTCAAAGTGCACCCTTGGTATATGTCCTTGCATTAAGTGCAGCTATATGGCTTTCGTGAATGTACAAGAATTTATAAAAGTAGGGCAAGAAATGTACTCCTGGAAAATATTTGTGAACTGCAGTTTATCATGAGCAAATATACATGTTATGTTATGTTATGTTAGGTTATTTTTATTTGTACCGCGCACAGCTGCCCCAACAAAGGGGCGTCCTGGCGCTTTGAGAAGGTAAACACAACACAGCATTAAAAGCGGGCAGAAAGGAGAAGAGACACAACAGATGAGCTAAACAAATAAAAAGGTCTTGATAGCCCGTCTAAACTGAAGGAGCTCATCGATGGCCCGGATTTGTGGAGGAAGAGAATTCCACCAGCTCGCTGCCAGGACTCGAAAGGAGCGGCCACCAATTCTGCTCAACTTAAAACACGGGACCACTGCTAAGTTCTGGCCTAGCGATCTAAGAGTGCGAGAGGGGACATAAGGGATCAGCAGTTTCTCCAAGATTTGTGGGGAAGTACCCTTGAGTATTTTAAATGCAAGGCAGAGAACCTTGAATCTAATCCTCTGCTGCACAGGGAGCCAGTGGAGAGAGCGCAGGGCATTGGACACCGAGCACCGCCTAGGCAGACCTGTCACCAGTCGGGCCGCAGCGTTTTGAACCCGCTGGAGCCGCAGAAATTCTGACTGGTTAACCCCCGCCAGTAGGGAGCTGGCATAGTCCAGCCTGGACAGCACTGATGCTTGGACCACCAGCTGTCTTGTGGGTGCATCAAAGAATTTGAGGATGGGTCGAAGTCCTCTGATGATGCCATAGCAAGAAGCCGCCACCTTCTTGGTATGACAGATGAAACTCAGAGAAGGATCAAGCCACACCCCCAGGTTTTTTTTTCTCTGCCGCTGGGAGGGGAGTCACACCCAACTCCGAAGACCACCATTTGTCACCCCACAAAGCCACCTGTTTACCAACCACCATAATCTCCGTCTTCTTGGTGTTTAACTGGAGACAGTTGGAATTCATCCAGTTAGCCACTTCCCGCAGACCATCACAGAACCTGGGAGCCTCCAGGTCTGAGTCCCCACTCAGTGTGACCGCCAGCTGCGTGTCATCTGCGTAAGAGACCATGGTCAGGCCCCACCGCTTGACGACCGCAGCCAACGGTCTCACATACAGATTGAAAAGGGTGGGACTCAGTGATGACCCCTGTGGGACTCACTGGTCTAACGGGTAGGATGACGACTTACCGGGCGGGATCGCCACCTGGAATGACCTATCCGTAAGGAAGGATCGAAACCAGTGCAAGGCGGAGCCAGAAACGCCCACCTCCTCAAGACGCCGAATCAGAATCCCGTGCGAGACCGTGTCGAAGGCGGCACTGAGATCTAATAACAATAGTGCCGCCGTCCGACCGGAATCCAGCACGGAACGCAGATGCTCGACCATCGAGAGAAGGGCCGTCTCCGTGCTGTGACCCGCACGGAACCCGTTCTGGGTAGGGTCGAGAATGTTAAGCCTATCAAGATGGTCTGTAAGAGTGGCATTCACATGGGCCTCCGCTAGTTTCGTGGCCCAAGGGAGAAGGGAGATAGGGCGGTAGCTTTCAGGTTTAAGGGGGTCAAGGGTCGCTTCTTCAGAATTGGCGTGACTACTGCCTGCTTCCATCTGACGGGAACCACTCCAGAAGAGAGGGACAGGTTGATCAAGGACAGAACCGGGGTACGGCAAACCGGCGCCAGGGTCTTGAGTTGGGCAAGTTTCAGTGGGTCTGCCGGAGATCCAGACTTAATTTTGGCGCTGAGAGAGTCAAACACCTCCAGAGATAAGGGGGGTAAGATAGAAAGACATTCCCCCTCACCTAAGGTGCGACCAACCTGCTCTAGTATCAGGGAACCCGTTGGAAAAGTGCGATAGATGGCTTGCACTTTTTCATGGAAGAAAGAGGCCAAACCCTCACAATGTGAGTCCGAGCATATTTCCACTGCAGTTGCTCTCTTCGCCATCAGGTCCTTTAATACTTTGAAAATAAGTTTCGATGGATTGGCAGAATTCTGAAACTGTTGAGCATAAAAGGAAGCGCGAGTTTGACACAGTGCCCTGTGGTAGATCTTGACCTTGGCCAGATAACATATCTTCAGATCTGGGTCGTACGACTTCCTCCATAATCTTTCGGCCTGTCTACAGGCTCTCTTAAGAGATGCCAAGGAAGTGTCATACCAAGGACTCGGCTCCTTCCGATGACACTTGGACCAACACATAGGAATCAGAGAATCGAGGGCACCAGATATCCACTCACAGAAGGAGTCGTATCCACAATCAACCTCGGTGAGCGGACCTAAAGGAACCTCCTCGAGCAGATGGTAAAAATCCTCCAGTCTTAATTTGTTCCAGTGTCGTTTAAGAACAAGTCTGTCCTGAGATAGAAAAGGAGAGTCAGACAAAGAGCATGCCGTTTTCACCAGCATGTGGTCTGTCCAGACCAACTGGGAGGAACCAAGAACTCTGAATCCTTCTAGATTTGTGAAGAATGGGACAAGAGTATGACCACCTCTATGTGAGGGGAAAGTAATCATCTGCGAGAGCTGTAGAGCCTCAAGATCCGCCAGAAAGCTCCTAATAGAGGGTAAAGTAGATTTGCTCATGCGAAAACCCGAGTGTTTGCAAGTTCGTTTTCCCATCAACCACTTTTTTCCCGACTCTGGAAGAAGGTTTACGGTTGCCATTGTCAGGAGTAAATTTCCAACATTTCTCAGTATTGGAAAAGATTAGAGAAGAGTTGTTGAAAACCCTTAAAACATGCAAGTTAGTAGATTTGCACAGGCTTCAAGGGCATTCTAACCCTCGAACCATTGCTTACCACTACCTTCAGTCCCAGTATGTAGATCTGCAGAAACGTGGCTACATAAAGGGATTGCCAGCATTCAAGAACCACTATGGTATAAGCACTGGCATAATCAGAGAGGCTATATAAGCTACTATATAATGAGATTGCTGCCATAATTTGTCGCCGAACCACATGTCACCAAAGGGACAAGTGGATTTTGTTGAAGGACAAGTAGATTTATGAAGCAACTTGCCCCATGGACAAGTAGATATTTTATTTAATAAATTCCACACCCCTGGGATGAGACTCCCTGAAAGACGGGTTGGTAAGTCAAAGTTTGGACAACCTATAAATGTCATCAAACTTCTTGGGAGTGCTGTAAGAACCCAAGATCACAGGGTATGGACCCTCAACAGAATTGTTAAGTGTCCTTTGAAATGTGTTGAGGAGAATTCATCCAGTGGTCCATCTACTTCTCCAGTAGTTTATCCATGTTCTGTGCAAGGGAGACCTTGAAGGGAGAAGAAAAATAATCCCCAGGAAGCCTACTTTATAGGCACTCTGGGAGGTCACATTTTATTAAATACTTTCTAAAGCAAGGGAGGCCAAAACTTGATGTCACTGATACACGTCATTAATACAAAATACTTTTTGTACAGTTATGTAATTGCAATTTGACTTTTGTGTAGCTTTATGGCACAGCTTGCATAACATCTGAACACTGCACCAACAAAACCTTAACTTTCAAGAAAACCTTTATGGAACTTCCATTTGCGAATTATTGCAATGAAATTCAAACAAGAAGGTGTTGGATGTCACATAAACATTCTGATGGAAGTAGGGATAATTCATGGGACCAAACTGACCTTTATGCAGTTTCGTGAGCAGAGCTACCTTTGCGTGCCACTGCTAATATTATCATGGAAAGGGACACTGCTTGAAATAAGCAGGTGCTCTGTGATCTTGTAGGAGCACAGCAATTGTGGCCCGTGGGCCGACACTGAGGCTACATCATCCGAGATGGCGTGCACATTTGTGTCCTTCTATTTCCTCGAGGACCAACGTTGTGGAAATCAAAGAGGCGAGGTTTTGGCGCCCCCTCCCCTTGGCACCAGGTGCAATGGCACCGGTCGCACCACTCTAAAACCGGCACTGCCCACTGGGTATTCATCAATATCGAAGGACAATTATTAGTTTGGTGGGGGCAAAAGGGGTAGTGTTGTGTTCCCCAGCCGTTTTGGGCAGGAAGGAAGCCTGCAGAGGGTGATTTAATGAAGAATGTGGGCGTTATATCTGCTATACAGAACTAGTTGCCATTTGGAAAGGGTGCTGTACAAAGCGGTGCATAGTTGGTGCCTGAGCTACGGTGGCCATGCCCTGCATAAATTATTAAAGAGCGTGTACTCCTTGTAAAGATGGGGCCCTAGGCCCGCATGATGTAAATAACTGCGTCACGGGACACCAGTTGGGGATGGTAATTCTGGCCATGAGCACGTGCGCTCGGGTTCTTTTATTAGCAGCGTCACCTGACCCAGTGAAGTCTGTGGTGGGTGGGTGCACAGTGTATGGTTACACTGGAGAACAACTAGACTTTGTCCTGGCAGGACGCTACACTCCTGAAGCTTGCTTATAGGTGGAGCGTGGCGTCTGTGAAGTGGTGCCACCCTAAAAAATTGAAACAGCAAGAAATGTGTGTTAAGAGCAATATAAAAGGAAGAATGAAGCGTTCGTGCCATACTGATAACAGCAGATAAAAACCACTTTAAATAAAGTAAATTGAGGGAGGAGCTTCGCGGGCATCCAAGATGTTCGCGTGAGCAAGGAGCTCCCAGGACCCGCGCCGCCCTTCGCACATATCCTTACTACATCCTGATTTTGAAGATGGGCTTTTGAAGACAAACTCTGCCTGATCCCAACATTCTTTGAAAAATCGAATTCGGACGTCGGGATCCACTTTTACATCGTCTTAAACTTTTGCGGCCCGCCCCGGGACGAGACCGGGGGCTCGGTTGCTCTGCAGGCCGAGGAGTAGTTGAACAACAACGGCTGGAGGGGTTTCTCCCCAGACGGCCTCTGCCTAACTTTCAGTTTCGCTTTCCTACTCCTGGCTCGGATCGACTGAAACGCTGCTCGGATCTACCCTTGATCCTGCTTGGTGTTACCACACTGCTGTGTGCCATCCCAGCGGATCGCCTTGTTCTCAGCATTATTGGCATTTGCACTAATTTGGTCCAGTTTCGTTGTTCTTGGCCATTTTCACCAGGTCGCGCGGGCCCCTCCGGGGTCCTTTTTCCAATATGGCCACCAAACCCGATACGGAGAGACGCAAGACTAAGACACCTCTCCGTGGGGGACAAACCCAGACGAATATTATGGATCACTACTCCCAATTAAAGGGATCCCCCAGCGGTGCTGGCCGTACGCCTGACGACCCTAAGGCTGCTTCTACTGCGACCTCGGAAGTATCGTTGCAAGATGTCATGAGTGCCATCACACGTATGAAGGCCTCCATGGGACAGCAATATGAGGCACTTGCCTCCAAGATCGACACGGTGACCGTTGATGTTACGCTGATTAGAGCGGACCTGGCAAAGACCAACGAGAGGGTCAAGGCGTTAGATCTGAAGACTTCCAGCCTGACTACAGATGTTACGGACGTCCAGATCGAGATCGGGAACTTGCGTTCTTCTTATGACATGATGGCCCGTCGTCTGGAGGATTATGAAAATAGGGCCCGTCGTAACAACGTGCGCATTATCGGGGTCCCTGAAAACCCCGAGACCTCTGCAACCAACCTCCTTGTGGAAGATCTGGTCTCAAACTATCTTGCTCCTGCCGGACTTACTAAATTCTTCGCGGTTGAGCGGGCACATCGAGTTCCAGGTGGGAAGGTTAAGACGGGTGCCCCCCCCCCCGAGACCCATTATTGCTAGACTATTCCACTTTAGGGATAGGGACGCTATCCTGCAAGCCTCTCGGGACAAGGGCCCTGTGAAGTTTGAAAATACCACCGTGAACTTTTACCCTGACTTTACCCCGCTTGTTCAAAGGCAGAGAATGGGGTTTCAGGGAGTCAAGAGACAGCCGCGGGACCTTGGCCTCAAGTACGCCATGTTGTTTCCGACCAGACTTCGTATGAGGAACAAACGTTTTTCTTTGATCGCCCGGACAGTGTCAGTGACTGGCTTGATTCTTTGCCAAAAAGGGATGATCGAACTGAGCACCCTGGCGGCGCCGACGGCGGCTCGCCGGAGCAGGAGTGACATTGTGGATCCTGACGTCTGAACTTTCCAACTATTTCAGCTGAGTCTGGACAATGGTTCTCTTGTTCTTATTTTAGATTGGCCTGAGGGTGGCGGGGGTGAATGGGGACTCTTCCTCCTCCTGGGTTCTTTGTGTAGAGTAGTTTTATGACGGGGCGACAGGCACACTGCAAGTTGGGGTGGCTTCTGAGTCATACGCAGGGGTGCAGGGTGGGGGGCGTTGTAACGGGTTTAAGTTGGGGGGTGGTGGGGGTGTGTGTGTGTGTGAGACTGTTTCTTTTCACAAGGCATCGTATTGTTCTTTCTAACTGCTCAGGT
The DNA here is from genome assembly GCF_964261635.1 of Lissotriton helveticus. Classification (NCBI taxonomy): domain Eukaryota; kingdom Metazoa; phylum Chordata; class Amphibia; order Caudata; family Salamandridae; genus Lissotriton; species Lissotriton helveticus. Next base: position 188,880,150 of record NC_136057.1, on the reverse strand, counting down.
CACTGGGTTTCGTGTGTGGGGTGCTCTGCTTCCTTCTCGGGGATGTGGGGTGGGGAGTTGAGACTGCTATCCTGGAATGTTAATGGGTTGGGAGACAGGATAAAGCGAGGGGTAGTGTTGCAGTTCCTCAGACGGCATTCCCCCGATATTGTTCTTCTGCAGGAGACGCATCTAATAGGTAACACATGTCAAGCCATGAACAGGCGTGGATACCGATTAGTCGCTCACTCTGGTTTCACTTCTGGTTGCAGGCGGGTGGGCATTCTCATCCGGTCTTCTCTCCCCTTTGAAATTGATGAAGTAATACTTGACGACAGAGGGCGCTATGCTGCGCTCACGGGTAGATGGGAGGGGAAGACACTGTCCATACTCACGATATATATCCCTCCGGGCCTACAGGCCTCCACTTATGCTGATCTGGGTAGGGTTATACTAGGGCTGCCTGAGGGTCTCCTTATCCTTGGTGGGGACTTTAACTCCGTTGTTTCTGGCACTGCTGACCGTTTTCCCCCCAGAGATCTGGCTAGATCTCATATGTGGCTGAGCGACTTACTGGAAACTTTTGGGCTGATAAGATAGCTGGAGGTTGATGCACCCTACACAGCTTCAATACACCTTCCATTCTGGGGCACAGGGGTATTTCTGATCATTCCCCCTTGTGGCTTCGGTTTGAGGTTGGGGGTTGGCAATGCGGGTAGAGTGGCTCCCATTAACCCCTGGTATTTCCGTAATCCTAAAACCCGTTCTGAACTTGTGAAAGCTATGGACCACTACTTCAATGACAATGTGGGGTCTTTTTCTTCTTCTGTTTCACTGTGGGAAGCTTTCAAGACGGTTATTCGTGGGCATTCTCTGTCAATGATTGCTGCTGCCAAGAAGGCTAAAAATGAGGAACTTGTGCGCCTTGAAACCGACATAACTGCACTTGAGAATGATCTTGATTCTGGAGTAACACGTTTAAAATTGCATTCCCACAGTTTGAAACAGGCCGATTACAGAGCCCTCGTCACTGACGCGGCGATGGTGATGAACAGAGAGCAACAGGGCAGGTTGTATGACGTGGGGGACAAGGCCGGTAAACTGATTGCGTGGCTGGATAAGAGAGAAAGAGTTAATCGTGTTGTCCCTGTGATTGAGAGGCCTGATGGTGAGTGTGTTACTGACCCAGTCGGGATTGTTGAGTGCTTTGTTGCCCACTTTAAAACCGTGTATGCCTCGGTCTGTGATAGAGACGAGGATGACTCCCGGTTGTTGCTCCGGGACATTGCGTTACCCTGCCTTTCCGACGATGACAGAGACCTCATGGAGGCACCCCTTTCGGTGGACAAAGTCGCGGTGGCCATACGTTCCCTCCGCTCTGGCAAAGCAATGGGCCCCAATGGCTTACCCATTGAACTGTATAAACTGCGACCCGACAAAATCGCGCCCTACTTAAAGGGGATGTTCCTGGAGGCTTTGGACTCTGGTTCCCTTCCCGCTGATCAGCGACTCGCCACCATTGTGGTCATCCATAAGGAGAGTAAGCCACGTGACCGCTGTGCCTCGTACAGACCTATTTCACCCAAAATTCTGGCTAAATTGTTAGCTAATCGCTTGATTAAGGTGATCGGGGACTTGGTCCATCCGGATCAGTCAGGTTTCATCCCACATCGAAACACCGCCCTTAATCTTCGGAGACTCCACGGAGTTCTCGTGAGGGCTGAGACTCTCACTGAGTCGGCCATTTTAGCTTCCCTTGACGCTACCATGGCTTTCGACACCATTGAATGGCCTTACCTTTGGGCGGCCCTCTCAAAGTGTGGATTCGGCCCGGTGTTCATCGCTTGGGTGAAACTTCTTTATGAGAAGCCCCTGGCTCAGGTGGTGGTTAACGGGAAGGTGTCCGGTGTTTTTACACTCGGGTGAGGCACTCAACAGGGCTGCCCGCTGTCTCCAATGCTCTTTGCCCTCGCTTTAGAACCGTTGGCTGAATGGCTCCGTTGGGAGCCTTCTATGAAGGGCATTCGGTGGGCTTCCGATTTCGAGGATCGTATCTCGCTATACGCAGATGACATCCTTCTATATCTCACCTCCTCTCAGAAATCCCTTAATGTGCTCTTCGATGTTCTGATTTCCTTCGGAAAGAACTCGGGTCTCATTATTAATTGGACTAAATTCTGTGTCTACGTTTTGGCTGGAGCTCTCCCCCCATTGCCCCGTAGATTTCCAATTCAAGTAACTGAGACTGGTTTTAAATACCTGGGGATCTATGTCTCCTTGGATTCCACCGTTCGGTACGAGCGTAATTTGCTACCCCCTCTCCAAAGGCTGAAGCTTGATGTTACACGCTGGCGTCAGTTGCCACTGTCACCGCTCGGTCGTGCGGCTCTTTTTAAAATGATGTCGCTGCCTAGATTTTTGTACGCTCTCCAGGACTCATTTGACCCCGTTCCTTCGGGTTACTTTCGAGAGGTGGAGAGTCTACAAAGGGAACTAGTCTGGGATGGACGTGCGCGCATCGCCCTGTCTAAACTCACGCTTCCGTGGTATGATGGAGGCATTGCCCTCCCTGACATCAGGCGCTACTACTGGGCTTCTCAATTAAGTGCGGATAATCACGCAACATATTGTGTTTAGTCATCAATGGAGCGCACACCGCTAGCCCCTCCTCCGGATCGCCCCTCGGGATTCTGGTACTTGTAGTTCTTTAGTGGATCACCCAGGTGGGTGCAAGTCGGTACTTGTTGGACTGATGAATCTCTAGACCCGATACATGTCCTGGGTTTTAGGATATCGCCCGAGACATGTCTCGGGTTTCGGGATAACTTCCCTCATCAGTAGAGAAAGATCGTTAGGGGTGGAAGAGAAGGCCGCCACACAACAGTCAAAGGCCTCGATGCCAGAACCGGCACGCAGGTGCGTCGTCCAAGAGCCCGTCGGCCCAAATCTCAAGGGAGCCATATTGTGTTTAGTCATCAATGGAGCGCACACCGCTAGACCCTCCTCCGGATCGCCCCTCGGGATTCTGGTACTTGTAGTTCTTTAGTGGATCACCCAGGTGGGTGCAAGTCGGTACTTGTTGGACTGATGAATCTCTAGACCCGATATATGTCCCGGGTTTTAGGATATCGCCCGAGACATGTCTCGGGTTTCGGGATAACTTCCCTCATCAGTAGAGAAAGATCGTTAGGGGTGGAAGAGAAGGCCGCCACACAACAGTCAAAGGCCTCGATGCCAGAACCGGCACGCAGGTGCGTCGTCCAAGAGCCCGTCGGCCCAAAGCTCAAGGGAGCCATATTGTGTTTAGTCATCAATGGAGCGCACACCGCTAGCCCCTCCTCCGGATCGCCCCTCGGGATTCTGGTACTTGTAGTTCTTTAGTGGATCACCCAGGTGGGTGCAAGTCGGTACTTGTTGGACTGATGAATCTCTAGACCCGATACATGTCCTGGGTTTTAGGATATCGCCCGAGACATGTCTCGGGTTTCGGGATAACTTCCCTCATCAGTAGAGAAAGATCGTTAGGGGTGGAAGAGAAGGCCGCCACACAACAGTCAAAGGCCTCGATGCCAGAACCGGCACGCAGGTGCGTCTTCCAAGAGCCCGTCGGCCCAAAGCTCAAGGGAGCCATATTGTGTTTAGTCATCAATGGAGCGCACACCGCTAGCCCCTCCTCCGGATCGCCCCTCGGGATTCTGGTACTTGTAGTTCTTTAGTGGATCACCCAGGTGGGTGTAAGTCGGTACTTGTTGGACTGATGAATCTCTAGACCCGATACATGTCCCAGGTTTTAGGATATCGCCCGAGACATGTCTCGGGTTTCGGGATAACTTCCCTCATCAGTAGAGAAAGATCGTTAGGGGTGGAAGAGAAGGCCGCCACACAACAGTCAAAGGCCTCGATGCCAGAACCGGCACGCAGGTGCGTCGTCCAAGAGCCCGTCGGCCCAAAGCTCAAGGGAGCCATATTGTGTTTAGTCATCAATGGAGCGCACACCGCTAGCCCCTCCTCCGGATCGCCCCTCGGGATTCTGGTACTTGTAGTTCTTTAGTGGATCACCCAGGTGGGTGCAAGACGGTACTTGTTGGACTGATGAATCTCTAGACCCGATACATGTCCCGGGTTTTAGGATATCGCCCGAGACATGTCTCGGGGTTCGGGATAACTTCCCTCATCAGTAGAGAAAGATCGTTAGGGGTGGAAGAGAAGGCCGCCACACAACAGTCAAAGGCCTCGATGCCAGACCCGGCACGCAGGTGCGTCGTCCAAGAGCCCGTCGGCCCAAAGCTCAAGGGAGCCATATTGTGTTTAGTCATCAATGGAGCGCACACCGCTAGCCCGTCCTCCGGATCGCCCCTCGGGATTCTGGTACTTGTAGTTCTTTAGTGGATCACAAGTCGGTACTTGTTGGACTGATGAATCTCTAGACCCGATACATGTCCCGGGTTTTATGATATCGCCCGAGACATGTCTCAGGTTTCTGGATAACTTCCCTCATCAGTAGAGAAAGATCGTTAGGGGTGTCTCGGGCGATATCCTAAAACCCGGGACATGTATCGGGTCTAGAGATTCATCAGTCCAACAAGTACCGACAAGTACCGACTTGCACCCACCTGGGTGATCTACTAAAGCACTACAAGTACCAGAGTCCCGAGGGGCGATCCGGAGGAGGGGCTAGCGGTGTGCGAACCATTGATGACTAAACACAATACGGCTCCATTGATGTTGGACCCGGCCTCATGGCGTGGTCCTACCCCTCCCGCATGGCGGGCCCAGGACGATATCCGCCCTCCACCAGACCTCGGGCGGCCCCTTCGGCCCGATCCTGCACGCCCCAACCCCACAGGGCCGGCTACCATCCCGGTCCACCAGCGCAGGCCTGACCCCAGCGTAGGCCCATCACGACCTCAGCACGAGGCCGTGCCCGACTCCATCTTGGACCCGCCACGTCACAACCACGTGGCCTCGGCTCCAGCCCCGGCCCCAGCGAAGCCCCGACATCGAGGCACCAAGATCCACCCAGGTGGTCGAGTGGCCACTCGACAGATCCCGGAGGAAGGGGAGTTTCGATGGGCCTCCAGCCGTCCCCGGACGCCTGGTATCGATTGCCCTCCGGCCTCCCTGGGTGCTGGCTCCACCCCCCTGCTGGGTGTCTGGACACCATCATCCCGGCCCCTCTGACCCCCAGGCGCGAGGGTCCGGACTTCAAAGACCTCCAGACCTATATCTGGGACAGCCCCGGATTAAGACTTCAGTTGTATCCTGGACTGGAAGCCCTGCTGACGCTGTCACTGCCGACACCAGACGAACTCATCCGTAACCCAACGACCATCCGAGAGCCTGCTGGCGCTGCCACGGCCTACCTTGCTGAACCATCTGAGAGCCTGCTGGCGGTGCCGCGGCCTACCTTGCTGAACCTTCCGAGAGCCTGCTGGCGCTGCCGCGGCCTACCTTGCTGAACCTTCCGAGAGCCTGCTGGCGCTGCCGCGGCCTACCTTGCTGAAACATCTGAGAGCCTGCTGGCGCTGCCGCGGCCTATCTTGCTGAACCATCTGAGAGCCTGCTGGCGCTGCCGCGGCCTACCTTGCTGAAACATCTGAGAGCCTGCTGGCGCTGCCGCGGCCTACTTCACTGAACCACCTTGCAAGCCTGCTGGCGCTGCCGCGGCTCGAACACCTCGGAACCCCCCAGCTCAAGGATTGAGAGCTGTGCGCAGGGTATCCCTTCCTCCGCCCAGAGTAAGACTGTCCCGCTACCTTACCCCCCTTTACGAGACTTTCCAGATCCCTCGATCTGCTTGTACATACTGCCAAAGAACTCGCAACCGTTAATTACCTATAAAAGCTTGAGAACTTAACTTCTTGTGTGGTGTCCATCTGTAGTGTTGTGATTACTCTGCTGTACGATCCTAGGAGAGGACCCTCATTCAGGAGGCCTCTCAGTAACCGCTCGGCTACTTCTCGACGGAGAGGTGGACCTAGGGGTGGTCAGTCAGACATCTTCTGCCGCCCCCGGGACGCCTTTCTAACATTGGTGGTAAGCGCTGGGATCCGAGCCCACGCAGATCGTACAGAGAGTACTTCGCTCACTACCAAGAAAAAAAAACACTGCAACCATGAGCACAAAATTCCAGAAAGAGAAAATGGAAGACTACAGTCACAAGGAGCTAAAGCAATTTTGCAAGGACTTAGGCATCGCTACCACTGGCTTAAGTACTAAAGAAGACTTTAAATCGGCCCTGCAGGCCTGGGTGGACGCCGGCGAGGCGCCACCCCAGAGGGAAGATAACCCAGGCCCGAACGGAGGCCCGGAGACTGCGACGAACCCAGCGGGAGAGAGACCCGCGAACCCAGACACGGGCCTCTCCCACGAAGATGCCAGAGAACGAGAGAAGAACCGGCTCCACAAATTGGAGCTCGTTCGACTCAGACAAGAAGGAGAGATCCAACTGGCAGAAAGGAAGTTAGAAGGAGACCTAGAAGAAAGGCGAAGACAAAGAGACCTCGAGGAGAAGAAACTCCTGCTCGAGCACGAGCGCGTCCTCAAAGAAATGGAATTTAAAGCCGAGGCAAATGAGACTGACCGCTCCGGGGGGAAGGCCTCACCTCCCCCGGGGGACACAAAGGTGCACATACCCAAGGATGTCGTCAAAGAGTACTATAAGAACGACAACATCCAACAGTGGTTCAAAGCCAACGAGGTCGCCATGACCGCCCATCGAGTACCCCTCAAGGACTGGGGCGCCGGCCTGTGGGGGAAGTTTATCAACGAAGGGAGAGACACCCTGCTGGAGCTCCCTGATACCGAGATGACCTCGTACGAGCACATGAAGACCGCCCTCCTCACTCGCTACGGACTCACCCCCGAGATGTACCGGCAGCGATTCCGAGACTGCAAAAAAATCACCGGTACCTTGTGGGTGGAGTACGTGAACTATTACAGCAGAGCCTTCGAGGGGTGGACTCGGGGCTGTCAGGTCGCCACCTACCAGCAGTTGGTCGACCTCATTCTGTGGGAACATCTATCCAATAACTGCTTCATCGAACACCGGCAACACCTCCTCGACAGCAAACTGACTGAGCCACGAAAACTCGCTGTCGCGGCGGATAGATAGGCGAGCACCCGAGTCGCCCGGGGCCCGACGGAAGACTCCGGCCGGGGATCCCCGGGAAACCACCGACCCCGAGGTGGAAGAGTAGGCCAGAACCGGGGACGGGACGCCCCCCAGGGGTCGTCCCCTGCCTCCACGTCGCCACCCTTGGGCCAGAGGGGGGGCCCCCCAGCCAGACCAGGGCCCCTCCCGAATGTTACGTGCCACAGATGCCAGCGACAGGGTCATTACGCGAATGACCCCCTCTGCCCGATGAACCAGCGACCCGGCACCACCGGTCCCCCGGCCCGCCAGATGATGGCCGCGGCCCTGAGTGAAGAAGGTAGTGAGGAAGAGGACAACGGCCCCGAGCAGGCCGAGTGGGAGCCCGCCGCCATGACCTTAGCCTGCCTGGGGACTCACGACCTAATCCCCCGAGGCCCGATCCCCGGCAACACCCAGAAGTACCGCCAGTGGGTCACCATTAATGGTCGCCGAACCGAAGCCCTCCGTGACACTGGAGCCAGCGTAACAGCAGTCCACTGCCATTTGGTGACCCCCGAACAGATCCTTCCTAACGTCCTGTGCCCAGTCCGGTCCGCAGATAACTCAGAGACTTTGTGCCAGATGGCCCGCATCCCCTTCGAGTGGGGGGGAGTGTCGGGCATGCTAAAAGTGACTGTCCGCGACGATGCCCCCGTGGACTGCCTCCTTGGGAACGACCTAGAAAGTTCCCCCTGGGCACGCGTCGAAAGAAGAGAGCACCTAGGGATGCTAGGCCTTCCCGAGTGGGTCTGCGCGACCACCCGGTCCATGTCCGCCCGAACCTCCACCCCAGCGGGGGAAGCTTCGACGGAAGAGCCGGAGTGGCCCGCACCGCCGCCACCCGTCATCCCCGAGGACCCTGGCCTGGAACACGGCTCCCAAGAGCCCGACCAAGAAAATCTCCCCGAGCTCCAACACCTCCCCGAACTCGCTCAATGGCGCCAAGAAGGGGGCCCCACTCGGGACCAGTTCCGGCAGGAGCAGAAAACCTGCCCCTCCCTTGAGGGGGTCCGACAGCAAGCCGCTACTCAAGCCGCGGGAGACCCCGCGGGGTCCCACTGGGTCTATTGGGACAACGACCTTCTCTACAGTGAGCAGAAGATTGCCGAACTAGGGGCCAGCCGGGTGCTGGTCGTGCCCCTCCGATTCAGAGACTTCCTCCTGAACTTAGCACATGATGTGCCCCTCGCCGGGCACCTGGGGCCGGACAAAACTTACAGCCGCCTGGTGACCCATTTCTACTGGCCGAAAATGCGGAACGATGTGCATAACCACTGCAGGACCTGCCCGACCTGTCAAGCCAGCGGAAAGAGCGGGGGGAAGGTGAAGGCCCCGCTCTAACCTTTTCCCGTGGTCACCACCCCCTTCGAGCGAGTGGGGATCGACATCGTAGGGCCCCTGGATCCTCGCACCTCGCAGGGGCACCGTTTCATCCTCGTCCTGGTGGATCATGCTACCCGCTATCCCGAGGCCATCCCCCTCCGAACCATCACGGCCCCGTGGTGGGCCGAGCCCTCATGAGCATCTTCTCCCGAGTCGGCTTCCCCCGGGAAGTCGTGAGTGATCGGGGCTCCAACTTTATCTCGAAGCATATGCGGTCCCTCTGGCAGCAGTGCGGGGTCGCCTATAAGTTCACCACTCCGTATCATCCCCAAGGAAATGGACTAGTCGAACGATTCAACAGGACACTGAAGGGGATGATCAAGGGCCTAGAGGAGCCCCTCCGGCGCAAATGGGATGTCCTACTGCCTTGCCTCCTGTTCGCCTACCGAGAGGTACCCCAGAAGTCCCTGGGGTTCAGACCTTTCGAACTCTTGTACGGCCACCCGGTCCGAGGCCCCCTCAGCCTGGTCAAGGAAGGCTGGGAGACGGCAGTTCGAGATGCCCCACCTGATGTCTACCGGTACCTCCTAACCCTAAGCAATCAGACTCGAAAGTTCCGGGAACTTGCCAAGGCCAACCTGGAAGCTAGTCAGGAGGAGATGAAACGCTGGTATGACCAGAACACCTCGTCCATCGAATTCGAGCCGGGCCAGCAGGTCTGGGTCATGTCCCCGGTCGAACCTTGTGCCCTTCAGGACAAGTGGACGGGGCCCTTCAAGGTGGTGGAGCGCAAGAGCCCCGTCACCTACTTAGTGGACATGGAATCCCCCAGGAACCCCCTCCGGGTTCTCCACGCTAACCGACTCAAGCCGCACTTTGCACGCACTGAACTAAGTCTGCTGCTGGCGACCGATGACGGAGCGGAAGACGACTCCGACCCACTACCAGACCTCCTCAGCACCTCCGAGAAAGACGGCTCCTTCGAAGGGGTCCGGCTCTCCTCTACCCTGACCCCAGAGCAGCAACAAGACTGCCGGAAGCTGCTGGGGCAGTTTGCGGATCTGTTTTACCTCACTCCGGGGGTCACCCAGTGGTGTGTCCACGATGTGGACACCGGAGACAGCCCGCCTGTAAAACACCGAGCTTTTCGAGTACCCGACCGGGTTCGGGCCTGCATCCAATCAGAAGTGGCCAAGATGTTAGCTCTGGGGGTAGTCGAACCCTCCAACAGTCCCTGGGCCAGTCCCGTTGTCCTAGTCCCTAAAGCCGGCGCCCCCGGGACAGCTCCGGAGCTCCGGTTTTGTGTTGATTACCGGGAACTGAATGCAGTCACCAGAACCGACGCCCATCCTATCCCCAGGGCAGATGAACTAATCGATCGCTTAGGGGCTGCCAAATTCCTCAGCACCTTCGATCTCACGGCGGGGTATTGGCAGATCGGCCTCACCCCGGGTGCACAAGAACGGTCAGCCTTCTCGACCCCCGATGGCCACTATCACTTCAAGGTGATGCCCTTCGGCATGAAGAACGCACCAGCAACCTTCCAGAGACTCGTGAACCAGGTGCTGGCCGGACTCGGGGGGGGTACAGCGCCGCCTATCTCGATGACATTGCTGTGTACAGCCGTCACTGGGGTGAGCACCTGACCCACCTCTGGACGGTCCTGACGGCCCTTCGGCGGGCCGGACTCACCATCAAAGCCAGTAAGTGCCAGATAGGCCAAGGGACCGTGACCTATCTGGGACACCAAGTGGGGAGCGGCCACGTAGCTCCCCTCCAACCAAAGATAGACGCCATCCGGGACTGGGAGCCTCCAGTCACCCAGACCGCCGTCCGAGCCTTCCTGGGGCTCACGGGATATTATCGGCGGTTTATAAAAGACTACGGGAGCATTGTGGGGACCCTGACCGAACTGACCTCCAAGAAGCTACCAAAGAGGGTGCACCGGACCCCTGCGTGCCAAACGGCCTTTGAGACTCTAAAGACTGCCATGTGCACCGCCCCTGTGCTCCAGGCCCCCGACTACAGCAGAGAGTTTGTAGTCCAGACCGACGCCTCGGAGCACGGCATCGGGGCGGTCCTGTCCCAAGTCAACCCCGAAGGAATCGACCAGCCTGTGGCCTTCAACAGCCGACGCCTGCTGGCGAGAGAGCAACGCTGGAGCACCATCGAGAGGGAAGCCTTCGCCGTGGTGTGGGCCCTCAAGAAGCTCCGGCCCTACCTCTTCGGCACCCACTTCCGGGTCCAGACCGACCACCAGCCCCTGCGTTGGTTGATGCAGATGCGGGGAGAAAACCCGAAGCTGCTGCGCTGGTCCATCTCGCTGCAGGGAATGGTTTTCACCGTGGAGCACCGCCCCGGCAACGACCACGCCAATGCTGACGGCCTGTCCAGATTCTTCCGCCTTGGCGAGGAGAATCCCCAAGAAGATGGGTGACTCTCCCCTGCCTTCAGCTGGGGGGGACGCGTGTTGGACCCGGCCTCATGGCGTGGTCCTACCCCTCCCGCATGGCGGGCCCAGGACGATATCCGCCCTCCACCAGACCTCGGGCGGCCCCTTCGGCCCGATCCTGCACGCCCCAACCCCACAGGGCCGGCTACCATCCCGGTCCACCAGCGCAGGCCTGACCCCAGCGTAGGCCCATGACGACCTCAGCACGAGGCCGTGCCCGACTCCATCTTGGACCCGCCACGTCATAACCACGTGGCCTCGGCTCCAGCCCCGGCCCCAGCGAAGCCCCGACATCGAGGCACCAAGATCCACCCAGGTGGTCGAGTGGCCACTCGACAGATCCCGGAGGAAGGGGAGTTTCGATGGGCCTCCAGCCGTCCCCGGACGCCTGGTATCGATCGCCCTCCGGCCTCCCTCGGCGCTGGCTCCACCCGCCTGCTGGGTGTCTGGACACCATCATCCCGGCCCCTCTGACCCCCAGGCGCGAGGGTCCGGACTTCAAAGACCTCCAGACCTATATCTGGGCCAGCCCCGGATTAAGACTTCAGTTGTATCCTGGACTGGAAGCCCTGCTGACGCTGTCACGGCCGACACCAGACGAACTCATCCGTAACCCGACAACCATCCGAGAGCCTGCTGGCGCTGCCGCGGCCTACCTTGCTGAACCATCTGAGAGCCTGCTGGTGCTGCCGCGGCCTACCTTGCTGAACCTTCCGAGAGCCTGCTGGCGCTGCCGCGGCCTACCTTGCTGAACCTTCCGAGAGCCTGCTGGCGCTGCCACGGCCTACCTTGCTGAAACATCTGAGAGCCTGCTGGCGCTGCCGCGGCCTATCTTGCTGAACCATCTGAGAGCCTGCTGGCGCTGCCGCGGCCTACTTCGCTGAAACATCTGAGAGCCTGCTGGCGCTGCCGCGGCCTACTTCGCTGAACCACCTTGCAAGCCTGCTGGCGCTGCCGCGGCTCGAACACCTCGGAACCCCCCAGCTCAAGGATTGAGAGCTGTGCGCAGGGTATCCCTTCCTCCGCCCAGAGTAAGACTGTCCCGCTACCTTACCCCCCTTTACGAGACTTTCCAGATCCCTCGATCTGCTTGTACATACTGCCAAAGAACTCGCAACCGTTAATTACCTATAAAAGCTTGAGAACTTAACTTCTTGTGTGGTGTCCATCTGTAGTGTTGTGATTACTCTGCTATACGATCCTAGGAGAGGACCCTCATTCAGGAGGCCTCTCAGTAACCGCTCGGCTACTTCTCGACGGAGAGGTGGACCTAGGGGTGGTCAGTCAGACATCTTCTGCCGCCCCCGGGGACGCCTTTCTAACACTTGAGCTTTGGGCCGACGGACTCTTGGACGACGCACCTGCGTGCCGTTTCTGGCATCGAGGCCTTTGACGGTTGTGTGGCGGCCTTCTCTTCCACCCCTAATGATCTTTCTCTACTGATGAGGGAAGTTATCCCGAAACCCGAGACATGTCTCGGGCGATATCCTAAAACCCGGGACATGTATCGGGTCTAGAGATTCATCAGTCCAACAAGTACCGACTTGCACCCACCTGGGTGATCTACTAAAGCACTACAAGTACCAGAGTCCCGAGGGGCGATCCGGAGGAGGGGCTAGCGGTGTGCGAACCATTGATGACTAAACACAATACGGCTCCCTTGAGCTTTGGGCCGACGGGCTCTTGAACGACGCACCTGCGTGCCGGTTCTGGCATCGAGGCCTTTGACGGTTGTGTGGCGGCCTTCTCTTCCACCCCTAACGATCTTTCTCTACTGATGCGGGAAGTTATCCCGAAACCCGAGACATGTCTCGGGCGATATCCTAAAACCCGGGACATGTATCGGGTCTAGAGATTCATCAGTCCAACAAGTACCGACTTGCACCCACCTGGGTGATCTACTAAAGCACTACAAGTACCAGAGTCCCGAGGGGCGATCCGGAGGAGGGGCTAGCGGTGTGCGAACCATTGATGACTACACACAATACGGCTCCCTTGAGCTTTGGGCCGACGGGCTCTTGGACGACGCACCTGCGTGCCGGTTCTGGCATCGAGGCCTTTGACGGTTGTGTGGCGGCCTTCTCTTCCACCCCTAACGATCTTTCTCTACTGATGAGGGAAGTTATCCCGAAACCCGAGACATGTCTCGGGCGATATCCTAAAACCCGGGACATGTATCGGGTCTAGAGATTCATCAGTCCAACAAGTACCGACTTGCACCCACCTGGGTGATCTACTAAAGCACTACAAGTACCAGAGTCCCGAGGGGCGATCCGGAGGAGGGGCTAGCGGTGTGCGAACCATTGATGACTAAACACAATACGGCTGCCTTGAACTTTGGGCCGACGGGCTCTTGGACGACGCACCTGCGTGCCGGTTCTGGCATCGAGGCCTTTGACGGTTGTGTGGCGGCCTTCTCTTCCACCCCTAACGATCTTTCTCTACTGATGAGGGAAGTTATCCCGAAACCCGAGACATGTCTCGGGCGATATCCTTAAACCCGGGACATGTATCGGGTCTAGAGATTCATCAGTCCAACAAGTACCGACTTGCACCCACCTGGGTGATCTACTAAAGTACTACAAGTACCAGAGTCCCGAGGGGCGATCCAGAGGAGGGGCTAGCGGTGTGCGAACCATTGATGACTAAACACAATACGGCTCCCTTGAGCTTAAGGCCGACGGGCTCTTGGACGACGCACCCGCGTGCCGGTTCTGGCATCGAGGCCTTTGACGGTTGTGTGGCGGCCTTCTCTTCCACCCCTAACGATCTTTCTCTACTGATGAGGGAAGTTATCCCGAAACCCGAGACATGTCTCGGGCGATATCCTAAAACCCGGGACATTTATCGGGTCTAGAGATTCATCAGTCCAACAAGTACCGACTTGCACCCACCTGGTGATCTACTAAAGCACTACAAGTACCAGAGTCCCGAGGGGCGATCCGGAGGAGGGGCTAGCGGTGGGCGAACCATTGATGACTAATCACGCAACATATGCTCCCGGTCCTGCCTCGGCCTTTGCAATGGATAAACACCTTCTGCCGGGGGGGGGAACCTTCAACAGGGCGCTGTATTCCAAGAGGCTCTGTAAAACACTGGCTGGACCCACCAAAATTGCTGTGCGTGTGTGGCATGACGCGAATGCGGCTCTTGGATGGAGTGATAGACTTACCCGCGCGACCCCTTTGTATGAATCTGAAGGTTTGGGTAATTTGTGGCGAATGAAAGGTTTTGATGAATGGGATAGGATTGGTATCAGCAAGGTGGGGGATCTCTGGTCTAAAGGCGACGTTAAGACCTTTGAGGTGCTGAAGGCGGAATACGAACTCGGGGGCAGAGAATTCTTCAGGTACGCCCAGGTCTGTCATGCCCTATTGTCGGTTTTTGCTGTGGGTACAGATATTCCTGAGTCCTCACCTCTTGAGGATCGTATCCTGGATGGACATGTACCCGATAGCACAATTTCATTGATTTACAAGAAGCTGATAAACAATTGGGCTGATCTGCTTGTATGCCTAAGGGCTTCGTGGACCGCCGACGGCCTAGAATTGGATGATGAGGACTGGCAATCTGCCCTGTCCTCACCCAAGGAGGTTGCCATACCCGCTCGCCTTAGATTTGTTCAACTTAAGATCCTCCATCGTGTGTATGTCACTGGTCCGAGTCTGGTTCGCATGGGTTACTCTTTGGATGATTTGTGTAAGCGTGGCTGCGGCGTGACTGGCACCTTCTATGGGAATGCCCGGATGTGGTTGAGTTTTGGTCCCGTGTGCATGTCGTAATGGAAAGGGTCACTGGTGTGGCACTATTGCCCGAAGCCAGGCGCTGTCTCCTGAATGTCTGGGAACCCAATGATTATAATACGGCGCAGATCAACTGGGCGACCCTTGGTAATATGATCGCAAAAAGGGATATTGCACAGCTCTGGGGTTCGCATAGGCCGCCCACTGTATCATTATGGAAGGAGAACATGGACTGGTGCATGTTTAGGGAGAAAACTGTGTATCTGTCACGGGGCAGGCCCAAGAAATGGAGTAGAATTTGGTCACAATGGAACTCATATCGTGGAAATATATTCACCCCCCCACATGATTTGCTTCCCGATGTTACCCTGTCCCCCTAATTGACATTCCAAGTATTACTTTTACTGTATTGCTGATGATTTCCTCGCTACCCCCCACCCCCCACTACGGATATCGAATGTATTGTATATATCGCAGTGCTGGAGCACTGACTGCATGGACCCATGACCGTGTATCTTCCGTATTTATGCCTTGTGTAGTTTGTTCTTTTTACTGTTAATATTTCAATAAATTATTTTTAAAAAAAGTAAATTAATAAATTAACGTGGTCAAGCAGCACAAAGGTTATTCAGTGTAGAACAGTGGGCATGCACGAGTAAGCGGCGCATGGCTTTATTTCTTGCACACGGAGAGGAGAGCGAACGTGGGAAGGCACTTAATGAAAATAAATAAGCAAAATAATGTGGGCACGCAACACGAAGGGTATGGATGTGGGGGAGAGGTAAACAATGATGCGTGTGGGTAAGTAGCAGCAAAGCTTTTGTTTTAATTAACACAGTGCACAGGTAGAAGAGCGGAATGTACTGAGCAAAGAAAACCAGTGCAAAAAAAGTGCACTACCACAAAGGGTACAAGGACAATGGGAGGAGGTGGGAGCAAAGGCAACATGGACAGCTGGTAGCTCTCGGAGCAAATCATAGATATCTAAAAAGAGAGCGGCAGCAGGTAAGTGAGAAAATAAGAGTTCGATTAGACAACCGCAGCCATTCCCGGGTCCACCATTTATGTATGTAAATATAAGACCAGATTTTTTTTAATTAAGACAGTGCCCGCATTGGTGCAGCGGTGGAGGGAGGCCACAGAGTGTATTTAAAATTTATAGCGCGGCGCTCCGGTTAAAAAAACAAAAAAAAGGCACACGATGGGGGAGGGAGGGGGAACAAAGGAGGAAACATTCAAGCAGATTTACGCGCAGGGAGCGTATTTAAAAGAAATACAATTGCGAAGAAGCAGCCGCCATTACTGAAGCTGGTGTCCGGTGCATGCTGTGTGCATTAATTAACTAAATAGTTCTCAGAACTGCTAATGAAAGATCCAGAGTTAAGACACATGTAAAAGGGCCAGTCCTCATGGTAGGTAACAACAGAAGACAGGGAGGTACTAAGGAGATACTAACAAGCTTATTAGCAGATCAGGAGCCAACATTTACAAAGGACAATGATACAGGCTAATGAAAAATATGGGCGGAGCATGGGCAGAGCTTCTAGTTCATACCTCAATACAGCATGTCTCAAAGAGACAGAGTAAGCGCTGCCTAGGCGAGACCTAAAAACTAACTTGAAGTTTTTTTATTAATTTATATATATATTTAATGCGATTTTATAAAGCACAAACTTTACCCAAAGGAGTCAAAACGCTTTACAAAAAGACCAGTTACATTACATAAGGACTTCGGCGTACATGAGCTACAAAAAAGATACAAACACAAAAACTCTAAATGATAGTAAAGTACATAAGTCTACTACAGATACTAGTGGTTAGAGTTGCATATATACAAGTTGAAAATTCACTCATGGAAAATATTTAAACAGAAAAACTCTAAATTCACTTAAGAATGGAAGTAAGTACATATGTCTGCTACAGATAATATTGGTTACAGTTGCATATATAAAAGTTAAAAATCCACTCAAGGAAAAGATAAACAGAAAAACTAAATTAAAATAAGAATGGTAGTGAGTACATATGTCTACTACGGATACTAGTGGTTAGAGTTACAAATATACAAGTTGGAAATCACTCAAGATTACATTTTAAAAAGCGATTGGGGGGGGTCGTTGGCCAGGCGCCGGCGAAGATGGCCGCCTGACTCGGGAGCTCCGCGGAGCCGAGCCTTCACCCTACAAAAATCCGTCCAGAATCCGGAGATTCCTACACTCTCTGAGCGACGCTGACTTGGCGCGAGGAAGAGGAACTGATCGATCCAGCTCCGGCCAGCTGCCTGCCGTGGGGGCCGCGCTGCGTCCCTGTCATCCGGGACCGGCTGCCGGCAGGAGGTGCTGAGGCAGTACGGGCGGCTTGGTGTCGCAGGCGAGTACCTGGCTTCGCGGCCTAGTCGGGACGGGGCAGAGCCCGACTCGGCCCGAGGTGCTGCATCCGGCAGTTATCAGGAGGGCCCCACCGTGAAGCGCCACTAGTGTGGGACTTTTCCGTGCTGCCCTGTATCACGGCGGGCCATCAACACCAACGGTGGAACCCAGAGTGGAGGCTGGCCTGAGGACACCTAAGGAGTGTGGCCCAGACGGAGTGTGCCCTGCCTGAGAGACAGTAAGCAAGGCGCCGACCCCAGGCCGGGGCGAAGCAGAGGGCGGCTGGTCGGGCTCAGTTGGGGACGGCAAATACAAGCACAGCGAGGGGTCCATATCAACGCTGGGGCCCTTTCGGCAGAAAGGTGGACGGACTGAGGGGCTCGAATGTGAGAGCAGGGAAGGCTGGTCAGAGAGACCGCGACGCCGGCTCTGGCCACGTGAGTGACTCTCCTCCTGGAAATAGTGGTGGCTGTCAAGCACGGAGGGGCAGACATCTTGAGAAACCCCCCCAGCAAAGTAGGAAGCTGGCTTGAAAGAAGGGACGCTAGTGGAGTGCATATACTCGATGGAGTTGCGGCCTGTGAAGCGGTGCCAGGTGAGACAGCGGAACACACCACTTGCTGGGACGCGACGGAAAATATAGCAGAAGAAAACCCCCCAGCCGTGGGCCCGGACTTGTGGAGTAGAGGACCGTTCAGCGGCCTTAGGGCATTAATGAGAACGCGAAGGGGCTGTTGAGACCTTGGTGGGGTGCCAGGTTCTAACAGTGGCCATAGACGACACTCCTGAACGGACTGGTGCGAGTTACGTGCCATAGGCTGACTGCGTGGGACTATAGCCACCATGAGGCCCAAGCAAAATACTACGACGCAATCGAACAAATTGGACAAGTACACGGTCCAGGTGGGGACGCCGCAAGCGGAGAGCACCTCAGGTGACCAAACCAGCGCAAAATAACCATCACTGGCCTCCATCATGGCGGCCATACAATCACTTGGCGCCAACTTGGAGACGAAAATTGACAAGGTCTCCATCGAGATCAATCTCCTCCGAGCCGACCTCGGGAAAACTTCGGAGAAAACTAAAGCCACGAGGCCGACATCAAGGTGCTACAGACGTCAAACAAAGGCTCTGGAACAACGTGTCAACGACCTTGTACACCAGCATCGCCAGGTGGCGTTGCGGCTGGAGGACCCAGAAGGAAGGGCCTGCAGAAGCAATATCCGCGTAGTGGGCGTACCGGAGGATTTGCAGGGTCTAGTGTGGAACTCTTCCTGGAAGACTTGATCCTCAACCACTTGAAGCCTAAACGCCTGGCCAACATATCCACCGTAGAAAGGGCGCAACGTGCACCTATCCCCAAACCCAAACCAGGAGCGCCGCCCAGGACCATCATTGCAAAAATCCTGAACCACAGGGATAGGGACGCCATTTTGCAGGCAGCCAGGCAAGCAGGGGATTTACCCTACGACAACGCCACAATCGTTTTTTCCCAGACTTTACCCTTCAGGTGCAGCGAGAGAGGCGTTCCTTTGTGGGCGTCAAGGCAGCGCTGAGGGAGAGAGGCATCAAATATATGACGTTTTTTCTTGCCAAGCTCAAAGTTCTTGCCGGGGGCAAATCATTGTTCTTTACTTCACCTTCGGACGTGCAGGAGTGGATTGACTCGGGACCGGAAGTTGTCAACAGCTTGGGACCAGGCCGGCGGTGGGAGCTGGAGAGCTAATCAGGCTGCGTCACCGGCATGTACGGCCGAAGGGTCAGATGTTGATGGACAGAGTCAATGCTCGTGGAGGTCAAGGATCTCGAGTCCTGGTTGGGGGACGCCCGGAGAGGCGGCTGAACATTGAGGGCGCTGGACAGATCACTGCGGACATCTACTAACTGTAATGTAAACTGGGATTTATTGTTTGGGTGTGGGCCATGGTTTATCTAAGGACTGTTGGATGGGGGTGAGGGGGCAGGTTGTTTGCTGTGGGGAAGAGGGTTATGTTATCACTTGCGGCCTTGCTGATGGTCCCCCCTCCCTTCTTTGACTCCGTGACTTATTTAGTCCCGCGAGGGGCTGCTTTATTGCCTGATTGGGTGTGACGCAGACTACAAATGGAAGACTCTTCAAGTTATACGGAGTGTAGGTTTTCATGGTATAATGTTACTGTTTATGGGGTGGCCATGGGTGGCGGCTGGAGCTAGAGCCGGCGCACGCCCCTCTTGAAAAAGGTTTTCTTTGGAAGGGAAAAGAGGGATATTTTTTCTGTTTTGTTTTCTCTCAATTCCAGGTTGGGTATCGGGTGAAAGGTGCTCTGCTATTTGGGGATGTGGGTAGTTCGAAGCCTACGGAGCAGGGAAGCAGGGAGGGGGGGAGGGACAGGAAGGGAGGGGGAGGAGACTGGGGAGTTTACACAGAGGAGGGCAAAGGGCGGGGTTGTTAGGAGTACACCACGGCAGAGCACATATACTGGAGCAGCGCAACAGCAATCACAGGAAGGAACAGGCTTGCTACAGAGTCCATGGCTACAAAGTGGGATAAAAGTCTTAAACTAATTAGCTGGAACGTCAACGGACTGGGGGATAAACTTAAACGTGTATCGTGCTACAGTTTGTGAAGAAACATTTACCAGACGTAGTCTTATTGCAGGAAACACACCTGCGAGGAAACACATGTCAGGCACTAAACAGGTGGGGGTACACATTAGCGGCACATGCCGGTTTTACTTCAGGGTCTAGAGGGGTGGGCATTTTCCATATACCATAGCAGCGCATTGTTTCCCTCGGAGCTTACATTTCCTCTCGGCTGTCTCTTTATGCTGTCTCTTTATACTCCGTCATTTTCTCCCTCAATTTAGCCTTAAGGATCCCTGACTCGCCCGGCTGTGGATCTCCCTCTCAAGCTCTTTCATCTCTTTCTCCATTGTGCACAAGGTCCGACGCAGGTCTTTCAGAATGCCTCCCCCTTGGCAATTCCAGTATCTCCTGCTCTATTTCTGCCTTGAACACAGCATCCTGCAAATGTAAAGGATTAAGTGTCCAATTGCCATGTGGTGCCACTTCCACAGGAGGTTTCACGCTTACTATCACAGGGGAGTGGTCTCAGAACGTTTGTGCCAAGTGATTAGCCTTTACCACCCAGTGCACCATGCCCTTCATGACAAATACATAATCCAATGTGGCCCAGGTGCCGTGCATGGCTAAATGGTGTGTCCCCTCCTTACTGGACGGGTAAATGTGGTGCCAAGTATCAACAAATCCGTCAGTGGCTACTATGTCATGCAGGGTACATTGCGCTGTGGTATGGTGCGCAGAAGTGGCCAGGGACCTATCCAGGCTGGGGTTAACTACGGTGTTTAAGTCCCCCCCCATACAGTGTACCTATAGTTAAGTGTATGCAGCTTGCCCTTTAATGTAAGCATATGGTGCGTGTCGTCGATGTTTGGTGCATAGTAACTCGCAAGCACTATGTCATGTGTGTGAAGCCTACCCCACATCAGACTATACCTCCCATCGGGGTCTAAGTCTGTCCCTCCCTCCACAAATCTGACTCCAAGTTTAATTAGTATAGCTACCCCCCTGTAGTATGAGGAGTATGATGCAAAGCAGCTATGTGCTGCCCATCGGGCTGCGAATAGGGGTGCGCTCCCCTTTGCCAGATGCGTCTCCTGTAGGAGGGCAATGTGGACATGGTGCCTATCAAGGTACCCTAGTATCTGTCGCCGCTTCCTGGGGGCATTCAGCCCCTTCACGTTCCAGGAAATGATGTTGAGATCTGTACTGACCCTACTCACATCAGTCATGACTGTCAGGATGTACCTGCTGTGTAAGATCTTGGTCGCTTACTCCACTCGCATACTCACGGTAGAATCCCCTCCCAATATTTCGCCCCCCCCCCCCATCTTCCACACCGGCTACCCCAACTCGCCAGGAAAAAACATTACCTTCCCGTAAACATAGCTGCTGAGCTATTAGCCCATGAACCATTTAAGGAACCCCAACACCCTCAAGGGGAATACCCTCAACATGGGGGCAGCTAGGGGCTCCTGCCATTACCACTCAGCCTCACTATCTCACCCATCTATGACCTCCCGAATTCAGGGATCGTTCTGACGGGTCTGAGGCGAGCAGCTGGAGGGCTATCTGAGTCCTGTCATCAATATACATCACCAGTCAGCAGAGCGTCCTTTTAGCGATTCCATGTCCAGCCATAGAGATGTCAGCCCTCCGTGTTCAGCAGTCTTCAGGAGGATTCCGCCAGCGGCGAGGGGGATCTCGATCGGCATTTTGCAGCCTTGTCCCTGTAAGCCGATCGCCTGTCGTGCTTGAGGTAGTCTTCCGCCTACTGTGGATTATTAAAGATGTGTTGGCGTCCTCGGTGGTGTATCCCCAGCCTAGCAGGGTATAACATCACATACTGAATGCCTTGGGACTGCAGCTTTTTCTTCACAGCAAGAAATTTGCGTCGGGCCTCCTGCGCTGTTTGGTGAAGTTGGGGTAGAAGGATAAAGTTGTGTTCTCATACTTCACTTCCCCTTTTTCTCTCGCTAGCCGCAGCAATGTGTCTCTATCGCGATAATTTAAAAAACGCCCAGGGGAGGCTTCGTCGCAAATGATCTGTGGGCCCTTTCAATGACCAGCTGGGCAGAGAATGCGTCTTTCCCGAATAGGTCCGTGATGAAGGGCTCCATGGAGTCTTCCAGCCTGCCTGTATTGGTGGTTTCGGCCAGGCCTAGCATGCGGACGTTGTTTCTCCTGGAGCGAGCTTCCAACTCCTCGTTCTTATCAGCTATAACTTTCAAAAGCTTATCCGTTTGCGACATATGCGGTTTACTCGCCCCGCTCCATCCTCCAGGTCCGACACCCTATGTTCGTTCAGCCGCTCTTCGTGCTTGTCCAGCTTAGCAACGACGTTATCCAGCCTGTGGCTCATCGAGTCAATTTTCGAGTCTATGGAGGTGAGACTCTGCTCCATACCCACCAGCAAGGCCTTCCACCCTCCTCTCTCGTCTCCGGAGGGTCATCGTCAAGCTGATCCTTAGATGTGGAGCGTCGAACGCCAGCTTGGATTGTCGTGGCTCCGTTCTACCCATGCCAGCAAAGTGTCCACAGTCTGATCTCGACTGTAAGTCGGAGGGGTAGGCGCCCAATCTACTGTCCCACAAGCCCAAGACCTACCCTCGTTAACTGCATGTCACCAGCTCCAATATCCCCTGTTGAGCCCACTCGCAGGTGACAACAGCTTATTGGTAATAATTCCTGGCCCCAGGGTTCCTGCAGCTTTTAATCGCAGTATATTGCCCTCCTTCTCTGCCCCTGGGCACCGACCTCTCACACTGTTAGCGTTCGCAGGCCTTCCGTTGCTCAAATGGCGGCTGTCTTTGGTTCCTACAGAGACCCTATGCTATGTCCCGGCCCCGGTACACTGAATTGGGGGTGATGTGCCCCCCGCAGGGTCAAAGTCGTTATATATGGGCACCCCCAGGGCATAGTCGTGTTGAGTCTCCAGCGCCCAGCACCAGTGCGCCAGCTTCAGGATACTCAGCGCGGGTTTGCGGGCAGACGTAAAATGGCGGCCGTCTCCCTTGTATCCCGCTTCCAGCCACTCTCACCTCCTCCGTTCCGCCACTCCTCGCCCGGCACAGGCTCCCGCCCCCTCGCAGATGCGTCATTCCAGCCTCGGAGGGAGTCCCCAGCGATGCCTCCGCGCCCGCTCCCGAGATGAGGCCGCCCCTGGGGCAAAGCACGCTAACTGCAGACCCAGCGCGGCAACGTCAGCAGGGCCGCACAGAGGCCTCCGCAGCCTCGGCCTTGCATGCCCTCCTCAGCCGCCGCCGTACTTCAATGCGCTCCACTCGCTTCTCCTGCGGCAGCTTTTACCAGCGCGCTGCCGCCCCTGGCTCCGGATTTTCAGACGGAGGCCCTCCCAGAGTTTTTGGTGCTGACTCGTGAGGATATTGGATGGCAGGATGGGGGTTATGGATTAAAATTCGCCCAGCCCGGCGGGAGCTCTACACCAGGGCAGCGATTCCAGTCTGGCGCCACCTAGCGCCCCCGAGGTGCAGATCTATAAGCCCACACCAAATCTCGGATGTCTACTGCACAGTCTCAACTCAAAAAGGTATCCTCACTTCAAAGTAGCTATGATTAAGGAGAGAAAGAAAGAAAACCTCTACTCAACTGCACTTAGAGGTGGGAAGAGGAGAAAACCTCTTTTTATATATAACCCTCACCCACTCTAGTAGTGGCATGCTTCATCATCGCATTCACCCTGAATCCTAAAGGTCAGGGTGGGTTCAACCATGTTCCTTTGGACAAGTCTTGATTTCGTATGGGAGTTTTACATTTAATAACAATCCCTAACTCACCCCAAGGTATCCCTTTAATAGTGGGGGAGTGAGGAAGATTAAAAGCTATAGGAAGGGGCAACCAGGATATTGTGGTCCTATGACCTTAAGGTAAAAGCGCTGACATGTTTCTACCCTACTCTATTGGCCTATATTGGTCCTGGGCATACTTCGGGGCAATACTAGAGAAGAGATCTCCCAGTAACGTCACCTTGTAAATTATACAGGTGGATGAGTGTTATGCTAAAGGTCAACTTCAGTATGCAAACAAGAAAAATTTACTTGCTGTGTAAAGGATTTACCTGTGAACAGAAAGCACAAAAAGAACAGAATCATGATTACATTTTCAGGTTGCTCGAGACTCCTTAATCTTGACACAGTGGCAGACAAAAGTCATCTATATTTTTGTCATATGTTCTGCCTGATTGACAATTTCTCTACAGGCTAAGCATTTCATATTTTATATTGTACTTTTTGTGTGTCCACGCTTCGGATTAATCTCATAAATAGGCCTCAGTAGATGCAATAAAAAGCAGCGAGAAATAACATGAGATTTTCAATGTAACCGCTAAAAAGACACAGAAACACAGAGGGACAGCAACCGTTGGAGGCTGAATAGCCGTGACATGCAAAATGACAAACACATATGTGGAGACTTTATCACACACGTATAAATGTATTCAATTGTTGACTTACCCCAGCTCTAAATAAAATATACTTATCAGGAGGCGGTGGGGTTAGGCCCTGTGGCCAAACTATGTGGTGAAGGTAAAAACGAGGGGAAGAAGAGACAAAGCGCATAAAGATAAGAGCACCAGAACGGATAATCTGTCATTTGTGACAGCGTTCGTTTCAGTCTTCATTTCAGTCGATAGCCGGTAGACTTACTGCATCAAGGGTTCCCACCCACGGCAAACCTGTCTGACCTGACCACTCCCCTTGGCTGGTTGTGTGCTTTGTGTGCGGGACTCATTATATCTGCCCGGTGCTCGCATACTCACGCTCAATTTCCAGTCATGTGACCCACGTGGCATGATAACGCTTGCATTTATGACTTACTGAATCAATGAAAGAGTATGTGGGAGTGACCCATTTTAAGGATATTGAGCACAGCTTGGATTAGTTAATGTTGCTGTGCTTCACCCTGTAGTTAGTGTCATGACTGTGTACCTAGCATTCTTGGGCGTGGCACATACAGAGCTTGCAGAATCCATTCTTAACCATGACATAAATATAGCCTTCATCACCGATACCTGGCTCAATGCCTCCTATCTTCGATATGCTCGTACCCCTAGGCTTTTCTATCATCAACAAAGATAGAAAAGATTAAAAAGGCGGAGGCTTGGCAATCATTCACAACAACAACCTCTCAGTGTACGAAATTGTTACCTTCAATTACAACTCCTTCGAATGCCTAACCGCCAACATCAAAACCACCAACAACTATCTACTACACTGCCACCTTCTGTACCATCCCCAGGCAACACAGTCACGTTCTCGGAATACCTGTCAGACCTGATCGCCCACTGCTCCCTCCGAGATAGCAACAACCACATTCTAGGAGACCTCAACCTCCACTGGAATGATAAGAACAGCGCTCCAGTACCAAACCTGAATGAGCTATTACATTCCAACAACCTTATCTAGCACTGCTCAAAAGAAACTCATAACAAAGGGGCAATCCTGGATGCCATCATCGCTCAACACAACGCAATTACTATAGACCACATCCTTCCTGTCGACTGGTCAGACGACCACCTAATCCTATGCCACATCTCCCAACCGATCATGTGTCAACCCTCCATCACAGACCCCCCGAGATGGTCTAGAAACCTAACGCAGATCAACACAGCTGACTTAGAAGAAAAAATATCCTCCCTCCTGCCCATCTCCCCGGAGGGCCTCTCAACTACAGAACTCACATCCCACTACAACATAACCATGTCCTCCAACTTAGACCAACTAGCTCCCATGAAACTGAAAAAACCCAGGAACATCCCCTCCAGATCCTGGTTCAACAAGGACATCAACGAAGAAAGGAGGCAACTCAGAGCCACAGAACGTCTCTGGAAAAAGAATTCCTCCTCCAGCCGCTGCGAAGAACTCCAATCAGCAAGAAGAAAGTACAAAAAGCATATCAATAATGGAAAAACCGGAGAAGGAGCTTGGCGCGCATCCGAGATGGCCACGTGAGCACAGGGCTCCCGAGCCCTTCGCCGCCTCCCGCATCTATCCTGAATTATATCCTGAATACGACGACGGGTTATTGATGACGCGGCCCAGCTGATATTATAGCTGCTTTTCCGAAATTGATTCGGACTTCGGGTTCCTAAGCTACGACCTCCTACAATTTTGCGGCCTACCCCGTGGAGACACCCGGGCCTTGAGTTGCTGCTGTGCCCAGGTAGTAATTCAACAACATCGGCTACTGGGGTCCGGGCTATACCCGGAGTTGGCTTTTGGTTTCGTTTTTGCTCACTGGCGCTGTCCCTCGCCCGAACCAACTCTGGGCGCACTGGATCCCGTGACTCTCACAGAGACCAGGGAACAACGGGAGCGTGGCTGCGGACCAATATATTGGCTTGATTTAGTCTTTGGTGACTCTGTGGGTGAATTCTGAGGAGCCATTTGGACCAGATCTTAGGCGCCCCCCGGGGACACGCAGCCCACCATGACATACAGGCCCGAGAGTGAGAAGCGGAAAGTCAAAACCATCTTCCGGGGGGGGCAACTCAAACAAACGTTATGGACCGTTACACTCAGCCCAAAGGGTCCCCCGGTGATACACCCAGAGTCCGGGAGGAGGCAGCTGCTGACCCTACTGTGTCGGTGGATTTAACACTGCAAGACATCATGGGCGCCATTGCTGGCATCAAGACATCCATCGGCCAGTAGTACGAGGCCCTGGCTCTGAAACTTGACACAGTGGCCATTGATGTTAATTTAATTAGGACAGATTTGGCAAAAACCAATGAGAAGGTCAAATCTCTGGACCTGAAGACCTCAAGCCTCACGACAGAAATTCGCAATCTGAGAACTGCCAACGATTTCTTTGCTCGTCGGCTGGAGGATTTTGAGGGCTGTGCAAGACGAAATAACGTGCGCATTATTGGGGTCCCTGCAAACTCTGGAACGCTGACCACTGATCTCCTTGTCGAAGACCTCATCCTCAATCACCTTAACCCCAAGGGACTGAGTAAATTCTTCGCTGTGGACTGAGCGCACAGAGTGCCGGGAGGCAAGGCGAAGCCGGGGTTCCCCCCGCGACCGATCATCGCCAGGATTTTTCATTTTAGGGACCGAGACCCATTTTGCGGCTGGACGGCCCTACGCAGTTTGAAAATACCGCGGTGAACTTCTACCCGGACTTTTCCCAGTCTGTTCAGAAGCAAAGGATGGGATTTCAGGGGGTGAAGAGGCGACTTAGAGACATGGATAAACAGAAAAACTAAATTAAAATAAGAATGGTAGTAAGTACATATGTCTACTACGGATACTAGTGGTTAGAGTTACAAATATACAAGTTGGAAATCACTCAAGATTACATTTTAAAAAGCGATTGGGGGGGGGTCGTGGCCAGGCGCCGGCGAAGATGGCCGCCTGACTCGGGAGCTCCGCGGAGCCGAGCCTTCACCCTACAAAAATCCGTCCAGAATCCGGAGATTCCTACACTCTCTGAGCGACGCTGACTTGGCGCGAGGAAGAGGAACTGATCGATCCAGCTCCGGCCAGCTGCCTGCCGCGGGGGCCGCGCTGCGTCCCTGTCATCCGGGACCGGCTGCCGGCAGGAGGTGCTGAGGCAGTACGGGCGGCTTGGTGTTGCAGGCGAGTACCCGGCTTCGCGGCCTAGTCGGTACGGGGCAGAGCCCGACTCGGCCCGAGGTGCTGCATCCGGCAGTTATCAGGAGGGCCCCACCGTGAAGCGCCACCAGTGTGGGACTTCTCCGTGGTGCCCTGTATCACGGCGGGCCATCAACACCAACGGTGGAACCCAGAGTGGAGGCTGGCCTGAGGACACCTAAGGAGTGTGGCCCAGACGGAGTGTGCCCTGCCTGAGAGACAGTAAGCAAGGCGCCGACCCCAGGCCGGGTCGAAGCAGAGGGCGGCTGGTCGGGCTCAGTTGGGGACGGCAAATACAAGCACAGCGAGGGGTCCATATCAACGCTGGGGCCCTTTCGGCAGAAAGGTGGAGGGACTGAGGGGCTTGAATGTGAGAGCAGGGAAGGCTGGTCAGAGAGACCGCGACGCCGGCTCTGGACACGTGAGTGACTCTCCTCCTGGAAATAGTGGTGGCTGTCAAGCACGGAGGGGCAGACATCTTGAGAAACCCCCCCAGCAAAGTAGGAAGCTGGCTTGAAAGAAGGGACGCTAGCGGAGTGCATATACTCGATGGAGTTGCGGCCTGTGAAGCGGTGCCAGGTGAGACAGCGGAACACACCACTTGCTGGGACGCGACGGAAAATATAGCAGAGGGAAACCCCACAGCCGTGGGCCCGGACCTGTGGAGTAGAGGACCGTTCAGCGGGCATTAATAAGAATGCGAAGGGGCTGTTGAGACCTTGGTGGGGTGCCAGGTTCTAACAGTGGCCATAGACGACACTCCTGAACGGACTGGTGCGAGTTACGTGCCATAGGCTGACTGCGTGGGACTATAGCCACCATGAGGCCCAAGCAAAATACTACGACGCAATCGAACAAATTGGACAAGTACACGGTCCAGGTGGGGACGCCGCAAGCGGAGAGCACCTCAGGTGACCAAACCAGCGCAAAATAACCATCACTGGCCTCCATCATGGCGGCCATACAATCACTTGGCGCCAACTTGGAGACGAAAATTGACAAGGTCTCCATCGAGATCAATCTCCTCCGAGCCGACCTCGGGAAAACTTCGGAGAAAACTAAAGCCACGAGGCCGACATCAAGGTGCTACAGACGTCAAACAAAGGCTCTGGAACAACGTGTCAACGACCTTGTACACCAGCATCGCCAGGTGGCGTTGCGGCTGGAGGACCCAGAAGGAAGGGCCTGCAGAAGCAATATCCGCGTAGTGGGCGTACCGGAGGATTTGCAGGGTCTAGTGTGGAACTCTTCCTGGAAGACTTGATCCTCAACCACTTAAAGCCTAAACGCCTGGCCAACATATCCACCGTAGAAAGGGCGCAACGTGCACCTATCCCCAAACCCAAACCAGGAGCGCCGCCCAGGACCATCATTGCAAAAATCCTGAACTACAGGGATAGGGACGCCATTTTGCAGGCAGCCAGGCAAGCAGGGGATTTACCCTACGACAACGCCACAATCGTTTTTTTCCAGACTTTACCCTTCAGGTGCAGCGAGAGAGGCGTTCCTTTGTGGGCGTGAAGGCAGCGCTGAGGGAGAGAGGCATCAAATATATGACGTTTTTTCTTGCCAAGCTCAAAGTTCTTGCCGGGGGCAAATCATTGTTCTTTACTTCACCTTCGGACGTGCAGGAGTGGATTGACTCGGGACCGGAAGTTGTCAACAGCTCGGGACCAGGCCGGCGGTGGGAACTGGAGAGCTAATCAGGCTGCGTCACCGGCATGTACGGCCGAAGGGTCAGATGTTGATGGACAGAGTCAATGCTCGTGGAGGTCAAGGTCTGCGAGTCCTGGTTGGGGGACGCCCGGAGAGGCGGCTGAACATTGAGGGCGCTGGACAGATCACTGCGGACATCTACTAACTGTAATGTAAACTGGGATGTATTGTTTGGGTGTGGGCCATGGTTTATCTAAGGACTGTTGGATGGGGGGGAGGGGGCAGGTTGTTTGCTGTGGGGAAGAGGGTTATGTTATCACTTGCGGCCTTGCTGATGGTCCCCCCTCCCTTCTTTGACTCCGTGACTTATATAGTCCCGCGAGGGGCTGCTTTATTGCCTGATTGGGTGTGACGCAGACTACAAATGGAAGACTCTTCAAGTTATACGGAGTGTAGGTTTTCATGGTATAATGTTACTGTTTATGGGGTGGCCATGGGTGGCGGCTGGAGCTAGAGCCGGCGCACGCCCCTCTTGAAAAAGGTTTTCTTTGGAAGGGAAAAGAGGGATATTTTTTCTGTTTTGTTTTCTCTCAATTCCAGGTTGGGTATCGGGTGAAAGGTGCTCTGCTATTTGGGGATGTGGGTAGTTCGAAGCCTACGGAGCAGGGAAGCAGGGAGGGGGGGAGGGACAGGAAGGGAGGGGGAGGAGACTGGGGAGTTTACACAGAGGAGGGCAAAGGGCGGGGTTGTTAGGAGTACACCACGGCAGAGCACATATACTGGAGCAGCGCAACAGCAATCACAGGAAGGAACAGGCTTGCTACAGAGTCCATGGCTACAAAGTGGGATAAAAGTCTTAAACTAATTAGCTGGAACGTCAACGGACTGGGGGATAAACTTAAACGGTGTATCGTGCTACAGTTTGTGAAGAAACATTTACCAGACGTAGTCTTATTGCAGGAAACACACCGGCGAGGAAACACATGTCAGGCACTAAACAGGTGGGGGTACACATTAGCGGCACATGCCGGTTTTACTTCAGGGTCTAGAGGGGTGGGCATTTTCCATATACCATAGCAGCGCATTGTTTCCCTCGGAGCTTACATTTCCTCTCGGCTGTCTCTTTATGCTGTCTCTTTATACTCCGTCATTTTCTCCCTCAATTTAGCCTTAAGGATCCCTGACTCGCCCGGCTGTGGATCTCCCTCTCAAGCTCTTTCCTCTCTTTCTCCATTGTGCACAAGGTCCGACGCAGGTCTTTCAGAATGCCTCCCCCTTGGCAATTCCAGTATCTCCTGCTCTATTTCTGCCTTGAACACAGCATCCTGCAAATGTAAAGGATTAAGTGTCCAATTGCCATGTGGTGCCACTTCCACAGGAGGTTTCACGCTTACTATCACAGGGGAGTGGTCTCAGAACGTTTGTGCCAAGTGATTAGCCTTTACCACCCAGTGCACCATGCCCTTCATGACAAATACATAATCCAATGTGGCCCAGGTGCCGTGCATGGCTAAATGGTGTGTCCCCTCCTTACTGGACGGGTAAATGTGGTGCCAAGTATCAACAAATCCGTCAGTGGCTACTATGTCATGCAGGGTACATTGCGCTGTGGTATGGTGCGCAGAAGTGGCCAGGGACCTATCCAGGCTGGGGTTAACTACGGTGTTTAAGTCCCCCCATACAGTGTACCTATAGTTAAGTGTATGCAGCTTGCCCTTTAATGTAAGCATATGGTGCGTGTCGTCGATGTTCGGTGCATAGTAACTCGCAAGCACTATGTCATGTGTGTGAAGCCTAACCCACATCAGACAATACCTCCCATCGGGGTCTAAGTCTGTCCCTCCCTCCACAAATCTGACTCCACGTTTAATTAGTATAGCTACCCCCCTGGAGTATGAGGAGTATGATGCAAAGCAGCTATGTGCTGCCCATCGGGCTGCGAATAGGGGTGCGCTCCCCTTTGCCAGATGCGTCTCCTGTAGGAGGGCAATGTGGACATGGTGCCTATCAAGGTACCCTAGTATCTGTCGCCGCTTCCTGGGGTCATTCAGCTCCCTCACGTTCCAGGAAATGATGTTGAGATCTGTACTGACCCTACTCACATCAGTCATGACTGTCAGGATGTACCTGCTGTGTAAGATCTTGGTCGCTTACTCCACTCGCATACTCACGGTAGAATCCCCTCCCAATATTTCGCCCCCCCATCTTCCACACCGGCTACCCCAACTCACCAGGAAAAAACATTACCTTCCCGTAAACATAGCTGCTGAGCTATTAGCCCATGAACCATTTAAGGAACCCCAACACCCTCAAGGGGAATACCCTCAACATGGGGGCCGCTAGGGGCTCCTGCCATTACCACTCAGCCTCACTATCTCACCCATCTATGACCTCCCGAATTCAGGGATCGTTCTGACGGGTCTGAGGCGAGCAGCTGGAGGGCTATCTGAGTCCTGTCATCAATATACATCACCAGTCAGCAGAGCGTCCTTTTAGCGATTCCATGTCCAGCCATAGAGATGTCAGCCCTCCGTGTTCAGCAGTCTTCAGGAGGATTCCGCCAGCGGCGAGGGGGATCTCGATCGGCGTTTTGCAGCCTTGTCCCTGTAAGCCGATCGCCTGTCGTGCTTGAGGTAGTCTTCCGCCTACTGTGGATTATTAAAGATGTGTTGGCGTCCTCGGTGGTGTATCCCCAGCCTAGCAGGGTATAACATCACATACTGAATGCCTTGGGACTGCAGCTTTTTCTTCACAGCAAGAAATTTGCGTCGGGCCTCCTGCGCTGTTTGGTGAAGTTGGGGTAGAAGGATAAAGTTGTGTTCTCATACTTCACTTCCCCTTTTTCTCTCGCTAGCCGCAGCAATGTGTCTCTATCGCGATAATTTAAAAAACGCCCAGGGGAGGCTTCGTCGCAAATGATCTGTGGGCCCTTTCAATGACCAGCTGGGCAGAGAATGCATCTTTCCCGAATAGGTCCGTGATGAAGGGCTCCATGAAGTCTTCCAGCCTGCCTGTATTGGTGGTTTCGGCCAGGCCTAGCATGCGGACGTTGTTTCTCATGGAGCGAGCTTCCAACTCCTCGTTCTTATCAGCTATAACTTTCAAAAGCTTATCCGTTTGCGACATATGCGGTTTACTCGCCCCCGCTCCATCCTCCAGGTCCGACACCCTATGTTCCGCTTCGTTCAGCCGCTCTTCGTGCTTGTCCAGCTTAGCAACGACGTTATCCAGCCTGTGGCTCATCGAGTCAATTTTCGAGTCTATGGAGGTGAGACTCTGCTCCATACCCACCAGCAAGGCCTTCCACCCCTCCTCTCTCGTCTCCGGAGGGTCATCGTCAAGCTGATCCTTAGATGTGGAGCGTCGAACGCCAGCTTGGATTGTCGTGGCTCCGTTCTACCCATGCCAGCAAAGTGTCCACAGTCTGATCTCGACTGTAAGTCGGAGGGGTAGGCGCCCAATCTACTGTCCCACAAGCCCAAGACCTACCCTCGTTAACTGCATGTCACCAGCTCCAATATCCCCTGTTGAGCCCACTCGCAGGTGACAACAGATTATTGGTAATAATTCCTGGCCCCAGGGTTCCTCCAGCTTTTAATCGCAGTATTTGCCCTCCTTCTCTGCCCCTGGGCACCGACCTCTCACACTGTTAGAGTTCGCAGGCCTTCCGTTGCTCAAATGGCGGCTGTCTTTGGTTCCTACAGAGACCCTATGCTATGTCCCGGCCCCGGTACACTGAATTGGGGGTGATGTGCCCCCCGCAGGGTCAAAGTCGTTATATATGGGCACCCCCAGGGCATAGTCGTGTTGAGTCTGCCAGCGCTCAGCACCAGTGCGCCAGCTTCAGGATCCTCAGCGCGGGTTTGCGGGCAGACGTAAAATGGCGGCCGTCTCCCTTGTATCCCGCTTCCAGCCACTCTCACCTCCTCCGTTCCACCACTCCTCGCCCGGCACAGGCTCCTGCCCCCTCGCAGATGCGTCATTCCAGCCTCGGAGGGAGTCCCCAGCGATGCCTCCGCGCCCGCTCCCGAGATGAGGCCGCCCCTGGGGCAAAGCACGCTAACTGCAGACCCAGCGCGGCAACGTCAGCAGGGCCGCACAGAGGCCTCCGCAGCCTCGGCCTTGCATGCCCTCCTCAACCGCCGCCGTACTTCAATGCGCTCCACTCGCTTCTCCTGCGGCAGCTTTTACCAGCGCGCTGCCGCCCCTGGCTCCGGATTTTCAGACGGAGGCCCTCCCGGAGTTTTTGGTGCTGACTCGTGAGGATATTGGATGGCAGGATGGGGGTTATGGATTAAAATTCGCCCAGCCCGGCGGGAGCTCTACACCAGGGCAGCCATTCCAGTCTGGCGCCACCTAGCGCCCCCGAGGTGCAGATCTATAAGCCCACACCAAATCTCGGATGTCTACTGCACAGTCTCAACTCAAAAAGGTATCCTCACTTCCAAGTAGCTATGATTAAGGAGAGAAAGAAAGAAAACCTCTACTCCACTGCACTTAGAGGTGGGAAGAGGAGAAAACCTCTTTTTATATATAACCCTCACCCACTCTAGTAGTGGCATGCTTCATCATCGCATTCACCCTGAATCCTAAAGGTGAGGGTGGGTTCAACCATTTTCCTTTGGACAAGTCTTGATTTTTTCGTATGGGAGTTTTACATTTAATAAAAATCCCTAACTCACCCCAAGGTATCCCTTTAATAGTGGGGGAGTGAGGAAGATTAAAAGCTATAGGAAGGGGCAACCAGGATATTGTGGTCCTATGACCTTAAGGTAAAAGCGCTGACATGTTTCTACCCTACTCTATTGGCCTATATTGGTCCTGGGCATACTTCGGGGCAATACTAGAGAAGAGATCTCCCAGTAACGTCACCTTGTAAATTATACAGGTGGATGAGTGTTATGCTAAAGGTCAACTTCAGTATGCAAACAAGAAAAATTTACTTGCTGTGTAAAGGATTTACCTGTGAACAGAAAGCACAAAAAGAACAGAAGCATGATTACATTTTCAGGTTGCTCGAGACTCCTTAATCATGACACAGTGGCAGACAAAAGTCATCTATATTTTTGTCATATGTTCTGCCTGATTGACAATTTCTCTACAGGCTAAGCATTTCATATTTTATATTGTACTTTTTGTGTGTCCACGCTTCAGATTAATCTCATAAATAGGCCTCAGTAGATGCAATAAAAAGCAGCGAGAAATAACATGAGATTTTCAATGTAACCGCTAAAAAGACACAGAAACACAGAGGGACAGCAACCGTTGGAGGCTGAATAGCCGTGACATGCAAAATGACAAACACATATGTGGAGACTTTATCACACACATATAAATGTATTCAATTGTTGACTTACCCCAGCTCTAAATAAAATATACTTATCAGGAGGCGGTGGGGTTAGGCCCTGTGGCCAAACTATGTGGTGAAGGTAAAAACGAGGGGAAGAAGAGACAAAGCGCATAAAGATAAGAGCACCAGAACGGATAATCTGTCATTTGAGACAGCGTTCGTTTCAGTCTTCATTTCAGTCGATAGCCGGTAGACTTACTGCATCAAGGGTTCCCACCCACGGCAAACCTGTCTGACCTGACCACTCCCCTTGGCTGGTTGTGTGCTTTGTGTGCGGGACTCATTATATCTGCCCGGTGCTCGCATACTCACGCTCAATTTCCAGTCATGTGACCCACGTGGCATTATAACGCTTGCATTTATGACTTACTGAATCAATGAAAGAGTATGTGGGAGTGACCCATTTTAAGGATATTGAGCACAGCTTGGATTAGTTAATGTTGCTGTGCTTCACCCTGTAGTTAGTGTCATGACTGTGTACCTAGCATTCTTGGGCGTGCCACATGCTACAGAGCTTGCAGAATCCATTCTTAACCATGACATAAATATAGCCTTCATCACCGATACCTGGCTCAATGCCTCCTCTCCTCCTATCTTCGATATGCTCGTACCCCTAGGCTTTTCTATCATCAACAAAGATAGAAAAGATTAAAAAGGCGGAGGCTTGGCAATCATTCACAACAACAACCTCTCAGTGTCCGAAATTGATACCTTCAATTACAACTCCTTCGAATGCCTAACCGCCAACATCAAAACCACCAACAACTATCTACTACACTGCCACCTTCTGTACCATCCCCAGGCAACACAGTCACGTTCTCGGAATACCTGTCAGACCTGATCGCCCACTGCTCCCTCCGAGATAGCAACAACCACATTCTAGGAGACCTCAACCTCCACTGGAATGATAAGAACAGCGCTCCAGTACCAAACCTGAATGAGCTATTACATTCCAACAACCTTATCTAGCACTGCTCAAAAGAAACTCATAACAAAGGGGCAATCCTGGATGCCATCATCGCTCAACACAACGCAATTACTATAGACCACATCCTTCCGGTCGACTGGTCAGACGACCACCTAATCCTATGCCACATCTCCCAACCGATCATGTGTCAACCCTCCATCACAGACCCCCCGAGATGGTCTAGAAACCTAACGCAGATCAACACAGCTGACTTAGAAGAAAAAATATCCTCCCTCCTGCCCATCTCCCCGGACGGCCTCTCAACTACAGAACTCACATCCCACTACAACATAACCATGTCCTCCAACTTAGACCAACTAGCTCCCATGAAACTGAAAAAACCCAGGAACATCCCCTCCAGATCCTGGTTCAACAAGGACATCAACGAAGAAAGGAGGCAACTCAGAGCCACAGAACGTCTCTGGAAAAAGAATTCCTCCTCCAGCCGCTGCGAAGAACTCCAATCAGCAAGAAGAAAGTACAAAAAGCATATCAATAATGGAAAAACCGGAGAAGGAGCTTGGCGCGCATCCGAGATGGCCACGTGAGCACAGGGCTCCCGAGCCCTTCGCCGCCTCCCGCATCTATCCTGAATTATATCCTGAATACGACGACGGGTTATTGATGACGCGGCCCAGCTGATATTATAGTTGCTTTTCCGAAATTGATTCGGACTTCGGGTTCCTAAGCTACGACCTCCTACAATTTTGCGGCCTACCCCGTGGAGACATCCGGGCCTTGAGTTGCTGCTGTGCCCAGGTAGTAATTCAACAACATCGGCTACTGGGGTCCGGGCTATACCCGGAGTTGGCTTTTGGTTTCGTTTTTGCTCACTGGCGCTGTCCCTCGCCCGAACCAACTCTGGGCGCACTGGATCCCGTGACTCTCACAGAGACCAGGGAACAACGGGAGCGTGGCTGCGGACCAATATATTGGCTTGATTTAGTCTTTGGTGACTCTGTGGGTGAATTCTGAGGAGCCATTTGGACCAGATCTTAGGCGCCCCCCGGGGACACGCAGCCCACCATGACATACAGGCCCGAGAGTGAGAAGCGGAAAGTCAAAACCATCTTCCGGGGGGGGCAACTCAAACAAACGTTATGGACCGTTACACTCAGCCCAAAGGGTCCCCCGGTGATACACCCAGAGTCCGGGAGGAGGCAGCTGCTGAACCTACTGTGTCGGTGGATTTAACACTGCAAGACATCATGGGCGCCATTGCTGGCATCAAGACATCCATCGGCCAGTAGTACGAGGCCCTGGCTCTGAAACTTGACACAGTGGCCATTGATGTTAATTTAATTAGGACAGATTTGGCAAAAACCAATGAGAAGGTCAAATCTCTGGACCTGAAGACCTCAAGCCTCACGACAGAAATTCGCAATCTGAGAACTGCCAACGATT
This sequence comes from Lissotriton helveticus, assembly GCF_964261635.1. Lineage (NCBI taxonomy): Eukaryota > Metazoa > Chordata > Amphibia > Caudata > Salamandridae > Lissotriton > Lissotriton helveticus. Next base: position 188,843,600 of record NC_136057.1, on the reverse strand, counting down.
TCTTTGCTCGTCGGCTGGAGGATTTTGAGGGCTGTGCAAGACGAAATAACGTGTGCATTATTGGGGTCCCTGCAAACTCTGGAACGCTGACCACTGATCTCCTTGTCGAAGACCTCATCCTCAATCACCTTAACCCCAAGGGACTGAGTAAATTCTTCGCTGTGGACTGAGCGCACAGAGTGCCGGGAGGCAAGGCGAAGCCGGGGTTCCCCCCGCGACCGATCATCGCCAGGATTTTTCATTTTAGGGACCGAGACCCATTTTGCGGCTGGACGGCCCTACGCAGTTTGAAAATACCGCGGTGAACTTCTACCCGGACTTTTCCCAGTCTGTTCAGAAGCAAAGGATGGGATTTCAGGGGGTGAAGAGGCGACTTAGAGACATGGACTTGAAGTATGCGATGCTTTTCCCGGCCCGTTTGCGGGTGGAATATGAAGAACGGACACTCTTTTTTGATCGCCCCGAGGGGGTGAGTGACTGGCTGGATACGTTGCATTCCCAGAGCAACTGTACGGAACATTCAGGTGGAGCTGAAGGGGGCCTGCTGGAACAAGAATGAGCGATGGAACCCGGGCTCCGAACAATGAATACAATGGACTTTGGCTTGCTGACTTTTGTGTTCGTTTGCGTTATGGTACATACCCGGAGGTGGCTAGGGAGAAAGGGACTCTTTCCTCCTCTGGGTTTCTTTGTGTAGATTTGTTTTTGATAGGGCGACAGGCACACTGCAAGTTGGGGTGGCTTTTGAGTCTACGCAGGGGTGCAGGGTGGGGGGAGTTATACTGGGGTATTGTTGGGGGGACGGGGGAAGTGTGTTGGGAGTGTTTTATTTCTTTTTTCCCTTTTTTCAAGGCAACTGACTGTTTAAACTTCGGACTTGGGTGCTGTGTTCGTCATGAGGTGGGAGACCATTGTGGGTCCGGATGGGGGGTAGGGGGCTGAGGATATTAAGCTGGAATGTAAATGGGTTGGGAGACCGGATAAAGCGGGGAGTAGTCTTGCAAATGTTGCGACGCCTGCCCCTGATGTAGTATTGCTACAAGAGACGCATTTGATTGAAAACGCTTGCTATGCTCTGAACAGGCGGGGATATCGTCTCGCTGCACATTCCGGGTTCACCAGTGGTTCTAGAGGGGTGGGCATCTTGGTCAGGTACTCCCTTCCCCTTGAAATTGATGACATAATTCTGGATGCTAGGGGTCGTTATGTTGCACTCACTGGTAGGTGGGAGGGCAAGACTATTTCATTGCTCTCGGTGTACGTCCCCCCTGCTTTACAGACCACTACTTTTGCGGATTTGGGACGAGTAGTTTTGGGACTCCCGAATGGTATCCTAATACTGGGTGGTGATTTCAATTCCGTTGTCTCCGAGAGGGAGGATCGTTATCCCCCCAGGGACCTCACGAGAGCACAGTCTTGGTTGGGTGGGTTTTTGGAAGCGCTGGGACTCGTGGACTGTTGGAGATTGATGCACCCAGGAAAATCACAGTACACCTTTCACTCTGGTGCGCACTGTAGTCTTTCTCGATTGGACTATGTTCTGATACCGGCTGCTCAGTCCTCTTCAATTGGAGAGGTTAGAAATCTGGCTAGAGGTATATCGGACCACTCCCCTTTGTGGTTTCAGATTAATATGAATGCGGGTGCTGAGGGGAGGGTGGCTCCGATTAATCCATGGGATCTCTATAACCCCAAAACCCGTACTGAATTGATTAAATCTTTGGATCTGTACTTTGCTGAGAATGTGGGATCTGTGTCCTCTCCTGTCTCACTGTGGGAAGCATTTAAGACGGTCATTCGGGGACAGGCGCTGTTGTTGATTGGGTACGCTAAAAAGAGCAGAAATGAGGCAGTGGTCCGCCTTGAGACTGAAATTGCTGAATTGGAAAGTGCTTTGGAGCGGAATGTTACCCGGGATGCGCTCCATGTTCTCAGTCTCAAGCAGCTTGAATATAAGACTTTAGTTACCGATGCAGCTAGGATGATGAGTAGGGAGCAACAGGGACGACTGTATGATGTGGGCGATAAGGCTGGGGAACTGATTGCTTGGCTGGATAGAAAGGAGAGGGCGAGTCGTGTGATTCCAGTGATGGAGAGGCCTGATGGTACGCGGTTGACTGACCCTGTTGACATCGTTGAATGTTTTGCCGAATATTTTCGAGATGTATATTCCCCAATCTCTAACAGGCCCGAGGAGGACTCTCATTTGTTATTACGGGACATTGCATTGCCTCGTTTATCGGAGTCGGACAGGGACTTATTGGACGCTGCGCCCACGGTTGACAAAGTGGCTCTCGCTATACGCTCTCTTCGCTCCGGGAAGGCTATGGGCCCTAATGGTCTTCCAATCGAACTTTATAAGTTGCGTCCTGACACACTAGCGCCATATCTCCGGGATATGTTTTTAGCGTCGCGAGAGACTGGCTCCCTTCCCCGTGATCAGCGTCTTGCGACCATTGTGGTGATCCATAAGGAAGGGAAGCCACGGGACCGCTGTGCGTCTTACAGGCCTATCTCGCTCCTTAACGCCGAACCTAAGATCCTAGCTAAGCTGCTTGCAAACCGCCTGATAACGGTGGTCAGTGACCTGATCCATCCGGATCAGTTTGGTTTCATTCCGAATCGCAACACAGCATTGAATTTGCGGCGCTTGCATGGTGTTCTCGCGAGGGCGACGACGCTGCTTTAGCCGGTCATCTTGGCGTCCTTGGATGCCTCGATGGCCTTTGATACAATCAAATGGCCGTATCTCGGGGCTGCTCTCGCAAAATTTGGTTTTGGCTCTGGATTCATTAGTTGGGTAAAACTTCTGTATGAGACACCATTGGCACAGGTTGTGGTAAACGGCTGTGTCTCTGGGCCCTTTGTTCTTGGGAGGGGTACGCGGCAGGGTTGCCCTCTGTCTCCACTTCTCTTTGCCCTCGCATTGGAACCTCTCGCTGCTTGGATACGGTGGGAGCCCTCGATGAGGGGCATATATTGGACCCCGGACTTTGAGGACCGCATATCGCTCTATGCGGATGATATTTTGTTGTACTTCACGTCGCCTCAAAAATCGTTGAATGTATTATTTGATGTGCTTCAGTCGTTCGGGAAAAACTCCGGCCTCGTTATCAATTGGACCAAATCTCACATCTACATGCTCTCCGGTGGCGTCCCCCTCCTACCACGTGGATGTCCTATCCAGGTGACACAGACGGGTTTCAAGTATCTGGGTGTCTTTAAAAAGCTAGACCCCCCGGTCCGCTACGAACGCAATCTGCTTCCTCCGCTTCAACGTCTACGCTCAGACGTGGTGAGTTGGCGTAGATTGCCGTTATCTCCTTTAGGGCGAGCAGCTCTTTTTAAAAGGATGTCCTTGCCGCGGTTTTTATACGCACTCCAGAATACGTTTGACGCAATCCCGGCAGGATACTTTCGAGAGGTGGAGACCTTACAGAGGCGATTGATATGGGACGGGCGCTCTCGTATCGCTCTTCCAAAGTTAACGCTTCCCTGGTATGACGGCGGTATAGCACTTCCGGATATCAGGCGATATTATTGGGCTTCCCAACTTGCAGGAATTAACCATGGGATGTATAGTCCGGCGTTGAATCCAGCTTTCGTAATGGATAGATGGCTGCTTCCGGGGGGCGATTATAATAGTGCGCTCTATTCCAGATCTTCTCGCTCACAGCTTTCGGGACCCACCAAGATAGCAGTACGAGTGTGGCATTGTGCAACTGCGACCATGGGCTAGAAAGATCGACGGACTCGCGCGACTCCGCTTTATGCGTCTGAGAGGCTGGGTTGCCTGTGGAGTACGAAAGGCTTTGAGAAATGGGATATGATTGGTATCAGTAAAGTGGGTGATCTCTGGGTTAAGGGGTGGATAAAGACTTTCGCAGAACTGCAGACGGAATATAACTTAAGTGATAGGGAATTCTTCCGCTACGCCCAAGTCCACCACGCGCTGAGCTCGGTCTTTCCCGTGGGTAGCAACATTCCGGAATCTTCCCCCCTTGCAGACCGTATATTAGATGGTCATGTGCCGGATAGCACCATTTCTCTGATCTACAAGAAAATAATCAATGATCGCTCGAGCTTGCTCGAGCACCTCAGGGCGATCTGAATTGCAGATGGTATAGAATTTCGATGACGAGGACTGGCAATCAGCGATATCCTCACCCAAGGTCCAGCTTAAGATCTTGCATCGGATCTATGTTACTGGCCCCCGCTTAATTCGTATGGGTTATTCGATAGATGGCTTATGTAAGCGCGGTTGTGGTCAACTTAGTACCTTTCTCCATATAATTTGGGAATGTCCTGAGATGGTGCTTTTCTGGAACCGCGTACATGGAGTGATGAATGAAGTGACGGGGGTTGTGATCTTGCCGGAGGCTCGGCGTTGTCTGCTGAATGTGTGGGAGCCGAATGACTATAATGTGTCGCAGGTACGATGGGCGACCCTTGGTAATATGATCGCAAAGAGAGACATTGCACAGCTGTGGGGTTCCCAGAGGCCCCCCATGCTTGCGGTCTGGAAGGAGAACATGGACTGGTGCATGTTTAGGGAGAAGACTGTGTATGTGGCGCGAGGCAGACCCAGAAAATGGGGGAACATTTGGGGCCAGTGGAACTCGTACCGAGGAGACATATGTACACCCCCCTCACGGAGATTTCCCATCCTCCCCAGTCCCCCTGACCCGACATTCCTGGCGTATTGTAATGTTTTTACTTTTGACTCTGTGTTCCTTGCTTCCGGCCCCCCCCCCCCATCTGTGTAACACAACTCCTGCATTGTATTACTGTACATCTCCCGTCCTCTCTGAACGCACGCCTGATCACTGTATTATTGTTTTATTGCCTTGTTTGTTTGTTTTTCTATGTTTTCATTGCAATAAAAAGAGTTACAACAAAAAAAAAGAATGGAAAACCAACTTTTTCTGTACCGCTCTGGACAAGGCTAAAAACAGACCAAAAGAACTCTTTGACATCATCAAAAAACAAACGCACAAGCCAACTTCTTTAACGAACAAATCCCCAAGATCGAACTATCACTTGACATCATTCTCCATCCTGCCGGCATAAACAGCACCCCAGCAATCAAAACTACCCCTAGAGGGCGACCCACAAGTACCTGGAATTCCTTTGACCCCATCCCTGAAGCTGAGATCCTCAATTTAATCTCTTCCTCCAAGCCTTCATCCCACAACCTTGACCCTATACCCTCCCAAATGGACAAAGAGCTGAAACTCTCCCTCGCACCACTTTGGTGCGAAATCATAAACAGCTCCATAAAAACTGGGATCATACCAGATTGCCTCAAAGTCGGACAAGTCACACCTCTTCTGAAGAAACCAGGCCTAGATACTAACGACCTGAATAATTTCAAACCTGTCTCCAATCTCCCCTTCCTAGCCAAAATCCTCGAAAAATGTGTTCTCTGTCAACTGAACAAACATATCAACAATATTAATTTGCTAGACCATCACCAATCAGGCTTTAGAAAAGGCTGTAGAACCGAAACTGCAATCCTCAACATCGTGGATGACATCCTCAACTCCCGTGACTCAGATCATTGCTGCCTACTCATCCTCCTAGACTTGTCAGGAGCCTTTGACACCGTGGATCACAGTCTTCTCATCAAGGCTCTCAAAGACCGGGTAGGTGCAGATGAAGTGGTCCTTCCATGGTTCTCCTCCTTCTTTCAAAATCACTCCCAAAGAGTAAAAATCAAATCCTTTACATCTGACCTTCTCTCCGTGAACATAGGTGTCCCCCAAGGATCCGTTCTCTCCCCTCAATTGTTCAACATATATATGGATCCCCTCACCACCATTCTGAAAAAAGTCAACATCCCTTTCCATCTATATGCAGATGACACCCAGGTCTACTTGGAAACCACCTCCTTTAATGACATTCTAAGACTCAACAATACTCTCAGAGAAGTCCGAGAATGGCTATCAACTAACCACCTTAAACTCAATCAGGAAAAAAACGAAATTCTCCTCATCTCTAACAAGGAAGAAAACCCGCAAATCGCTGAATGGCTGAAAGTAATCGAAGCCCTCAACGGGAATCACACCCTGGAAAACTCGGTAAAATCACTTGGAATCACCCTTGACCACAAACTATCCATGACCAACCACATCAAGAACTCCGCTAAGAGCGCCTTCCTCAATCTGAAGTTTCCTAATAAAATCAAACCCCACATTCCACCTATGGACCTCAAACAAGCCACCCAATCACTGGTGTTGTCTAGACTGGACTATGGGAACGCAGTCCTCTCCAGTACAGCTCTCTCCCACCTAGCGCCACTCAAAACTACCCTCAATGCAGCTGCCAGAATGGTCACCAGAGTCAACATTTTTTACCATATATCTCCTGCACTCAGAGATCTAAAATGGCTCCCAGTGGAAATGCGTGCCAGCTTCAGAACTTCCTGCCTCACAAACAAAGCCCTGCACACAGGGAAACCGGAATACGTAGCTTCTAAACTTAAGAAAGCCGGCCAGTCTAGAAGTCTCAGAAGTTCCAACTCCCTCCTACTTATCCCCCTGAAAAGGCGCAAACAATAAACCTAGTCCGCTCCTTGGCAGGTAACGCTCCTAAAATCTGGAACTTCATCCCTGTTGACATTAGAACTACCCCCTCCTTTCCAAAATTCAAAAGCCTCCTAAAAGTCCTTTACCTCAACTGTGCCTTCCCGGACTCAATTCCTTGACTCACATACCTCCATCTGGCAGTCACCTGACATTGCGCACACACTGCCTACCTCATCCCCTCTCCCCAACCCATCGCCTTGGTTCATCGCAGCTCGGCGAAAATTTCAGCCTAAAACTTTGTCTATGCAGCAATATTACCTCTAGACCTCTCAACCTCAATGGCGCACCTCAGACCCCTAGACCTCTCCACCTCATCGACGCACCTCAGACGCTCAGCACAATTGTAACTTTTTGAACACTTAAGAATACATCTGTTTTGTTCTATTATCCTGTATTTGACTTCTCTCCATCCTGCTGTAAAGCGCTTCAATATCTTCGGGTCTGGTCAGCGCTATAGAAAACGTGTTAAATAAAATAACTAAATAAATAAATAAATGTGTTGTCAATCAGTCATGGCCGAGCATTATGGGATATGGAGTCCTACACTATGCACTAGATTGGAGAAACACTCCTAACTCTCTGTTTTTAGCGCCATATGATACATAGACGTTTCAGAGGTAGGTTTTAAACTTGGTGTAATGTAATGGGAGGACGTTTTGGAAGTAGTTTCAAATGTATTTGTCACAAGAGGCATGCTAGATCATTTATAATAAAGCAGGAAAATATACACCATATATGTGCGCTGCCAGCCTAATTTTAGCCCCCATTTCATCTGTTTTATGGAGGATACTTTTTTTTTTTTTAAAACAAGTATTGTAACATTGGTAGTGCATTACGTCTGCCAAGATCATGAGTCGTTTGGCAGTGTTGTGGCCCGGGTCAGTTTCTCAATTATTGACTATCTGTGGTTTGAACCAATCTGTGAATTGTGATAACGCTTCCAAAATGGAACCGATACCAGAGACTATCAGTCTTCCTGGCGGAAGATTTCCCTTTTTGTGAATATTTGGTAAAGACTAAAATTGGTATTCGTGGGTATTTTGCAATAAGATTGGATTTTGTAAAGCCAGGTGGGGTGGGCGATTCTTTTGGGTAGCTGCTGCCAAGCTATGGACTACTCTTCCCACCCATATTACTAGTCTTTCCTTCCACACCACCTTCCGCAAGTAACAGAAGACCTGGCTTTTCTCCCTTCCATTATGCTAGTGAAGGTCCTCTCACCGGTAGTGGCTTTTCTTCAGCTAGCACTTTGACACCCTTGGGTATAATGCGCTTTACAAATCTAAAAAAATAATAGGACTCTATCCTTAACCATAAGACTCCACAGAGGAGAGGCAATCTTTGAATGGTATCGCTCTAATCCATTCTCTAAAAAAAATCTAATTACGCCTACACTAACATTGCAGCTTCTTCTACTACCAATCAGGAATGTGCCTCACATCAGTTCTCAGTACTGAACTACACTTTTGACACTTCTACCCCTCTTCCACAATCAGTTATTTTCCATGGGCTGCATGCTGATACTTGATTGATGTTGGAGTCCACCGAAGCTGCACCACCCCTTCTCCTACCAGTGAGCAGAGCTCTAAATCTTGAAAAAGCCTGCTGACTCGGGGATCCCCTCTCCATCATGGAAAGTGCCACATCCTGTCATGGGAACCAAAAATGCCCCGAAGGCATTTTCCCTCCAACCATCCAACATTCTCCTCTACACGAAGAGGGGTATTACCAAATTAGGGCAAATCAAGGGGCAATCAGTATAATTCCCAAAGATAATATCTAACTCATTACAACCTACTATCCACCCCTTTCCCTAAACGGATTACACCTATGTGGAAAGCATTCATATAGAGACTGCTGATCCCTTCCATAATTAATCCAACAGGTTAATGGAAGCGTGTATGAATTCCTGGTCAGAATATACTGTCTAGTGAACCAACCTCTGACTGCTCTTATGCTGCCCAATCAGACTTTTCTACAGAATCTCCCCAGAGGTCCGGTTACAGCAGTGATGACTAACCCACACCCTAGATCCCACGTCACCACACTTCAGAGATACGGCCCCACCTTCTGGAGCATAAAATATCCGATAAAACTCTCAAGTACTGCTGGAAAAATGTTAAAACACAACCTCCTTAACAACATCCAGAACAACGAATTGGTGATACCTACTATAGCACAATCAACAGCCATAAAAAGACAGACTTCATTTTTTACTCAAACCCCGCTGCAAAATGGAAAAACATCTTCCTCCTCCACCTACAAGTTACAAAAACAGTAAAAATTCCCTTTGGCACTAAACTCACCACTGTTCCATCCCAGAGTTTCAGAGGGGAGATCTACATATCCATCTTCAGGACTGTTAACACTTTATTTCAAGTAACCGATCATCATCTATATATTTCACTATATCAAAATTGTTTGATCCCCAGAACTCCAATGATGCACCACCGGTCACACTCCCTATGCAAGACAGCACCTGTATGCCATTCGCTATGCCAACACTAAGACACAGCCACAACAACACAGAGCTCTTTTATGCACTAACTGATCACAATAGCACCAATCCCAAGCCTAGCTCTCTCACCACTGACCCCACCATAGTCAGAGCCCCTACTCCCAATATGGAACCCTCCCAACCCAAACCTTTCCTCTCCAGTTCCTGCTTCAATGACACTGGCTTCCCCTCAACTAAACTCCACCTGCCCTCTCTAGACATGAGACCTACTGAGTGTCCTCCCCCATACAGAACAGGATCCCTTCCCGACATACTTACCCAATTTGTCAACCAAATAGAAAAAACATTTGATTAGCTACAGACCTCTCTCAGGTAAAAAGCGATCTTGCGAACCAGGCCAAATTAATATGCAACCCCAATCCGAAGATAGAGAAATGAACTCCACTTAAAATATCTTCTTATGTCAGCCGCCACTTCTGCATGACCTCCATGCCCCTGAACCGCCTGTCTCACAGTCCCTACCAAACTCTCAATCCCCGATCCCCACTTGAAGTGGAATCTCTCTGCAAATCATACAACACAAACACTCAACAAGTGGATCACAAATCTCCATCCTCAATCTCAGTAAGCATGAGCACAAACAGAATTCCTCGAGTTAATATACCGCCTAGACCACCTGCTCAACAGACCACGATTCAGACACTGCACACTACACTTAACAACCGAAACTCGCTTTCCTGCATGCTTCTCAAATGTAGATCCGCAGTTAAACATGCTACAGAAATATCTGAAACTATTGCCGCCGATGGCACGCTTTCTTTCCGGAAACCTGGCTTAACGAACACTCAACCCCATGCTGGACTTGCTTTCTCTCGCTGGCTAATCTATCATTAGGCGAGACAGACCTAAATGAATAGGGGGTGGGCCAGCGATCAACAACAAAATGAGATTAGACTAAACACACTAGACTTCATGGACTGCTAAACCTTCTAATATCTTGGAGTTGAACTCGCGATAAAAGGCACAACCCATATCATACTTCACACTATCTATCTATCACCCCCATGGTGATCGCTTATTCCTCACTGAAGAACTAACTGGCATAATTACAAAGCTCTTCCTTATTAACATCAAAGATGTGCTCCTAGGTGAGTTCAATCGGCACTGGGATGACACAGAAGACATCACTGTCTGTAATCTCATAAACCTTCTTGAATGAAACGGCCTGAAACAACTCTGCAATGAACAGACCCACAATAAAAGGCCTATGCTAGATGCAATAATTACCAGATACGATCTTGTCTCCCTTAACCGTATCATACTCATCGACTGGTCAAACGACCACCTAATAATGTTCTATCTCAAGGCAAACCCATGTCCAGGCCGAGCATCAGCCAATAAACTCATGCACTGAACAAGGAACTTCAAGCAAATCCCACTAACAGATCTAGAATTCAGGATCAGGGCTCATCTACACTCTCAACCTCACCATCACTCAAGATAATGACCTCACCACCCTCTATAGCTCAGGGACGACTGATGTTCTTGACCAGGTGGCCCCTCTCAAACTAAATAGTTCTAGAGAAGTCAAATCCAGATCCTGATTTAACTCAGATCTTAACAATGAGTGAAGACACCCAAGACTGATTGATAGATTATGGAAACAGAACCCCTCTGGCACACCTCGCACTCCTCAGGGCCTGAACGTCTCTCCTACAAAAAACAAATCTTTAAGGAAAAAGCCACATTTCTTTTACAACTAACATGACTGTGCGGAGAACAGACCAAAGGAGCTCTTCAACTCTTGCACCGTGTTTGTGTCCTTGGAAGGTTGCTGTGCCACTTGGTCGATCCTGCTGTTGCTGCCTTCTGTGTTTCCTGCCAACTGCTCGTGGAACCCGCTTCGCGAGTCCCGCTTCGTGGAGGAGGTCTGCGAGGGAAGTAATTGCTGCTGTCACCGGGGAGCCTAGGGGCAGGACAGGGCTGCGAGCGTGAGTGCGGGGACTACATCTCCCAGGAGTCCCTGCTTGGCCAACCTGAAACACCTGGCCCGCTCTCCCTGACAGCCCCGCCCCCTGTGCGGTCCATACCCAATAAGAAGTGGACCTACCCCCGCTGCGCGGGAGCGCGCCGGGAGAAGCCCGGGACAAGGGCGGGCCGTCTGTGGCCGTCAGGGGCTGCAGGAGGCTGGGCTGGGCCCTCCCTTTGACATCCAGTGCCATCTATTGGAATTTACTGCGTAAGGTGACGCGAACGGTTATTTTGTGTAGCTTCGTAGACCGACCGTAGTTTAAGTTTCCTTCTGTCTTTTGAGTGGTCCTGTTGCGGTTTACAGCGTTCCTGCTTACCCCTCGTGCTGTAAAGACCACTAAGCATGTCTTCACCTCCAACTACTCCCCTATTGAATTCCCTCCCGCCTACGGTAGGGGTTGCAATCTTGGGTCCCTTAGACAAGTATTTCACTAGGGCCACTCGTGATATTGATAGATAGATTGCCCTAGCTGAGAGACGCGCTGAGCACTCGCAATCTATCGAACTGCTTAAACTTCCTCTAGAGAAGCGGGCACTCCTGGGTTCTCTGACATCGGTCCCTTCTTCACCACCTCTAACCATGCCAGACCTAGTGGAAATGCCCCATGCTTCTTCACTGCCGCCCAGTCTGGTCAGGGTGAAAGGTACGTCAGGTTTCGACTCCCAGACCGGAAACGAGCCATCGGTCGCTGTTTCTTCCAACCTGACTCCTGCCATGTTTATTACTCCAAATATTACTTCTACAGACGAGGAAAATCCTGCCTTATTAGGTGTGTTACCCCACGTAGCCCCCAAAGAGCCTCATATGAAAAGAAAAAGCAACACTAGTCCCCGGAAAGGTCATCACCCTAAACACCCTAAGAAAATCAGGAAACTTGGTATAGGAGCGGGAGCTTCCAGTAAGTCTAAAGGGGCTGGTTCAGGTAGGGCTCAAGCTGTCAAGGTTGGGGTGTCCTCGGGTGATTCATCATGTATCCGGAGTGACTCTCTGGCGAAAGCTCCCGTCGATTTTATCCCCAGATTTACCCTTACTCACGCAGATAGAGAAATTGATGAAGTCTCTACTGACCCCTATTGTAGAACGAGTCAAAAGGTTAGCGGACCGTTTGGACAGGTTTGAACAAGCTACCTTAGACAACTTTTTCTTAACTAAATCCTTAATTAAAACACACTTTAGGACCGGGGTCAATAATAAAGGGGGGCCCAAGTGGCTACGATAACATCTAACACTCCACATGATTCCTCTAACATAAGTGGGTTGGCAAGTGGGGTACCTGTTCCAGAGCCCCCTCCTCCTGTTGTTGGTACTTCTAAAGGGGGGCCTCGTCTTTCAGGTCAAATCCATAAGATCACTCCCCACCCTCCAGACCTTTCACGGGCAAACACATCCCAACCCAAGAAGCGCTTAGCCATTGAGGCCATGGGCACTATGGATAGATCCAAAACTGGGAACCCTGAACCCAATAGTTCCAATGCCTTAGTCCAAACTTCACTGAATTGCCCCGTTCCTCTCCCCTCTAGCCTACCCGACACAATTCCTCCCAAGGTGCCCCGCAGAATACCTCCTATGAAATCTGCCCCCAGACTGCCATCCCTTTGTGCCATCCTTACCAACGTACCACCATTGTTGGTTGGGCAGCAAGAATCCTTCCAGACGCTAAAAAATAAAACCACGCACTGGTTAAGGATTAAAAGACCACTGCCCAGGGAAGTTGATGGGCTGATTCTTGGTGTCAGAAGGGTAGGATTGGTAGGTAGTAGCCATAAGCGCTTTGAGGGGGACTGTGTGGTAGTTAACTTCAAGGATCCCAGGGTAGCTCAGCTAATTTCTAACCAGAATGTACGAACTAGCAGTGCTGGTATTGGAGTAGTCGATTTGACTTTCTTCTACCCGAAACCAGCTGGCATTCATTTTGGTATCTCCCTAGAAGCAAGTTGTTACCACAATCTTCCCATTCCCGGACTCGACCCCTTCTATGTGCCTTATCATCAAATCCCATGGCTGGGGACCTATGGAAGAACCGCAGGCTATTGAAACGACATTCTCCCTGGGTCAGCTCTCGCTCCCCCGGGCATGAGCCCACGGTTGGATCCATGCTCCTCGGAGACTACCATCATCAGTAGGATATCCATCTCCACTGAGAGTGGTCCCCAGCCTCAGGGCGACAGTCCTGGTAGTGGGTCTGAGGGGGGAAGCAGAGCCCTTTGTTCACTTCCTGAGGAAGGGCAGGATACTAATTGTGCCCCCTATGTTGAGCCAACTACAGCCGATTCTGTCATAAAGATTCTTAGCTGGAATGTTGCTGGGATAGCGAGGAAGTTGGCTGTTCCGGACTGAAACTCCTTAGTGGAGGGATTCTCCATCTGTATTTTCCAAGAAACTTGGAGTATGGAACCATGCCACAAGGTAGGATATTCATCCTTCTTCCTGCCAGCAGTCCCTTCCCCTTCTGGGAAGGGCCGCCCCTCTGGAGGTCTTCTTATATGGGTTGCTATTTCGCTTGGTTGTGAGGTTACCCAGCGCGTGACTGACTCTCTTGATCTGGTAAAAATATCGCTCTCAGGACCCAAGAGAGGGCCAGCCCTAGACATTTTTAACATCTATGTTAGGGGAACAAAGGGAGGTCTACTGTCACTCATTGTTGCTGAGTTAGAGGCCCGGTTAAGAGGGGGCCCCGATAGTTCCCACGTCCTAGTTGCAGGTGACTTCAACTGCACGTTCGAGCCTCTTGGGCTGGAGGACTCTCTGGGGACTGTTGAGGACGATAACAGAAGAGGTATACCAGCTCTGACCTTACCTCCTATCAGAAGGTGGTCCCAAGTGGCAGTCCAAATCTACTCCTTAACCTTGGAATTCGATCTTAGGGCAGTGAATGGTAGGACGTCTCTGGATCCTTCCGGAGCGCATACCTACAATAGGGTGGATCACACGTCTAGAATAGATTATATCCTTCTTGATGCTAACTCCTGGGACCACTTGCTGGACATGGAGGTATTTCCTTCAGTAGAGAGCGACCATAATCTGCTCTCCCTTGCTCTTCGCCCCTTCTGGACGGAGCATTCGGGAGTAGATGCGTCCTCCTTAGCGCTAGCTCACCAGGAGCTCCACCCTTCTAATTGTGGCAGGCGTTTAAAATGGGGTAATAATATTATGGACAAAGAGAAAGTCCTATCCATCTCAACACTTGACTTCTACCCAGGCCAGGATAGCTAAATCCTCGCTACATCCAGAGGAAGTAACATCACTCTTTTGTGCTACCACTAAGGCTCTGAGTGAACTTTTTTATCTTCCCAACATGGCTTCTCGTGTTGGAAAGCCCAAGCCTAGGCAGAATCCCTATGCTTGGTATACAAAAAAATGCAGGGAGATGAAAAGTTCCTTGATTTGCGCTGTGAAGAGCAAGTCCTTAACCGACATACGTTTGGCAAGGAAAAACTACACACTGACTGTGATTGCAGCAAAGAGGGAATGGGAGGACTGCTTCTGGGAGGATCTGAAGAAAGCAAGTTTGGATATGGATGCTAGAGGTTTCTGGACCCTTATAAGATCTAGGGACAGGCCAGACAGTACATTAATGACATGCAATATCCCCCCCCAGAGCTGGTTCAATCACTTCTCATCCCTCTATGTTGCAAGCAATCCATCTACCAATAACGCTCCCCCTGCAGGATTTTGCATAACAGGCCTACAGATTGTTCCTTTTACCGTTAGAGAGGTGATGGACGCAATTAAAACCCTGGTATAGTTGAAAGCAGCAGGGCCCGATGGGTTACCTGGTGACATATTACGGGCAAGCCCCAAGGAGTGGGGGATTCTCGTATTCTCACTGCTAAATGCCATCAATGAGGGTGCGCCCATTCCTGAATCCTGGAAGGGGGCAGAGGTTGTCCAGATATTTAAGAAGGGGTGTCGGGACAGCCCTGCCAACTACAGGCCAATAAGTCTTATTGACTCCACCCAAAAACTGGCGGGGAAGGTGATCTTGCGAAGGATGCTCGAATGGATGGACGACAACAACATTCTGTCGGACCTCCAAGCTGGGTTCCGTTCTGGGACCGGGACCATCGAGCAAGCCTTCAGATTAACTCTTCTCCACTGGAAGGTGGTGGTGTTGGGAGGGGGCAGTCTATACCTGGCTTTTATAGACTTAAAAACCGCCTTCGACCTGGTTCCTAGGGAGAAATTATGGAAGGTCCTGTTAGACTTAGGGTTGCCGCCTTACATTCTCTCCCTACTGTTAAAACTTCACGATGGCAACTTTGCACAGGTGCGCTGGGGCACGAAGGGTGAAAAAACAGAAAGAATTCCCGTGGGAAGGGGCGTCCGACAAGGATGCGTCCTAGTGCCCACTCTGTTTTCGCTTTATGTAAACGGAGTGGTCGAACATCTGCTTGGCACTCCCTCGGATGCTCCCTCCTTGGCGGTCAAACGGATCCCTACACTGCTTTTTGCTCATTTCAAAGTCCGCCATGGGCCTGCAGAGTCTTTTAAATAGTTTTCAAGAGTTTTGTCTATCGAGAGGCCTAGTAATTAACACTGACAAAAAAAAACAAGTTTCTGGTCATGAACCCCCCCAGGAAACTTGGCAGACTTCCGACCTTGAACTCTGAGCCATTAAAGAGAGTTTCTGAATTTGACTATTTGGGCATCCGCCTCAACGACTCCCTTTCCTGGAATCCACACATCTATAAAATGCTACTGGGCCACAAAAGGGTAGGAGGAGCGCTACTCAAGAAACAACGCTCCTCATCTTGCAAACCCATTGCCCCAGTAGTGGATATATACAAAGAGAGAGGGGTCAGTGCTGCTTTATATGGGGCAGAGCTGTGGGGTACCTGCAATCTGGACCCAATAGTCAAATCAGAGAATAAGTTCCTGAAAGACCTGATGGCTTTGCCACAAAGCACTCCAACTGTGCCAGTGCTATTGGACTTAGGCTGTAGACCTATTGGGGACCAAGCGCAACTTCGCCCACTGCTTCTTTGGGCAAGGTTGTGGCGTGTGCCCGAACTGGCCTCTTATGCGGAGGCTCTGTCTGAGGTCATGGATATGGCAGGGTGGTCTAGGATCAAATGGTTGAGGGACATCAAAAGACTACTAATGGAGATAGGGTTACCTGATGCTTGGTCCACAAAATCTGCCCCACCTAAGGCTACTATTAAAAAGTTGTACTGGAACTGGGTCTCTGCGAAATTACATCTAGACTCACGCCATTGCAACACAACAGTAGCTTTTGTGAGAATTAAGGAGGTGGTGGCATATGAACCCTATCTAGACATTATCACCATCCCGCTTGACCGCACTCTGTATTTCAAGTTTCGTGTGGGGACTTTACCAGTAGGGGAGGTAGTCGCCCGCTGGAAGGGCCCTAATCAACTTTCTCCTTTTTGTGCATCCTGTCCCACTCGTGTAGAGTCAGTTGTCCACATCTTTTTTGAATGCCCGGACTACCGCGTCCCGCGGATTCGCTGGCTCAAACCACTCTGTAGATTGCTGGGCATTCGTCAGTGTATAGTGGCAATGGGCATTTTAATGACTGACACATCCCCCGTGATTGTATGTGCTGTGTCAAAATTCCTGAAATGGGCTTGGTTGATACGCAATAGAGGGCTTTCCGTGTCAATTTAATCTTTGTTTTAATATGTCCAGTACATTTTTTACCTGCTTTTATTAATTGTGTATAAAATTGTATATGACATTTTTACAAATTGTATTTTTGTATTGCTTTTATGGTATTTGTATACCGAAATAAAGCCTTTC
This sequence comes from Lissotriton helveticus, assembly GCF_964261635.1. Lineage (NCBI taxonomy): Eukaryota > Metazoa > Chordata > Amphibia > Caudata > Salamandridae > Lissotriton > Lissotriton helveticus. The sequence goes on along the minus strand of NC_136057.1, from coordinate 188,826,763 downwards.
AATCTATCAATCAATCAATCAATATAATTAAACAATAAATCATCCTTACCCCCAACACGAAACAATAAACAATAAACACTGTGTAGAAATAGTCAAACAATTGCTTATCCCAGACTCAAGACTATCACTCATCCTACATCGATCTCCTCCAACTAAAAAACAATGCTAAAAGGACAGATTTCAAACTGATGACAGAAGATTAAAAAAAACGCAAACTGGAAGCCCATATCCCACTCTACTGACCCTCTCCCTTCCACCTTAGTACAGAACCTCAACAATATCATCTCTCCTTTTTTGACCAAAATCATCAATGCCTCTCTTCTGGTAGTGTTCCCGATTCCCTCCAATTGGAAAAGTCACACCCATCCTTAAAAAAACAGAATTCAATAACCATAGTCTGATCACCATCCTTCCATTCCTAGCAAAAACGAACATAAATGTATCCTGATATAACTCAACCAGCATATAGATGAATTCAACCTTCATGACACATTCTATCGTGCTTCAGGAGAGGCTGCAGCACTGAAACTGCTATGCTCAATATTTCTAATGACATTCACAAATCCTTAGATGAAAGTGACTCATGCCTCCTTATCCTAATCGACCTATCAGCTGTTTTTGATATGGTAAACCATCCAGCTTTACTCAAGGCCCTCAAGAGTTGCACTGGTACCCATCCTACCTGCAACATTGTTCTCTACCAATAAAAATCAACAGTTGTTACTCAAAGCCTGTTCCAGCACCACAAGGGGTTACTCAAGGTTCAAACCTTTCTCCTGCTCTATTTTATCTCTCATAATTCTTCTGAAACAAGCATAGGTCAAATATCACCTATATGCTGATGACATACAACTCTACCTTGCACCCCTGAAAGCCACTCTCAATGAGGTGGCCAGACTCCACAGAGGAATAAAGCAGTCTGATCATATCTCACCTGCCCTTAAGAGTCTCAACTAGCTTCCCAATGAAGGAAGATGCATCTTCAAGACCGCCTGCATCACCCACAAAGCTCTTCAACCAATGAAACCAAACTTTCCAGAGCAGGTAGACGACAGGCACTGAGAAGTTCCAACTCACTTCTTCTCATACCCCCTAAGCTGAATAAGAAATCCACCCAGGTGCGTGCCCCCAGGATATGGAACTGAGTCCCCAAAGATCTCTGATGCAACCCTCCTTTTCTTTCTTTAAATGAGACCTTAATTCTTTACTACTTAACAATTGCTTCAACTTGCATTCAAGTAATCTACATTTCTTACAGACCTTGCCCAACTCTATAGACTCTCTCTGTTTGTAGTCTCCTGACCAAGTCAGTCTCTACTTTGGTATTAAAATCATTACCTTTTTGCTGTACTGTTTATCATTACCTTTTTTTGCTGTATTGTTATGTACTTGTGGGTTCTCACTATTTTAACAATGTTTTGTATATACCTCCAGTTGATTGCATTTGACCTACAAGTAACCTCAAATGCATCTCGAATTATCCTATACGCACTACTTGTAAAGCGCTCTGTTACCTATAGGTCTAGGTAGCGCTAAATAAAACTCTAAACAAATAAACAAGTAGCACTGTGCAAAATTTCCCATCTAATCCTTCTACCGCTACATCCACTCCGGGCCACCAGAAATCATTTCTTATCCTCTGCTTTGTGGCACTTATACACAGATGGCCTACATGAGCTGTCTCCAAAATCCTTTGGGGGAAACTTCCTTGTAGAATCAATTTATCGCCTCTAACCAACAATCCTCCTTCCAAAGTGAACTCATCTGCCACTTTCCAATAAGATTGCAAAGATGTATCCAAAGTTTTTTCCCTTGGCCACCCAAATTTCACAAAATTCAGGACCTTGATCAATTCAGCACCTTACCTCAACAAATCACACCATCCCATCATATCGGAGCAAATGACAAAATTTTGAGCTTTGGCAATGATACATTCCTCAATTTCTTCCTGTACATCCACTTCACACAAATTTCTATCAAATGCTAACTGAGACAGAAAGTCTGCTCTAACGTCCTTTCTTCCTGCAATGTGTATCACACTTACACATAACTCCGATAATTTGATAGATAATCTGGCCATGACGATCTTAATTTTGTTCCAGACAAAGTGGTCTGTGATCTGCCCTTAAACAAAATTTTCTTCCCAGCCATATTTAAACTTGTCAACAACCCAAACATATCAACATTTCTTTTTCTATTACAGAATCTTGATTTAAATTCCTTCGTCCTTCTGGCAGCAAACACTATAGTGACTTTCTTGTCATTCTCCATTTGTGGCAAAACAGGGGCCCATGCCATATGCACAAACATCCACAGTCACAACATTTTTGCATCCTTCCACACACAACTGTAGTGTGGGAGCAGAGATAATACGTTGTTTGATGAGAGCAATACTTTATTGATATATTGCAGACCATTACATTTCTAGATTTGTTTTTAACTGTTGCCTTAAAGCTTTCAGTCAGGTCGCCAATTTTTTAAAAATAAACTTTGAATAGAATTCACAAAGATTTATCCTTATCAGCCAGATGTGGTGCATTTAGATTGACATCAAGAAAGCTGAGTTTGGGTTTAACCCCATCAGATGTCAACACATGGCCTAGGTATCCAACTTAATTTACTGCACTGGATTCCAAGGTGGACAGCCCTCTTTCAACATATTTGTCATGCGCGTCTTTCGGATCCACAAATATCAACATGTCATCCTGAAATATTGCTACATTTGAGATGTTCTTGAACATTTTCGTCATGACCTTCTAAAATACAGATGCAGCTGAGGCCAGCCCAAACTGGAGTGATGAGTGCACCTGTTGACACGCCGCTTTAAGATTCATTTGGACTGACCTACAGCACAAACTTCCTCTTTTGCAAGCTACACATAAAGTGAGTATAAAGCAGTGCACTGGGTACAGATTCCCTTTTCTTTAAAAATCTCTCATAGTGTAGTACAAATGAATGCAGCATGTAAACATTTCGTCTTTTGAAAGTCCTCCCTTATTGGATTATAAGAAATCAGTGCACTGTAAATACCCTTATGGTACAGGTAAAAGCAGTCAGCATCAACAGATGTCTCACAGTGCAGTATAAAGCAGTGCAATGTGCACAGATTCATCATAATATGGTAAAAAGCAGTGCAGTCAACAAGTTTACTTTGTGTAGGTCCCTTGTATTGTATTAAAAAGCAGCACAGAGCGCACAGATTTCTTAGTGTGGTAAAAAGCAGTGCAGTGTGTACAGATTTACTGGTTACGCTGTAAATACCTCTCAGTGCAGTAAAAAGCACTGCAGTGCACATATTTCTCAATTTATAGTGAAAAGTACAGTGTGTGATGATTTCTCGTAGTACAGTAAAAAGCAGTGCAGGGCACTAATAGTGTTCTAACTGTAGCAGAAAGGCAATGAGGTATGCATACATTTTTTATTGCGCAGAAAAAAACACAGTGGTGTTAAAAGATTTATCAGAGTGTATTAAACAGCAATTAAGAATGCACAATCAATTGTGCACATATTTCTCATACTAAACAGCAGCGTAGTGTGTATAGATTCCTCAGAGTGCAGTAAACAGCACTGAAGTGTACATTGATTTCTCCTAGTGTCGTAAATTACAGTGCAGCGTGCCCTTCTTTCTCAATCTGTGGTAACCAGTAGAGCAGTATGCACATGTTTCTCATAGGGCACCAAACAGCAGTATGCAATGCTTTATCATAGTCTAGTAAACGTAATGGAGTGTGTAAACAGAGCGCAGTAAAAAGCAGTGAAGTGTGCACAGATTTGTCAGTCAAGCAAAAAGCAGTGCAGCCCATATATTGCCATCACACAGAAACAAAGCTTAGTGTGAACGGATTACCAAGTGTAATAAGATGCAGTGTGTACAGAGTTTCCATAGTGTCGTATAAAGCAGTGCAGAGTCTACAGATTTCTCTGTACAGTAAGATTCAGTGCAGTGTGCACAAGGCCCTCATATTGTAATATGATGCAGTACAGTATGCACAGATTTCTTACAGTGTAATAAACAGCAGTGCAGTGTGCAAAGACCCCTCATTTTGCAGAAAGAAGCAGTGTGCACCGATTCCTCACAGTTCAGTAAAAATCAGTGCAGCGTGCACAGATTCTTCACAGTGTAGTAATATGCAGAGCAGCATGCACAGATTCCTCAAAGTGCTGTATAAAGCAGTGCAGTGTGCACAAAACCCTCATATGGTAATGATGCAGTGCAGTGTGCACAGATTGCTAATAGTGCAGAAAAAAGCAGTGCAGTGTGCAAAGATTTCTCATAGTGCAGTACGATGCAGAGAAGTGTGCGTGGCTAGTGCCGTAAAAATCAGTGGTGTGCAGATTTTTTACAGTGCAGTAATATGCAGAGCAGCATGCATAGATTCCTCACAGTGCTGTATAACGCAGTGCTGTGTGCACAGATCAGAAAGAGTGCAGTAAGATGCAGTGCCATGTGTATATATTTCTCACAGTGCAAAAAAGATGCATTGCAGTGTGTAGAGATGCCATTTTTAACACAAATGATGAACACAAACACCCCTAGGGCCGGTTGGACTGCCCCCACAGAGGTCTCCGGATAAAAGAGCCCAGCTCAGCCGGCTCCTGGCAGAGATTTCCTCCAGGATTATTCAGTCTATTTGTGCAAACAAAGCAGAAGGTGCTGACAAACTCCTACCTGAGCAGAAACCTGTGCAGATATTCATAGGCTCTCTCCTCCTACTGGGGCTGGAGTGAGGCAGGTGAAGATCTGGGCCTCAGGGGCACCTGTGAGGGACTGAAATTGAAGATAACGGCACAGACAGGCAGGGGTTCTTCCTTTAAAGGAGGCTGGACACAGAAAGAGAGGACGGAAATGATGTCAACAACAATACCACTGGTGCTGTCTCTGCCGCTGCTGACCAGGAAGAGGAAGCCCTACTCCATTTGATACCATGTGCTCAGCAGATTTCATTAGTAGGCGAGGAGCGCCCTCTGCTGGCCACTAACAGAACATCTCCCTCAAGTCTCCAGGAGTGAATACATTGATTTCACTCAAACACGCATGTGTGCAGGAAAGGCCTGGGTTTAAAGATGCGACAGATGGGGTTGCCATCTAAAACCAGCTGAGATGGCAACAGAGCACTAGTCGCAGACTTGGATGGTCTTCAAACGCATATTACAACAAGCATTGCATAGCTGCCAAGGTTTCGGAATGCAATGTGTGACATTTTCATAATTTCAGTTTAATTATATGTGACATTTCAATGACTATGAGTGACAATTTCTCGCAAGCCAGATCAAGCAATGTAGACGAGGAAAATACATATAAATATAAATAAATATATATATATATATATATATATATATATATATATATATATTTTTTGTTACAGCAAATGCGCACCTGCGCTTTTCAACAGGCACACGCAGCGCTCCTTAGCTGTCCAGCCTGCATGCCTCTCACACCTCGCAGCTCACCTCCTCTCCTTAATTGTACACATGTGCCCGACGCGTTTCGAGGCTGGCCGCCTCTTCTTCATGGGGCATAATTCAAAAAGACAGGCAAGGCTCTCATGCTCGTTTGGCACTAGCTTTATTTCACTAGTAGGGGAACGCCCTGAGTGGGCGTGGCTACATCGTCTTGTCACCACCAGGAGTGATGGTAGTTGTAGTCCAGAATGAGAGTCCATGTAAAAAACCTTAGTTCGGTGGCCTGAAGTGTTGAATAATGATTAGCCAATGTTTATAAACCCTTGAGTAGGGGGAGAAATGGCGAACTGCAAGGCAATTTTTGTCCATGGGAACGCTGCACCAGGAACCTTGCTTCGTGCGAGGACCGGCCTCTCCGTGCTGTGTGGCAGTAGGAAACTGCAGCCGGTGATGGTGCTCTGTTGCACGGCCAGGGGCAGCCGTGAGGAAATTTTGTTACAGCAAATGCGCACCTGCGCTTTTCAACAGGCACACGCAGCGCTCCTTAGCTGTCCAGCCTGCATGCCTCTCACACCTCGCAGCTCACCTCCTCTCCTTAATTGTACACATGTGCCCGACGCGTTTCGAGGCTGGCCGCCTCTTCTTCATGGGGCATAATTCAAAAAGACAGGCAAGGCTCTCATGCTCGTTTGGCACTAGCTTTATTTCACTAGTAGGGGAACGCCCTGAGTGGGCGTGGCTACATCGTCTTGTCACCACCAGGAGTGATGGTAGTTGTAGTCCAGAATGAGAGTCCATGTAAAAAACCTTAGTTCGGTGGCCTGAAGTGTTGAATAATGATTAGCCAATGTTTATAAACCCTTGAGTAGGGGGAGAAATGGCGAACTGCAAGGCAATTTTTGTCCATGGGAACGCTGCACCAGGAACCTTGCTTCGTGCGAGGACCGGCCTCTCCGTGCTGTGTGGCAGTAGGAAACTGCAGCCGGTGATGGTGCTCTGTTGCACGGCCAGGGGCAGCCGTGAGGAAATTTTGTTACAGCAAATGCGCACCTGCGCTTTTCAACAGGCACACGCAGCGCTCCTTAGCTGTCCAGCCTGCATGCCTCTCACACCTCGCAGCTCACCTCCTCTCCTTAATTGTACACATGTGCCCGACGCGTTTCGAGGCTGGCCGCCTCTTCTTCATGGGGCATAATTCAAAAAGACAGGCAAGGCTCTCATGCTCGTTTGGCACTAGCTTTATTTCACTAGTAGGGGAACGCCCTGAGTGGGCGTGGCTACATCGTCTTGTCACCACCAGGAGTGATGGTAGTTGTAGTCCAGAATGAGAGTCCATGTAAAAAACCTTAGTTCGGTGGCCTGAAGTGTTGAATAATGATTAGCCAATGTTTATAAACCCTTGAGTAGGGGGAGAAATGGCGAACTGCAAGGCAATTTTTGTCCATGGGAACGCTGCACCAGGAACCTTGCTTCGTGCGAGGACCGGCCTCTCCGTGCTGTGTGGCAGTAGGAAACTGCAGCCGGTGATGGTGCTCTGTTGCACGGCCAGGGGCAGCCGTGAGGAAATTTTGTTACAGCAAATGCGCACCTGCGCTTTTCAACAGGCACACGCAGCGCTCCTTAGCTGTCCAGCCTGCATGCCTCTCACACCTCGCAGCTCACCTCCTCTCCTTAATTGTACACATGTGCCCGACGCGTTTCGAGGCTGGCCGCCTCTTCTTCATGGGGCATAATTCAAAAAGACAGGCAAGGCTCTCATGCTCGTTTGGCACTAGCTTTATTTCACTACTCAAGGGTTTATAAACATTGGCTAATCATTATTCAACACTTCAGGCCACCGAACTAAGGTTTTTTACATGGACTCTCATTCTGGACTACAACTACCATCACTCCTGGTGGTGACAAGACGATGTAGCCACGCCCACTCAGGGCGTTCCCCTACTAGTGAAATAAAGCTAGTGCCAAACGAGCATGAGAGCCTTGCCTGTCTTTTTGAATTATGCCCCATGAAGAAGAGGCGGCCAGCCTCGAAACGCGTCGGGCACATGTGTACAATTAAGGAGAGGAGGTGAGCTGCGAGGTGTGAGAGGCATGCAGGCTGGACAGCTAAGCAGCGCTGCGTGTGCCTGTTGAAAAGCGCAGGTGCGCATTTGCTGTAACAAAATTTCCTCACGGCTGCCCCTGGCCGTGCAACAGAGCACCATCACCGGCTGCAGTTTCCTACTGCCACACAGCACGGAGAGGCCGGTCCTCGCACGAAGCAAGGTTCCTGGTGCAGCGTTCCCATGGACAAAAATTGCCTTGCAGTTCGCCATTTCTCCCCCTACTCAAGGGTTTATAAACATTGGCTAATCATTATTCAACACTTCAGGCCACCGAACTAAGGTTTTTTACATGGACTCTCATTCTGGACTACAACTACCATCACTCCTGGTGGTGACAAGACGATGTAGCCACGCCCACTCAGGGCGTTCCCCTACTAGTGAAATAAAGCTAGTGCCAAACGAGCATGAGAGCCTTGCCTGTCTTTTTGAATTATGCCCCATGAAGAAGAGGCGGCCAGCCTCGAAACGCGTCGGGCACATGTGTACAATTAAGGAGAGGAGGTGAGCTGCGAGGTGTGAGAGGCATGCAGGCTGGACAGCTAAGGAGCGCTGCGTGTGCCTGTTGAAAAGCGCAGGTGCGCATTTGCTGTAACAAAATTTCCTCACGGCTGCCCCTGGCCGTGCAACAGAGCACCATCACCGGCTGCAGTTTCCTACTGCCACACAGCACGGAGAGGCCGGTCCTCGCACGAAGCAAGGTTCCTGGTGCAGCGTTCCCATGGACAAAAATTGCCTTGCAGTTCGCCATTTCTCCCCCTACTCAAGGGTTTATAAACATTGGCTAATCATTATTCAACACTTCAGGCCACCGAACTAAGGTTTTTTACATGGACTCTCATTCTGGACTACAACTACCATCACTCCTGGTGGTGACAAGACGATGTAGCCACGCCCACTCAGGGCGTTCCCCTACTAGTGAAATAAAGCTAGTGCCAAACGAGCATGAGAGCCTTGCCTGTCTTTTTGAATTATGCCCCATGAAGAAGAGGCGGCCAGCCTCGAAACGCGTCGGGCACATGTGTACAATTAAGGAGAGGAGGTGAGCTGCGAGGTGTGAGAGGCATGCAGGCTGGACAGCTAAGTAGCGCTGCGTGTGCCTGTTGAAAAGCGCAGGTGCGCATTTGCTGTAACAAAATTTCCTCACGGCTGCCCCTGGCCGTGCAACAGAGCACCATCACCGGCTGCAGTTTCCTACTGCCACACAGCACGGAGAGGCCGGTCCTCGCACGAAGCAAGGTTCCTGGTGCAGCGTTCCCATGGACAAAAATTGCCTTGCAGTTCGCCATTTCTCCCCCTACTCAAGGGTTTATAAACATTGGCTAATCATTATTCAACACTTCAGGCCACCGAACTAAGGTTTTTTACATGGACTCTCATTCTGGACTACAACTACCATCACTCCTGGTGGTGACAAGACGATGTAGCCACGCCCACTCAGGGCGTTCCCCTACTAGTGAAATAAAGCTAGTGCCAAACGAGCATGAGAGCCTTGCCTGTCTTTTTGAATTATGCCCCATGAAGAAGAGGCGGCCAGCCTCGAAACGCGTCGGGCACATGTGTACAATTAAGGAGAGGAGGTGAGCTGCGAGGTGTGAGAGGCATGCAGGCTGGACAGCTAAGGTAGCGCTGCGTGTGCCTGTTGAAAAGCGCAGGTGCGCATTTGCTGTAACAATATATATATATATATATATATATATATATAAATAAATAATTGCACCCATTTGAGCAACAAGGCACTCTAAGAAGATGTTACACCTGCTGAAAGCACCAGAAACTGAAGCACCAAGTGCCCTTCTAAGCTGATTGTTAAACAAAACGAGGACTTGGATCTGCACCACTCTCATTGAGAGTGTGCACCGCGCCACTGCAAACAAAAGAACGTTTCAGTAGATTTCAGCAAATTCAGTTATTGTAGCAGGGTCAGATTATCTGTTGCAAAACCGGCGCAGTGTGCCTGCCACTTTCTCACCTCCAGCAAAGGAAATAACATAATGACTGTTATAGTGAAGTGGGGAGAGAAGGAGGCGGATAAGAACTGTTTTAAAGATTTGATGTCCCCACTTGAAAGCACCCATCATCGTTCGCTGGAGCACTGAATGTAGACCCTACTACAGACATTTTGAGCAGGTGTTCTGCTTTAATTTCTCCCGCTCTGACAAATGTAAAATAAAGCATTACATTTCTTGATACTCTGCTGCTATAAATCTAAAGAGCAAAGGGACATCACTTTTATTAAGAGCACCTATTGTTTAATGATATCAGAGGTTACAAGTGATGTTTAATTTTACACTTACTTCTATTTGAGGCAGGCGACGAGCGGAGACGGTCCGGCGGCAACAGGTGCCTTCGCCCGGGGCTGGTACACACTGTCACGGCTACAGGCAGCAGCCCGACCTGAGTCGGTTAACCCCTAGGCTGCGGGACCACGATTATACCTCTATGCACAGAGCACCTAGCGGGCCGAAAGTGGCGAGCAGCAGGGTCAGGACGGCGAGTCAGCAGACACTAACGCCGGTAGGGCCGGGTGAGCTTCACAGAGGCCGAGCCATGCCTGCGGTGCTCCGAGCAGCGGGGTACTCCTCACCTCAGCTGAGCCGGATCTTTTATAATATTCTCCCAATACTGCTTCAAGTTCTGCCTCTGCCATGACTGCACGTCCCATCCAGTGAAAGGCGGTGTTTGCATGCATGATCGAGGAGGCACTAAAAGAATTATTGTGGCGTGGCGGGCAGCGGCACACTAATAAAACCTAACTACTGCTTGCCCTGCTGTACGCCCAGAGACAGTTAAAGATACACTGCTTGTTGCAATCACGTGGCCTCACCAGGTCACGTGACTGCAGTACCCCCAGCTGGCACGCAGCAGTTGTGCTAATAATGAATGCTGCAGCAATGAGCCACAAGGTCGGCGCATACTCCTGACCTGCCATTCAGCAATAGACTTTGCATACTACTTCAATCGCAAAGTCTGCTAGCAGAGAAGCATGCAATCCACGATGCATGTTTGGCCAGGGCGTCGACTTCCTTGCACCGGCAGTGGTTCAAGGAGGTGCTACAAATGTGTGACCCTACATTTCAGTGCAGTGATGTGGACCACTGCACAAAAATGTGTTAGTATCACGCCTAATGCATGATACTTGGCAGGACTGGAATTGGCATAACTAATAGGTCTCGCTTTTGGGACCTTAAAATTGTTTAGCCATGCAGCACATTATCATTACATTAGCCATTAAAGACATTTAAGTTTGTGGTAAACAAATGTTTACATCACAGACCTCCACATAGGCTGTTACAAACAATCACAGGCAGTGAAAACAGGGTGGGCGGAAGGGAGGCTGAGTGTTAGTTAACAGGACATTTAAAAACAAGGCCCGGCTTCAGCTCAAAGCCTTCTGATTCTGGGCAAATCACATAATGTACCTGAGTTAGATTGTGCTAAATAAAAAATGCAAAAAAGTTCATTGAGGTATAAAAGTGGTGTGCCCTCTGTGCTGTGCTCTACAGCTCGTTACTCTTAATACTCCAAACAAGCGGCTCGAGTACTTCATGTTGGGAGGGAGGTAAAGGTTGACTGGGTGGCCGACTGCACAGGTTATTGCTGGAGTTATTAGGTGCTAAACATGGTGCCTGTAGCATATTGAAATGAAAAAAAAATAAAGAGAAAAGCAGTAAATGAAGAATAATTGGAGCCCAGTCAGAAGAAGACTGCTGCATGGACACCATTCGTGCAGACAGATCTCTGGGCCACTCTAAAGGTTGGCGCCCTGGGCCCTTCCCCAGCATGCCCATTAAAAAAGCCTGCCCTGATTGTAATTATTTACTGGTGCCTGAGCAGTGTTGCTGGGCATATGTACTTCTTTCGCCGGACCGAGAAAGAATGGGGCATATTAGCAAGGGCTGGCGATATAATTATCGCCGCTTTAGTGTCCGATTTTGGGTGAAAAGCGGCGATAATTATATCGCAATATCATCAAGGACATGCTAGCTCAAGTTTCCCTGATGTAGAGCCCACTTTTTCACAGCCTCGCCTTGCATCGCTAATGAGATGCAAAGAAGGCGTGGCTGTGAAAACTATTAATCAGAAAAAAGGGGAGAGGGTCATTAAAGCTCCCCTAGCCCGAACCCCCTAATACACCATGAGAACACCAAGAGGGGTAGAGAGAAGGGAAAGAAAATGATAGAGTGACAGACATATAATGGCACAAATTGTGTATTAGAAAACTGCCCTCACTCACACACAAATGTGTGTGACATGCTTCATCATCAGGTCTGCTTACAAAACATCCTGGCGTAGCCACGCACAAGATGGAGCGTAGGGAGGGGGGAGGCAAAATAACATAAAAAAACAAACAATGTCAGGGTGTCTATCCCCTGGTGACTGGGTGCTGTGATAGATCGGTTTTCCCGCTGCGCGCTGCGATTTAAAAAAACCCGCGTTACGTGACGAGCTCAGTTCGTCATCCGCGTAGCGCAGGTTACGCCCATGACGAGCTGAACTCGTCATGAGCGCCGAAGGGGTTAAAACGGACTCATGGGTGCCCTATCCATACCCTTTTATTTCATGGGCCCCAAGGCCAGGATTAAAAAGTGGTTCAGGATGGGAGAGTTTATAGAGAATTTAAGGTTCCCAAAAACACCCCTCCCTAAACTGTTCGTGTCAACATGTTTCGACCGTTTAATTGTGCCCCAAAACTGGTCACATCGGTCTTCCTCAGGAATTCTATCCGTCCCAGTCTAATCCCCACCTTACCTTACTCTGGGTAATTTAAGGGGGCAACGGGACCAAAATTGATCCAACACATGTGGAGGTAATTCCCACCAACACTGGATACAAGGACTAGAATGACAAAACAAAACACACAAAGGCTTGTCATGCAGAGTAAAATGTCTTGTTCATCATGTGTAATAGGCGGTATAATTCTTGCTGCCCATTTCGGTTTGAAATTCTCTTCAACCCTCCTCAGGAATCAACTCATAATGAGACCCTGGGATTCCCAAATACTTTCATGTTTGCTGTCAGAAAATAAAAACAGGTCTATCCACTCTCAGCCGTAACCGTAATTCAGAACAGGCATTCCCCTCCTCTACGGGCGTACCTGTAAGTCCCACCCCCCAAACAAAAGGCACAAAGAAAACACGTCCAGCACTCACCGAGTTTAACACAATGGTAAGACCGAACTGGCGGGGGGCAAGGAGGACCCCTAAGAACACAGCCCGTGTTCAGGGAAAGACAATAACAATACACACACTGTTAGCATTCACTAAGAGCTCGTACAATTTCTCTGATGTTAACACCCATAAGTCACCCCCACACATGCTCTGTTAGCAACACTCCTTACTGTTCCGAAGGAGAAATGATGCTTGTTGGTGCCTGCCGTCACTCCACAGCGGAAATTCCATTTGAATTGCTGACGACCACGAAAGCCAGCAGCAGGTGCATGTGATGAAAGTGCGTCGAGCTCGCATCCCTCTACATGCAGAATTATTCTGGTATCTGGAGAACTGTGACCAGCTCAGTGTTCAGACTGCCGCGTGTCCATCCGGCTGAGTTGTTTGAACAACAGTTCAGCTTTTCCTGGTTGCAGCCTGAAGAACAGTCCCCAAAGACAGCTCCTGGATTCCCCAAAAGCCTAGAATATGTGCATGTTGTTGTATTTTATTGCACACTGTTCATTTCTGCAGTCCCAGTGCCTCGCAGGTTGGGGATAGGTAGGGGGCGGGGTTCGACCTTCCCCTCAGTGTGCCTGGCTTGCGCAGCTTCTTGGACCCTTTCTGAAAAGCCGTCCATACCAGTGTCAAAGTAGGTGTGTGCTATAAAGAGTGCTGCCAGGGTCCTGGGAACAACCGACTCCGCAGGACTGTCTCCAGCCAGAACAGAAGTCAAACCGGCATTACAAAAGCTCTGGTGGGCTGTGATGAGTTGTACAGTGAACACACTTCTTAAGAGGGAGATCATGAATACGGTTCCGAACAGCCGTGCTAACAGCAGCAATTAAAAGCAATATCTTGCTCTGAGCCGTAATACAGATATGTTTTTAGCACAGTACGAACATGAGAAATCAGCCGTGCATGGGAGCAGCACTGCACAGCAGGGCTGCAGTGACCGATCCCCATAACACAAGTGATTGTCTGGTGATTCCGGGCAAAACACGTAATCTCACTGTGCCTACCAGATAATGACCGGTTACTCACCGGTAATATTCATTACTCCGAGTCGTAGCCCTCCCCGTCCCAGTCCTAACTACATGAGCATAGCTCCTCCCACCAGAAACTCCCAAGCAACTTGAAACCCATCCCTTCCCTCCAGGCCACACCCATACCCTGAGGCATATAATCCAGTGACCTGCCAATCAACAACCTGTACCCAACAAGCACAAGAAGCCGAAACAGGGAGGGAGGGATGGGAACCTGGACTGGGACGGGGAGGGCTACGACTCGGAGTAATGAATATTACCGGTGAGTAACCGGTCATTACCTCCTCGTCAGCCCTCCCCGTCCCAGTCCTAACTACATGAGCAGATACCAAAGCAATAATCGGCTTCACTCAGTAGCAAAAAAAACCCCAGACTTTATTAAAGCACAGAAAGTCACACCACCGGAGTAGAACGCAACACAGCGTCCCCAAACCCAGCAGAATCAGTCCCCCCAACCACCAAACGATAATGGGACATAAAGGTGTGCGGAGAACTCCAGGTAGCGGCCCTGCAGATTTCAGCCATGGAAGCCCCCTGAAAACAAGCCCAGGAAGCCGCCACCCCCCGAGTCGACCTCCCCTGAACAGACCCAGGAGCCAACACACCACAGGCCTCATATGCAGCACCCACAGCCCAACGCAGCCAACGACTGAGGGTAGCCCCAGAAGGCTTAAGACCCTGACCAGCCAGGCCAAAGGTCACAAAAAGGGATTCCACCTTACGAAACGGCCCAGTACGCAACAAATAGATCTCCAGAGCCCTCCGAACGTCCAAACAGTGCAGCCGCACCTCAACCTCCGAAAGAGGATCAGGACAAAAAACAGGCAAAACCAGATCCGCAGAGCAGTGAAAAGAGGAAGGGACCTTGGGAACAAAGGAAGGATCAGGCCGCAGTACCACCCGATCAGGAAAGAAACGTAAAAAAGGGGCCGAACAAAGCAAGGAGCCCAATTCCCCAATCCGCCTAGCCGACGTAATAGCCACCAGGAACAGCACCTTGATCGTCAGAAACCTCAAAGACACCTCCAGCAGAGGTTCAAAGGGAGCCCCCTGCAAAGCCCCCAAAACCAGAGGCAGATCCCAACTAGGAGCAAAGGACCGAATGACAGGCTTCTGAAGGAAGCAACTCCGCAACAAACGGGACACCAGGGGAACCACCGGGTCACAGACCGAACCCCGAAAGGCCCGAACAGCAGCCCACTGAGCCCTCAGGGAGGACACAGCCAGACCCAAGTCAAAGCCGTCCTTCAAAAAGTCCAAGACCAATACCGGATCCACTGCCAACGCAGACCACCCACGCGCCGTACACCAAGACTGAAAAGAAACCCAATGCCGGGCATAGGATTTGAGAGTCGAAGGGCGCCTGGACCTCTGAATAAATTCCGCCACAGAAGGAGAACACCCCAACGCCACAAGGTTCATCCTCTCAACAGCCAACCCGCCAGCCTCAGGCGGACCAGACACTCCAGAGACAGAGGGGGAAACGACAAGGGACAAGGGACCACTGGCAACCTCCAGCAAGGCCCCACTGCCAACTTCAATAACAGAGGGAACCAAGGCCGCCTGGACCAATCCGGAGCCACCAGGATCACCGAAGCCCGATCCAACTTGACCTTCAGCAGAACACGCGGCAGCAGGGCAATAGGGGGAAAGGCATACATCAGGCCCCCCTCCCACCGGAAGGACAGGGCATCCACCCTCCAAACCTCGGCAGAGCGAACCAGAGAACAAAACGTCTCCCTCAAGGCGTTCCCCGGGGCCGCAAACAGGTCCACCACTGGGACCCCGAACCGGGCCATCAGGCAGCGAAACACATCCTGAGACAGGCACATGTCCGACAGGGAAAGAAACACCCTGCTCAGGCGATCCACCTCCGAGTTCAAAATCCCAGGCAGATGTAAAGCCCTCAGAGACAACAAGTGAGACTCCGGCCACAGGCCTATACTTTGAGCCAACAAATTGAGGGAAGCCACCCTCGCGCTCCCCTGGCGGTTGATATAACACACCACCACCGTGTTGTCGGACCGCACCATCACATCCCTCTGGAGGACCCAAGGCAGAAAATGAGACAACGCCAACTGAACCGCCTTCAATTCTCGCCAATTCGAGGACATTTCCGCCTCCGGCACAGACCAAAGACCCTGCACAGACTCCTGACCCAAGACCGCACCCCAACCCAGTGCGCTGGCGTCAGTCGTCAGGACCAACCTCACCTGGGACACAAAGGGCGAGCCCTGCAAGAGGTTCAGATCCACCAGCCACCAGGACAACTCCCGGGCGATGGACACACCCCCCGGAACCAACAGCACGTAATCCAGAGAGGCCGGATCCCAATGCTCCAGAAGATGATTCACAAGGGGGTATAAGTGTAAACGGGCCCAAGGAACAATCATCACAGTTGCTGACATCAGCCCCTGAACACGCAACCACTGGCGAGCCGTGGAAGACCGAGCCCCCAACACCTTCTTCAGTTCGTGCACAAGAGTCAGACTGCGGGGCTCCGACAGGAAGACCTTCCCCAACCTGGTGTTGAACACCCCCCCAATGAACAACAGTTCCTGAGTGGGGTGAAGATGGGATTTCTCCAACTTCAGAATCCACCCGAACCGTTGAAGGAGACAGCAAACATCCCGGGATTGTGACTGAGCCTGAAGGAAAGAAGAGGAAGAAATCAACCAATCGTCCAAGTAAGGGAAAACCTGTATA
This sequence comes from Lissotriton helveticus, assembly GCF_964261635.1. Lineage (NCBI taxonomy): Eukaryota > Metazoa > Chordata > Amphibia > Caudata > Salamandridae > Lissotriton > Lissotriton helveticus. The sequence continues at coordinate 188,810,356 of NC_136057.1, read as the reverse complement.
CCCTTAGCATGCAACAAACCCACCAAGGGCGCCAACACCTTAGTAAACACCCTCGGAGAGGCAGACAGGCCAAACGGCAATACCTGGAACTGGTAGTGATCCACCCCCACACAGAAACGCAGGAACCTCTGCGAATCCGCGTGCACTGGCACATGAAAATAGGCATCCCGTAGATCGAGAGAAGTCAGGAAATCCCCCACCGACAGGAAGGGAAGAATCAACTGTAGAGTCACCATTTTGAAGGACCGATGAGGGACACACAAGTTCACCGCCTTTAGATCCAGGACCGGACGGAAGTCCCCATTTGGCTTTTGGATCAAAAACAGGATTGAGTACACCCCCCGACCCTGTTGACTCACAGGCACCCTCACCACAGCACCCTTCGACACCAAGTCCCGAACTCCGTCCAATAGAGCACGACATCTTGCCAGAGACCTGGGAACAGGGGTAGCTTTGAACACATCCACCGGAGGAGTCCCAAATTCTATTCTGTAGCCCAGTCTTACCACCTGCAGAACCCACAGATCCCGAACGAACTCCTCCCAGACTGGCAAAAAAGAGGTGAGGCGACCCCCAACCGGCACCTTCAAGGAATCCATCACACACATAGTCACGACTTGGAGGGACCTGCAGAAGAGGAAGCACCTTGTTGACCCCGGGACTTGTGGAAGGAAGGGACACCCCGGCCACGTCCCCTACCACGAAAGGGCTGAGCAGCCATCTTAGATTGAAACGCTTGCCCAAAAGCCCGCTTATAACCCGCAAACTTCCCTTTCTGAGAAGAGCGGACCGGAGCCAACAACTTCTTGTCCTCAGCTGTCTTTTTAATCAAAGCTTCCAACGGCTCCCCAAACAGCTTAGAGCCCGTGAAGGGAATCTTCATCACGGCTGCCTTCTGAGCAGCTTCCGCCTTCCAAGACTTAAGCCACAACTGCCTCCTAGCAGCAACCGATGCACCAGCAGCCGCCGCCGCAGCACTAAGGGAGTCGAAGGACAAGTCAGCCATGAAACGCAATTGTTGTTCCAACATGGACAAAGACTCAGAGGGATCCTCATCCTGCATGAGCTGCGCAGAAATACCCTGACAGTCCTTAAGAAGCGACTGAACAAGATAGCTGGTGTAAGCAGCAGACCGAACAGCCAGATTGGAGGCCGCAAAGGACCGCTTCAAGGCCCCCTCAACCCGCTTGTCCCCAGGATCAGAAGGTACCGCATCCTCAGACACCACCAGGCTCTGAGACGCCATACCAGCCAGCAGAGAATCCACTTTCACCACAGCCGGAAACTCCTCCGTGAATCCCTGCAAAGGATACCTCATAGCCAGAAACCGGGGAAAGGCATGCCTGTCAACATCCTTCCACTCCCCCTCCAGCACCTTCCTCACAGACGTATGAATGGGGAGGCTTTCCGGATCTTTCTTCAGGTAATTGGCGAAGAAGTCTTCAGACTCTCCACCCACCACAGGATCAGGGAATCCCAGATTGTCCCGAACATGCTGCAAAACACAGCGAAGGTCAGCCCCTTGGACAAAACGACCCTTCACCTCCTCATCAGAGTCAACATCCGGATCTACCTCAGCCGAGGCATCCAATTTCTGTCTCTTAGGCCCCTTGGGAACATGAGCCACAAAGGCCGCCGCCACAGCAGCCTCAATCATTTTCTGAATATCCGCCATGGAAGGAGCAGAGGAAGAACCAGCGACCACCTCTCCATCCTCACAGCCGAGCTCACGCACGTCTGCACCTCTACCCTCCATGTTGTAAACAGGAGAACAGAAACCCAGACCCCAAGATATACCCAGACCAATCAAGCAAAAATCCCCAAGGGCCAACCAGGGAATGCCACCTGGACCGGGAGCCAATCCCTACACAGGACCGAAGGCTGGGCTTCAAACCGCCCTATCAGTGAAGACCACCAACCTACAAAAGGAAATGATTGAACAGGGCCCAACTGTAAGGACACGAAGAAACCCAGAAGACCCCGCCCCAGGAACCAGTGAAACCAGAGGTAAGAACTCCCCACCGCCCCAGCAGAACTGCAGGAGAGCAGAGCCTCCAAACCCCACATGACCCCCACAGACAGCAGAGACAGGCCAAGGACAGGGGAAAAACACCATGGGGCCCCACCACAGCAGAGCAGGAAGAGGCCAAGACTCGAAATCAAGCCCCATGCAAATCCCTCCAGCAACACAAAAACGGCAATCAGGACCGCCAGTAGAGGGAGCTCCAACTACAAAAACGCGGGGAAGAGAACCTAAGCTAGGTAAGATCAAAGTCGGACTGAACCCTAACATCGGGCCCCCATGGACCAAACAAAGGCAGTCCCCCCCCCCCTCCCCGCAACCCCAGACACCACCAAGGATTGCAGGAAGCAATAAAAAGGGGGAAAACACGGGCACGAAAGAAACGAGCACCAAGAGTATGGATAGAGACAGAGAAGCCAAACCGGCACGCCCTCGGCGTGCTGAAAAAGCCAGCCACACACCCCCCCTCCCTCCCCGGGAGCACCCGCTAGAGCAGGGAACGAACCCGGAAGAGGGGAGGCTGCAGCAGGGAGACACCACCACCAGGCAGTCCGGACCCCCAACCCCATGGTCCCGCTACAGCAGGGACTCAAAGTAAATGCCCACAAGGTAAAACAAAAACAGGCACAATAGGGGTTAAAAACGGGCGCTTAACATCCCGTTTCACACTTACCAGATAGGAGGCCAATTCCAGTGCCCCCCTCGACGAAGTCTGCTCGGAAGTGATTCCGCAGAAAAAACAAACAGGTTGTAGATTGGCAGGTCACTGGATTATATGCCTCAGGGTATGGGTGTGGCCTGGAGGGAAGGGATGGGTTTCAAGTTGCTTGGGAGTTTCTGGTGGGAGGAGGTATGCTCATGTAGTTAGGACTGGGACGGGGAGGGCTGACGAGGAGGTAATGAATCTGTCCTTGTGTAACGTAACTGGTGACCTTCGGGTCAGTTCGCGCTATATTAAAAGTACAAAAAATAAATAAAAGCGCCTGACCTCAAATACCTAGCTGGGAGGAGGGAAGAGAGGCCATCACACGCTGTACTGTGTGATGGCCAACCAAAATGGTCTCTGAGTGAAATCACAGGAAAGAGAGCTACATACACAAAAGAGGGATTTTTACAAAAAATGCACCAATAAGAAGCCAGCATTTCTGAGTGCCACAGATAGTAACCAATGGCAATCTGTAGCTTTGCAAAACCCCACAGAAGAGACACCACAGGTCGATCAAAGCTTGACCCTAAAAATGGCATATCTAATCAAGGACGCCTCACAAATGCGGTATTACTAGGAGGGTGGTTCATAAGTATGATGGATATGCAGTTTGTTTTAATTTACAAACTTATTCATTTTAAGGAATCTCAGTTGTGTTAATGTATTTTTATTATTGGGTTGGTTTGTTCTGTTTCAGAAAGGTTTTGAGGGGTAGCCTTACACATATGCAAGCTAATATTTAAACACGGGGTTACATAATATTTGATTTGGTTGGGGAGCCTAGATTGTATTTATGTGTCTTGCTGCTGTAACCGGATTCTTGCCAGCGCCTGTGTGGGGAGCAGAGTGCCTTACCTCAGCGTCATTGCTTTTCTGCCCTGATTGAGACTCCCGCCGCCGGTAAAAACACCTGGCCGCCAAGTGGAGGAAAACTTCAATTCCCAGGGGGCATAGCGGTGCCCCACGTGATCGCCCGACACTGGAGGCACTTTAAATTGGGCGCTCTTCCGGTGGAGCGGGTGTCTTGCTGCTGTAACCGGATTCTTGCCAGCGCCTGTGTGGGGAGCAGAGTGCCTTACCTCAGCGTCATTGCTTTTCTGCCCTGATTGAGACTCCCGCCGCCGGTAAAAACACCTGGCCGCCGAGTGGAGGAAAACTTCATTTCCCAGGGGGCATAGTGGTGCCCCACGGGATCGCCCGACACCGGAGGCACTTTAAATTGCGCGCTCTTCCGGTGGAGCGGGTGTCTTGCTGCTGTAACCGGATTCTTGCCAGCGCCTGTGTGGGGAGCAGAGTGCCTTACCTCAGCGTCATTGCTTTTCTGCCCTGATTGAGACTCCCGCCGCCGGTAAAAACACCTGGCCGCCGAGTGGAGGAAAACTTCATTTCCCAGGGGGCATAGCGGTGCCCCACGTGATCGCCCGACACCGGAGGCACTTTAAATTGCGCGCTCTTCCGGTGGAGCGGGTGTCTTGCTGCTGTAACCGGATTCTTGCCAGCGCCTGTGTGGGGAGCAGAGTGCCTTACCTCAGCGTCATTGCTTTTCTGCCCTGATTGAGACTCCCGCCGCCGGTAAAAACACCTGGCCGCCGAGTGGAGGAAAACTTCATTTCCCAGGGGGCATAGCGGTGCCCCACGTGATCGCCTGACACCGGAGTCACTTTAAATTGCGCGCTCTTCCGGTGGAGCGGGTGTCTTGCTGCTGTAACCGGATTCTTGCTAGCGCCTGTGTGGGGAGCAGAGTGCCTTACCTCAGCGTCATTGCTTTTCTGCCCTGATTGAGACTCCCGCCGCCGGTAAAAACACCTGGCCGCCGAGTGGAGGAAAACTTCATTTCCCAGGGGGCATAGCGGTGCCCCACGTAAACGCCCGACACCGGAGGCACTTTAAATTGCGCGCTCTTCCGGTGGAGCGGGTGTCTTGCTGCTGTAACCAGATTCTTTCCAGCGCCTGTGTGGGGAGCAGAGTGCCTTACCTCAGCGTCATTGCTTTTCTGCCCTGATTGAGACTCCCGCCGCCGGTAAAAACACCTGGCCGCCGAGTGGAGGAAAACTTCATTTCCCAGGGGGCATAGCGGTGCCCCACGTGATCGCCCGACACCGGAGGCACTTTAAATTGCGCGCTCTTCCGGTGGAGCGGGTGTCTTGCTGCTGTAACCGGATTCTTGCCAGCGCCTGTGTGGGGAGCAGAGTGCCTTACCTCAGCGTCATTGCTTTTCTGCCCTGATTGAGACTCCCGCCGCCGGTAAAAACACCTGGCCGCCGAGTGGAGGAAAACTTCATTTCCCAGGGGGCATAGCGGTGCCCCACGTGATCGCCTGACACCGGAGTCACTTTAAATTGCGCGCTCTTCCGGTGGAGCGGGTGTCTTGCTGCTGTAACCGGATTCTTGCTAGCGCCTGTGTGGGGAGCAGAGTGCCTTACCTCAGCGTCATTGCTTTTCTGCCCTGATTGAGACTCCCGCCGCCGGTAAAAACACCTGGCCGCCGAGTGGAGGAAAACTTCATTTCCCAGGGGGCATAGCGGTGCCCCACGTAAACGCCCGACACCGGAGGCACTTTAAATTGCGCGCTCTTCCGGTGGAGCGGGTGTCTTGCTGCTGTAACCGGATTCTTGCCAGCGCCTGTGTGGGGAGCAGAGTGCCTTACCTCAGCGTCATTGCTTTTCTGCCCTGATTGAGACTCCCGCCGCCGGTAAAAACACCTGGCCGCCGAGTGGAGGAAAACTTCATTTCCCAGGGGGCATAGCGGTGCCCCACGTGATCGCCTGACACCGGAGTCACTTTAAATTGCGCGCTCTTCCGGTGGAGCGGGTGTCTTGCTGCTGTAACCGGATTCTTGCTAGCGCCTGTGTGGGGAGCAGAGTGCCTTACCTCAGCGTCATTGCTTTTCTGCCCTGATTGAGACTCCCGCCGCCGGTAAAAACACCTGGCCGCCGAGTGGAGGAAAACTTCATTTCCCAGGGGGCATAGCGGTGCCCCACGTAAACGCCCGACACCGGAGGCACTTTAAATTGCGCGCTCTTCCGGTGGAGCGGGTGCCGACTCGACGTGAGTGAAGCAGCCAGTACCACCGTCATCCCGTATCCCCCGGCTCGAGGAATGAGAGCTGTGCGTTGGGTACGCCTCGTACTGGCCCAAAGGCTAAAGACTGTTCCGCTTCCCTCTCCCCGAATCCTCAGAGACTCTGTGATCCCTCGATCCTTTCTGTACATAAAAGGGCTTCCTTCTTTTTACTGCATATAAAGAACTTGTCATTGAAATTCAACGTTGTGGTGTCTGTCGTAAGTGTGGTGTGAGCTCAGTGTGTACGATCCTAGACTCGAAGTCCTCCCCGGTGAGGACCTCACGATAAGACTCGGCAAGATCTGTGGGAGAGGTGGGTCCCGGGGTGGTTGGGTGAGTACAACCTGGCCCTCTGAGATCGCCCCTTCTAACATCTTGGCTAATATATACCCCCCAATGTAGAACAGCTGAGATCATTCCATTAACCTTGGACTTCTTCTACACTAGACGAGGTAATATCTTCAATCCAACCATTCTAAGAACTAAATGGAATACGGTGGCTAACAAGGGGAACAGGAGTTGTTTGAATAGTAGCTGGGGTGTGACTCTTGAAAATAGGTTCTCGGCTCTATCAAATCTAAATGAATGCGACTGACTTTATGGGGCTGAAGTTGCCGAAAGTCCAAAAATAAGTATTGGTAGCAATATCTCAAGTAGCCACGAGAGAAGGCCAGATAATGCAGTCTTGTTCGGCAGCAGAGTAGAACGCTATGCAAATGAGCAAGGGATTGAACAGGATGCCTTGGCAAATAGGACTGCGAACATTTTGGCTGGGGATTCGGGAGGGATATCCAAGGCCTATCCTTGCAAATCTAGTGGTAGTAGGACATATAGGTTACCACTAAATACAGGGTTGGAGCTTTCTAGCTCTGACTTAATGTCAATCCAGGATCTACCTAATCCAGACTTAGATAATGGAAGTTTAACCCTCCTTTCATGGAACTTTGCTGGAATAGCAAATAAACAGGCCTCCCCAGAGTGGTGTGACTTTATCGAACACTACGATATAATTTTGTTCCAGGAATCTTGGGCATTGAACCCTGTACTTTTGATAATGGAAGGGCTAAGAGCCGCATAGATTATATCCTGGTGGATGTGAGGGATTGGCATAGGCTCCTAGACATGAGCATTAAACCTAGATTGGAAAGTGATCACAATCCACTTTGTATGGATTTACTACCTAACAAAGGTCCGCGAGCTCCAAGCCTGGGGAGGGGCTTAGTGTCCCTGGATATAGTTTCGACTAATGATCAGCGGCACGTAAGGTGGAGCAGATTGGTAGAAAGGCCAGAGATATTAGAGGACCTAAAGAAAGTAGTAGTCACTGAGGTAGCCACGATAAAAGAACATTGTTCCAAACCTAATTTCACTACATTTATGGAAGAAGCTCATGCCGAGTTCTTTGCCAAACTGCAAGGGTTCTTCTTAAAACCAGCAGGCCAAAGGAAGGTGGTAAAATCACCTCCTAGATAGGGGTGGTATGACCAATCTTGCAGGAGTGCACGTTTGAAACTTACTTGTGAACTCAGGAATAGAAACATTGAAGGGGTGAGGAAGGCAAGGGATGCATATAGAAAGGCCCAAATTAAAGCGAAAAGAGAATGGGACGAAAATCATTGGCTTGACCTAAAACTTGCATGTGCTGCCAAGAACCAAAAAGAATTTCGGGCAATCGTTAAATGGGACAGAGGGGGGATAGCAGAGCGTCCCCAAAATAACGTTGCGAAGTACTTATGGGTAGACTTTTTTAAGCCACAGTATGCATGTAAATTAGATCTTGGCCATTATGCACCACCCCCTATGATCTTCTCAAAAGGTGAATTGTTTACCCTGGGTGATGTGAATATTGCATTAGAAGGGGTGACCAGGGGGAGAGCGCCAGGTATGGACGGAATTCCGGCCGACGTATTTCTAAGCGACATGAAATGGAAGACCCACATTGACACCGCAGTCTTAAAGTATCATCAACTAGCAGGTGTTGTAGTACTCAAATATAAAACTTCATTAACCAAACCTGTATCTCCAGCTCTAGAGATTTACAGTATGAAGGTGCTGAGTGCTTGTCTATATGGCTCAGAATTGTGGGGTTTTGCCAATCTGAGGGATCTGACCTTAGCCGAGAATAAGTTTCTACGGCGATTGGTAGGTGCCCCACAGAGTACACCAATTGTTCCCCTATTGTTCGAACTGGGAAGGAAAAAGATTAAGGACCTGGCTCGGCTGCGCCCATTACTATTTTGGAGACGGATTATGTCTACACCGGAGTTAGGCCACTATGCTGCCGCACTTATGGATATCATCAAGTCGGACCGATTTCATACTATCATATGGCTCAAAGAAATTCGGAGCATGTTGGCAAAACTCCACCTTGATCACCTTTGGATCAACACGGATACAACTGCTTTTCCATCTAAGGAGACTTTAAAAAAACTGTATTGGGATATGATTTGGCATTCTGTTTTTTGTTTTAAACTAACTACTAAGTTAACCAGCCGTTTTTTGGATTTTAAAACTGCTCCATTATGTGAAACATACTGGGACCTCATCACTAGACCTATGGACAGAAAACTGTATTTCCAACTTAGAATTGGAACTCTGCCCCTTAATACCTTTGCAAAAAAATGGTTGCCGAATAAGGACAATAAATGCAACCATTGTAAAGACATAGTAGAGGATGTTTCGCATTTTTTGTTTGTTTGCCCTCTTTATGCCCGCCCAAGAAAAAGATGGTTAAAACCAGCGTGCCAGAACTTAGGGACACGCAGGTGCCTTAAGGCACTTAGAATATTGGAAACAGACTGCACTCCTCACTTAGCAATTGCAGTAGCAAAATTCTTAGGATGGGCGTGGATCATACGCATTCGCACATTAGTTGGTGGAGATGTAGACAATGTGAAATGATTCCAGTGTGCCATATTAATTAATCATGAACAATGGATGTACAGTTCTTCTTTTTTGTAGTAATGTTTTTACTGTGAATCATGAAATGACAGCATAACTAGTTTAATGTGAGTTTTAATAATTGAATGATTTTAAGTTTAGTATTTATTTCTGTGAAGATAGGGTGTTTTAATGCTTTTATGACATGCTGTCGAATAAAGCTTTTTGAACTTGAACTTGATTGTATTTATGTATTATATACATATATATATATATATATATACAAACAAATCCTGGTAAACGATCCTTGCATCCAGGAACAAACCAGAGCCGAGGCCTCAAAGTGCTCAGTGTGATTTATTGGCACAAAAAGGAAACACCCAACTCGTTTCGAAGTTACCTCACTTCTTTGTCACGGGTGAGGTTTGTTTTGCGGCCATTCTTTTTAAATGTATACAGACTTCATCAAGTGCACGTGATACATAAGCATAAAAAAGTTACAATGTTGCAAACTCCGTTCGTGTTTGTTTTGTCAATAAAGATTTGAAATAGTGCATATTTATAAAGGTGCAGTCACAGTCAGATTATTAAACGACATGTTGTGCAAATTATACATTTAAAAATCGCCAATGAAAAAAACATTGTATTTAATTTGAGAAGAAAATATAATTAAATATGCATCTGCATAGTTTTAAAATATAGTTATTGGGCCCGATTCACAGAATGAATTTAAGACTTAATCCTAAACTTACTACTATTTTGGTATTCACAGAATGCACTTACTACTTTTGGTATTCACAGAAGTTAGGATTTTGTCTTAAGTCTGTCTTAAGTCTGTCTTAAGACAAACTTAAGACAAAATCCTAACTTCTGTGAATACCAAAAGTTGTAAGTTCATTCTGTGAATACCAAAATAGTAGTAAGTTTAAGATTGAGTCTTAAATTCATTCTGTGAATCGGGCCCATAGTGCCCAAGTGGGCAAAAAACAATATCATACTACAGCTTTCTCACTGCCAACTTAAATATGGATATAGCCCCAGTGGGCGTTTTAACTCCAACATGTCATAAATTAGCAATAAAGTGCTCTTTCCTGCTACACACAATGCACATTATACAGGATTCTGCCCAAATGGGCAAACATCTTCTGTCGAATACAATGGCAGATCTCTTTCTTTTCTGATGCACACATCAGAAAAGACACACAAACATGATCCTTGACATGATCTTAATCTGTCTTAGAAATAGTTTTTTCATCTTTAATAAACAACTGTACAGGCAGACCCAGGGGACGGCGATGGGAACATGCTTTGCCCCCAATGGGCTGGTGGGAGAAGCAGGTGGTGAATAACATCTCCCATTTTTGTGACCATGTCTTCCTCTGGGTCCGCTACATTGACGACATATTCTGCATCTGGAGCGGTGCAGAAGAGCAGACGAGGGAATTTGAAATGATCTTAAATAATATTTCATTGAACTTACAGTTTACTAGTCACATGGACAAGACAAGTCTGGACTTCCTTGATCTCAAATTGACTATAGTAGAGAACAAGTTGACAAGTGCATTGTTCCGCAAGGAAACAGCAGGCAATAGCCTGCTACATGCAGGGAGTTGCCATCCTCCTAATTTAATCCGCAGTATCCCTCTGGGTGAATTTATTAGAGCCAAACTAAACTGTAGTTCACAATCAGGTTATGAAGCAGAAAAAGAGTAATGACACAAAGTTTTATTGAGAGGGGATACAATCAAAAGGTGATTAAAAAAGCAGAGTTGAAAGTAGATCAGTTGATTAGGAATGACCTCTTAATCCCCAAACAAAGGGAACACAAAGAACAGATCAGGTTTATCACAGACTACAGCTGTCAATCTTGGAAGGTCAGGAGGAGTTTAAAGAAATACTGGAACATTTTGACACTGGATAAAGATCTAACTGAAGCAGTCTGTGAAAATCCCTCGGTGACCTTCAGAAAAGCAAGGTCACTGAAGGATACAATAAGTACTGCCTTAATTAAAGATAAGGCTAAGACTAATCAGATTCAGGGATTCTATATCTATACTAATATAATAAAGAGAGAGCCCAAACCTTTGAGGCGGGTAATCTCAGGAACCACAGCACCAATCACAACACCCAATACAGCGTTGGAAAGGGCAGTTGCAGCAGAAGGACATGGGCTATGCAGACGCCCACCATATACATTTAAAAGGTAAAAGAACCGTGCCAGCAAAGTAGTCCCTTGTGGGCGTGTCTGCATTGTGCTGTGGGTGTGTGCTGGGGGTGTGACAATCTCTGGGGGCATTCCGTCACGAGTGTTGTTTTTTCTTCCCAGGTTCTATACATTCCTGCTCCCTTTAAATAGTAATTCAGTGGAGGTCCCATTCTCTTAGAACCACCCCAAGCATAGTTATGGGCAATAATACAACTAAAAGGCCCTGCAAAGCATTATGGGATAAGATTAGCATCATTATTAGCATTCATGAAAGGGTTTCAATGTTTTTAAATTTAACTCATCAGGGACATCTAGGGACGGCGAGGTGAACTGCAGCTTGATGTATAATATTTTAAATGCTATTGCATTTGCCTCATCAGGGACATCTAGGGACGACGAGGTGAACTGCAGCTTGATGTGTAATATTATAAATGCTATTGCATTTGCCTCATGGGGACAACTGGGGACGCCGAGGTGAACTGCAGCTCTTTGTAGAATTATTTGGATACTATAATATTCACTTCAAACTGCTAATCTCATCCCATAATGCTTTGCAGAGGCTTGATCTCAAAATCATCACCTCTCTCACTGCTTGCTGGAAGCTAATTTCACTTTTGTCATATGATCAAGCCTCGTTTGGGAGGTGAAACGCGTTATGGCGGATGGCTGGTGTGATTAACAAATAAATCACCGAGAAAATTGGCACAAAATCTGGGCTCACTCTCGTTATTCTTTGGACTAAACTGTGGAGAAAAGAATGGCGTTTTCCTAATATATATATATATATATATATATATATATATATATATACGGCGAACGGAGCTCTGAGCATCAAATCAAGAGCTAACAGCCAAAGAGATAACACTTGACCACACTAAATACACAGCGTCCTTCTATGGCCCAATGCAATAAGCGGTGTTTTCTCGATATGACATAGGAAGCACTAATAACGGAGAACAATCGAGATACTGACACTGACGAGTATATCGCGAATCTGTATCCTTGCAAACAGCAAGGACAGCAGCAGCAGCAGCTATCGGATCCTGCCTGGGAGCAGTAGGCAGATATTCCTTTGATGAGTAAAAACACAAAAAAAAAAAAATAAATAACACCAAGTGCAAAAAAGCTAAATTGTTGAAACATACCACCTGAGCATAATAACATGGCTGACAAATTTAGAAATTGCCAACAAAGGGCAAGTGAGTTGCTGAATGATGAGGCAGTCCCCTCGACAAGTACGAACACGGGATCAAATATGAGAGGCACTGCAGGGGAAAAAGAAAAAAGAACTATTCTAAATGTCCTAAGAGAACTCCAACAGAACAGGATCCTGGAAGTGAATAAATGGTGGGAAAAGACAACCTTGGAGAAATATATCGAATTTAAGAGAATCCTAAGGGGGCTCCGGATATTGACCATGCCCACATTAAACAACTTGGATCCAGACCTGATCAAACAGTGGCAACAGGACACAAATGAATGATCTTTCAAATTGATGAGAACATTAATCATACATGCAGAGAGGAAATTGGACAAGATAACTGCCATTATCCAAGCATTGGATTCAGAATTCGCGAAATTTCCAACATCTAAAGGAAAACAAAGAATTAATTGAAAACATGGAGAAGAAAATAAACAAACACGAAACAGAAGTTGAAAAAAGGAAGGCGCATAAATTCACGAGAGACAGACTGGATTATGCTAACGGGCGTATCTATACTTTTGCCCGAAAATACGATACACTGAGAAGCAGAGTGGTGATGGACAAATGCGCAGGAACCTCTGCAACAACCATAGATAATGTGGATAGCTCAGAGGTGAGCTCTGCGGATGAAGGCTCAGGCACGATGCCATTGGATTTTCGGGGGGGATGCAACTAGCCCAAATGATAATGCGGCAAAGAGGAAGAGGCAGAATCAACACGTGGGGGAGAGGACAGCCAAAAATACCAGAAGGGGCAGGAGAAGAAGCAAAACCAAAGAGAGGAATAGGAAAACAAAAGTAGCTCTCCAGAAGATGGAGGCAAATTTGAACAACAACTTGATTATTAACATTTCAAATAAAATCCTAACAGAGCCCCAACTTAGATTACTGAATAGGGGAATATCCTATTGCCCGAATAAGGAAATGGACTACCCGAACGCACGGATAGACCTATACAAATTCTGCAGAAAAGTCAAACTTAAAAAATACTTTCTGGAAAAAAAACCTCACCCGGGAACCGTCAAAAAGAAAAAATAGAACCATCGCCAATCTTGCAAAAGGAACTTCCAGTCCTTAAAACACTAAGACACATACATTTACTAACTCTGCTGAGTACAGGAGGGTCATCCAACATTGAAGACACTCAAGATTCAATGGCCTCAGACATAGAATTTTGCAGCAGAATAGGAATAGCCACCAACAGAGGAGGGGAGAGTGGACTTAAAAAACAGTCCAGATACTGTCCACATCTGCAAACTGGCAATAAAATTGATTTGTTTCAAGAGATTATGGTGGAGGAAATTACACAAATGGCGGTGAGATCAGCCAATAGTCAATATCAAAATAAGAGCAAAACCAGAGAAAAAAAGGACTGGAACCTCACACCTAATGAATACAAAGCTATGACAGAACTCAAAAATGATTCCACAATAATAATCAAAGCCTCGGACAAGGGGGTAATATTGTGATTCAAAATATTGCAGATTATGTGGAAGAAGCCAATCGACAATTGGGAATTGGAGAGCATTATGAACTCCTGGAAGAGAATCCAAGTGAAAAATGGATGGAAGAATACCATACCCTCCTATTAGAATGGAAAGATATGGAACTAATTGACTTCGATGAATATATGTACTTGAAAACAGATAATCCCATCACGGCGACAATTTACTTTCTGCCGAAAGTCTATAAATCAGTTAACAAACCACCCGGTAGACCTATAGACAGCTCAATTGGTTCCCTATTAGAAACAACTTCAAGGCTCATAGATATATTCCTGATGAATTATGTGATGAAACTACCCTCGTATCTACGAGGCACCATGGATTTCGTGAACAAACTGAATGACATGAAATAGGACACTGGTTACCTAATGGCAACAATAGACGTCTCTTCGCTCTATACGTCCATATGACATCAGGACGGTATAGAAGCGGTTCAGACGTTCTTAAAAGAAAGATCAGTGAATTTTCTGGAACATTCTGCCATGTTAATCAAGATGTTAACCTACTGCTTGACACACAACATCTTCCTCTTTCAAGGTAAACTGTACCGACAACCACAAGGGACGGCGATGGGGACATCTTTTGCCCCTACGTACGCAAACCTACTGATGGCCATCTGGGAAAAAGAGGTCCTGTTGGAAGAGAATAAGAAACATCATAAAATAAGAAGTTGGTGTTGGTATATCGACGACCTCTTTTTAGCATGGGACGGGAACCAAATAGAACTACAGGCCTTCATAGACTCTCTGGAAAACAACCGGTACAACTTACACTTCACATCAACTATCAGTAACACCAGTGTGATCTATTTGGATGTAGAAGTAAACATACGTAATAACAAACTATGTACCAAAATGTACCGCAAACCAACATCTTGTAATAGCATCCTCCATGCCAACAGCGGTCATCCCTCAAACCTAAAGTGGAGCATACCGTACGGAGAGATGCTAAGAGTGAAAAGAAATTGCTCAGAACAAGCGGATCTGGATGTGGAAATCGAGAGAATGTTTGGCCGGTTCCTATAAAGAGGATACCCACTGGAAGACCTCACAACAGCAAAATCCCGGATGCACCTGAAGAAAAGATCGGACCTCTTGGTCTCCCGGAAAGAGCAAGATCAAACAATGGGAGTCCAAGAGGCCTTTGAAGAAAGAAAGATGGAAGAGTCAGTAAATAAAACACGTCTCATTATGGACTTTAACAATCAGAGTCAAAATCTCAAAAAGGTTAAAAAAAGGAATTGGGAAATCCTCCTATTAGATGAAACCATCAAGGAACACCTAACACCTTATCCGAGCATAACCTAGAGGGAGACATCGTCCCTAAGAGACATTCTGACGCAGAGTCATTTGGAGATCAAACCACAGGAAAAAACCTCCTGGCTGAATACACCAGGCTTTTGGAAGTGTGCAAAGTGCAAAGCCTGCGAGCATGGTGAGAACATCAACGAGTACGTACTGCAAAATGGGAAAACTGAGAAGATCCTAGATCACATTACCTGTGAATCAAAGTATGTGATTTATAGACTCAAATGCCCATGCGGAAAATACTTTATCGGGAGCATCATCAACAAACTGAAACTGCGGATCCTCCAGCATCTGCGTGCGATAAAAACAACGATCCGAATTACCCTATGGCGAAGCACTTCAACGAACAACATCAAGGAGATTGTACCAAATTAATATACTCAGGGTTGAAACTCGCCAAAATATCTGAAAGAGGAGGAGATCACACTCTGAAATTAAGAAAGATGGAAAGCAGAATGATTCTTGGGATGGGAACCGAATTCCCACATGGACACAACTTAGATGCAGAATTACATGTACACCTGGAGAAATGAACAACTCGCATAAACTTACCCTCAGCACTGGAAGTCCAACTCCCCAGAAAGCAATATATACAAATGGACTCATCCCCGCTCGAAAACAGAAAAGAATAACACAAAGATCTCAACAGCAATAAAGACCTATAAAAGTGCATAGAAAATGGAGATAATGTATGACCTGCAGAAAACAACAAGAATATTGTAGAAAAATGGATAAGAGTTGGCAATGAAGAGAAAAAAAGAAAAAAAGAAGTCGTACTGCAACATGATAGATGTTTCAAATTATTGTTCAGACTAAGAAAGAAGGAAGTGAAAATGAGTTCATCTCTGTGGAAGTAACCAAAAGAGAAAGGACTATTCTTCAAATGAGGAAATGAACCTTAATGGAGAACACCCAATAATAAAAATTATTCTGGACAATAATTTCTACTTTAGAAAAAAGAAAAAAGAACTTTAAACTAGCGTGTTTGCACAGTATGATCAAATAGACTTCAGCTATTCTAGACCATAGTATTGAATGAATCAATTTATCTTAATTCTTGCTGTTTTAGTATTACATTAAAAAAAGTACTTTACATGAATTTTATTGTAAAAAGTTTACAAACATTGAAATAATTTTTGCACTAGGCACTTTGCACTTTAATGTGACTAATTACAAATCCATGAATGAATTCCTTGCACTATGCACCTTGCACTTTTTCAGTACATTTTAAAAGCAGTACTTTACGAGAAATGATATTGTAATCAAGAATGAGGTGTTAATGGCGACTACAATGTGTTGTGTAATAAGGCTCAAGGTTGGTAGTCTAGCTGTTTTTAATTGGTATGGAAACTGATGAGGGTACTAGCACAGAGCACAATATAAATTGTCTAGACATGGAGGACTCTATGGTCCAGTTGAAGACTAAGTATAGTCAAAACGCGTAAGCCGTCCTGTTGCAATTGCACATGGTGTTTTAAATAATAAATAATTTGAACTCAACTGCTGCTGTGGTGCCGTGACTTCTGTTGACACATGTGGAAACCAGAGGAATCGAAGCAATATGCATATATATATATATATATATATATATATATATATATATATATATATATATATATTGATGGAGCAAGGATCCGCACGTAGAGCGACTTGCTTGTACTCAGCCCTCTTGAAACATGAATTTACCTCAAACACAGAAAGAGATCAGAATGTTTCTGGGAGTTGTAGGATATTTCAGACAGTGGATTGTGGGATTTGCAGTCTTAGCAAAACCATTGATACAAATGACGAAGAAAAGAGCAAAAGACCCAGTAGAATGGGATGATGAAAGCATGACAGCGTTCTTAAAATTACGCGATTGTCTGTGCACTGCTCCAGCACTAGGAATGCCTGACTATTCCAAAGATTTTGCATTGTTTTGTGATAAACAAGACAATTGTGCACTCTCAGTTCTGGCCCAGACCCATGGCCAAATGAGACGTCCTGTGGCATACTTTTCTTCCACAATGGATCCAGTAGCATCTGCATTGCCAGGATGTCTGAAAGCAGTAGCTGCAACTTGCATGAGTCTTGAACAAAGTGAGTCCATTATTATGGGGCATCCAGTAACCGTGTATGTCCCACATGCAGTTGTGATTTTGTTGGCCAGACGTAAAACTCAATACCTAACTCCAAGTCGGCTGACTAAGTGTGAAAGAATTCTTGTAGGTGCAGCAAATGTGACCATCGCTAGGTGTAACATTTTGAATCCAGCAACGCTGTTGCCTGAATCACATTTTGCAGAAGTTAGAAATTAAGTCGAACATGATTGTATCGACCTGACAGAATATTGTACCAAACCTCGACCAGAGATAAGAGAAGAACCATAAATAGATTCAGAACATGAGTTATTTATAGATGGCTCATGTATGCGACAGGAGGAAGGAGGCTTGAGTGCTGAATATGCAGTATGTACATTATGGGGTCCAGTTAAAGCATCCTGTTTACCTGGAGTCGTCTGCACAAGTAGCTGAATTAATTGCATTGACAAAGGCTTGCAAAATTGGAAAAAATTAGAAAGTAACCATTTACACTGACAGCCAATATGGCTACGGGGTTGCGCATGATTTTGGCCAACTCTGGATGCAAAGAGAGTTTCTGACTTCATCAGGTACTCCTATTAAAAATGGAAATTTTGTAAAAGATTTGCTAAAGGCAATCCAATTACCAGAAACAGTGGCTGTGGTCATGTGTGCTGCTCACCAATCTGGAAATGACAAAGTGATAACCGATATGCTGCCCGATTAGCCCAACATTGTGCCAAACATAAAATGGCAATAAACAATAAAATAGATACATGTGAAAACAGCTGCCAACTTCTTTTTTTCTGCACGGTGTGAAAACTTGGGAAGAAGTGAGAGATTTGCAGAATGAGGCAGATATTGAGGAAAAGGAAGAATGGAGAAAGATAGGATGTCAGAGAAGGGCTGAAGATGGTGTTATTGTTTACCTTGATGGCAGACCTGTGTTACCAGACTGTGTGCTTGCTCCTATGGCTAGGATGTACCATGGAGATTCCCACCTAGGGCGAGATGCTATGATACGATTGTTCAGACAATCTTGGTTTAATGCAAAATTCAGGAACATAGCAGAGGGTCTTTGCCAAAGATGTTTGATCTGTCAGCAAATGAATCCTGGTAAAAGAACTGTAGTTTGCCCTGGGAAAATAGGGACAGCAGAAGGCCCATTCGTAAGACTACAAATTGATTTTATCCAGTTACCACCCTGTCGAGGAATGAAATATATCCTTGTTATTGTCTGCATATTATCAAAATGGGTAGAAGCATACCCCACAAAACGAAATGATAGCATCACAGTAGCTAGACTCCTACTTAGAGAGTTGATACCACGTTTCGGTTTTCCAGTAACGATAGAATCAGACTGAGGCTCTCATTTTAATAATGAAATAATTGGTTTAATCTGTGAAGCATTCAAAACTGAGCAAAAGCTGCACTGTGCATACCGTCCAGAGGCTTCTGGAGTAGTTGAACAACTGAATGGCACAATCAAATCAAGATTGGGAAAGATATGGGGGGGCGTGGCTTAGCCAGCGAGCATGGCGGTTGTGTAGAGCGCGAGCTCCGACCAGCCGGCTATTATCCTGCCTACACATCCTGGCCCTGAGCACTCCTGAGGGCACCCGGCGCTGTGGCGCACTGCCCCATTCCCGGGGCATCATCCGGTGGTGTTTGCGGTCCTGTGGCGGCCCCGTAGGGCGAGCGGCAGCCCGGCGAGGCAGAGGGGCCTGTCGGGTCCGGCTGGGCCTGAGGCCGGGGCCTCGATTTTGGCGCTCCCTGGGCCAGGCGCCCTTTGTCTGAGGCGGCTGGTAGCTGGAGTAGCGGTGGTGACCGGGACGTGGCTCGCTCCGGGACCAGTGGAGCTGAGCACGCTCATGTCCTGCGGCCGGTGGGCCTGTGATCGCCCCCTGAGGAGCGGGGAACGGTGCCGAGGCACCCGGTGGGGCAGCGGAGTGGCCGGCTCCGAGGCGGTCGGCGGGAGCAGCCGCCATTTTGCAACATCCACACTCCCCGGAGAAGATTGCTGCGGTGACAGATTGGGGGCCCTGCTGGATTGCCCTGTGGACGAGGAGGGTGTCGGGGGCCCCATTGCGTGTGGCCCAGCAGGGCGGGCGGTCTGGAGAGCCTGCCTGCGCCGTGTGCACTGCGGTGAATGGGGCCTGCCTGGAGGAGGTTGCGGGCACTGTGTGCACTGCGGTGAGTGGAACCCGCTTGGAGGAGGTTGCAGGCACCTGGGTGGCCCCCGTGTCCGCTGTGGTTGGTGAGGTCCTGCTGGACTGAGACCCCCTGGGGTTTGGGAGCTCAGGGGCTAGATCGGGCCCCGGTGTGAGGCGTGGGCTGGTTCCTGAGGCCAGTGGTGAGGTGTCTGTGTTGGGGGGGCCCCCTCACCCTCGTGGAGATACATCGTGGCCGGCGGCAGCGTTACCGGCCTGTGGCTTGGACTGGGGGGCCCTGTGGCTTGATCGTGTGGGCGCCGCTCGCTGGCAGACCTGCCTGTGACCCACCACCTCGGCTATTCGTGTGCTATTGGACTGTGGATGCGGGGGTCAGGTCGGGGCTTGGAGGTGGTCGGTGGTTAGTGGTGTCCCGTGCATTGGCTCAAGGGGGGCCCGGGGACTAACTCTCCTGGACTGGCGCGGGGGCGACTTGGCGCATCGCCCAGCAGCTCCTCTCCCGCCTCTGTTCTCTGAAGAGCCGCGCCGCGTGGGCCAGTGGGCAGTTGTGGTGGATCGGTCGGCCCACTTGGACTTCTGCGGACCCCGGACAGTGACCGACATTAGTACTGGGGGGGCCGGTTCCTGGGCTAGCAGCTGCTTCCGCCATGACGCGGAGCCACGCGCGTGGTGGCCACTCTAAACAGGGGACGCTGGACAAGTTCACTGAAGCCGGCTCGCCGTCCGGCGCTGCCGGGTCGCAGGCTCCGGCCCCGGATAATGCGATGCTACTGGCTGCAATCACGCAGTCCAGAGACATGTTGGATGCTAAGATTGGGGCGGTTGGGGCGGATGTCATGCTGCTCCGCCAAGACTTACGGAACACGGTTGAGAGAATCACCAATGCGGAGACCCGCATCTCTGAAGTGGTGGACGACGCCTCTGTTCTAAAGAAAAAGATGGTGGCGATGGAGAAGCTCCAGAAGGGCCTGGCCATGCAGGTGGAGGACGCAGAAGGGCAGAAACGGCGGAACAACCTGCGCTTTGTTGGATTTCCCGAGGGATGCGAGGGGGACAACGTGGAACGCCTCTTGGCCCAATGGCTGGAGGGATGGCTCCTCCTGGACAATCTTTCCCGTTATGGAGCAGGCTCATCGAGCCCTCATGCAGAAGCCCCCTATGGTTTCGCGTCCGAGGCCAATCATCGCCAAGTTCTTAAATTACTCTGACCGGGACGCTATCCTGAAACAGGCGAGAGTAAAGGCCCCGCTCATGCTTGGCAACGCTACTATCCCCATCTTCCAGGACTATACGAGGATGGTTCAGCAGCAGAGGCAATCGTTTCTAGCAGCCAAGGCCCGTCTTCGCGGCCTCAAACTTCAATATGCTTTGCTCTATCCTGCGAGGCTGCGTGTCATCTACAAGTCCCACATGCTGTTTTTTGATTCCCCGGAGGATGTGTTCCAATGGACAGAGGAGACAGTCAAGATCAGGGTCAACGTGCCCTTGGGAGGCGACTATGACTCCTTGTCGAGTGGAGTGGTCCGTGAAGGATTGAGAAGTCAACGGAGGCGTCGTAGAAGATCCGAATGTGGCCATGTCTCTCGTGCGGGATCCGTGCCTCCGAAGCCCGGTCCGGAACAGGGGCTGCAGAGTGGAGTGAAGTGAAGACTTCGACTTTCACATTGAACTCTATGGTTGCTATCTGTGATAAGTAAACATTAGAAGCTTGTAATTAGTTCTACTGATTTACTCATTAATTTCACATGCTAATTTCAGGTTACGATGAATTCAGATTGTTCGTAGCTCAGAATATTAACCTACAGGTAGCATGCTAGATCATATTTATCATTGAGGCCCGCTGGGACCAAGGTCCCTAAAAACTTAATCCAAAACAGTTCTCTTTGGAGTAATCTCTGGTGGTTATCCAGGCCTTGTTTGACTTGTACTTGTTCAAGAATAAGAAACCTTAGTTGTGAGATGGTATGTCTTTGTTCCTTCCAGTGTAGCACTATGGTGAGGTTAAGTTCTCGTTGCGGATGCGACTTTTATGTTCTGTTATACGGACTCTAGCTTTACGCTCCGTTTTGCCTATATACATTTTTCCGCATGGACATTTTATCGCATACACGACATTCTTTGTGTTGCAGTCGCTTGAATGTTTCAGGTGTATAAGTTTCCCAGAGGTGGGATGTGTACACGTATTCCCTGTGATCACGTTATTGCAATTGAGGCCCAGCGGGCCTCAATGATAAATATGATCTAGCATGCTACCTGTAGGTTAATATTCTGAGCTACGAACAATCTGAATTCATCGTAACCTGAAATTAGCATGTGAAATTAATGAGTAAATCAGTAGAACTAATTACAAGCTTCTAATGTTTACTTATCACAGATAACATATGTATTTATAGGCTTTGCTAACATTGGTTCTTGAGGGATAAACAATGTTTACTTTATGATTCATCGTCATGTTTTTAAATCCTTAAAAAGTGATATGGATTGGCTACTAGAGTAACAACTTATAACTTTGTGTACAACTTAGATGATTGTAAACATATCATTGTGTTGCTTACGAATGTATATAGAGCTTGATATCCTGTGGTACCTTCACATTCTTGTTTAGTGAATCATATGAACATTTATCTTCATGTCAAACAGCAACACATTACATATACTCTAAATACATTGAATAGTCGGGAAAATGCAAACACTGATGCCATCATGCTCTATTCTTAACCCAACATCCTATAAACATCGCGTTTACACAGCGATACAGATGGTCATTTTCATTGACTATCCGCCTCCGGCAAGGTCACTAACTATTACGCTTTTTTCTCAACCCAACACCTAATAAACATCGCGTTTACACAGCTATACGGACGGTCATATTCTTTGACTATTTGCCTTTGGCATAGGTCATTAACCACTCTATAATATTTACATCTATTTCGATGTGTTACACCTTACACGAGTAGTATTATTGAAAACTACCCCATTCCAACATGGCGCCTATAGCGATCAACTTCCTCAGCGTTTTGCTCAGATAGTCCGTTTTTAATGTCGATCGTTAAGCAATAGCGCGGGTAACGCCACAATTTAATGGAGTTCACTGCCTCAGTTCATTGAACGAGTTCCCACAGGGCAGCTGCGATTTTTCGTGACGGATGAAATTTTCAACAAAAGAGGTAAAATTCACTACGGACAGTTTCTCTCACATTGGGAAAGACTATTTTAACACGCGTTAATGACACAGCGTTTCCATTTTTCTAAACCCTTAGATCAAGTAACACCACGAAGACAAGGTAGGGTATCCCATTCTATTTTCAATACATTGCAACCTTGAATCTTTTTTATACCGGCAACCTGACATTGAGATATGCTTGTCATTACAGCTAAAACGAACACGACAAGCAGGTATGTTCCCTAAATAATACAGGTACCTTGAACCACAATCTGTATATCACCAAACAGCCACCAATTAAATATTTTTCTGTTTATAGAATTGATTTATCTTTCACATCAGAACATCTACAGTGAACCTCAGGTATGCCATTGATTTAACATATAAACACCCCCATGACCCACTTAACATCTGATACTCATACACAATACTTTCTCATTTCTTTTAGAATTGCCCCTGATGAAGGCACCGTTTGCGTGCCGAAATGCATTGGGCCAATCGCCAAACGCTTGAAAAATGAAAAGAAGCAAATTATATGTATAATGTCAATGTACCATTGATTTATTTGTGTATATATGGGAATTGTTAAGAAGAATGCAATAACAAATACCTAAAAAGTTGATAAATAGTATTGAAAAAAGTTGAATAAATGTGAAAATACATGAGCAAACAAAGTATTAAGTGGTGAAACATTTGAAATTATTTAAAGTGCGGAGCACTAAGTGAACAGTGCATGATTAGGTGAGCCACAACTCACCATAACTAAACTATGGAACAAACTGCCTGTTTCTATTCGTATAATTAATGAAGAACTACCCTTTCGCAGAGCTCTAAAAACTCTCCTCTTCTGTTAATTTCCCCTCATCTGAGTATGATCATGCACAGAGGCTGAAGCGCCGGGACACCCCGTTGGGGTAGCTGCGCGCTATAGAAAATACACTTAAAATAAATACACTGATCTTACTGCGTCTGTGTGTGTTGGGGGGGGGCGGTTTCCTGGCCCTTTCCGGTTCAGAGGGGTACGCGACAGGGGTGTCCCCTCTCCCCGTATCTGTTCGTGCGCTGGCTATGGAGCCCTTAGCCACGTGGGTGCGTATTGACGCACAGCTCAAAGGTTTTCGGTGGTCCCCTGGCCTTATTGACAAGATAGCGATATACGCAGATGATGTGCTGTTCTTCCTCAGGGACCTGGATCGGTCTGGGCCACGGCTGTTGCGCATCCTGCAGATTTTTGGGGAATCTTCTGGCCTGTATGTGAACCCGGGTAAGTCCACCTTGTGGGTGCTGGGCGACGGACAGATGGTGGGTGAATGGGCGGCAGACTTACAGTTGGCTGCTGGGGGGATGAAGTACCTGGGAGTCTATTTGTCCGAAAGTGCGGGAGTCTCCCGAGCTCGCAACCTCACTCCGGTCTGGGATCGCACACGGGCAGATCTGAAGGTGTGGTCTCGTATGCCATTGTCTATCTATGGGAGGTCGGCCATATTCAAAATGGTGGCACTCCCACGGCTGGTATACCAACTGCAGAACCATCCATATCCTATTCCACCCCGCTGATTTCAGCAGGTCAACTCGGCGCTGGGTGGTTTCCTGTGGGAAGGGGGGACCGTAAGGGTGGCACTCGAGACATGCTTCCTGTCCACTTATGCAGGTGGCCTTGCCACATCCGATATCCTCTCATACTACCAGGCAGTGCATCTCCTGGTCCTTAATGACTGGTGGTACGGTGACAGGGGCGATCCAGCATATGCGGTGGAGCGTCACCTGATGGGATCGTCCTCTGTCCATACGCTACTGTACTCTGCGCCCCTCCGGCGGGGTCTTCCTTCCGCCACGCAAGTGGTCTTCTCTATCTGGTGCCAGGCGCTACGCAGGATGAAATGGTGGAATGTCCTCACTCGGGAGACCCCTCTTTGGAGCAACGGCCGCCTTCCCCACTTGGAGACCCTTAGGGGTTTTGGTGGGTGGGATGCCATAGGTATCTCCTCTCTGGGAGATGTCATGTCGGGTGCTACATTGAAGTCTTTCCTGGACCTGCAGACTGAGTTCGGGATGCCCTGTTCTCAATTCTTTCGATTCCTCCAAATCCAACATGCTTTGACACCTTATCTGACGGGCATTGACACGCTCCCAGACTTTAGCCCACTCGAGGCCCAACTGTTCATGGGGGCCGACAAAAAACTGTCACGTATATACCAGTCCTTGGTGGGACATTGCTTCCCTGACCTACAGAAGCCGCCGGCGGCGTGGGTGGGGGATGTAGGAGAGTTGGAGGAGGAAGACTGGATGAAGGCCCTGGTGAGTCCTAGGGGGGAGGCAATTTCCACACGCCTGACACTCATACAATTCAAATATCTCCACCGCACATACTTCACTAGGGAGCGCCTATGGAAGGCAGGTATGATAAGTTCTCCGGACTGCCTGCGCTGCGGGTCAGAGGTTGGCACACTTTTACACACCACATGGGGATGTTCGGGGTTGCATATGTTCTGCACTTGGGACACTCAGAGGTATTGGCATGGGAGCTGCCTAGGAATCAGAAATTGGCACTACTGCATGTTATGGAGGGGGTTGGGGGGGGGAAATTGCTACAAACGTCACTTGCTCTTGCTTGGTCTCACCCTGGCTAAACGTGATATTGCTCGAGCCTGGAAGGCACCTTTGGCTCTGCCCCTGGCTGCTTGGAAGAATGGCATGGACTTTTGTATGAGGTTGGAACAGCCCATATTCCTGGCCAGGGGGTGCCCTCGTAAGCCCTTTCGAATTTGGAAAAGGTGGGCTGACTATAGGGGGCTGGACTTGGACCCTACTCCGGAGAGCGATCTCCCTCTGGCACTTTCACTGTAGGGGGTGGTTGGAGTATGTCGATAGCACCCTGATGGAACTGGTGTGTATTCAATGTATATATTACTGTATAAAAGTGGTCTAGAGCATGGCAGCAGCGCAACCTGGGGGGAGGGTTGGGGTGGGGGGTGTTTTGTTTATTTTCTTAAAAACTGTCTGGCTATGCTATATTTGTTTTGTTGATGGGTGCATTAGACTCCGGAGCTCGGGGCTTTGCATTTCTATGTGTGCAGACTAATAAAATCTGTTTTAAAAAAAAAGATTGGGAAAGATATATGTATCCACAAAATTAGAATGGCCTGATGCTTTGCCTCTTATTCTGATGGGACTCAGAAGTATTCCAGATAAGAAAACAGGCTTGGGTCCTCATGAAATCCTCATGGGAAGAGCAATGAGGCAGGCATGGGTGCCAGGACACAAATTGATAAATATATCTGATGACTTAGTGCTAGAGAACTGGCTGACCAAGTGCGTTCTATCTCTCACCAGGTTGGAGAAGACGCTGCCGCCAGACAATCAACTCCAGTACATGATCTGATTCTAGGTGACTGGGTAGTGATAAAATAACATACTCGAGTATCTTGCCTAGCACCAAGGTGGGGAAGCCACGTCAAATTATACTGGTCACCACCACAGCTGTATAATGTTAAGGAATTCCGAATTGGATCCATGCCAGTCACACAAAAAGGGTAACTGAACCTGATGAAACTGAAGCCGAAGGTTGTACAGCTGAAGGGTATCAAGAAATCGATCCTGAAGTAGCTGTCGAACGACCGAGCACCAGTCAGGATGATTGGATTCCAGTAGTCGACATACCTGCAAAGATCATAAGAACCAGAAGTCAAACTTATCTAGACAGACAGAGTGATATTGAGGATGAGATAGGTCTAGAAGAATATTATCAGATTACAGAAATCCAAGCCAATGGTAAATTTGAGGTGGACCAGATAAGGAAAGATCAATATACTCAGACATTCCAGATACCTGTTACAGCTCCAGAGTCTGAGGAGGGACAGATAGGTACTAGGGCGGAGGCTCAGGGAGAAGAAGAACAAGAGATCGAGTTACCGGAGCAGGACCAGATAGGTGTAGAAAAACGTGTTCAGGAAGAAGAAGGCGAACAAAGTCAAAATAAAATTCAGCACACTCCTGAACAAGGTCAGATTAGCATCCAGGCAGAAGAAACAGAAACAAGTCCTGGACCAAGACAGATAGAGAGGAATACAGAGGACAACATTGAAATAGATGTGCCACAACTGAATGGAAATAAGAGAACACTCGAAGAAGGACAGAGCACAGTGCCAGATAAAAGCCTCAGAAAGGGAGATAAGTGGCATAGTTTTGTCAAACTTTTGAAATTTCGCCTTAAAACAATAAATGAAGAGCCAGAACAATTAAATGAAATATCAAGTCAAGCTGGGCATTCTACAGAGCAACCAAGAAGGAAGAGTCCACGTCTGAAAGGATTGAATAAAAAGTTCAGAGGCCCTGAATGGACTTACGTCTTCCTTGAAGATTTTGAAAACTTAGAAATAAGTGATGAAAGTGATGACGTATTGATTAATGATCTAACAGATGAAGAAGTGAGACCTACTTGAAAAATTCACAAGCTAAAATTCTGTGAAAAGTCTCAAAGAGGGGCTAAGTCTCCTTAGTCAGAAAATGGCTGATCATAAAGTTAACGGTAAACCGAAAAGAAACCATTTAAAAACATGCTATAGAATATGCACATGTAGCAGAGTGGTAGTACTCATAGTATGGTTAGTACTGACAGTAGCTATTCCTTATATAATGAGTAGAGACGTAAAGAATAACATTAGTGTACTGTGGTAAATAAATAAATAATTACCGGTACTATTTTTCTATACATTAAATAAAAAGGATAGCTCAATAAATAAGAGGCAAAATCCGAGGAGTCTGAGTCAAACGGGATTTAATCAGATGGCTCGAGCCTCAAGGAAAGAATGACATGGACTGGAATAGAATGGAATGGCAGCTGCAGCAACAGGAACGGGACAGCTAATATCTCATTAACATTGTACAATATATATAGTAAAACAGTACAATTGCATTGAATACAGTAGGCGTAACAAGTGACAAACGAAAGATAAGAACATATGGGCGTGAAAAGAAGGCGTGCACAGGGCGTGCACGAAGACATGTGATGTAGACGTCACAGAAGTGTCATAAATGGGTGGAGACATGGAGGGGGCTACCTGGGCAGCTGGAACCTTTAACCTAGTGGTGCACGCAAACGGGCCATGACGTGTAACCAGGGAGAGCTGGGGGCTCTGACTCTTGCACTAGAAGAGGAGACTAAAGTCTGGGATGTCAGGACGACATGTACCTATAGCATATCTGATATCTCGTGTTTGGAGAACATGTTGATAGAATCTAAAAGTCATCAGGGGAAAGGCTACTTGACACTAAGGCTGGTGCATGCAGATATTTCTTGATGTATTACGTGTGCTATGAATCTTCTATGGACATTAATTCAGTAATTCTCTTGCATGGAGACAGGAAGACTAGACTTGTAGCTGAAGATGTGTATGCAGTTCGTTAGCTAGGAATGTGAAGCCGGGGAGCTGAACTGATAACTAGAGGCATAACATATTCTTGGCAGACAGGCAGGCAGGCCAGGCCGGGCACCGCGCTGCTTGGCAGAAAGTAAGCGAAGGGTCAGGGATGCGGGAGGGGCTGCATCGCTCCTCGGAGCAGTTTCAGGAGACTGGAGCTTGAATCTGGTGTCCGGGCCCTTTGAGGCCTAGAAAACGGGGACAACTCGACAAATTAACGTGTACAATGTAAAAACGTTGGCAACATAGGCCTAATACTTGTTGCTTTCAGGAGGACTGGATAACTTGGCATACTAACGTTGGACACAACCATAATTGCGTCTTTATTCGGGCAAGGGCGTAAATATGCATATCGATCATGCACATATAACCTATGGTGGGGAACACGTAGGAACACATGACAAGGCAAAATTCAATTTTCCTCATTCCCTCCTTGTGCCCTACGTTTCCATCAGGAAACATCAATATTCATGATACCATCTATCTGTTCATATAGCATCATTTGCTCGTCTCTTATCTTCTGGGAACGGGACTTTGGACTCGGAATACAAGAGGTAGCGCACAAACCACAAATCGCTGGGCCACATTGTAAACAGAGACAACAACTGAATATGATCATTACTACTATTCCTAGGAATGACAGTACTTTCCATCCCCAGGCAGATATTATACTCCAGAGCCAACTGGACCATGTCCAGGTGCCTGGATTCTGGTGTAACTGATGGGCAATTTTATGAAGTCTGGTTATAGCTGAATATACAGACGGTGCGTTATTAGGAATGAAAATGCAACAACTAGATCCGATGACTCTACAAGCTCCGCCCCTATCGGCCAGTATGACGTCAAGAACAAGGCGGTTCTGAAGCACGACAAATCTCATAGCAGATTGCTCTTCGGTTAAGTTACCTAGAGCGGAAGTAGTCTCATTCACTACTGCTTCAAGGGTTCTAATTAACCTACGTATTAGCTTACTATTCTGGACAGGACCTATGAAGAAAAAGAAACCTTTATTGAAATCTGTGTACTGTTCTAAGGCAGTTTCAGTCTGATCGACAATTGGGGACTCAATCTCCCTTCTATGTCTGATGTGTACTAGATGTGTATTTCTGTGATAATCGGATGGGGCTAGGAAAACTGGTGGCAGTAGGAAGGCAATGTAACAGGTTCCATCCCAATCTAGGGGCAGACGTACATATGCGGTCTGACCACATACAAAATATGAATGACGTGAGGCTTTGAAATTAGTCAAGTCAAGTCAAGTCAGAGAATTTATATAGCGCGCTACATACCCAGAGGGTCTCAAGGCGCTTGAGGAGGGGTGGGGAATTACTTGTCAAATATCCACGTTTTAAGTTGCTTTCTGAATGCTAGGTGGTTCTGGGTAAGGCGAAGGTAAGTGGGAAGTGAGTTCCAGGTTTTAGCTGCCAGGTAGGAGAAGGATCTACCTCCCATGGTGGTTTTGTTGATGCGAGGTACAGTGGCAAGGGCTTGGTTGGATGATCGTAGCTGGCGGGAGGGGGTGTAGAAGGACAGTCGTGTGTTGAGGCATTCTGGTCCGATTTCGTAGCGTGCTTTGTGTGCGTGGGTTAGGAGCCGGAAAGTGATCCTCTTATTGACGGGAAGCCAGTGGAGGTTTTTCAGGTGACCAGAGATATGTTCTTTACGCGGGATGTCTAATATGAGCCTGGCTGAGGCGTTTTGGATTCGTTGGAGTTTTTTCTGGAGATTAGCGGTAGTACCGGCGTAGAGGGTGTTTCCATAGTCCAGTCGGCTCGTGACCAGAGCGTGGGTGACCGTTTTCCTAGTTTCGGTGGGGATCCAACGAAATGTTTTTTTGAGCATGCGAAGAATGTTGAAGCAAGAAGAAGAAACGGCGTTGACTTGTCTGTTCATCGAAAGGGAGGAATCCAGGATGACGCCCAGGTTCCGTGCGTGGTCTGTCGGGATGGGTGCTTTTCCAAGGGCTTCTGGCCACCAAGAGTCGTCCCATGCAGAGGGGGAGGTACCTAAAATGAGGACTTCTGTTTTATCTGAGTTCAGTTTCAGACGGCTGTGTTTCATCCATTCGGCTACTTCTTTCATTCCTTCGTGTAGGTTAGTTTTGGCGGTGCTAGGGTCATTGGTGAGTGATAGGATCAGTTGAGTGTCATCCGCGTAGGAGATGATGTTGAGGTTGTGTTGGCGGGCGATGGCCGCGAGGGGGCTCATGTATACGTTGAAAAGGGTGGGGCTGAGTGAAGATCCTTGTGGTACGCCGCAGATGACTTCAGTGGCCTCTGACTTGAATGGTGGAAGGCGGACTCTCTGGGTTCTTCCGGTGAGGAACGAGGTGATCCATTCTAGTGCTTTTCCTTGGATTACGATGTTTCTGAGGCGCTGTAGAAGGGTGCTATGGCAGACTGTGTCGAAGGCTGCGGAGAGGTCGAGGAGGATGAGGGCGACTGTGTCTCCATTGTCCAGTAGAGTTCGAATGTCGTCTGTTGCTGCGATGAGGGCGGTCTCAGTGCTGTGTTTTGCTCGGAAGCCGGACTGTGAGGAGTCGAGGGATTTGTTGGCTTCGAGGAAGGCGGCGAGCTGGTTGTTGACAGCTTTCTCGATGACTTTGGCCGGGAAGGGAAGGAGCGAGATGGGGCTGTAGTTTTTGAGTTCGGTGGGGTCCGCTGTGGGTTTTTTCAGAAGGGCGCTGAGTTCAGCGTGTTTCCAGCTTTCCGGGAAGGTGGCGGAGTTGAAGGAGCAGTTGATGACGTCTCGGAGGTGCGGTGCTATGATGGAGTCTGCTTTGTTGAAGATGTGGTGAGGGCATGGGTCTGTGGGGGATCCTGAGTGGATGGAGTTCATCAGGCGGATGGTGTCCTCAATGGAGATTGGGTTCCAGTCATTAAGGATGTTCGAGGGGGGTGAAGGTCCAGCAGATGGTTGGGTGGGTTGGTCTCCGGGTTGGTTGTCGAAGCTGTTGTGGATGTCTGCAATTTTGTTGTGGAAGAATGAGGCTAGGGAGTCACAGAGGGCTTGAGAGGGGGTGATGTCGTTAGAGTTGGCCGAGGGATTGGTAAATTCCTTGACGATGTTGAAAAGTTCCTTGCTGTTGTGGGCGTTGTTATCTAGTCGGTCCTTGAAGGCAGTTTTCTTGGCCTTTCGGATCAGTTGGTGGTGTATGCGGGTGGCGTTTTTGAAGGCGTCCTTGGTGCTGGTGGTTGGGTCTTTTTTCCAGGCCTTCTCAAGGGAGCGGCAGAGTTTCTTGGATTTCTTAAGATCATCGTTGAACCAGGAGGCCTTCTTGCTGCCAAGTTTGCTTTGTCGTTTTTTCAGTGGTGCTAGGATGTCGGCGCTGTTGGATAACCATAGGGTGAGGTTGGTGGCGGCTTGGTCGGGGTTTGAGGAGTGGGCTGGGGGGTTTAGAAGAAGCGATGAGGAGATCTGGTCGATGGTGATTTTGTTCCAGTTTCTTCGCAGAGTTGGTTGGGGGTGGTTGTTGGGTTTGGGCTTGTTGTAGGTAAAGTGAACACAGCTGTGGTCAGTCCAGAGGAGAGCCGTAGTGTGGCTGAAGGAGACATGATTGCTGGAGGTGAAGATAGGGTCGAGAGTGTGACCTGCGATGTGGGTGGGGGAAGTGACCAGTTGTTTAAGTCCGAGGTTGGCGAGGTTGTCCAAAAGGGTGGTGGAGTTGTGGTCGTTGTTCTTTTCAAGGTGAAAATTGAGGTCTCCCAGAAGGATGTAATCTTTGGAGGGGAGCGCGTGTGGAGTGATGAAGTCCGTGATGTCCTCACTAAATTGTGCGCGGGGTCCTGGAGGTCTGTAAAGGAGTGTGCCTCTGAGTGTGGTCTTGGGGTCGATGTGGATCTGGAAGTGAAGGTGTTCAGAGTTGGTGAGATTGACGTCAGAGCTGGTTGAGATGTGGATGGATTTTTTATGGACGATAGCGATTCCTCCTCCTGTGTGGCCGGTACGGTCCTTGCGTATGATCTTATAATCTTTTGGGATGGCAATGGTGATGTCTGGGGCGGAAGAGGCGTTCATCCATGTTTCTGTTAGGAAGGCGACGTCCGGAGAGATGGTGTCTAGTAGAATCCATAGGTCAGTGGCGTGCCTGTGGACCGATCGGGTGTTGAGCAAGATGCATTGTAGGTGGTTAGGGTCGGGAATCTGTGGTGTGAACGTAGCGGAGTTGTTGTCGGTGCCGATGAATTTGCAGGAGTAGCATGAGAAAGGACCATGGGTGTGTCCAGGAGCGGCGGGGTTAAGGGCAAGGAGGTCGGTGGCATCGTAGGTAATGCGGGAGGGCTGGGCAATGCGAGGATCAGGGGGACTGGCGCTGGGCGCGGTCCAGGCGCGGACGGGCGTAGACGGGCTTACCTTTGGCGCACCTTCGGCGTGTACGTAGCGCGTGGACGCTGCGCGTGGGACCATCTGACATTAATGGACAGTGGAGGGGGTGGAGCGTGGGAGGGGCAGCAGGGAGGCGGTAGTGTGGCTGAGGGGCGGGTCAGGGGAGAACAACAACAACAAAATGGAGGGTCCGAGGGAAGGCAGGCAGGGGTATCACAAACAATACAAATGCAGCGAGTTAACAGTAAGCGCAATCTGAGCACAAGCGCTGGTGAAAAAACACAATTGCTGATGATAAATTGAGCAGTAGTCTGGATAATACATGCGCAGACAAGCCAATAGTGAGCCCAATAGCCTGAGCGAGGTCGCGCTGCGAAAGGCAGGTAATTAAAAGAAGCGCTATGCGAGTGAGGCGCTAGAATAATAGGCAGCGGCAGTTCAGTGATCAGCGTGCTGAAAACGATACCAGGGAAGCACAGAAAACGATAGCAGCTGAGGCACAGGAGGAGCGTGGTGGAGCGCCCGTCCGGAAGCAGGTCCAGGTGGTCACAGTTAGGCTGGGAGAGA
Source organism: Lissotriton helveticus (assembly GCF_964261635.1). Taxonomy (NCBI): domain Eukaryota; kingdom Metazoa; phylum Chordata; class Amphibia; order Caudata; family Salamandridae; genus Lissotriton; species Lissotriton helveticus. The sequence goes on along the minus strand of NC_136057.1, from coordinate 188,777,756 downwards.
GGAAGGCTCGATGACCGTGGGTGGGAGGGGCAGCAGGGAGGCGGTAGTGTGGCTGAGGGGCGGGTCAGGGGAGAACAACAACAACAAAATGGAGGGTCCGAGGGAAGGCAGGCAGGGGTATCACAAACAATACAAATGCAGCGAGTTAACAGTAAGTGCAATCTGAGCACAAGCGCTGGTGAAATAAACACAATTGCTGATGATAAATTGAGCAGTAGTCTGGATAATACATGCGCAGACAAGCCAATAGTGAGCCCAATAGCCTGAGCGAGGTCGCGCTGCGAAAGGCAGGTAATTAAAAGAAGCGCTATGCGAGTGAGGCGCTGGAATAATAGGCAGCGGCAGTTCAGTGATCAGCGCGCTGAAAACGATACCAGGGAAGCACAGAAAACGATAGCAGCTGAGGCACAGGAGGAGCGTGGTGGAGCGCCCGTCCGGAAGCAGGTCCAGGTGGTCACAGTTAGGCTGGGAGAGAGGAAGGCTCGATGACCGTGGGTGGGAGGGGCAGCAGGGAGGCGGTAGTGTGGCTGAGGGGCGGGTCAGGGGAGAACAACAACAACAAAATGGAGGGTCCGAGGGAAGGCAGGCAGGGGTATCACAAACAATACAAATGCAGCGAGTTAACAGTAAGCGCAATCTGAGCACAAGCGCTGGTGAAATAAACACAATTGCTGATGATAAATTGAGCAGTAGTCTGGATAATACATGCGCAGACAAGCCAATAGTGAGCCCAATAGCCTGAGCGAGGTCGCGCTGCGAAAGGCAGGTAATTAAAAGAAGCGCTATGCGAGTGAGGCGCTAGAATAATAGGCAGCGGCAGTTCAGTGATCAGCGCGCTGAAAACGATACCAGGGAAGCACAGAAAACGATAGCAGCTGAGGCACAGGAGGAGCGTGGTGGAGCGACCGTCCGGAAGCAGAAATTAGATTTCCCACTGTCACTATACTTGACCACAGTAGTACAATCACTGTGTCCTAGGTGTACTGAACCATTCTTTCTGACACATAATTCACCTTTCACTGGTAGAACTGTAATAGCAGGCAAATCTGGAGTAGTCTCGGACTGAACATTCAAAACCATGAAATTCGAGGAGTAATTACCTAGATCATATACTTCATTTTCTAGATCTAACCCTGTTCTATGGGAAAGACCCTCCTTGTCTGGGAAACATGTTCTATTCAAAAGGGACTTATCGTTCGAGGATGACGTTAACGTAAACCATGCTCCACACGAACCATTGTGTGAAAACGGATAGGGAAAGAGTGGCAGAACTCCCTTCGGTGTCTGGGAAGGGGGGAGTCGACCACACACCCAACAATTAGTGGCATTGCTGGTCTGGTGTGAATAGTGTAACATACGGATGAAAGAATTGTTGCGCATGGCAAGTCGGTAGGATAACTCGTGAGGAGGTAGTTCACTAAACGTGTGCTCTACTGTATCATTAGAAGAAAGATGTACATGTGAATCAAGAGGAGGAAAAAATACATGTAAAACATAACTTATGCAGGTGATCGTAAGACTCAGAAATAACATAAACAATAGGGTAATAACACATCGGCTTCGCATATTTTTACAATAACGTATTCTCTTAGAGTTTCGACTAACTCTCTCACTATGTGGGTCTATCTTATACATGTCAGGAACCTGTCTAACCGCTTCACCCGAGAGGGACTTAAACAATTAAACTGTCTGACTTGCTAGACCTCAACTTTGATTTATACTCCTGCTGCGGAGTTTTCTCTAACAGGGGGAGTTTAGAGTCAGTATCGGGGCAGTCCTTGAGAACGGGGCAGTCTTTGAAAAAAGTCTTTGGACGGAGTCCATGAAAACGTTTCACATGGCTGGAATGTAACCACCCCTTGCGGCCCTCGACTTTGACGGCGGTCCTTGTGGTCATCAGAACAAGCTTTGGCTCCTTCCAGCGGGGCTCCAGCGGACTTGAACGATCAAAGTTCCTGATCAAAACGAGGTCGCCTGGAATGACCTCGTGCAGTTTCACCTGGGTGTTGTCTGGAAAGGCAGCCGCGACCTGTGAACGACAAGAGAGTAGTGCAGACATCAAGGAAGCTAGGTAATCTGTCAGCATATTACTGTCAACATCTGTAAGTTTACGGGGCATAGGTGTACCCCACATGTTTGGGGGACGACCGAAAATGACTTCGAAGGGTGACAGACCTGAACGGGAGTGAGCGACCATTCTCATGTAAAAAAGGGCGACTGGCAGTGCTACTATCCAATCTACGCCTTTCTCGGCACAGACTTTGGCTATGCGGATTTTCAGAGTCTGATTATGTCTCTCTACGAGGCCAGCTGCCTCGGGGTGTCGTACGCAGTGGAACTTCCACTGGTACCCTAACAGAAGGGATACTTGTTTCATGAGTTCGGATGAGAATGGCTGGCCGTTGTCTGAATACACGACCCTGGGCAATCCATAGCGGGGGAAATACTCACGAACCAACTGCCTGGCAGTGGTCGCGGCAGTGTAATCTGGGACTGGATATGCTTCTGTCCATCTGGACAAAGCGCATACAACTACGAGGACATACTTGCAACCTCGACATCTCTCCATCTGAATATAATCCATCTGGAGGACTTCAAAAGGGTGGTCAGGAGGATGGAATCCGCCTTGTTCCACCGGAACACCTTTACCTGGATTAAACGGACAACAGATCATGCAGGTACGTACTTTCTGCTTGGCTGCAGCTCGTAAATGCTTGTTAAACCAGAGGTTCTGGATACTGTCTAACATGGCTTTTTCTCCTAAATGTGCACGACTATGTGCGGTGTTAATATTAACTTGAACCATAGAGTCGGGGAGAAACCATGTGGCTTTTCCCTTCGTCAACCATCCTTGATCTGTCTGGACCCCTCCTTGTTCAGACCATTTCTTGATTTCATCTGGGGTAGCATGTGACTGGATGTCTAGTACATCTTGTGTAGGGTCCTTAACTGTCATACAAGTTGTCGGGACTGGAACGTCTGTCTTTGTCGTGTTAACTGGAATGTCTGGAGTCTGAGCTGTAAGCTTGGCTGTTCGATCTGCTAGATCGTTACCTTGGGAAATAACATCAGTGGCTTTCGTATGTGCTTTGCACTTCATAATGGCAATGGCTGTCGGTAAATGTATTGCTTCTAACAGAGCTTGAATGAGGGGGCCATGCTGAATCTTGGCTCCATGAGAGGTCATGAAACCTCTTTCTTGCCAGAGTACTCCGAAGTCGTGTACGACTCCGAATGCATAACGTGAATCTGTATATATGTTTACTTTCAGGTTCTTGGCTCGTATGCAGGCTTGGGTCAGAGCGATGAGCTCTGCTGCTTGAGCAGACAGGGTGTCAATACGATGTGTTTCTATAACCTCAGTTTCAGTAGTCACTGCATACGCGGCTACTAGTTCTCCTGTACTCGTTCTCATACATGAACCATCCACGTAAAGTGTCAGGTCTGGATCAGGTAATGCAATGTCAGTCAAGTCTTGTCTAGGCTTCGTCATGGTGTTAATAACTTCCACACAGTCATGTGTGGCAGGATTTGGAACAGTCGAGGGTAACAGTGTAGCAGGATTTAAAATGTTGCAGCGTCTGATTTCTATGTGTGGTTGAAACAGTGTCAGTTCATAACCTGTTAAACGTGCAATTGTCAAGTGTTGAGTCTGTGTTCGGTTTAAAAGAACTTCCACGGAGTGTGGAACTTGTACTGTCAGGGAATGTCCTAACACTATGGAATCACTTTGTCTGATAGCTAGAGCTGTGGCTGCAACTGACTTGAGGCACGCAGGCAGAGCCTGGGCTACTGGATCTAATGTGCTAGAAAAGTAAGCACAAGGCTTGTGTTGTCCTGCTTGATCTTGTGTGAGAACAGATAATGCTGTACCATCACGTTCAGGAACAAAAAGTGTAAAAGGCTTACTGTAGTTCGGTGTCGCGAGCACAGGTGCTTGGCATAAAGCTTTCTTTAACTCATTAAAAACAAGTGTATGTTCCTGGGTCCAAGGGAGGACAGTCGATGTCGCTGCCTCCTGTGTCGTTAACTGTATCAGTGGTTTGGCTAGATATGCGTACTGAGGAATCCATTGTCTGCAGTAAGAAGTGAGGCAGATGAAAGCTCGTACCTCCTTCTGTGTCTTGGGCTGTGGAAGATGTGCTATTAACTGGATACGGTCAGGTGTCAACTGTCTACCCCTCTTGGACAACAAGTGTCCAAGGTATACCACTTGTTGGACACAGAATTGCAGTTTCGAAGGGGACACCTTGTGCCCCATGTCTGCCAGAAAATACAGGACTGTCAGTGACGCACGTTCGCAGTCACGTTCTGTACGGGCTGTGATCAATAGATCATCGACATACTGGAGCAGGGCAGTGTCAGTTGGCATGTGAATACTGTCTAGTTGTCTCTTAAGTGCTTGACTGTAAATACTAGGACTTTCTGTGAAACCTTGAGGTGCTCGTGTGAATTTATAGCTTCTTCCATTTAAACAGAATCCGAAAAGGAACTGGCTGTCTGGATGAATGGGGACACTGAAGAATGCGTTCTTGAGATCAATAACAGTAAAGAACTCTGCTTCGGAATCAATGGCAGTCAATAGGGAAGAGATATCTGGAACCACTGGGTACTGGGGTATGATACATTTATTAAGTTCTCGAAGGTCAATCACTAATCGATAAACTGGAGGTGCATTTGGATCAGTACGTTTAAGAATCGGAATGATAGGAGAATTACATACATTGGAGTCAGTTTCTACAACTACTCCTTGAGCAATAAGCTCGTCAATAATTTTCGATAAGGCTGCTACAGCCTCAGGTGGCAATTTATACTGTCGGATTCGTGGCAATACAACACCTTGTTTCAGAGTAACACGATATGGTGTAATATGCATACAACCTACATCAGTTGGACCTTGCGCCCATAAATGCTGTGGTACATTCAGTAATCTCGGATCAAAATCACGTAACACATAATGACCTTTAAAATCACGTAAAAACAATCTCACTCCTTCCGGAGAGTAGCAAATAATTGCACCTAATTCTTTCAATGTCTTAATACCTAATAAGTTTTCTGGACATGATTTCGTAAGTAACAAGTCTGTAGTTCGGGACAATGGACCAACTTCTAGGGAAACTGGTTTCGATATTTCATTAACAATAGGCTTGCCTGAAAATCCCAGGGAAACATTTCTAGAGCCTGAGAGCGGAGCCCCTGGAACCTCGTCATGACTGATGGTAGTCCTACTTGCCCCTGTATCAATCAGAAACTTTCTGTCTTTCCCTAATACTTGACTGTGTACATAGGGACCTTCTTGATCTACAGGAACCTCGATGAGAGGCAAGCCAACCTCCCTCTCTAGGCTGTTTCATGAATACTGCTGATATTCTGGATAATCTGACTGTGCGTACTGGTACATCTGTTGTGTAACGTGTTGTGTGGCAGCTATAGGCTGCGGTACTGTAACTGTCTGTTGTGCGTTCTGCGGTGGTTGGGAATTCTGCGGAACATGTTCTTGTCTAGGAGGACGCGGTCTCTCTTTCGTCTTACCTGTAGCTATGTTGTGTTTCAGAACTGCACATTCGTTTATGTAATGACCTGGCTGTTTACAGTAATTGCATGTCCCTTTAACGGGAGCTGCAGAATGACTAGTTTGATTCGTACCCCTCTTCTGACTATCTACTGGAACAGACTGTGCAACTAGAACTTTCATTTTCGTATCTTTCATACGTCTCCTTTCGTGTTCTTGCTCTTCCCTGATTCGGTTCTGGTGGTACTGTAGCATCTGGAGCATCTGTGACGGGGTATTGGCTTGCCATGTACTCTCGACTTTTAATACTCGATTTTTAACTTGTGGCAAAGAATTCTCAACTAGTTTGGTAACAAAAAGATGTGGATACGACTCACTACTTGTTTTCAGACCACTATTAATAATGAAACATTTCTCAAATCTGGAATAAAAATCACTAGTATCTTCGTCTTGTTTCTGTTTACAGGCTGAGATGGCATCCCAATCTTCCTTTTTCGTGGCTAGTAATCTTGGCAAGACTTGTATTAACAGTTTGGGCAATTCTTTGGCTTTAGCCCCAAGACCAGTACCTGGGACTCGTGCATTATCTTCGTTCTCTAATGCGGTCCAATCAATCTTTTTCTCTCCCACCTCCCATTCTTTTTCTTTAAGTTTTTCATATATGCCCACAGGCAACAGGACCTTTAACATTTTAATGATATCAGGATACGTGTATTCTCCCATACGGAGCATGTCTTTTAATTCACGGTGGAACCCTGCTGGATCTTTATCGTGACAGGGTACTAACTTTTTCATTTCTAGTAATTCTATTTTCGTGATAGGAGTGTAAACAAATACTCGCTCGAGATCACCCCCCCGCTCCCTTAACAGGATGCACTTCTCGCAACGGATTCTGTCTGTCTATGTAGAATGGGGGTGAGACAGGAACAAAATGCGGAGTCAGGAATGTTCTGTATTTGTGGCGTTGTTCTAAAATGACACTAATTAAATCGGTACCTAGACCTTTCCATCGGTTTAGGAGTAACTCGTTCAATACATTATATAACGGACCTGGATCAGAATGCTGACTCTCGTACTGTGTAATGAGGTGCTGGATCATGTACATACCCACCAGTCGTTGCTCGACTGGGGGCAGTTTCAGAAACATTTGAGCCACTACTTCGTCTGGAAATGTGGCGGAATCGCTAGTCCATCGGACTGCTGATCGGGCTAGTTCCTGTTCATGCATGGTACTAAGTTCACTGTAACCTATTCGTAATTTCAGAACTTTATCTGTAGCCTGGAATACTTGTTCGAGAGAACACTGTTCTGGCACGGGAGGAGGAAAAACTTTCTTGTAATCTAGGCGTGTATGTCTATCGGAAGGTCTTGTCCTACCTACATACGCTATTCTGGTGGGATTCTCGTCGTCTATATCTTCGTCTGAAGAGTCATTCTCTTTCTCTGATACTACTCTTGCTTTCTCCCTCCCGTGTATGCTTATAATTTCTTTCCGGATCTTTCTTTACATGGTTTCTATACTATTCTGTGTCTTGTGTTTTCCATCTGCTATATTGTCACTCCATCTTGTCAAGACTTTCATCTCTTCTGGATTTTTATCAGGACTATCCTGTTCTCTTATTAGACAATTTATTAGAAATTGCAAAATCATGCCTTGAATCTCGACTTTCCTGTGTGCCATAGCTTCGTGAATACTTTCTGGTTTCTCCCCTGTTCGGATAAAATGATACATTCTGTCTAAATGTTCTTTCATATCTGATGTGGTGACCAAGAAGTTTGCAACTCGTCGTAAACGTACGGAATACAATATCATGTGATCTTCGCCTGGCACCGGATCATATCTACAATCATTAAGGAACTTCTTGAGGGATTCGTACGTAGCCACTTTTGGCGTACGCTGTAATGCTGCGTCTCTCAGTGTCAGGCGCTTTGTTTGAGGCGGGGTGATAGGAGTAATACCTCCCCCTGCTCCTTCGGGACTAGAATCGTCAATTAATACTGAGTGTGCTGTTGCTGGTAACGGAACTGGCAAAGTAGGTGTACGTAATGTGGGTTGGTCCGGGGGTACTGGCACATGGACAGGATTCCCGGGACCCACGGCTGGAGGAACAGTAACTACATTATTTCCAGGATGCTGAGGTTAAACAGGCGGAACAGGATTCGTGTTAGCATATTCTGGGACAGTGTCGTCTAAATAGGAAGAAAGAAAAATTTCAGCTGCGGTCGGTTTATGACGCAGCTTAGTCGGGACCAATGGTGGCGGTAAATTACAGGGTGCTTCCGGGGTCGCTTTAGGCAATCCCTCGGCGAGAAGAGGATACATACCTTTAATAAGGGCATTTCTCTGTCTGTCTGATTGTTCTGCTCTAACTCGTTCACCTTCTTCTAGTAAATCCCTTTCTTGGGCTTTTTCTGAGGATTCTCTACTTAATTCTGCTTTTCTGAATTCTTTTTCAGTTCTCTTATGGGATTCTTTACGCCATAATTCTATGGCATCTTTCTGGGACTGTCTGGCTTTCTTTTTCCATAATGCTTCTTCTACTCTCATGATGCACTCGGCATCCCACGTTCCTGAAACAGGCCATCTATATTTCTCTTCGAGATGCTTGGTGTAATCCACCCATAAATCTAGATACAGTATGGCATCTAAGCCATGCTTGTGATACATAAAATGTCCAGGACTGTCCCTGGGAGGGACAGGAACTGATTCTTCGAGTAACCCTTTTCTGGTTTTTATCTGACGTAACTTCGAAAACAGCGGCATCTTGAACTTGTACTTGAACTTGAACACAATACACAATGAACACAGTAATGAATAGCAAAACAATCACTCATACCACGACATAAAAAACACATTAATAACAGTTCGAACAGATACTACCTGATACATTGAAAACATAATACTTGAATTTCTCGAGAACAGACTTACTAGAAATACTGGATGCACTGCTAAAACAGTACGGAACATACCGGTCTCTTAAAGAGACACGTCATACCGTATCCACCTAGATGGACACGTCGGACTGGATCTGCGTACCCAAACCCATCGGACCGGAGACAAACTAATGACCCCGTCTAGATACTCCCCCAGCAACGGTACTCACCGGGAAGCAAACTGAAGGCCTCGGACTGGACTGCTACTGGACTGCTACGACGTCTGGTTACTGCTACACACTACGCATGCGCTTCGGGCTTCGGGCTTCGGTTACAGGTGGGCCTCCGGATACCTCGGACCTTGCACTCTCGGCTTGGGCTCTGGTCGGGACGACCCGCCTTCCTCACCGCCTCGTCTGGATGCCGGACTGCAGTCTCCGTCTCCTCCGTGGGCCTGAGGGAGACTTGAAGCAGAAATATCTGCACGTGCACATAGGGGTTCCGTCACGGCTGTAGAAGGGTCAGGGGGCCTGCGTTACATCGCCGGCGCGTGGGGAAGGGGCTCGTCCCTATTCGGGCGCCATTTTTGTGGTAAATAAATAAATAATTACCGGTACTATTTTTCTATACATTAAATAAAAAGGATAGCTCAATAAATAAGAGGCAAAATCCGAGGAGTCTGAGTCAAACGGGATTTAATCAGATGGCTCGAGCCTCAAGGAAAGAATGACATGGACTGGAATAGAATGGAATGGCAGCTGCAGCAACAGGAACGGGACAGCTAATATCTCATTAACATTGTACAATATATATAGTAAAACAGTACAATTGCATTGAATACAGTAGGCGTAACAAGTGACAAACGAAAGATAAGAACATATGGGCGTGAAAAGAAGGCGTGCACAGGGCGTGCACGAAGACATGTGATGTAGACGTCACAGAAGTGTCATAAATGGGTGGAGACATGGAGGGGGCTACCTGGGCAGCTGGAACCTTTAACCTAGTGGTGCGCGCAAACGGGCCATGACGTGTAACCAGGGAGAGCTGGGGGCTCTGACTCTTGCACTAGAAGAGGAGACTAAAGTCTGGGATGTCAGGACGACATGTACCTATAGCATATCTGATATCTCGTGTTTGGAGAACATGTTGATAGAATCTAAAAGTCATCAGGGGAAAGGCTACTTGACACTAAGGCTGGTGCATGCAGATATTTCTTGATGTATTACGTGTGCTATGAATCTTCTATGGACATTAATTCAGTAATTCTCTTGCATGGAGACAGGAAGACTAGACTTGTAGCTGAAGATGTTTATGCAGTTCGTTAGCTAGGAATGTGAAGCCGGGGAGCCGAACTGATAACTAGAGGCATAACATATTCTTGGCAGACAGGCAGGCAGGCCAGGCCGGGCACCGCGCTGCTTGGCAGAAAGTAAGCGAAGGGTCAGGGATGCGGGAGGGGCTGCATCACTCCTCGGAGCAGTTTCAGGAGACTGGAGCTTGAATTTGGTGTCCGGGCCCTTTGAGGCCTAGAAAACGGGGACAACTCGACAAATTAACGTGTACAATGTAAAAACGTTGGCAACATAGGCCTAATACTTGTTGCTTTCAGGAGGACTGGATAACTTGGCATACTAACGTTGGACACAACCATAATTGCGTCTTTATTCGGGCAAGGGGGTAAATATGCATATCGATCATGCACATATAACCTATGGTGGGGAACACGTAGGGACACATGACAAGGCAAAATTCAATTTTCCTCAGTACCTGAAACAATAGATGCTCCTAGAAAAATAGATACACAAGAAAAGGCACTTACCATTAAACAACAGAAGGTAGATTTAGAAGCATCAGATGAAGACGAAATTACATTATAATAGAATTAAGAATGGAACTCATTTAAATGTGTTTGCTAACCTATTAGTACATTATGTAGAAGCTATGGAGATTAATGGCTGTTATGTGTGTATGAAATTACCTACATCAGTAGCTGAAGGTGTCACTTACCACCATTTACCCCTGACGTATGGCATTTCATGTGGTATATTAGCTAGTTTATTTTATAAGAAAGGACCCTTACAGTATTACTATTCTAACTCAGACGTTCTATTTTAGGAACTTCCTATACGTAGTAATCTGAACCCTGTACATACTAAGTGATGTAACACGTTATATGGGTGAATATTTTCTAACCATGGGTACAATAGATATAGCTGAAGCACACAAGAATAATCTAACATTACGTGAAAAAGAGAAAATATTTTTAAATATGGTTGAGAAAAGGAGAGAGAATTTCCAAAGAAAAGCAAAAGACAAGAACCATAAAATCCCTAAATGGGCTGAAAATATAGGGTTCACACCAAATGGCAAGACTCACGCTGCTATGTTGCTGGATTTTTAAAAGAAAGGGAAACTCTGTCTCTATAGAGAAAGAACAAGTTATTATAACAATATATTCATTGGTTCCAGTGAGTGTGAACACAATTATAAGATAATTGGGGGTTGGGGTTTCAAAGATGGAACTGAACCTGTATTTCCAGGAATTTATTTAATATGTGGAAACAGGGCCTATTACAAATTGCCAGACCACTGGTATGGGAGCGGTTATGTTGGAATAGTATTGCCAAAGATATATCATGTAAATAAAATCACTGGAAGCAATAAAGAAACTAAGGGATTAATACGTAGTAAAAAAGCTAATTTCGCAGAAATAGTAGGTGACATATTTGGTGCATTAATACCTACAGTGGGAGTGGTTCTGAATACGCAAAGAATTTGCAAACTGTAAACAGAACAGAAGTCAAACCGGCTTTACAAAAGCTCTGGTGGGCTGTGCTGAGTTGTACAGTGCATCCACTTCTGAAGAGGGCAAACATGAATACGTTCCGAACAGCCTTGCTAACAGCAGCAATTAAAAGCAAGATCTTGGTCTGATCCGTATTACAGATATGTTTTTAGCACAGAACGAACATGAGAAACCAGCCTTGTGTGCAAACAGCACTGCACTGTAGAGCCGTGTTGACCGAGCCCCACAACACAAGTGATTGTCTGATGATTCCGGGTAAAACACTTGATCTCACCATACCTACCAGATAATGAATGTGTCCTTGTGTAACGTAACTGGTGACCTTCGGGTCCGGTTAGCGCTATATAAAGTACAAAAAATAAATAAAAGCGCCTAACCTCAAATACCTAGCTGGGAGGAGGGAAGAGAGGCCATCACACACTGTACTGTCTGATGGCCGACCAAAATGGTCTCCGAGTGAAATCACAGGAAAGAGGGACTTTTACAAAAAATGCACCAATAAGAAGCCAGCATTTCTGAGTGCCACAGATAGTAACCAATGGCAATAGTGGCTTTGCAAAACCCCACAGAAGAGACACCACAGGTCGATCGAAGCTTGACCCTAAAAATGGCATATCTAATCAAGGACGCCTCACAAATGCGGTATTACTAGGAAGGTGGTTCATCAGTATGATGGAAATGCAGTTTGTTTTATTTTACAGACTTATTCATATTAAGGAATCTCAGTTGTGATAATGTATTTTTATAATTGGGTTGGTTTGTTCTGTTTCAGACCGGTTTTGAGGGGTAGCGTTACACATATACAAGCTAATATTTAAACACGGGGTTACATAATATTTGATTTGGTTGAGGAGCCTAGATTGTATTTATTATATATATATATATATATATATATATATATATATATATATATTACCTACTGGCGGTCGCCAGTAGGTATATATAGTTAGGATTTTTTCTCTATGGGTTTTTTGAAAATTCTATGTCTAATAACTTTGGCGTTTGTGGACGGAATTGGCTGAAATTTTCAGGAAAATGGCACATTTTGTTTCTGAGCAGCCCCTGAAAATTGGGGGGGGGGGGTTCGTCCAGGGGGGGTCGAGAAAAAAGGGGGGTCCCAAAACGTGTTTTTAACATTGAGTTTTCCATAGGGCGGTTGGCCTCACTTTTAGCCCGAACGGCTGAATGGATTTGCACGAAACTTGGCAAAATTGTAGGGACTGGTAGCCCGATGTGCCTTTTGTAGGTCTCAATATATGTGCTACAGTCGATTTTGAGAAATTAACGTTTAAAAAAAGATATATATCTGTAACAGCGGACCGGGCAGCGCTCCAGGACGCGTACTTTTCGCGCAACGGAGCTTTGTGAAGCGAAGCTGATTGGTTCTCCGGCGTCTGTCAACATTCCAAACAGTCCGTAGCGGCCGCCATCTTGTCTCTTGGTAGGATCGAGAGACAAGAGGAGGCCAAAGTGAAGGGGCAAATGACCATAAGGGGGAATAGTAGATCCTCGCTGACCCCCTAGGTTTGATGTGGAGGTTTTAAAAGGGCCCCGCGGGGCAAAAAAAAAAAATAATAATAATAATCGAACGGCTGAATGGATTTGCACGAAACTTGGCAAAATTGTAGGGACTGGTAGCCCGATGTGCCTTTGCTAGGTCTCAATATATGTGCTTCAGTGGATTTTGAGAAATTAACGTTCAAAAAAAGATATATATCTGTAACAGCGCACCGCTTCGCGTACTTTTCGCGTTACGAAGCTTTGCGAAGCGAAGCTGATTGGCTCTCCGGTGTCTGTAAACATTCCAAACAGTACGTAGCGGCCGCCATCTTGTCTCTCGGTAGGATCGAGAGACAAGAGGAGGCGAAAGCGAAGGGGCAAATGACCATAAGGGGGCATAGTAGATCCTCGCTGACCCCCTAGGTTTGATGTGGAGGTTTTAAAAGGGCCCCGCGGGGCAAAAAAAAAAAAAATAATAATAATAATCGAACGGCTGAATGGATTTGCACGAAACTTGGTAAAATATTAGGGACTGGTAGCCCGATGTGCCTTTGCTAGGTCTCAATATATGTGCTTCAGTGCATTTTGAGAAATTAACGTTCAAAAACAAGATATATATCTGTAACAGCGCTCCACTTCGCGGAGATAAAATTATATCTGTATTACCTAGCTGTTGCTAACACCAGTTAGCGACGGCTAGTAGGAGATAGCGACCATCTTGGGCCCCACTTTGCATGTGAGTGATATTTATCACTAATGACATGCAAAGTGGGCATGCCAAGATGTTAGCGACTGGAAACAGTCGCTAACATCGCTATCTCCTATTATCAACTTTTGGAAATATTCGAGATAAGCGCGAATATCTCCAAAAAGTAACAGCTGCCCTGAGCAGTTCTTAGCCATGTTATCCAATAATGGGAGGTGGATAACATGGCTAAGAGCATTAGCTCGGTAATGCATGAATATCGCTGAGTTTTCAGCGATATTAATGCATTGCGGTCGTTTTTTATCGTATTTGCGATAAACCTTGATAATAGCAAGGTTTATCTGCGATAATTTCTGACGGTAAAAAAATCTTTGCAATGCATCGTTAGGGATAAATATCGCTTAACTTTGGTAATATGCCCCAACGTCTGTTAACGTTCGATTCGAAGGAAATCAGGAAGTGTTGAAAAACATTGTCTGCGCCATCTTGTCTTTTTTCAAATGCCACACTTTTGTCGTGCACGGCAGCCATTTTAGATGCCTTGACCAGACCCACTCTGTGCACGCTGTCGATCCTTAGCATGGCTCCCCACCCTCGCAAGCATCTCACCCAGGCAGTGGTCACCCCCGCTCTCTGTCTTATGCATGGGTAATAAACCTACCCCCATCTGCGCTGCTCTTCCCTAAGAATCACACCCTGTGCCCGCCCGACACCTCCCTTTCGCCCTATTCACTACCGAACCCTCTGACACTCCTTTTCCTCTGTGTCCGATTGTCCAGGCCGGTCCTAGGCTATCAGCTAGCCCTGCAGATGTAGTTTATGGCCACAGCTGTAAAGAATCACCCCTCTTCAAAGGAGTTATAGTAGATCAAGGCCCACACTCGATGAGATCCGTCACAGCAGAAGCGTTGCTATTATCTGAAAACCATCCTGTATTGTGATTGGGGAGGGGACCGAGCGTGAAGCGGAAGATTCCAGGGATGACTCTTTGTACATCAAAGTTTTTACAATTATGTGTCACATTACAAATATATAGCACTCCGACAAAGTAGTAAGATTATAAAACTTTAATAATTTATAAATATATACAAGAAAACAAAAATAGTAATAACATATAAACATTTTTAGGGAAAAACAACGAAGTAGCGGTCGGCTGTGCGAATAGTCCCAACGCAGCACAACGTCCAGATTTCCGGCGTGGGGCGTCGCGGGGGGTGGGTCATCAGTAGCAAACTGTTGTGCGAATAGTTCCAAGGCAGCAGAACGCGCCGAAATCTAGATGACACGAAAGTGATGTCTAGTAAGTTGCCACCCAGCAAATAACGGCGTGGGGCGTCGCGGGGGGTGGGTCATCAGTAGCAAACTGTTGTGCGAATAGTTCCAAGGCAGCAGAACGCGCCGAAATCTAGATGACACAAAAGTGATGTCTAGTAAGTTGCCACCCAGCAAATAACGGCGTGGGGCGTCGCGGGGGGGTGGGTCATCAGTAGCAAACTGTTGTGCGAATAGTTCCAAGGCAGCAGAACGATGGCACCAAGGTGATGTCCAGTAAGTTGCCGCACTGGTTTTGGTATCCTACAATGCTGCTCCGAATAACGGCATGGGGCGCCCCGGGGGAGGCGGCGTGAACGGGCCTCTCCAGGTGGAGTGTCATCTGTTGTAGTGGGGCGCCCCTTTACCGTTTCAGTTGCCATTCCGTCCGTTTTTGGTCCACTGTGTCAAAAGCCGCAATTCAGCTGAGTTGCGCCCACTCTTGCGGTGCAGCGATAGGCGGCTGTCACAGGACTCTCAAAATGGCGGCAGGCTCTTTCCTTTTTGGGCCTGGTCCACTGAAATGGCCCTGGGACACCTTGGAAATCGGACGCTTGTCTGCTAGGTCTTGGACCCCATTCTCGAAAGCGTCCCCTCCGCCTTGAGAATTCATCAAAAGATTTGGGGGCCCCGACTCCTGCAGGCTTCTGGTAGGGAGCGGCTGCCATGATTGCTCGCGGAATGACCACGACGGAGCTACGAGATGGTGGTGCTCTCATGCTGACGCCAGTTTAGTCTGAAACATCCAGAAACAAGGTGGGGCTTTCATCGTTTGGGAAAAAAAAAAGTTTTCATCCAATGAAAAGTGTTGTTTTTAGGTCATATGATCAAGCCTTCCATCATTAGGAAACCAAAAGTAAAATGAACCAATGAAAAGTTTTATAAACAAGTCACATGACCTGTTATGCGGCATAGGGTATAAAATGCGGAGAAAATACGTTGGCACGTGAGGCGGCGTCAGTAGCGGACCGATGTGCGAATAGGCCGAAGGCAATACAACGCGCCAAGATCCGGATGGCACCGAGGTGGTGTCCAGCAAGTTGCAGCACTGGTGTGGCCATCCTACAATGCTGAAAGTCGGCGTGGGGCGCCCCGTTGGCCTGTGAGTTTGCGTCAGTAGCGGACCGATGTGCGAATAGGCCGAAGGCAGCACAACGCGCCAAGATCCGGATGGCACCGAGGTGGTGTCTAGTAAGTTGCCGCACTGGTGTGGCCATCCTACAATGCTGAAAGTCGGCGTGGGGCGCCCCGTTGGCCTGTGAGATGGCGTCAGTAGCGGACCGATGTGTGAATGTGGCCGAAGGCAGCGCAACAATATTTTCGGAATAGAAGACACCACTAGGCGCTGAGATGCCAAGATCCGGATGGCACCGAGGTGGTGTGTAGCAAGTTGCCGCACTGGTGTGGCCATCCTACAATGCTGAAAGTCGGCGTGGGGCGCCCCGTTGGCCTGTGAGTTTGCGTCAGTAGCGGACCGATGTGCGAATAGGCCGAAGGCAGCACAACGCGCCAAGATCCGGATGGCACCGAGGTGGTGTCTAGTAAGTTGCCGCACTGGTGTGGCCATCCAACAATGCTGAAAGTCGGCGTGGGGCGCCCCGTTGGCCTGTGAGATGGCGTCAGTAGCGGACCGATGTGCGAATAGGCCGAAGGCAGCACAACGCGCCAAGATCCGGATGGCACCGAGGTGGTGTCTAGTAAGTTGCCGCACTGGTGTGGCCATCCAACAATGCTGAAAGTCGGCGTGGGGCGCCCCGTTGGCCTGTGAGATGGCGTCAGTAGCGGACCGATGTGCGAATAGGCCGAAGGCAGCACAACGCGCCAAGATCCGGATGGCACCGAGGTGGTGTCTAGTAAGTTGTCGCACTTCTGTGGCCATCCTACAATGTTGAAAGTCGGCGTGGGGCGTCCCGTTGGCCTGTGAGATGGCGTCAGTAGCGAACCGATGTGCGAATGGGGCCAAAGGCAGCGCAACAATATTTTCTGACTGACACCACAAGGCGCTGAGATGCCAAGATCCGGATGGCACCGAGGTGATGTCTAAGTTGCGGACTGATGTGCGAATGGGGCCAAAGGCAGCGTAACAATATTTTCTGTATGGAAGATACCAGTAGGCGTTGAGATGCCAAGATTCGGATGGCACCGAGGTGATGTCTAGCAGGTTGCTGTACTGGTGTGGTCATCCTACAATGCTGAAACTCGGCGTGGGTCGCCCCATTAGCCTGTGAGATGGCGTCAGTAGCGGACCGATGTGCGAATAGGCCGAAGGCAGCACAACGCGCCAAGATCCGGATGTCACCGTGGTGGTTTCATAGTTGAGAGGCACTTCATCTGCAGTGGGGCGCCGAGATCCGGATGGCACCGAGGTGATGTCTAGCAAGTTGCTGTACTGGTGTGGTCATCCTACAATGCTGAAACTCGGCGTGGGTCGCCCCATTAGCCTGTGAGATGGCTGTTCTTTGGATTTGGGCCTCGTCCACTAAAATGGCCCTGGGACACCTTAGAACTCGGACGCTCGATTTTTTTTTCCTTTCCTGTACATGCAAAAAAAGGTAAATGCCCGGTACGTTACACGCTTCATCTGTCACGATGAACTCTCCAGAGGAACCGAAAAAATATATAGTTGTGGTAACTATACCATGCATCGTCATATGGAGAGGTGGCACCAATTAATTATAGTGCTGCATAAAAGAGAGATTTGGAGGAGAACCCCTGACCTGCTAGTACATTCATCAAAGAAGTGGCACTGAGAGCTTCAGAGGCAAGGGAAACGGTCCCAAATATTTAGAAGAACTTTGGAAAGATTAAAATGACATGTTTAGATTGTGGCAAATTAATTTCATGTGGACAGATGAGTGTTACTCTAATAAATACAGCATATGAACATCATCATAGTCGATGGTTGGTAGAGACATTTTGACTATATCCTGGACCTGCCCGTCCTCGCCCAAAATGGCGCCGGAATAAATGGGACTCGTAACTCCTTGTTGTGTACTGGTTGCAGAACCTTGAAATCACGAGATACGTATGCAGTTTTGAAGCACATGGCGGGCGGGGACGAGAATTGATTGAATATTTCGACATCCCTATTGATATTAAGTTCTGATGTGTTATTGATTACTGTACTGTTGAAAGTTCGAATTAACGTCACCCATGGTACTTGCCCGCAAATGTATATCTAGATAATTTTATTGTAACTGGCCCTGTCGTGTTTTAATTATAAAATGTACGTCCACCGATTCCGTAACTGTTAGACACCTTAGTTCTTGCAACCTAATGGCCCGCCCGTTACGTTCCTCTACAGTGTAAATGTCTATTCATCATATACGATTACAGTTTGCTCTGTGGCAGGCCCACGTGGTTATAGGCTCGTATTTGTATAATGAAATTTTCACAATAAAGGTTTTTAAAAGAAAACATGGTAGTAGTATATACATTGGTAAAGTTTTTAATAATAGTGACTGTTTTAGAATCATTAAAAGGCAAGTGAAATAAAGCAGACCAATTACATGAAGGGTAAAAGGTATAATACGAAGGAACGCAGTAAAGATAAATGGTCAAGGGCTGTTGTGTTTTCTATTCCTGCAACATAAAGTGATCGATAAGAATCTCATATTCAGGCGTATCGGCGACTAAGACAGCAGGTCGACCCTCTTTTGCTCAACGGCTCCGTCATGGGACGAAGAAACGCTCTTTTTCTCGAAAAAAAAATATATTTTACTTGCAGGACAGTTGTAAAATTTCCGGGAAAGTACATTAGCCTGGAACATTATAACATATATTTAAGAAAAAATAATGTTCGGAAGTAATGAAAAGCGTAATTTTTAGGTCATATGACCAAGCCTTTCATCATTACAATAAGAAAAGTAAAATGAACCAATGAAAAGTTTTATTAACAAGTCACATGACTTGTTATGCGTACGTTACGCGCTGCGCGCCCCGGATGACTTCCGGATGCGCTAACGCGGCGCGTCATATGACGCATTACGCGACAACGCAGGTACAGAATATAGTCAAAATGTCTCCACCAACCAGCGGTCGGAACACAACCCCTTTCAGCAGGCTAAATAGTTCTGTTAAATGACAACAGAAGGGACAGGCAACAAGAACCATCAGTCAAAGAGGGGAGGGCTAGTTCTTCTCTACCGGGTTACATTGGGGCGCTACCGGAACTGATCGAATTGGTAGTCTACAGTGTTTCTGGTTGTTTCAGACTGAAGCTGGGGTTAGCATGAGAGCAGCACCATTTCGTAGCTCCGTCGTGGTCATTCCGCAACCAATCATGGCAGCCGTTCTTTATCGTTATTTTGGGCGGGGTGGGTGGCGGAGCCGAGCTGTTTTGCAGCCATCATTGTGTGGAGTTCAGTTCATCTCACTAGTTTTGTATTTGTCATGAGGGGTTGTTCCTAATGTTTCTATTTTAGCGAGGTCAAAAAGAGATCCCATTAGTGGCCTACTGATTTTGCTCGATTCCTTTTCTTTTTTTTTACACGATTTTTCGTTCTCTGCAAAGACTAAACAGAGTATTGCGACTCTGTGTTTGTTTGTAAATAGAGAATGAACCAAAGAGAACTAATTCTAAAACAGTAAATACTTGGATAACAATCAATCAAATGGAGAGAGAAGCAGGCACGACGGATTACAACGGGGGCAAAGGCCTGCGTTAACTACCTTTCACTATCTGCAAAGAGAGAGTACTCCTAATAGAAATGAGGGGGGGGGGCACCATTCAAAGCAGATCAGTGTGCATAAACACGAAAATGTTTTCACTTACCACGTACTTGACATTCGACAGCTTATGATATTTGCTATTAAAAAACCATTGAAATTCACTGAAAAAACCATAGGTTATAGACCATATATAGTTAGGAATTAGCATTTACAAAACCTTGAAAATTCACTGAAAAAACCATAGGTTATAGACCATATATAGTTAGGAATTAGCATTTAAAAAACCTTATTTTACTCACACAAAACCATTGAAATTCCATATATAGTTAGTTGCACTAACTATATATCGCGCACCCGCAATCCACTGCTGATCATGTCACATATTACATCATTCATGACATGGTCAGTGACATCACTGATGACATCACTGATGACATCTCAAATGACATCACTGATGACACTGATGACATCTCATTTGACATCATTCTTGTGCTAATACGATAAACCTCTTCAGACTCTAATATAACCTTAGATACACTCAGTGTATACAGACACTCACACACTGCCACTCATCCATGGAGTTACTCACACACCCAGTCAGTCATGCAAAGAAACAATCTCACCTCCATTTCTTCAACTATACAGTTAAACACACCTTACTTATTGAAACATATACTAACACATATTTACTCTCTTATACAATCCCTGATACAAGTTCACAATGATCGATACAACCACTCACTCATTCAGTGGCTCTCATGCACAGTTATTTATATATGCCAACTCTCACATGTACTGTGTTTTACATATGTACTTACTATGACATGTAGCATTGAGATATCCATTCACTCATCAATACACTCATGCACACAGTCAACTGCCCATGTAGCTGTTTCCACATGCACTCTTGAACTCATACACCTAGTGAATAAACTGCTCACACATCTATGCATAGAGTCACACACCTTCCAGCCACCCCCACACAAACTCAATCTCCCATAGAAATACTTGGGCAACCAATTAATAACACATATAGCCTCTCGTATAGCTAATGATCAACACATGCAGCAGTTTACAGAACAACAGACATAATGATGCACAAATTAAGACAGTTTAGTCACTAACCCATGCATTCAGTGAGACACATTTAATCACTCACTCATACAGTCAGTCACGCACCTACTAAATCCTTCATCCAGACACTTATACATCCACTCATTCTTCAATATGTAAGACATATTTTAACTTTACAGAAACATACAATCACTGGATGTTGTCATCAGTGATGTCATCAGTGATGTCATTTGAGATGTCATCAGTGATGTCATCAGTGATGTCACTGACCATGTCATGAATGATGTAATATGTGACATGATCAGCAGTGGATTGCGGGTGCGCGATATATAGTTAGTGCAACTAACTATATATGGAATTTCAATGGTTTTGTGTGAGTAAAATAAGGTTTTTTAAATGCTAATTCCTAACTATATATGGTCTATAACCTATGGTTTTTTCAGTGAATTTTCAAGGTTTTGTAAATGCTAATTCCTAACTATATATGGTCTATAACCTATGGTTTTTTCAGTGAATATATATATATATATATATATATATATATATATATATATATATATATATATATATATATATATATATATATATATATATATATTGATGGAGCAAAGATTCGCACTTAGAGCAACTTGCTTGTACTCAGCCCTCTTGAAATAACTATTATAGTAATAATAAACATGTTTTGTGTACTAATAATTGCACCACACAACATTATGGGAAGCTTGTCCATGTGCTTTTATTAACTGTAATCCGCTTGCATTAAAATGGCTGCTGCTACGCGGGATATTCTACTGCGCATGCGTCTGTCATACTCACGTGACATGACATATTATCTTGCTTGGAGGGAAACTTTTGCTTCTGCGCACTAGAACTAAGATGGCTGCTTTGTGTTACAGCATGAATGAAGCTTGCACCTCTGCTTTTGCTAAGCTGTTTGTCTTGCCTAAACACTAAAAGCAAAAGTTAAATTAAATTGATGGGATTAGAGTAGAGGTATACAGTGCATTTATTTATTCTGTGTTCTAAAACTGTTTCTTTTCTACTTTTCATGTATCGTAATTTTTGGGCCTGGGATATACTGTGACTCCATTTTGAGAACCCACACTGTGCGTGTCAAACTCCAAGAAAGAGCACAAGTCATTTGTCATTGAATTGAAGCCAAGCTTTCATCACACTAGAAGATGCGCCTGGGAACCTGACTTGATGACCCCAAGCGGAAGACAAACTGTTAACATTGTATTTCTATAAGAACATTCACTGTTGGGTAGAATAAAAATGCATGGGAAAAATAAATTGAAGGGCGGGAACGCTAATTTTAATATTCAGAAAAAAAGTTTCGTTTCGGTATGGTGTGATGACCTCTCCCCGTCTTTTTGTCCATTCAAAATTGGGAACCCTTACACTTGCAACATTGGCCGGTGGTACACTGCCCTGGAAAATAGTATAACTAGAGTAGGCTTAGTTAGATAATTTGTCCGACTTGTCCGAATAGCTGACCTGTCATTGACCCAACGCACTCAATAGGTGATCGAGAGCGAGGTGCTGGCGGAGCACTCTGTCAGAAGAATCGATAACCCAATTGCGGTTACTGAGAAGGGAAAATTGAAGACCCAATCGGGGTTTGGCTTTTGGCTGCAGAAAAGGTGCAACGCAGGCGTAGCACGCTAGCTGTGGGTGCCGGTCTTAGCCTGAGGTGGTCCTGTCCTGATCCAATTTGGTATGTACAATTCTGGTCTGCATTTGTTCTTTCCTGCGGGCACCTGCACTTTGGGGTTCTGTCCTTTGTCCCAGCCCGTGGCCAGGGTTGGCCTTCACACCATTCTAGGTAAATATAATTGATGTGGGTTCGAACATTGTATTGTTTTCCCTTTTCTACCCTTCCTATGTTTCAATGCTTAATGAAAGTTTCTCATTTCATCTTATCTTAATCATATTCATGTTGATTGATCAAGTTTCAATTAATGTAGTATGGACATTGATTTTTAGGAGATTTACATAGATAAAGAGTTTAAACCGTTCCAGAGTATGTGGTTATTCAAAAAGTGTAAATTACATATTTTCTACCTATTATGCTAATTCCTTGATCCTTTAGAATTTCAGGTACCGGTGACTAGGTTTGGTAAGTCAAATGGTATAGGGTCTGAATGGTTAATAAACAATTTGATATGAGTGTAGGTTTTACCTGTTCATTTTGCGTATATAAGTTTTCTGGGCCCAGGTGAGTATGGTAAAACGGGTAGGTGAACCTGCGCTCTATCAATATAGAGAGAGAGAGAGAGATTTCAAGAGTGCTTACATTCATTCTGGAGTGGAGTTTTAAGTGTGATTGGTGTTTCACAGCATAAAATATTTGTTTTATAAGATTGAAGATTTCTGAATGGTAAACAGATTTTTAGGATGGAGTTTAGATAGAATGGATTAGGATTGAGCCACGTGGATGTTTTATAAGGAGGTCATTTTCCACAGGTATGCTGGATGTCTTGTGGTGTTCTCCATACTCTTGGGCTCTAAGTGTTGTCCACGTTTGGGGGGGTCTTTTTTGTTCTTGATGCAACAGAGTTCTTGATGAGAAAGAGCCTGTTTTTTGCGACATATTTCTGGTCTTCTTAATTTATACTTATGTTTCTGTTACCCGACTAGTGAACACATAGCTACACTTAGTAGGAGCTTTAGAACTTAATTACCATGAATTAACTGATAAATACTCCTGGAGATGGTCTTGTGGCAAGGATATACCGGTGACTGACTTTGGTTAAGGTTACCCTGCTATTTTTTGGTAGATTTTGTTAGTAACTTTTGTACATGTTGCATGGTTTTCTAGCCCCAATGAAGAAAAGAAAAAAACACATGTTGGCGAGAGTGGAGGTGTAAATAAGTGGAATTTGAACATCAACAGTGACCGGAGTTGAGGAGGAGCTTAGCGGGCATCCGAGATGGCCGCGTGAGCACAGCGCTCCCCGGACCCCCGCCGCTTCCGGCATAATATCCTGCATGAATCCTGATTTTTCGCGAGGATTTGTATAGAGGACGCCGGGCTGATCTACCTGGACCTTTCAGGAATTTATTTTGACACCGGGTACCCGAGTTATGGTGTATTGAACTTTTGGGCTCCGCCCTTGAGGTGCGCTCGGGACTGGGTGAGGTTCGGTGGCCGTCTTGGAGTTGAACAACAACGGCAGGGGGATTGGACTTGTGGGTCCCCTTCTTAAGTTTCGGTTTCGATTCTGCCCCTGCCTGGGACATTGGCGAGATGGTCGGGCCAGAGCTTGCTTCAAGACACGCGTCGGCTGTCGGGCCTTTGGCCGGACTATTCTCCTATTTGGCTGGCCCTATCCTGGTTATACCCTTGTTACGGTCCTTTGGTCCCGAGGCCTCCATTTCTGGTGCCCGGTCCGTTGACCCTGGTGAATCTCCTTGTGCCGCATCTCCAAAATGGCGGGCAGAGGGGACCGGGAGACGCGCAAGACGAAGACACCTCTGCGCGGGGGTCCGGTCCAATCCAACGTTATGGACCGTTATACCCATTCTAAGGGGTCCCCCGGAGCTGCCCTGCCCGGTCCCAGTGCATCTGACCACGTCGTGGATGCGTCGACGGAGCCTTCCTTGCAGGACATCATGGGCGCCATTTCCGGCATGAGGGAGTCAATAGGCCAACAATACGAAACCTTGACCCACAAAATTGACACCGTGGCGATCGATGTGACTCTGATTCGAGCCGATCTCTCCAAAACGAACGAAAAGGTGAAATCGTTGGATATCAAATCATCCAGCCTCACGGCGGACGTCTCTGAGATACAGACGGAGATGGGCAATCTCCGTAGGGTGAACGATTTCATGACCCGACGCTTGGATGACTTTGAGAACAGGGCACGTCGTTGTAATGTTCGCGTGGTTGGAGTACCGGAGAACCCAGAACCCCACTCGGTTGATCTCCTGGTTGAAGATCTGATCCAGAACCACCTTTCTCCGTCTGGCCTTAGTAAATTATTCACAGTGGAACGTGCACATCGTGTTCCGGGGGGCCAGGGTAAGCCGGGCGTCCCGCCGAGACCTATTGTTGCCAAGCTTTTCCACTATAGAGATCGGGACGCTATCCTGCAGGCATCGCGGGTGAAGGGCCCGGTGGCCTTTGAGAATGCCACGGTGAACTTTTATCCGGACTTTTCCCAACAGGTCCAGAAGCAGCGGATGGGATTTCGTGGTGCCAAGAAGCGTCTTAGGGACTTGGGGATGCGCTACGCTATGCTCTTTCCGACCAGGCTGCGGGTTGAGTATAATGACCGAACTTTCTTTTTTGATCGGCCGGATGCTGTGAATGACTGGCTGGACTCCTTGCCTAACCGACCTCCTGAGACCGAGTTCGATGCCCACCCGGGCGGTGCTGAAGGTGGTGTGGAGAGCTGAACATTTCGTCTATGCCTGGTGCCTTGTTTTGTATAACTCTTCCAGGAGTATGTGCCTTTGTTCCTCTACCGCTTATGTGATGTGATGTATGTTCCTTTCTCGTCACTGGTTTTGATCGGGGTGGCGGGTGGGACGGGGCCTTTCCTCCTCCGGGGTCTTTGTGTAGAATAGGGGTTCTTGGGCGACAGGCACACTGCAGGTTGGGGTGGCTTTTTAGCTTTTTGCAGGGGTGCAGGGTGGGGGGTGTTTTTTTGTTCTTTGGGGGATGGGTGGTTGGGAAGTTCGTTGTTTGTGTGTTCTGTTTTCAAGGCGACTTTATCCTGTATTTGAAGATGTTTCCGGTGTCATGCTCATTGGTGGGGGGTTTTGGCTTTGTGGGGTGGGATGGGGGGTAGCGGGTTGAGATTTGTTTCGTGGAACGTTAACGGTCTGGGAGATCGTATCAAATGAAGTGTGGTGTTGAAATGTATACGACGTTTATCTCCTGATATTGTTTTTCTGCAGGAGACTCATTTGGTAGGCAATGTTTGTCATGCAATGAATAGGTGGGGCTATCGCCTCGTAGCACATTCGGGGTTTACCTCTGGTTCTCGGGGTGTGGGTATCCTTGTTCGGGCTTCCCTCCCCCTGGCTATTGATGATGTGATTCAGGATGATCGGGGGCGATATGCTGTCCTTGTGGGTCGCTATGAGGGTCGTGCCCTCTCCTAATTTACTGTTTATGTGCCCCCCGGCTTGCAGACTTCTACCTTTTCAGATTTGGGCCGTGTCTTGTTGGACCTCCCTGATAGTACTCTCTTTTTGGCTGGTGATTTTAATTCGGTGTTCTCCGGTCTCCACGATCGCCACCCCCCTAGAGACACTCCTGTGGCCCAACAGTGGTTGGGTGGATTTTTGGATACCTTTGGCTTGGTGGATTGCTGGAGGCTTTTGCATCCTACTCAGCTTCAATACACCTTTCATTCTGGGGCCCATGGGAGTCTGTCTAGGCTGGATTATTTCCTGATGCCTGCGGCTCAGTCACCAGCGGTGCGTGAGATTGTGCATCTGCCCAGGGGTATTTCAGACCACTCTCCGCTCTGGCTTCGTTTTGAGGTTGGGGTGGAGGCAGTGGGCCGGGTAGCTCCCATCAATCCGTGGTACCTTACCTCCCCCGAGACCCGCAGCCGTTTGCTTAAGTCTTTGGACGCGTATTTCCTGGATAATGAGGGGTCGGTTTCCTCAGCTGTGTCCTTATGGGAGGCCTTTAAAACGGTGATTCGGGGGCAGGACCTCTCCCTTATTGTTGAAGCTAAGAGGGCGAGGAATAGGGAGGTGGTGGACCTTGAGGGAGAGATTTCTGCATTGGAGGGTACTTTGGATTCTGGTGTCACGTCTGCGAAACTCCACGCCCTGGGTCTGAAACAATATGCCTATAAATCCATGGTCACGGATGCTGCTAAAGTGATGTTTCGGGAGCAACAGGGTCGTTTGTATGACGTGGGTGACAAAGCGGGTAAATTGCTGGCATGGCTGGATAAAAAGGAGAGGGCCAATCGTGTGGTACCCGTGATTCAGTCTTCGAGTGGTGAGAGTGTGACTGACCCGATTGGAATAGTTGACCGTTTTGCTGAGTACTTCCGTGTGGTGTATACCCCTGTGTCTGTGAGAGATGTGGCTGACTCTCGCCTTCTATTGCGTGATATTGCTCTGCCCAGTGTCTCTGATTTGGATCGTGTAGCGTTGGATTCCCCCTTTACTGTTGATGAGATAGCTACTGCCATCCGTTCACTCCGTTCGGGCAAGGCATTGGGCCCGAACGGGTTGCCGATTGAACTGTACAAGTTGCGTCCCGACAGAGTGGCGCCATATCTTCGCGCAATGTTTCTGGAGTCTCGGGAACGGGGTATTCTCCCTTATGATCAGCGACTGGCCACGATAGTTGTCATCCCCAAGGATGGTAAACCGCGGGACCTTTGTTCATCCTATAGGCCCATATCCCTCCTAAATGTTGAACCCAAGGTATTGGCGAAACTCCTGGCGTCCCGCCTCCTGACGGTCATTAGTGGCTTGGTCCATCCAGATCAATCCGGATTTATCCCGCATCGCAACACGGCTCTGAACCTACGTCGTCTCCATGGCGCGATTGCGAGGGCGGGGCTTCTGACGGAGCCGGCCATTTTGGCGTCATTGGATGCCTCAATGGCTTTTGATACGGTGGAGTGGCCTTATCTTTGGGCGACTCTTGAGAAATTTGGTTTCGGGCCCGAGTTTATTGGGTGGATCAAGTTATTATATGCGGAACCTCTGGCACAAGTAGTGGTAAATGGTAGAGTTTCGGCCCCTTTCACCCTCGGTAGGGGTACCCGTCAGGGATGCCCCTTGTCTCCATTGCTTTTTGCACTCGCCTTGGAACCTTTGGCTGCTTGGCTTCGGTGGGAGCCTTCGCTTAAGGGGATTCGCTGGTCTCCGGAATTTGAGGACCGCGTTTCGCTTTACGCGGACGACATTCTTTTATATCTCACCTCCCCGCGTAAATCTCTGACAGTTTTGTTTGATGTTCTCACTTCATTTGGTGCCAACTCGGGCCTCGTTATTAACTGGGCCAAGTCCTGCGTCTATGTTCTTTCGGGTAATTTACCCCCGTTGCCGAGCAGACTTCCTATCCAGGTGGTCCAGTCTGGCTTTAAATATTTGGGGATTTTTATTACGTTGGACTCCTCGCTCCGATTTGAGCGTAATCTCCTCCCCCCGTTGCTTCGATTGCGACTGGACGTGGCCCGTTGGCGTAAGCTTCCTTTGTCTCCTCTGGGCAGGGCGGCCCTGTTTAAAATGATGTCCCTGCCGCGGTTCCTTTACGCGCTCCAGAACTCCTATGACGCTATCCCCAAGACCTATTTCCGAGAGATCGAGAGTCTTCAAAGGCAATTGATTTGGGACGGGCGTCCACGTATTGCCCTGGCTAAACTCACCATCCCTTGGTACGACGGGGGCATGGCGCTCCCCGATATTAAGCGATATTATTGGGCTTCCCAGCTGTCTGCTATTAATCACGTGATGTTTTCACCGGGACGAAATCCTGCATTCGAGATGGATAGACTTCAGCTGCCGGGTGGGGACTTTAATAGAGCGCTTTATTCTCGAACAGCTGGGCGCCATCTTGTGGGCCCGTCCAGGATTGCAGTCACTGTGTGGCGAGCCGCGAATGTGAGTTTGGGATGGGAGGATCGTATGACGCTGGCTACGCCGCTTTATGCCTCGGAGCGTTTGGGGTGTCTCTGGTCCACTAAGGGCTTCGACCGCTGGGATATGATTGGTATATGTAAGGTGGGTGATGTATGTTCGAACGGTAGAGTGAAGTCGTTCCAGGCCCTTCAAGAGGAGTATGGTTTGAATGGTAGGGAATTTTTTCGCTATCTGCAGGTCCGTCACACCCTCGCCTCAGTCTTGACTCCTGATGAGGCCCTGCCCGAGTCTTCCCCCCTCGAAGATCGTGTCCTTGATGGGCACCTGCCTGATAGTACCATTTCCCTGATCTATAAGAAGCTGATCAATAATCGGGCGGACTTATTGGTCCGACTTCGGGAGGCTTGGGTCGGCGATGGGTTGGAGCTGGACGACGAGGATTGGCAATCAGCGCTCTCTTCTCCCAAGGAGGTTGCCATTCCTGCCCGTCTCCGTTTGGTTCAACTCAAAATTCTTCATCGAGTATATGTCACTGGTCCGCGTCTGGTAACGATGGGCTTTTCCTTGGATGGGTTATGTAAGCGTGGTTGTGGGTCGAGTGCCACTTTTTTACACATTCTTTGGGAATGCCCGGTTGTGGTTGCTTACTGGACTGCTGTGCTTGAGGTGATGACTGCGGTGACTGGTGTTGCCCTGCGGCCGGAGCCTCGGCGATGTTTGTTGAATGTGTGGGAGCCCACTGACTATTCTGTGGCCCAGACCAGATGGGCTACCTTGGGTTACATGATTGCGAAACGGGATATTGCGCAACTCTGGGGCGCGTCCAGGCCCCCTGAGGTCTCGAAATGGGAGGACAACATGGACTGGTCCATGTTTATGTGGCCAGGGGCAGACCCAGGGCGTGGACGAAGATTTGGGGCCAGTGGAATGACTATCGTGGGGATATCTGTACACCTCCCCTTGTAGGCTCTACTGATGTTGTCCTATCTCCCTAGGCGAGCGTTCCCGGAACCCTTTCATACTGTTTTTTGAATTTCCGATTCTCCCCGCTGCTCCCCCCCCCCACCCCCCCCCGACCTTGTTGGAGCCTCAGGGCTCTTGGTAGGTTCTCCTGCTTGTAGACCATCACCTCCGTTCTTTGGGCTGACCTTGATTACCGTACATTCGCCTTCTAGTGTTTGTTTTTCTTTTTGTATAAAATAAAAAATTCACTATGCTCTGTGACATGTTGGGAGTACTGCTGGGTGCTGATTTGTGCCTGACCACGGGTGTACACTTCTGATCCATGCTTTGTGCCTTATTATTAGCGGCCAGCCCGTGAGGTTGTAGGCCCATTCCTGTACTTTTCTATGCTTGCTCAAATAAAGGTTTTTAAAAAAAAAACAAAAAAAAAACCAGTGACCGGAGTTTTGTACATCAAACTAATGTAGACTTTGAGTGCTCGAATGATCACTGTGCCAAAAACCAAAGGTTAAAGTTATGGTTAGATGATAATGTCAGTTATTTTTTTAAATTCCAAGAATTTGTTGAGATATGTTACATTATAAGACCAAAAAGAGGCGACATCAAGAAGCTGGAGTAGCCAGTTATATGGAAAATAAGTAAGTAAGCAACATACTTTGGAACCAGTAATGGTATAAGGGTTCTATAGGACCATGAGATAAGCAAAAGCACGAGCTCAGCGTCATAACACAATTTAGGAAGGAGGGAAAAGAATGTAAATGAGATCTGTAAAGCGCAAACTCATGTCCAAAGGGCGTTTTGGTGGTATCAGAGGCCGGTAAGGGTGCAGATCAGTTGGAAAAGGCTATTTGCTGGGCCTTGCTGTCTGCTAGCCTTGCGAGAAAAGCCACGTCTTTAAAGCCTTTCTCAAAGCGAGTAGGGAGGGAGCTCCTTTTAGTGACATTGGTAAGCTGTTCCAGAGCACTGCAGTGGTCCTGAAAAAGCTCTTGCCTTATAGTCTTATGCTTGGATCTCACCAAGTTACCTTGCGGCGATGTTACTTTCTATTAATGTCTTGTGATGCATACTAGTTTAGGATCCTTTTTTTCCTTCTCTTGCCACAAATGATGGTCTCGGTCAAGAAACTTGTCTTCTACGGTAACCTTGTGCACAGAACTACTCTCTCATGATTGTTGCCTTGTCATCATAGTCTACTAAATTAATGCAAATGCGTCTCAGTCTGAGGAGCTGGCTACAATGTATTCCTTGTTTCTTGTTCCACGGGTGGTAACTGTTGAAATGTTAAAGTGTTTTATTTGCTGTAGAATTCCCACACTGATCTACTTCCAGTTTGCCATCTCTGTTGGATCCATATATCCAAACATTCTACTTTCTGCCGTCTTATATTTGCAGTGAACCTTTAATTTTGTTTCCATAAATTAATCCATTATATAAACTCATAAAGGGTTTCTTGTACTCCCTCCCAAATGAAAAAGAAATGTCATCAATTAAGTGACCAAAATTTCACTGACTCAAAAACCGGGGCTACCTTGTGAATATATCGGCCTCAAAATCACTCATGAAGAAGTTGGCTACGCTGGGTGATACAGGATGCTCTCATACTGACTCTTTTTTCCTGAAGAAATAAATCTTCACCAAATTCAAAGGTGATTTCTTGTAAGACAATCTTCACACATTCCACTAGGAATATTCTAGGAGCTTCTCTCTGGTGACGCTGTAAGAATTTGTCTACTGCAATGATGGCCGCCTCTAGGGGAATGTTACAATATAATTCCTCAATATCTAGGGTGACAGTTGTAAGCCAAGCCCTCAACAAATGAGATCATATATCTGGTGTCTTTGATGTAGAATTGAACACAAGGTACTATGGGCTGTAGAAATTGGTCCACATATTTCGAAAAGGGTTCAGTCAGAGACCCTATTGTGGTGACAATGTGCCTTAAAGGGAGATCCTGTTGATGTTTAGGAATTTAGGCATCCAATAGATGCTTGCCTTGCAGGAGTTGTCAGCATTAAGAGATTCATATTCTTTTGTAAACATGACTCCCTCATTAAGGGCTTGTGGTTAAATGTATCTTCTCTGGTTCTCTGCTTCAGGGGTCAGTGGTGATACTCATGTAGCATTCTCTGTTGCTCAGCATTAACTTCATCTTCTGCACATAATGGTCTGTGTCCATAAGCGCGATGCCCCCTCCTTTTTGACTATTTTTTTACTGTGCCTTTCTTATTTCGAGATAAAGTATGCATATATATAATTTTTGAAGACCGATTGCTACCAATATACTTTAAGGTAAGATGGGGTATATTTCTTGTATTGCGCAGTGGAATAGCATACAGAGGAGTTGTGTAAAGTGGAGTACAGTGGAGAGGCACACAGTGGAGTGACTTTGACTGTAGTGGCGTAGAGTTAAGTTGCATACAGTGGAACATCATATAATAGAGTGCTGTAGAATGGAGTGGCATAGAGTGAAGTGGGGTATAGTGGAGTGGTGTATAGTGGGGAGGTGTATTGTGGAGTGGCATATAGTGGAGTTGCGTATAGTGGAGTGGCGTATAGTGGACTGGCATAGAGAGGAGTGCCACAGAGTGAAGTGGAGTGCCGTATAATGGAGTATCATATACTGGATGTATTCAGTAGAGTGACGTACAGTGAAATGTGATGGAGTGGGATAAAGTTGAATAGGGTAGAGTTGAGGGGGTGTAGAATGTAGTTTTGTAAAGTGGCGAAAAAGGGAGTGGAGTAGATTGGAGTTACATAGAGTGGAGAGGGGTGAAGTGGGGAAAAGTAGAGTGGCATACAGAGGAATAGCATAGACTGTAGTTGAGTAGAGGAGAGTGGTGTAGAGTAAAGTGGAGTAGCCTGGAGTAGTATACAATGAAATTACGTACAGTATAGAGTATTCACTAAAATAGCATACAGTGGAGAGGCCTAGAGTGAAGGGGCTTACAGTGGAGTGGTGTAAACTGGGGTGCTGTAGCGATGAGACGCGTAAATTTGAATAGCATAGAGTGGAGTGGCATATAGTGGAGTGCCGTAGAGTTAAGTGGGATATAGTGGAGTAGTGTACAGTGGAGTGGCGTACAGTGGTATGTGGTAGAGTGGTGTGGCATAGGGTCGAATAGTGTATAGTTCAGACGTGTAGAATGTAGCTGCGTACAGGGGAATAGCGTATAGTGGAATAAGGTACAGTGAAGTGTCATTCAGTGCAGTGGTGTAGAGTGGAATAGCGTGGAGTGTTGGAGTGGATTGGCGTAGAGTTGAGTGACATACAGTAGAGTGGCGAACAGTGAAGCACAATGTAGTGTGGTAGAGTGTAATAGTGTACAGTGGTGTAGCACAGTGTGCAATGCGTAGAGTGGAGCAGTGTACATGGAAGTGAGGTAAACTGTAATGGCATACAGTAAAATAGCACAGAGTGGAGTATTGTACAGTGGAGCGGCATAGAGTAGGATAGCATATAGTGGAGTTGCATACAGTGGAATAGTGTAGTGACGTAGAGTGGAGTATGGTACAGTTACGTGGAGAGGGATAAAGTGTGTCAGAGTGGAGTATAGTGGATAAGAGTACACTGGAGTGGGAAAGCGAAGAGTGAAGTGTCTGAGTGGAGTGGCGTGTTGAAGATTATAGTGTGGAGCGGAGTTGTGTAGCATACAATTAAGTAAAGCCTCAAAATGCGCAGTACCATGTTGTACAGTAGAGTGTAGTGACGTCCCATACAGTATTGGAAACTGTTGTACACACAGCAGTGCGATCCCATCCGGTAAAGCGGCAGGGCATGATTTTCTTCCAGGAGATTTTTTTTTTTTCAGCTCGATTCAGGGGGGAGCCCCCGCCGGACTTGTGGAGATTTGCTAAAATTGTTATATATATTTTTTTTAAAATGAAGGTGAGCAACGGACTTAGGAGCTTATCGGCCAATCACCTTGATCAACAACAACGGCAACATTTATTAAAAAATCTTGGCGAATAGATTGGCGTCTGTAATTAAAAAAAATGGTGTCCCACAGCCAACACGGCTTTGTCCAGGGGCGGGAACCCATAGACCATATTCACAGAGTAATACATTTATTTGATTACACCAAGGTGACAGGAGACCCTATGGCTTTAATCTTATTGGACGCCGAAAAGGATTTCAATAGGGTCTCCTGGCCCTTTTTATGTGCGGTTATGAAGCATTATGGAATCGGGGAAGGCTTTATTCGGCCATTAAAAGTATGCACCAAGATCCAATTGCCAAGTTAGCACTGATAAGAACACACTCGGGGGAGATTAATGTAGGGGGGGGACTAGACAAGGGTGCCCCTGCTCCCCCTTGTTATTTGCAATTTATATTGACCCGCTAATTATACTAATACAAGAGTGCCAGGTTATATCACCAGTTGCTGCTTGTGGAGGAGAGGTAAAAATTCTAGGCTATGCGGATGATTTAGTGATAGTCACGTCGGCTCCACAGCAGACTCTGGAGGAGTTAGATGTATTAACATCTCACTTTGGTAAGGTCTCCGGCTATCATATGAACGAAAGTAAAACCCAAATAGTCATCAATGAAAAAGTCAATTTAGCTGATCAACGGATTGTAGCAAATGCAAGGTATTTAGGGGTCGAGATAAGTGCTACCCCTACTGCTATAGTAGAGCTAAATCTTGCACCCTTAGTAGTCAAAATGAAATCTGATACCAAAAGGATGAGCAATCTATATCTGACGCTCATGGGTCGAAGCAACGTTATCAAAATGATTTTTTTACCCAAGATACTTTATTATTTTAGAGACATCCCCCTTGAATTTATTAAAGTATGGTTTCGAAAATTTGATCAGATTCTCTCATGGTTTCTATGGGTGGGGCCACGCCCAAGACAGGCATTACGGTATATGACACTACACAGAGATCGGGGGGGGGCGGGTTCGTTCCTAACTTCCAGACTTATTACTAGACCACTACCTTGAAGTATTGCGGCGAGCTGATAAATGGGAACAACCCGGACAACTCGTAAATTTCTATTTTTCAACTTATTTGCGGGGGAGAAGCCAGGGATCTTTTATTACGACAAATTGGTTTTGTTTATTATAAGAGGGTTAAGTTTAAGGTTCTGATAGTTTATAAAGTTTGGACTGCTGTAAGGAAAAAGTTTGGAATTGGCCGCCTGCATAGGTATTCCCCTCCTGCTGATAATAATGCGATATGCACAGAAATCTTTAATGATGCTTATTTTAGTAGATGGGAGGATAGAGGGATTTACAGGATCTGGGATCTTCTTTCTGGTAATAATTTACTTTCTTTTGAGGCTCTTAAAGATAGATTTGGTATAGGGAACAAGGATTTTTTTAAATACTTACAAATACGGGATTTCCTTGAGAAAAATTGCTGGAACCGGAATCGAATCCCATTTTTTGATCTGCTTAAAAGTAATCCTCCGCAAACCGCTGCCATCTACAAAGCCATTACGGAAAAGATGGGGGATGATCTTATTAAGCATTTCGATAGATGGCAAACAGTGTTACAGGCTGGACAGGGAAAATGTGAGGATTCTCTGCTCCTCAGTCAAACATCTTGTATATCTGCAAATTTGCAAGTGCAGTGCTTCAAGACCTGGCGTATTCTGTATGTCACTCCAGCTCGTATATACAGATGGGGGGGGGTACTACTGGGATACACTGCCCTCGCTGTGGGGTGGTGGCCGCCAACAGCACACACATGTTCGCTACCTGTCCGGGACTCTCCCTAATACTACACAAAATTGAACAAAGGCTCGGGGCTATGCTAGGTCACATACTGACACTTACCCCGCAGACAATAATGTTGGGAATTTCTAACCAACCGATGGATGAAAATCATAGGAAATCAGCGTTTATCGCTATGGCTGTTTTTAGTTTATGCTTGGCTACAGCATATTTTGTTTAATACATTTTTATCTATATATAATTGGGAGATTGCGGTGGTGGATTGCGGTGGTGAGGAGGAAGGGGAGACGGGCCAGAGAGAGAGGAGAGAAGCTCTGGCTGCCTCTGACCAATTGGCTCAATAGCTTGGTATGAAATATTTTGTTGTGTTTTTTAATTTCTTTCTCTCGTGTACTTGTGTTTTTTTGGGCTTAGCTTGAGGATATATCCACCTGGGGTGGGGGGGGGGGGAGGAGAAAAATACTGGGAAAAACATTTGGGGTATCAGTCACAGTTGTTGCTTTTTTGTCTGTTATTTATGAACTATGCTTGTCTTCTTTTGTGTTCTGACACCCCAATAAAATAAATGTATTACAAAAAAGGAAACTGTTGTAGACAACAGTAGAGTAGAGTGACATACAGTCTAATAGAATTTTGTGGAGTGGCGTACAGTGGTGTGTTGTAGAGTGCGGGTAGAGTGGATTGGCAGTGTTGGAGGGAGAGGTGTGGCGCCGCGGCCAGGGCGACTGACGCTGGAATCTGGGGACCACGGTTCGATCCCCGGCTCCGGCGGCAGGTTAGCCCAGCACCATGTGACTCTGGGCAATAGCTCGCTTAATCTCCCCGACGGCCCCCAGCGCCTAGAGACCGTTACGGGTGATTGTGCGCTTTACAAATGTGGACTTTATATTATTCAGTGTTGTAGAGTACAATGGCACAGAATGGCAAAGAGTAGAGTGGCATACAGTGGAGAGTTGGAGTGGAGTACTGTGTCGTAGAGTGGAGTAAAGTGGGGGAGGAGGCATACAAAGAGATGCATACAGTGTCACATTGTGGACTAGAGTATCATAGAGCGGCATAAAGTGGAGTAGAGTATTGTACAGTGACATACAGTATAGTACAGTGGAGTCTAGGGTTATAGATTAGAGTAAAGTGTCGAAGAGTGACAAACCGTGTAGTAGAATGTTGTTGATTGGATTTGCATAGACTACAGTAGCGTGTCAGACAGTGAAGAGTGGATTGCTGAACAGTAGCGTCGAGTGAGGTAAAGACTTATACAGTAGAGTCAAGTGTAGTGGCGTAACAGTGTGGAGTAAAGAGTGTATTGGTGTGTTGTAGAGCAGATTGCTGTGGAGTGGAATATCGTAGGTAGTAAAGTGTTATAAATTGGATTGGGCCCTCGTACAGTAAAGTGGAGTGCTGCGTCATGGAGTATAGAAAAGGGTTGTATAGTGAAACAGAGTGTTGTACAATGGAGAATAAAGGCATAGACTGGAGCAAAGAGTTGGACATGGGAGTGTATGGGGATAGCGTGTAGTAGAGTGTCATAAAATGTGATAGTCTTTTTTTATAGTGGAGCCATATAGAGTGGAGGAGTGTTGTGCAGTGGCGCAGCATAAAGTGGAGTGGCAAAGAGTGGATTACCCTACTGTGGAGTAGCATACACTGAAATTGCATACGGTAAAGAAGCATTCACTGAAATAGCGTAGTGGTGTAGCCTAGAGAGGAGGGACATACACTGGAGTGCTGTAGAGTTGAGTGGCGTAAATTGGACTAGCATAGAGTGGAGTAGCGTATAGTGGAGTGACATAGAGACGATTAGCACAGAGTTCAGTGCTGTAGAGTGTAGTTGTGTACAGGGAAATAGCGTATAGTGGAATTGGCGCAGAGTGGAATATGGTACTGTGGCATGGTGTACCGTAGAGTAAATTACAGTGGAGTGGTGTAGATTGGCATAGCATAGAGTGGGGTGCTGTAGAGTGGATTGGCGTAGGGTGGAATGGCATACAGTAGAATAGCGTACAGTAGAATGGCGAGGAGTGGAGTGCCGTAGAGTGGAATAGCGTACAGTGAAGTAGCGTAGGGTGCAGTGGTGTTGAGTGGAGCAGTGTACAGTGGAGTGAAGTACACCATAGCAGCCTAAAGTACAATAGTGTACATTGCAGTGGCGTAGATTATAGTGACGTAAAGTGGAATAACAGAGTGGATTGTTGTACAGTGGAGTGGCGTAGAGTGCAGTAGCAAGGAGTGGGTACCGTGGAGTAACACACTTTGGAATACCGTACAGTAGAGTGTAGGAGGGTGGAGTGGCATGAGGACATGGCCCCCGTATTCTGGAAAGTAGCCCCGCTTCGGTCTAGAGTGGGGTCCCATACCAGATTAAAATCCCCACACACTATAATGTCGAGGTCTACCCCCTCTAATTGTTCCTGCAGGATACGTCTGATATAAACATCTTCTGAAGTGTTCCGAGCATAGGGGTTGAGTATCGTGAGTTTACGCTACCACTGAAGAAAGTGTAACGCCAAAAAACGTCCCTCTTTTTTGGACCTCGCTAGTAACGGATGTGCAGAAACTCACCTTGCAAAGGATACCCACCCCAAGCGTTTTGAGATTCGTGTATGCCCAGTGATGCCAAGAGTATTTCGGATGTGCCATACAGTGGCCACCAGCCCCTATCAGGTGGGTCTCCTGTAGCTGGATGGGTTGTATTATTAAACAACTCCGCCTGCAATCAGGATTGCCTAAACCACGAAGGCTAAAGAACGATCAAATGCTAACCACTAAGTATTGAACCACGACTTAACTGAAGCACGAAAAAAATTCTTTTGACATACAAACCAAATCTACCCATATTTTTAAAATGGTGCAAATGAAAATCTGCTATGTTTGAAAAATGCCATTCTTACAGTGTTTTTCTTTTTTAACAATACTAATTTTTAGACGTAGACGCTTACCTATTTTTTAGTGACATTTTCTACTTTGCTACTAACTGTTTATCTCCAGCCTTGAATTAAATAAAAATATTTCTGGTATTGACGTCTGATTAAGGAAAATTCTATTTTTGTTTTTCGAACTGGCTCACGCTGTTTAAGGATGTTTTCATCAAACATGAAAATACTCGTAGCGGAGCCATTCCTAGAGCTACACAAATAATTGCAGAAAACTGAGAAGAATGGAGGGAAAGAAATTAATTAAACCTCAAGAAAAGGGGATCGTAGTGATGAGAAAAAAATCTGCTAGAATCGGGTAAAGAAAGTGGAAGTGCAGGGTGGTCTGTTCTTCACATGATTATATATATTCCAGTTTTTGCTTGATTCAGCAAGCCAGCCCAGCCTACTTTATTTTTGATCACTGAGCAATAGAATCTGAATAAAAAAGTGCAAAATGACAGAGTTCACGTAGATTGACACTGTGAATCTGGGATTTCAAAGTGATCACAACTAGAATGCTAACTTAATTTGCGGCATATGAAACGTAAAATTTAAACCAAATGCACTATTTAAAGTGATTTTTAAAAAACACTTCAGCATAAAAACATCTGACAACAATCCGCCAGTGCCATCTAATGGCTGCACAAGGTAAATTAAAACTTATTACATTTTTGCTCGTGTTTAAAAGTCGTTGTTTAATGTAGTAGTTGTTGAGGTGGCCGTTGTTTAGTCTCAGGTCGTTGTTTATGAGTCGTTGTTCAGGTCAGTCGTTGTTAAAAAATCTTTGTTCAGGCTGTTTCCCAGCAGGGTGACATCTGGGTTGTGTTGTAGTACATAAAGCCACGTTTACTTTTGTTTGGGGAGGTCAGACCCTGCACATTCAGAAATATCAACTTAAAGTCTCCCAGAATAGATATGGGGCCAGGGAGTGTGCGTAAAGTGTCCTATAGATAAGGAGGCAGAGTTACATGGGGGCGCATAGTGCAAACTAGGGAGGGATTTATCTCCACTCAGACTCTCTCCCGACGAGGCGACAATAGGCACAAGCATTTGCAATGCAATAGGTCTCGCATTTATGAGAGTTTGAGCTATTGGCAATGTAAATGAGAATGTCTTTAATTTATGTGTTGTTTTTAAAACAGATAAATATAAGGCATTGTCATTTACAATGCCAATAGTTGAAACCCTCGCAAATGTGAGATCTATTGCATTGCAAATGCGCTCGGCGCCCGTGCTATAACAATTGTTTAAAAGAGTGCTAGGAAAGAGTGTGACCTGCCCGCAACAGCAGGCAGGACAAAGCTATTTGAGCAAATAGTGCTTGGAGGCTGTAATTAAAGTCTACCGAGTAACAACACACATAACAGGGGGTGTTGCCATGGGAGGTTACAAAATAAGACAAGGCCATACTAAGGAGGGACTACTATGCCTATTCACCAATGAACAGTCACAGTTTACAGTGGACAATGACACAAGCCAATAAACAAATATAGGCGGAGATTCAAGTCCCTACCTGAATACAGCCTGCCTTGCAGAGCAGTGCATGCGCAGCCCAGACTAGACCTGAAAAGCTTGGCACTATCTTCTATAGTTAATTGACCACCCAAAGAACAAACACTGATCGTTGGACAAGGATGTTTTATCAAGACAGTTTGTGCCCCCTGTGTAATGATGGGGTTCCGAACATAGAAGATGAACATTTTTATAAGGATATTAATTGATAAGAAACTGACCACAGCAAAATAATCATTGAGTTTTGTCCAGGTCACACTGCCACACTGCTGTAGAGGTTTTTAAATGTTTTAATGTTTCACAGCCTTTTTTTTTTAACATTTTTTTTTATTAAAACAAACAAACATACAAAAGAAATAAAACAAAACTCACAAGGCAAAAGTACAATGTTACATAATCATGAGTCCATGCGGGCAGAGCTCCAGAGTTCGATAAACGCATTGCAATCAGTTAGCGTGGGGTAGTAGGGGCGGACAAGGAAACAAACAAAAATATTGTCGATAAATGAAAACTGGATGCCAATTAGGGGGATGCAGAAACATCAGGGTTTACCTCCTGTGGGGGAGTACATATATTACCACGATAAGCATTCCATTGGGACCAGATCCTACCCCATTTCTTGGGTCGGCCCCGGGAAAGGTACACAGTCTTCTCCCGGAACATGCACCAGTCCATGTTCTCCTTCCACCTGGATATGGTGGGCGGTCTGTGAGAACCCCAGAGCTGAGCAATGTCTCTTTTTGCGACCATATTTCCAAGGGTCGCCCACACAATCTGTGCGGAGCTGTAGTCATTGGGCTCCCAAACATTCAACAGACAGCGCCTGGCCTCGGGCGGCACACCTGTAACATTCTCCATCACAACATGTATTCGGGACCAAAACTCAACCACCTCCGAGCATTCCCACAATATGTGAAAGAAGGTGTCAGACATTCCACAGCCACGCTTACACAACCCATCCAAGGAATAGCCCATTCGAACCAGACACGGCCCGGTAGCATACACTCGATGAAGTATCTTAAGGTGGACGAACCTCAGGAGAGCAGGAATAGCAACTTCCTTGGGCGAGGACAAAGCGGATTGCCAGTCCTCGTCATCTAGTTCTAGTCCGTCAGCGCTCCACGAGGCCCTGAGGTGCAACAGTAAGTCAGCCCTATTATTGATACGTTTTTTGTAAATCAATGAAATCGTGCTGTCGGGCACATGGCCATCCAAAATACGGTCCTCCAGGGGGGAGGATTCAGGAATATCATCACCCGCAGCAAACACAGATAATGGAGCATGACGGACCTGAGCATACCTGAAGAATTCCATGTCACCAAGCTCGTACTCCACTTTCAACACGTCGAAGGACTTGACGGTACCTTTCGACCACAGATCACCCACCTTACTTATACCAATCATATCCCATTTATCGAAGCCTTTCGTTCTCCACAGATGTCCCAAACATTCAGAATCATACAAAGGGGTGGCCCGAGTAAATCTGCCACACCAACCCTAGGCCGCATTCGCATCCCGCCACACCCTCACAGCAATTTTAGTGGGACCAGTCAGTGTTCCATGGAGTCCTCTGGAGTACAACGCTCTGTTAAAGGTCCCCCCTGGCAAAATAAATTTATCCATGGAGAAAGCCGGGGTAAGGCCCGGTGCGTAGGTCGCATGGTTAATCGCACTCTGCTGAGATGCCCAGTAATAACGACTGATGTCCGGGAAGGCAATACCACCATCATACCACGGAAGCGTGAGTTTAAAAAGAGCGATACGGGCACGCCCATCCCAGACCAGTTGTCTCTGCAGGCTCTCCACTTCACGAAAATAGCCAGAGGCAATCGGATCAAAGGAATTCTGAAGTGCGTATAAAAATCGAGGCAGAGACATCATTTTAAAAAGCGCCGCTCTACCGAGGGGCAATAGCGGCAACCTACGCCAGCGAGCAACATCCAGTTTGAGCTGCTGAAGGGGGGGGTAACAGATTACGCTCATATCGCCTAGAGGGGTCCAAAGAAACGTAAATCCCCAGGTACTTAAAACCGGTCTCAGTTACTTGAATCGGAAATCTACGAGGCAGTGGAGGGAGATCTCCCGCCAAAACGTAGACGCAGGATTTAGCCCAATTAATAATGAGACCCGAGTTCTTTCCAAAGGAGGTCAGAACATCAAAAAGTACATTCAGGGACTTCCGAGGGGAGGTCAGATAGAGGAGGATGTCATCCGCATATAGCGAGACTCGATCCTCAAATTCGGGAGTCCATCGGATACCCCGCATAGAAGGCTCCCAACGGAGCCACTCCGCCAGAGGTTCCAGAGCGAGGGCGAAAAGCAATGGAGACAGCGGACAGCCCTGCCGGGTACCACGCCCAAGCGTAAAAACGCAAGACACTTTCCCATTAACTACCACCTGAGCCAGGGGCATCTCATAAAGAAGTTTCACCCAGGCGATGAATCCAGGCCCAAACCCAAACTTCGAGAGGGCCGCCCAAAGATAGGGCCACTCGATAGTGTCGAAGGCCATGGTAGCGTCAAGGGAAGCCAAAATGGCCGGTTCAGTGAGCGTCCCGGCCCTCGCAAGAACTCCATGGAGTCTGCGAAGATTCAGAGCAGTATTGCGGTGCGGGATAAAACCGGATTGATCTGGATGGATCAAGTCCCCGATCACAGTTATTAAGCGATTAGCCAACAATTTAGCCAAAAGTTTGGGTTCGGCATTGAGCAGAGAAACGGGTCTGTACGAAGTACAACAATCCCGCGGCTTACCCTCCTTATAAATGACTACGATAGTAGCGAGTCGTTGGTCCGAGGGGAGGGAACCAGACTCCAAAGCCTGAAGGAACATGTCCCTTAGAAAGGGCGCCATTTTGTCGGGTCGCAGCTTGTACAATTCAATCGGCAAACCATTGGGGCCCATCGCCTTACCGGAACGGAGGGAACGAATAGCCACAGCGACTTCGTCCACTGTGAGCGGAGCATCAATGAGGTCTCTGCCTTTTTTTTATTTTTAAATACATGTTAATCCATTAGTAAAATGTTTAATGGGTCTTTCTTAAAATAGATGGTAAATAAATGTGTATATATTTTATGGTTTTTACTTTCATTGAAGAACATTCCCAAAACTAATAAACATTGCACTGTATTGTGTTAGTTGGGAATTCCTGAATCTACCACAACAATGGACAGTTACACCGGGTACAATTAATTTCTGTTGATTTTAACACAATGTATATATATATTTTATTTTACAAATTAAGCACTGCGTGGTGGTAATATGGTACAAAAGAGTAAACTCACCCAGTATGTCCAAGTGGGTGACCTTGTGGGTGCAGAGCAGGGTATTGTTAAAGAGTCGCTCTAGCGCCTCAATGGACTCGCCCCTCTCTCCCGCACGGTTGCCCCCATGTCTTGTTGGGGAGCCGTCCTAGCTTTGCACAGGTGAGCCCAGGATGGGTCCTATGACGAGCCCAGGATGGGTCTCGTTATGCAGGGTGTGCCGGGTGGTTCCAGAACGGACCTAGAGGTCCAGGAGCAGCCCGACATGTCCGTGATTGGCTAAGTGGCTCCAATGTGGACCCAGTGGGGGCTCCAACACGTGCCTCATGGATTGAGGATGAGATGAATGAATCCAGGATGAACAGTGCAGGCCCCGGGTCCTGGACGGAGCTGTAAGCTCCAGGAGGGCTCAGCAGATCGAGGTGGGAAAAGGCAGATCCCACACACCGCGGCTGGTTCCAGTTACAGCTCTGTGGATCTGGGATGAGCCTGAATGGGCCTGGTGGTTCCCGAATGGATTGGTCTGGACGGTAGACACGCTCTGTCACGTAGGGCAGCTGGCGCACAGACACGAAAGCGAGGCCAGGCGTCAGGTGGGCAGAATTGCCAGGTAATGGCTGGCTTTGTGTTTGCGCTGTCCAGGTACCAAAACATAGCACTGAACTCTTTACCTGGTCGAAGGCACGAGAGGCAGGTAGAGACGGAATATGCACCAAAACAAACCCCTAGGGAAGAACCCCGGGCTCCTGCGTGAGGAAGTCTACTTAGCGCACATGCTGCGAAATGAATCACCACTAGGCGCTTGGTCAAGTGTGTCTGTGTATCTGTGGGCACGCGTTTGCAATTCCCTTACCCTCACAATTCTGTAAACATACCTGCGTGCAGTAAGATTTGTGTTCTGTACACAAACAAATGTGTTACTGCAGGCCAACTTTTAGATATGGTGCCCTGAATGTAGACATATTGGAATGAATATGCACCCAAAATGAGGGCATTTTAACACAATTACATACACCTATTTGAGCAGAATAAACTGAGGGATCATCACGATCCTTGTGCCAATCATGTACACTCAATGACAACAAACATTCTTAAAATAATTCAGTGAACATTATACTCAGAATCTCAGCTGAGTTGATCATGTAACAAACACATACATCAGCACAGACTACTTACTTACTCATATCCTGACCTAGTATAGGAGTGCTTTAAGTTCCATTACAGTCAATTATACATTTAAAGTTAAGCTCTCATAGAACTATAGAATTATTATTCCCCAAAAGAACTCAAGGAATTCTCTTTTATAGCGCAATATTGTCCTACCCCGTACACCAGTGGAGTGGTTCCATAGACTGTATCTTCTTACAGAGGCTTTTTAGGAAATGCCTTCGATTCTATGCAATTCTGAAAATGATCTTTCCATAAACACTTCGACAAAAATCCAGCCCTTTGATAACCTTAGCTTAATAACTGCTCCCCCTTACATGGTACTCATAGCTTTCTGAGAAACTCATTGTACTCGTCTCCTTCATTCCACATACATCAGAGACACCGTTGGTGTAGATGAGACGCGATCTAACACCCAGTAAATAAAGTAGCAATAAATATGAACCTTAAACAAGAATTGGAAAACCCAGTAGGCCTCACCTGTACAGGAGCTATTGGTTTTGCCAAAATGTTTCAGCAATGTTGTACACTAGAGTGGCTGCTTTTTAGCATGGGAAAAAGTCAGTAAGGTAAAGGAGAGTAGTGTGGAGTGTCATAAAGTGGTGTATAGTGGAGTGTAATGGAGCGGTGTGTAGTAGGGTACAGTAGAGTACC
Source organism: Lissotriton helveticus (assembly GCF_964261635.1). NCBI lineage: Eukaryota > Metazoa > Chordata > Amphibia > Caudata > Salamandridae > Lissotriton > Lissotriton helveticus. Next base: position 188,733,580 of record NC_136057.1, on the reverse strand, counting down.
TTTGCTCTTTAATGTTTATGTTTCAGAGTTGTCCTCTTTGATCAGATCTTTTGGATTTTCCCCTACTCCTTATGAAGACGACACCTAAATAATGGTGTCCGCCGCTAACAACATTGAAGTAACCATCTCTCAATTTCACAACTGCATGAGAGCAGTTAGTGGCTGGATGGGAAAGCATTGTCTCAAATTAAATGCAGAAAAAACTGTGGTGATATTCTTTGGTAATAATCCATTATTCTGGAGCCGGGCATACTGGCCAGCAGAGATGGAAGCCCTCCCTATACCTGCTCAAAAAGTAAACAACTTAGGTATAATGATAGACGAAAAGCTGAGCTTTAATAAACACATTAGCTCAGTTGTCTCTGACAGTTTTAACACTGAGAATGATTAGAAAGATCCTTCCTTTTATCCTGTTGACCACCAAAAAAACCTGCTGTTTCTTTATTAATCCTAGCAAAACTGGATTACTGTATTGGTCTTTTCACCAAGCTTCAAAAACAACATATGAGGAAACTTCAGAGTGTACAGAATGCGGCAGCCAGGCTCGTCTTCGACCTGCCTAAATTCCATTCAGTTTCATCCTCCATTAAGGAACTGCATTGGCTGACGGTAAATAACCGCAATACATTCAAGGCATTATGCCTTACCTAAAAAGCCTTGCATGATCTAGGTCTCAGCTATCTTGAAAAATTGCTCATGGTACATACCAAATAGAGATCTTCGATCTAAAAACACCCTGACAGCGTCCTGTCCCAGGTTTATTAGACTTAACCCCTTCCATGCTCATGACGAGCTCAGCTCGTCATGCAGTACACTGGTCGTGGGCTTATGACGAGCTGAGCTCGTCATGAACCATGGAAATCTGAAAAGTTCAGCACGAAGCGGGAATTGCTGTAGCAATCAAGGTGTTAAATGGGGAGGCAGATGTTTTGCCACTGCAGCCCTGGCCTTAATGAATAGTCTACCAATGAGCATTAAAGCAGCTCCCACACTGCTGAGTTTAAGGAAGCTACCAAAAAGCTGGCTTTTTAACCTCTAGATACCCAGTACCCTGACCTGACTGCCAATCACCCAGCGCCAAGACACCCATGGGTATTCAAGCCCATCATAATCTTTTAGCATAACATAACCTAACAGAGTCGAGTGGCATGGAGAGAATTGAAGAGGAGTGTCATGGAGTAGTGTTCAGTATTGTGGGTGGAGTAGGGTGTCAGAGTTGAACGGTGTAGAGTTTAGCGGCGTAGAGTGGAGTACAATGTCAGAGTAGAATAGAGTGGCGAAGAGTAGAGAGGTATAGAGTATTGTGGAGTGGTGCAGGGTGGAGGGAGATAGAAGGCATTGCGTTGAGTAGAGAAGAGTGTTGTAGAGTAGAGTGGTGTACAGCAGTGTTACAAATAACATAGTTGGCTCAAGGTCTTTTTTGAAGTACAAATGCCCAATTTGCAATTCGGTCATTCATTACCAAATAGCAAATTGGATTTGCGAATCGGTATTAGAAAGCGGCGTGTTTAAGGCATCCCTGCTTAATAGCAAGTGGCATGTGTGAATGTTTGTGACCGAATAACGGTTGCAAAACACTTGCATTTTACTGCCAACTCCAGTATGGTGGTTACCCATTTACATGATTGCAACGGGGCCCCAAAGGACCATTGCCCCTTTGTGAATGTTGGGGAAAATATCTTTTAAGAACAGGCACTGGTCTGTGGGACTCCTAAATAATGAAAAGAAAACTCTTCATTTTACATTTTGAAGCATATCCCATTTTCCCTTAAGGAAAATGGGCTGCATTTAAAAAAATTACTTTATTTAAAAGCAATCACAGACATGGTGGTCTGTTGCCCCCAGCAGACCACTCTTCCTGTGATTTTTGTCATTCACAATGGGTCGCAACCCGAAACTTACCTCATTAATATTATTGAGGTTCGTCTATTCGCGACCTACTGGGAATTGTTAAATGTGTTGAACTCACATTTGTACATCTCTGTCTGCAATTACCCAATAGCGAATCACTATATTTCGCTATTAGGTAATTGCAAATCCTGGAATACGTATATATTGCGCTAGATGATTCAACTCCTGTCTCTCCTAGGATTTGATTGAATGATGATGGCAATGATCATCATTTCTTCCACATCAAGGCTCCAGAGGTAAATGTCATGCACGCACTGCAAGGATTAACGCAGAGTGCTATAGCCCACATTTTTCTACTTTCACTTCTCTAGCTATTCTACATGTACTTCTGGCTGCTGTCACAGAATCATCGAGCTTGCATAAAATGACCAACCACCACAACCAGCTACGAATGTTCTCCAGTGAGAGCTTGTTCAATCGGTTTGAATCGGTTGCTTTATCACTAATCTCACAAATTGGCTGAAAATTCCTGTGTTAGTCCAAGCATTGTCAATAGTGTTGCTTTTCCAGGTAGCATGAGCGGGTGTCCTTGGATTTTCTTCATTAGAACTCTCTCACTGAATAAAAACCATTGTGCTAGTCTCCAAGTTTCCTGGTATTTCATATTTTTTCATAGATGTAGGGAATAGACACTTTTATAATTACCTCCTATTAGAAAGCAGATGGTAAAACACTGCACTAACAGCTGGTATTTGAACGTACTACATAATTTCAATGTTATCATGTTTTATAATTCCTTAATCCAACAATAACTGCACTTTTTTGCTTGGGTGTATGGTATGATATGTTATAAACTGTTTTGTAACGCGCTCAATTACTACCGGAGTATCCTGGCATGGTATACCGCTGGGGAACCCGTCCTGGCTTTCCCTGTGGGATGGTCCCTACTGGGAGTCCCCAAGGTGAAGCCAGGCATCCCCGACGTTGATGGGGCCGTTGTGGAGATTAGACAAGCTAATGCCCAGAGTTGCCGAGTGGAACCCCTGGTTAGAGTAGGCACTGAGGCGAGAATTATCAAGTCCGCTAACCCTGGTCCACAACCCTGCCGCATCAGGAATTGAACCCTGGTCCCGGGCCGACTCCTGCTTCCGGGTCTGCCGCCTCTAACCAGTGAGCCACATATGTCCAGATGGGTCAGTATTATTGTTGATGTACTTAAATTCTTACCAAAGAATGCATGCCTAGGTTTATTTCTATGTGTGTTCAGTGATGGTGTGTGTTTGTTTAAGGTTAAAAATTGACAAAAGCTCTTCACACATTCACTACAATGATATGGCTTTTCCCGTGTGTGTTCGTTGATGTCTTTGTAGGTTTGATAATCGACTAAAGCCCTTCACACATTCACTGCAGTGATATGGGTATTCCCCTGTGTGTGTGTGCTGATGTTTTTTTAGGTTTGATAAGTAACTAAAGCTCTTCACACATTCACTGCAATGATATGGCTTTTCCCCTGTGTGTGTTCGTTGATGTCTTTGTAGATGTCCTGAGTGACTAAAGCTTTTCACACATTCACAGCAGTGATATGGCTTTTCCCCTGTGTGTGTTCGCTGATGCATTTTTAGGCCGGCTGATTGACTAAACCTCATCACACATTGACTGCAGTGATATGGCTTTTCCCCTGTGTGTGTTCGCTGATGCTGTTTTAGGCTGGATAATAGACGAAAGCTCTTCACACATTCACTACAGTCATATGGCTTTTCCCCTGTATGTGTACTTTGATGGACTTTTAGTTGTGATAAATGACTAAACCTCTTCATACATTCACTGCAATGATATGGCCTATCCCCTGTGTGTGTTCGCTGATGTCCTTGTAGGTCTGATGATTGACTGAAACTATTCACACATTCACTATAATTATATAGCTTTCCCCTGTGTGTTCGCTGATGTCTTCGTAGATCTGATAATCGACTAAAGCTCTTCACACATTTACTGCAGTGATGTGGCTTTTCCCCTGTGTGTGTTCGCTGATGGTCTTTTAGGTGTGATAAAATTTTAAACCTCTTCACACATTCACTGCAATGATATGGCCTTTCCCCTGTGTGTATTCGCTGATGTTTTTGTAGGTCTCCTGATCGAGTAAAGCTCTTCATACATTCACTGCAATGATATAGGTATTCCCCTGTGTGTGTTCGCTGATGTAATAGTAGGTCTGATGATCGACTAAAGCTCTTCACACATTCACTACAATAAAATCGTTTTTCCTCAGTATGTGTTCTCTGATGGTGTTTTATGTCTGATAACTGACAAACACTCTTCACAGCTTCACTGCATTTGAATGGCTTTTCCTGTGTGTGTTTTCGCTGATGCTCTTTAAGGAGTGCAGATTGACTAAAGCTCTTTTCACACTCTGTGCATTTGAACAGTTTTTCTCCTATGTGTATCTGCTGATGGCGTTTTAATATTGAAGACAAAATAAAGGTCTTGCTGCATGTGTCTGATACTTCTTTCTTGATTAGTGTCTCTGAGTCAGGTATGCATTTGTCTACATCCCATGACTGTGTTTCTTGATGAGCCAAAATCACTGATAAAGCACTTGTATTATTCTCACATTCCATGTATGTGTGTGGCATTTTGGATATTTGCTTTCCGATTTAACAATAAAGTGAAAAGGTCACTAAATACTTGCCACACTCATAATGTGTGTAAGACTTCTTTGTGGATGAATATGTCTCTAAAGTGGATAAAGATATGGCATGCTTGTGGGTAAAGATCCATCCTCCTTCTGGTCGGTGCAAAGTGGGACAGTACTCTGAATTTCAGATAGCAGAATGCCTCTTTCCTTTACCCTTCAGTTGTTTGGCTTCACTACATTGTGCTTTTCTCTGGTTGCTGTGGAATGGCCTGAAAGAGTTTACAATACACATCTAGCACTGAATGGTGGTCTGATATCACTTTTGAAAGGAATACCAATCGCGTGATTAAATCTGGAATTGGACATGTTTACCAAGGAAGTGGATTATCAATGTTGTTGTCATTTTTTAAAGGTCATTTCTTAGTTTTGTGGCGTGGAGGTGCAGAGCTTTAGACTCGTAGAATCATTGATTTGCCCTTGATGCTTTTTACAGGATCTGTCAGTTTATGTTCTGGTTTGTCTGTCTCCGACTGCGCTTATGTTTTCCTGAATACTGGAGCTCAATATTTCACACAGCGTTTTTGCAGAATTACAGGATCATCTTCATTATTCTTAAACATTTTGTACATTCAAGGATTGTTTTCTGTCGGATATAAAGAGATTAAAAATTACTTACATGGAAACATTATGGAATATGCATACAACATTTTTTTTTAATTAAAAATAATTATTATTTAATTTTAATACACAGCAAAAGCAGAATCAAACTGAGTAGACGGAGGAAATAAATGGGTGGAAAGGAACTAAAAGTATAAGGATCATGGCTAATTCACAACATCATTTAATGTAAACATCACAGCTATCATTGATAATGTCAACATTATACACTTACATCGAACATGTTGATAATGTCATAGACTTAAATGTATAATGTATCACATTTAAGTGTTACAAATAACATATGACAACAGCAATATCATGTCATTGATACACTACATCAGCCTACATCATTTGTCTATATTGATGGGTATATATTGAAGTAGCAAATGAAAAGGTATAGAAATAGGAAGTTCAGTTTATGGGGGTTTGTTGGTGGTGAAGTAGTTAAAAAAGGATTCCCATATAGCTCTGTGTTGTGGTTTCCACGGGGAGTGTCGCAAAGCAATGCTATCATCTACCAAGATATGTGATACCCAACTAAGCCTGGCTTGAAAGGAAGCCTTCTATGTAGTCTTCCAGTTAGAGGTGATCGTCTTAACTGCCGATGTCAGTAGAAGGCGGTCGGCAGGGCATCTGATGTTCGGGTCGAGGAAGCCTTTAATGAGATATGAATGTTTTTCTTAGGAGCTATATTAAATAGGTTTGAGATAAAGGAGAAACCCTAATCCCAAAAAGGGGCCTACTGATTTGCAGCTGAAAATGAGGTGAGCAAGATCTCTCTTCTTTTATTGCAGTTCCAACAGACAGGGTTCTCAAAAGGTTTAGTGTGTGCAGGGGAGAAGGTGTCCCAAAAACTTTGGCAATTAGCCAAAATTTAGTTTGAGATAGTACTGATGAGATCCTATGTGAGGTGACAGATTTCCATATGTTGACTAGTCGGTCTCAGATGAGGGTGTGGAAAAATGAGTATCCCAGTATTCTGTTTTTCTCGTATTCATTCTCAACTCCTTGGGTTGCATTAAGTGATATAATTTGGACACCTGATGGCCTAGTATGTTAAATTTATGAAGGAGTGTTGGCAGGTACGGTTCTCTATAATGATGTGTAGATTTGGTATAAGCCGTCTTTAGTTTCACAAAATTATAGAATTCTTGATCTATCTGATATTGGGTTTGTTAGTTAGAGAAGAGTTTCTGGAACCTAGTTGTTGAGGCAAGAAGATGCCTCTGGTGATCCATGATTCCAAGTGTAAAGTCCAGACATCATATGTAATGTTCAGGTTGTGCCAGAGAGAGGCTAAAGAGGAGAATTTCCTAAGGGAAGGTAGTTTTTTTTAATCAAAGGTGAATAGAGCATTTCTAGTATTTTTTTAGAATGTATAACTGGAGATATGCTTGCAGTTGTTTGTAAGTAGAATAACAGGGTCTAGTTTATGCAATTGGTTTCTTTCAACCTCTAGCCACATCGGGGTGTAGTTATCAGGTACTTGGAAGCAGGAGGCACCTAGTTTAGCAGCTGTCTGGCAATCTCTAAAATTGTCTAAGTTGACATCACCCAGAATTTTGGGAAGGCTTAGTTTTTTCAGGGATATTCTAGCTTTTTTTACCTTGCCAAATAAATTGTGTAATTAATTTCTCTTATTTATGGAAATCATCTGAGAGTAGTAAAGCAAGCATGTTGATTAAATAATTAATTATTTGCGTTATCATTTTTATTGTTTTTATTTGGCCCCACCCAGTGATGAATGCAGGTGACCAACTATCAAGTAAGTCTTTTGTTTTTTTTCTGAAGAGTGAGTTTTTCATTATGTTTTATAGTGTTTCACAACTTTTCTGTGGAATTTGATTCATGTTATATTCAGGTTGCCTTGTACGTCAAAGAGGAGAAGTTCAAGTGCCAACAGGAATAAAGAAGGTAAAAATAGACTGCCTTGTCTGGTACCTTTTTCTAATTTAAGTGGGTGTGACAGGAACTGTTAGCGCAGATACGGGCACTTGGGTTGCTATATAAAGCCATAATCATTGTTATAAATCCTTCTCCTAAGTTGAAGGCTTAAAGGGATTTCCTCAGGAAAGATTCAGGATACTCTATCAAACGATTTTTCAGCACCAACTGCAATGTCTATAGAGGGCGATGTGGATGATTTTGCCAAGTCTAGAACATAGCATAGGAGGGTGGTGTTATCGTTGGACATTTAAAATATATATATATTTCAACTTTGCTATTACTTATTAACTGTAGTAGATAAAGGTTTAGGTGTCTGGCTACTATTTTTGCTTATATTTTGCAATCTGGGTTTATCAGGAAAATGGATCTGTAATTTTCGGGAAGTGTAAGTGCCTTAACTTCTTTGGGTATCATTATTATGTTGGCTTCCCCCGTGGTACCCGACACAGTTCCAGAGTTTGCAAAGTGGTTAAATAGATATAACCTAGTAGTTTGAAGTGACTGGGTCTTCAAGGCCAGGAGCCTGGTTTTCTTTTAGTACACCAATTACTTTAGCGATTTCAGTCAGAGAGATTGGTTTTGATAGGGTCATGTTATTTTATTCAGATAAAAGAGGTATATGTCGCTTCTTTAGGAATCTCCTACATTACTCCTGTGTAGTTACTTGTTCTTTAGAATATAACTTTTCATTAAGTTTTCTAAAAGGTGTCTAAGATTTTCTTCAGATCTCTGTTTGATACCATTGTCTTCCTATGGTTCTGTTTGTGTTTAATGTATGAGGCCAACATTTTGCCTGCTTTATTGGCTTCACAAAGTTGGAGGGCTTTACATTTATTAATCCACAGCAAGAGCTTTGTTATAATCGTATTTTTCGTGTGTGAGTAGGGAGAGAGTAGTTTTACTTAGATTTTTAATGTTAGTTAATTCAAGCTGCTTGATTTGTTGTGCGGGGTTCTTTGTTTTGTTGATTTTTGCTTTCCTATCGATCGATGAGGCAGGTTCTTAGTGTAGCTTTGAGAGCATGCAATAAAGTTTGTATGTTTATATAGGTTGAGGTGTTATTAACAATGAAATTTGATACAGTTGCTTCAAATTTCTTAATGTTGTCTGGATTTGCTATATTATCGTTATTGACATGCCATATCCTAGTTGGGGTTTTAGGGTTCATTCCGGCTAAAAGTGTATTAATGCAAGAATGGTCAGAGATTAGTCTTGATAATATATTTGTTTGGTTTACCAGATGGGTGTGCGACCCGGAAATGCAAATGTATTTAATTCTAGTTTAAGAGTTGTGCGGAGCAGAAAAGAAAGTCTAATATCTGGAGTCAGAATGTTGTAACCGCCAGGTATCTTTCAAAATCATATTTGGAGCACATTTCTTTTAGGATTTTGTGGGATTTAGGTGGATGGTAATTACAGGTGGATTGGCGATCAAGAGTCGTGTCTAGTGGGAGACTGAAGTCACCACCCACAATTTCATTGGAGGGTACATGACTAATCTTGTTATAACATCTGTTTATTGGTTTTCAAGTTAACAGTTCCTATATCAGCATCGTTCATCCATTTGATATACAGGTCAGGTTCATTGCAATAAGACATACATTACTCGTTTTCTCTGTCAAATTACATCGGTGGTGCATCATTATAGGGATAGCTGCACACATATCGAGGTACCTGGACATCCCGCCATTGCATCTATTTAATATTTTCTCTTAGTATTTCTCATACAACAATATATATCTGAATTTTTATTTACCTATTTATCTGAAGCAGATGTCATTTTTCATCACATTTGTCATTAATATACATTCTTATTAAGACTATCTTCCTCCATCATCCCACTCTATTTCTAGGAGCACAATCCCATCTCACTCCTCACCACAATTGTCTTTATCCTATTAGTCCTCGCCTCTCGGATGAGCAATCAAGTAGCACTTCAATGGTGCCCATACATCCCTGGGCCTGGAGACTATGGGTAGTAATTCTGCATAGGTCGTGAGTCGCTCCTGGCACATTATCAGGTCAGCAATCCATTCCTTGAACTTGGGTGCCCGCCCCCCTACCCCATCTGCAGGCCACCCTCCTTTTGGCCATTAGGAGCACCAGTGCAGTAAATTTACAGTGTTCAGCTCGTAGCGGCTTGACATATCCCAATAATACCATCAGTGGCGTAGCTTCTACAGGTGTATCTATAATTTCCCACAATGCATGAAACACTTGATCCCAGTATTCTTTTACCTCAGGGCATCCCCATGATAGGTGTAGAAAATCCGCCCCCACTGTGCAACATTATCACACCTATCATCATCTCTCAACTTGAATCTGTACATCTTGGCCGGTGTATAATACATCCTGTGAAAGAATTTATAATGAATTGCCTGAAATCTGCTGCTGGCCGAGACTTGCTCAGTCTGCAGACAGCACCCCTCCCATTGCTCGTCTGTCAGGGCTTGTCCTAGTTCCACATCCCATTTCCTTCGCGACACTGTGGGTGATGATGCCTTTTGTGTGTGTACCATTTTATATAGTAGTGAAACCAGCCTTTTAGCCGTATCCTTCTCTAACATGAGTTGTAATAGGGCTAGCGCTTGCGATTCCGCTGGGTACTCGAGGGTAAGTGATCTTATCCCATGTCACAGCCTAATATACACAAAGATATCTAATGGCGTCTTCTGAGTAGTTTGGAACATATGGTCACTATCGCAGATTTGGCCTTCATGATATAGGTCTCCCCAAGTGCGGACGAGGGTCCGCTGTTGAAAGTTTCTAAAGACCCCCTTTTACAGCAAAGGCATAGCAAAATGGAACGCAAGAGGCATCAAGGGCACATATAACATGGGGACATCCAGCATATGAAAGGCGCTGCCATGCTGCTATCGTAAACGTGAGGGCATTGGGTGTTGTGTCCCAGTTTGTTACAGATACATATAGTGCTCCTTCTATTGGCGTGGGATGGGACAGCCAATGTTCCGCTGCGATTTGGGGCTTATACCTCGGCTGCTTCACCCAGAACCAGGCGTAGTGAGCTTGCGCATATGTAAAATAGAGCTCAAAGTTCGGTATACCAAAACCTCCATGCGAGTAGGACCTTCTCATCACATCCCACTGCAATCTGGGTTGCTTAACCTCCCCAGACAAGTCGTATCAGCTATGACTTAAGCAATTTAAAAAAATTGCTCTCCCGGATAAAACGGGATGTTTAAGAAAAGATATAACAATTGGGGGAGTACCACCATTTTAATTAAGGATGCTCGACCCGCCATGGAGAGGGGTAGTGCCACCCAACGCTTGACACAGTCTGCTATTTGAGTTATGGCCGTTCAATAATTCATTCTCATAAGTTCCTTCTTATCTCTGGTGACTCTTATCCCTAAATACTTCAGTTCCTCCTCACACCACTCCAGTGGACAATCCAGCGAGAAGCATGTCGTGGCTGCTGTCAACGGAAAGATACTTTACTTTCCCCAGTTGATCTGGATTCCCAAAAGCTGCCCAAAAACTATGAATTCCCTAAGTATCGGATTTAGGTTTTGCTGCGGGTCGCGAACTTAAAGGGCGATGTCATCTGCATAGAACGACACAAGTATTTGGCGTAGGTTACAGCGGAAGGCCTTATTGTGGCGTTGGTGTAGTATCGCCACAAGCGACTATCGCTATTGCAAAAAGCAATGGGGAGAGGGGACACCCCTGCCGGGTCCGCCTTGTAATGCTAAATGACTGATATATGTACATTTACAAGGACCTTGGCTACTGGTAAGCAGTATAACAGCTTAATCCACGATAAGAACAGCGGGGGGAAGCCCATGCGTAGCATTACCCCAAAGATATAGTCCCATTCTATGGAGTCGAAAGCTTTGGTAGCATCTAAAAAAAATAGCCACCATCGGGAGATCAGGGGAGATGTTATTGAGGACAGCAAAACGCGTCCTCAAATTATGGGAGGTAGCCCTGCCGGGCACAAAGCCTGATTGGTCGGGCAAAATCAAGTTTTCCATTAGCAAGCTCAGGCGCGTCGCAATTATTTTGGCCAGAATTTTGGCATCACATTTCAGGAGCGATAGCGGTCTATATGAGTCGCATTGCTCCGGCGCCTTCCCCGGCTTCAACAGCGACAATATAAGCGCTTCCCGCAAAGAGGCCGGCAGACAGCCCACCTCCAGCGCATCCTCATACCCTTCTTTAAGTATAGGGGCCATCAGATCCACATATGTTTTGCAGAATTCCGCTGGGATGCCATCTGTCCCTGTGGCTTTCCCAGACTGCAGGCCCATTATAGCTTCCCGCACTTCTTCCAGTTCAAATGGCGCACATAAAAAGGTCCTCTGTACGTCACTGAGCCAGCCCAGCGACATCTCCCAGAAAGCCATCTAGATCGAGGTTACTAGGTCCAGTAGTTGAATAGAGTTTTTTGTAATGACTCAAGAAGGCGTTAAGTATGTTAGTTGTATCACAACATGCCCCCCCTTCCAGATCTACCACTTTCATCACATAGTTGTTGCCGTGAGGCTGCTTCACTTTTTGCGCCAATGCCTTCCCAGGCCTATCTCCTTCTCCATATTGCCGGGCTATCCAATATTTACCCCAAAATTTCGCCTCTCTGCGTGCTTCCTCCATGTACTCTGTGAGCTTATCTCTAAATGTTACTTGTGTGGATCCCTTCGGGTCTCTCGCAAGTTCCGCTTACAGTGCTTTAAGACCTGTTTCTAACGACCGCAGGGTGTTTTGTATATCCCTAAGAACTCCGGACCCTTATTGTCACTTTAAATGCCTCCCAAATAATTTCAACACTATTTACAGAGTCTTTATTTCGCTTAAAGAAGTCACTTATCTCCTCCCGTAACTCTGCCTGAAATACTATGTCAAGTAAGATAGGGGCATGGAGTCGCCGGGGCTGCGCGGTGTATCGAAGTCTGCAGACGAGAGCACCAATACCACTGGTGCGTGGTCCGAGTAGGTTCTAGCTAAATGCTTCGCTGCCGCTATCGTGGGGGTCATCCCTCTTGATATTAAGTAGTAGTCTAGTCTAGCCCATGTCTTTGCCTGCGCCGTAAAGTGTGTGCCCTCCTGTGCATTCAGATTTATATGTCGCCAGGCATCAGTCAACTGGTAGGCAGAGATGATGCCCCTCAGCACTGCTTGCGCTCTAGTGTTGTGGTGTGGTGTGCGATCTGTCCAAACTGGGACAATAAGTAAGGTTAAAGTCGCCCCCTAAATAACATGGGTAGAGTCCACCTCAAAGAACTTAGCCCACAGCGTATCAAAAACCCCGGTTCATCTGTGTTCGGCCCATAACAGCATGTCAGTGTGACAGATTTAGTACCCATGCGAGACAGTACCTGCCCTCGGAGTCCCACAAGGTTCCCTCCAGCCGGAAGGGCACTGGTTTCTTTATCAGTATCGCTGTGCCCCGTGCATATGTGGAATAAGAGGAAAAGATTCTGTGCTCTGCCCATCTAGTGGCGAACGTGTGCAGCTTATGACTAGCAAAATGAGTCTCCTGCAGCATAGCGATATGCACATGATGCCTATCTAGGTATGACAGTATATGCCTCCTCTTCCTGGGATCTCCTAGTCTTCTTACGCTCCATGTGATAATGTTTAGTGTACCCCCGGTTGCCTCAGCCATGGTTTTTTGAGAGACGGACTAATTTTACCGTATAAATATCCTGGGTCATTCTTATCACTTAGCCAGCATGAACCCCTGTGTAGGCCCTTCTGTTCAAAATTATAGGCCTTGGTTAGATTGGCCAGAGTGCTGCCATTTTCTGTTACGCAAGAACAGAAGGCATGTCTGATCAAGATTTTATTCAGCTCCACCGACTGCGAGGCTTCTCGCTCTAGTTTGAGCCCCCACCCTACTTGTGTGCTAAGTTCACGAACGTTAAAGTTGAACATCCCCCCCCCCTGTTATTTCAACATAATGGACCACATCCTAAGGCTGTGCATGAGAAAAAGGGAACTTCCCACTGCAGCTACACCAAGCTAGAGTGATGATGTGGTAACAGGACGTACAACTGGTACATACACATATAAATGAAATCCCTTGGCGCAATAAAACATTTTTCTGCTGCCAAAGCAAATTTATGACAAACTTCCAGTCTACGAGGCATGACCTTTAGTCTAGTCTACCATACGTGCCGCAGTTACAGGAAGGGATACATGGATGTCTTTCCCAAGGGTTACTTGAGAGCCCTTGCTACATGCACTTTAAATGTGCTGCTCTATTTTATATTCTGCCATTTGAAATATTGCATTTGCCATGTTCTCTTTTAACCCTGCTTTTTCACTTTATTACTTCTAAAAGTGTTCAAATTGTAATTACAGGATTTCTAACGTATAGGCAGATGTGAGTATTCCCAGATAAAATGTGCTTTGCTTTTTGACTACATTTTGCCTCAAATTATAAACGTGTCTTTAAGGTTTAGACTCTCTCTAACTGTTTAAAACGGTCATCCAGTAATGAAATCGGATCCAAGTGGCTATCTGAGGATGCGGAGCACTGGATCCAGAACTAATGTGATTTTTATGCCTTTATATTGAAGATTCTTGAAGTTGCATCTTCTTAATAAAACTGTCGGCCTTGGTTTCCACGGCTCACATATCTGTTTTTAGGTCTCGGACTAGCGTCCCACAAAGTGGGCGGAGTCCGAGATTTTATGTCTTCTACAGTGGGGCTTTAACCCACTTCTCTCTTTCATTGGCTAGCTCCGTAAATGGAGGCTAGCCATTGGAAGAGAGATGTGGCAATCATTCTGGGAGCGATTCGTGGGCGTTTCTGTGTTTTTTTTAAAGCCCCGCCCCTTTGTTTCGTCATTCAAAGCTGGGCCATTGTGGGTGTTTCCTTTTTTTTTTTTTTTACACGGATGTTTTTTCGTCAGTCTGTGCCAGCTCGGTCCCGGTCCTGGTCCACTCTAAAGCCTCTCCTTTACATGTTATGTTTTTGTGACTCGGCTCTTTGACTGTTGAACCCTGCCAGGCCCCTGACCCTTGTTGTTTAATTCCCCCCCCCTCCCGTTGTCTGTGTTTATTTTCTTTCCATGTATGGGGACTGTAATGACCTCAGAGAGGCCTCACTCGCCCGCGCATGGAGAGATGGCGCCGGGCAGCCTTCCCAGCGCTTTCCAAGCTGTGTGTGAGCAAATGCTCGAAGAACAATATACGTTCAGGTTTGAGTGGGGGCCTGTGCGCGGAGACTGCCAGTTACGCTCCCTTATTCCTCTCTCATTCTGCGGAGTCCGAGCCGCGGTGTATTGTTCCCCCCCCTCTCTTTCTCTCTCCTTCCCCCCCCCCGGCGCTCTCCAGGTCTCTCCTGTGGTCTGCGACTGCCTCTCCCTGCACCCCTATTGTTTGGTGCCGTTCGTGGGTGCATAACAATACAGGAAAAGCCGACCCCCCCTCTGCCTGTGGCTATGTAGTGAGTGGCAGGAATGAGGGGTGCATTGCGTGCTTGCGACCCTGCTGAACCCCCTCCCCGCACCCCCACTCGTGCGTTCGGTTGCACCTGGGGTCCGCGGGTGCCTTGAAGTGTCTGGTGTGGCCTTAGGACGACGGAACGAGAGGCGCAGGATGGCAGTACCTGTAAATGCCCCACTCTGTCACTGCGTGCAGAGGCCTCTGGGGCTGGGGACGGGAACGAGGGCGTCGGTGCCTCAGTCCATCCCTCGGCTCTGGCTGTGTTTAGCTACAGTGTGTAGGCGGTGCCCGAGAGCACCCTAAGTGTCCCCCGTCTTGCTGTGTGCAGGGTCCTCTCGGAGCGGCTGACATGAATTCCCAGCAGCAGCGGATGGCTGTTATCGGGACGGACAAGGAGTTGAGTGGCCTGCTGGATTCAGTGCTCAGCTCCCAGCATTTAACTCCCTTTTCTAGCATTTCATAAATCCGACACAGATTTGTGCCACATTTCCCAGAGTCTATTGGATTTGTAGGGTAATTTATTTGTTTTTCATGTACAAAGTGCCTGATTTATTGTCCAGCGATCAGTCAGCAGCAGTTACAGCAGATTAACAGCGAGGGGTGGGGCTGTAACAGCTGGGAGCTGGCTGACAGGGCTGGAGGAAGTGACGGCCTTCCTTAATGGAAAGAGAAAGAGCCGCGGGGAGGGCAGAGCAGCACCGTCCCGGAATCTCACAGCAGAGCCGAGTCCCCGGGACAGAACAGCAGTCAGTCCTGGGACATGAGAATCACCATCCCCCGGAGTGCTGCCCCCCCCGCGCCAGACTCTGGGGGAAACTTTCTGCAAACTTTAGAAGGTTTCATAACCCGGAGAACAGGCGCAGAGTTTTTCCACTCCGCAATTCAGCAAGAACTCTGCCAACTGCAGTGGAGTGGAGTTTACCGGCGCCCATGCCTAGTAGTAACACTGAGTCTCACCACACGTGTTTTCCATGCACTGGAAATGAACCCTCCATTACCCCACCATCACAAATATTAGTCGCTCACATTGGCAGTGCTGTTTCACGAGCTCCAGACATTTTCAGCGTCACCTCAATTAGAATAAACATGCCATGAGCACAGATGGAAACAAACCATTCCATGCAGCATGCAACTGTGACATACAAACAGCTGTCTATATATGCTATGCCTCAGTCTCTGGCGATAACAAGGCTGCAATCTTGAAACCTACATTATGGATTTGTTAGTATTTATTCTAACTGTGAAAGTATTGCAAACATGTACCAAGAATTGGGAGAGGCACCTGTAATGTCTTGTAAACTTTGCCAGATGGCCTGGCGTCGAGATCGTCTGGATCAAACATTGCCCACGAGGGGTTAAACGGCAAACCTTGCTGCCCTTTGTGTCTTATTATATAATTTTTTTTATAGTGGCCCAGTCACTGCTGTTATTTCACTATGTCCACGGACACATTTAATGCCCAGGGCTGCGTTCAATATCTTTTATTGTAAGGAGCAGGAACCCATCATTAGGGCGCTTCAAAGCCTGGTACTATCTGTACGAGCAAACACTGAAGCTGTGGTAGAGGGTGCCCAACATAGATCCAGGAGAGCCTATCTCTTGCAGATATTCGACATAAGCTCGTGAGAAATTTGCATATATCTGTGATCTGCAAAAGAAGCTTGGAGTTTACCACCGGTAAGGGTCCTGGGTGCTTAGACATCCGCCTGGTCGCAGCGTCCTTTTATGCTAATGACGTAAGTACCATTTGGCCCTGTAATGAAAGAACCCGGATGCAAGCCTACTTTGCCCTGTGTGCAGTGTGTATTTTAAATGTTACTAATGTAATGGACCTTACTTTTGTGCTGGCCTTCCTTTCACATGGTGTTGTGGGAACCTGCACACTAGTGACCGCTAGCCTCCAGGATTTTTACACTGCTTGGGAGGAAGCTCCCGTCAGCAACGCATCCGAGCAAAGAAATGCCACAGTGGGATGCCTCTTCTGTGGACTGAGCACACTTTGTGAGCAATCCTTTCACTTTCGCGCAGCACTGTACCTTGCTGCTCGAGTGTAGTCAATTTATATATTTTTTCAATATTTATTTGCATTTGGTCAACTCGCACCTTAGTGTGAACTTTAAATGATAATCTGAGTCCCTAAAATAGACCAGCAGAATGTAACAGAAAGCTTGTGGGTCTGGAGGGAGAGAACTTTAGATGAACGATAGATTTCACTGTGAAAAAAGGGCATTAAAGTGAAGGGGCAAGAATTCAAGAAAGGAAAAACTTACAATTTGCCCCAAAATGCGTGTGTGAGGACTTTTGGTTGCTAATGATGGGCTCAAATGTTAGCTAATATTGTGCTTGACACGTGACTGACTTGTCTTAGACTCTGCTGCCTTTTTGAGGCACTTTGTGTAATAGTCTCCCAATGGTCTTGCAGACCATACACATCTGATAACCCCTGTTCACAATGGATTCAAATACTGACAGGGTCGCTCTGCCTTTCATCCTTTAAATGTTGATGAAATAAGTGTCTGATTTTGGGGATTAATAACATATTTCAATAGTCAGCAGCAAGAGCGATCTCCTCGTGTGAACACATCCTCTCTCCAAAGACTCTCGGTATGCTACAGAGCAGCCCTCCTCGGCTCTACATAAACAATCTTACATATTCCGGTCTAGCTTCATTTACCTCAGGCTCCTCCTTTCATTTTACCGGTGAAGAAGAAGGAACTCTAGGAACGGATGAAGGGCTCTTTCTCTCGGTAATCCCACAAAATGCCTCCCCACTGTAACCCGCGCTATACCTCCCCTCAGAGTGCGGGACATTTAAGGGTTACACATCAGGTTCTTAAAACACCTAAAAAGGAGACCATGTAAAGCGCTCTGATACCTGATTCGGTTCGGGTCTAGTTCGCACTATATAAAACTCTGCAAAAAAAAAAAAACTCATCGGATTAATGATCCTGCTGCAGAGATTTCAGTGTACCCTCAGGTCACACGTTGAGTCTGCTGGGGCCTCCTGAGTGTGTTTGCGTTTGTTCAGGTGAATCCGTTGATTCGTGTATAATAACATCTGTTATTATGTGCACAATCTCGGAGCACTTTGTGGTATCGGCTTCATAAGAGGCCTTCACTCTGACTTGGCTCTGTTCTTTCACTGTTTATTACCAAGAATTACTGTGTTTTGGTTCGTCAAAGATGCAGCAGCTTCTGTTTATAATCGCATCCCCTGTCCATAATATGCGCATTGTCTTTCCAAAATAGATTTGCCGTCTAACGAGGTTCTTTTATTCACTATTTTCTTTTGTTTTCGCAGTTCAACGCACTGACTCACTTCCTCTCACTTCTTTATTGTCCCGTCTCTGTCCTTCACTTTCCCCATTTCGCTTTTCATTTCTTTCTTCACAAACCGTGTCTCCTCCTTTCTGTTCCCAATGCTAGCTCTCCCGTTTGTTCGTTGTTCTATTCCGCTCTGCTCTCTGCTGGTCTTCACTGTGCTTTCCTGTTCTGCTCTGCTCCCTTCTGCCGTGCTCTGTTGTGCACTATTCTGTTCTGCCCTGTTCTATTTTCCAATGTTCTGTTTAGTTATATGCTGCCCTGTTCTATTATGCACTGTTCTGTGCTGCCCTGCTCTATTTTGCATTGTTCTGTGCTGCCCTGTTCTGCCCACATCTCTGCTGGCTTTTTCTTTTGGGCGCTGTTCTGTTCTATCCAGTTTTGCGCTGCCCTGTTCTGGCCACTTCTGTGCTGCGTTTTTGTGTTCGGCACTGTTCCCTCCTACTCGGATGTTCTGCCCACTTCTAACTAGTAAGATGAAGAAACTGGGGGGAGGTCTCTCAAATGGCCATAGCCAATCTAATAAAGGGCTAAACATCTTTACTTAGCATAGTGTGCCACACTACTGCTATTTTGTTGCTTCTGTTATAGCATCCACATATATGATACAACAAGTAACATTACACCTACAACAAGCCAGGACTATTGGCTTTGTCAATGGCTGTTAGTTGCATATTATTACGGAGGACAATTAAAGTTGTGCTGCTTCTCTGTTCTTGTTTTATTTTAATAGCATCATAGTCTTTCAGGCCACGTAATATCTAATACTAGATTGGCATCTAGTCTCCTTGGGACTCACAAACTTCTTCTCAATCATTTCCCCATACCATCCTGGATAACTTAGCACAGGACCATTCTTCTCATACGCCAGTTTGAGCTATTGACATTGCAAAACACAATGCCTTTTATTTTTGTTTTGCATTTTAAAACATAAATAAAAGGCATTGCAGTTTACAATGCCAATAGCTTAAACTCGCGTAAATCCGAGACCTATTGCATTGCAAATGCTTGTTTCTATTTTTAGAGCAAGCGTTTCAGGACGTCCCCGGTACAAATTAAGGTGCCCCTTTTGTCCCTAGCTCACTCTCACGATCTTCCCAGCGCAGGCTTTCTGAGCCATGCGCCCAGCCCCTTGCCCTTCTGCCCTGTAATAAATCTCCCTCTAACATTTGGTGCCGAGGACTCAGGTGGCAGCACCAACAGGCAGGAAACATCTGGACCGGGAGGAAATGCAGGCTGCTAAATGATCGTGCCCCCCTTTCTGACTGAGCCATAAGAGGAACACAACGCACGGGTAAGCTTATAACTGGACTGCCTGGTGCGATTGTCTTTTCTTGGTTACGGTGGAGAGGTGTGTATGTTTGTGACGCAGCTGTATCCCTGCCAGGTTATCGGGTTGTTAATATCTGTTGGTCTCGCTATACATTTTTTCAAACTGAGGGAAAGTTGTGTGCGAAGTGGAATTCTGAGCCTGAGAATGAAGTTAGGACATTAATGTGATTTACCCGTTTATCTTTCTAGGAATAGACACATGTTATTACTGTGCCTCTTGTAGATACAGGGAGGGAAGTACTGCGTCTGGCATCTTTCAGCGCTCATTTTTTCCTTTTTTTTTTTAAAGGGATCCTCTGTCCAACATAGACCTAGAGAGACAGGAAAGAAAAGGCTGCGCCTGGCCTCTTTTCAATATTTATCAAAAAGGGATCCCCTGTTCAGAATAGAGTGACAGGGAAGGTAACCCTCTTTTTAAATAGTCAATAGAGAAGAGGCTAAATCTGAGATCCGAGTAGCTAACAGTATTTTGGATGGCGCATGTGTAGACAATTTAAGTGGTTCCCCGGGATGATTAAGTGTTTTTTTTTTTAGAGTAAATATTGTATTTTCGCCAGTTAAAAGTACCTTCTCCAGTTTCACTTCTTTTTGTGTGCGCCGTTTGCATTGCTTTCTTTTTTGAAACACATGTACAAAATGCTTGCTAATTATTAGGTACTTTTAAGACTGTATGTTATTGCTTAGTGTCTAGTGGTATATATAGAAGTTTTTATTAGGTTCAAAAGCGTAACTTTTTTGCAATTATTGTTTTTCATGATCATTGTATTGGAAGTCACTGGCTGCTACAGAGGCTGATTTTAGTGAGACCATAATATCTAGGTACACATGGATTTTTTTTTATGATTCTTTGTTCGATTATCCGCACATGTATATTGATTGTAGAAGAATATTTTTGTGACTGGCCCCATACCAATACTATCATTTAAGGGTAAGGGCCCGCTTGTAGGATGCTGCTGAAAAATATTTTGTGAACATTATTGAAGGGCACTGCCAAATGCAGAAGACTGGTTCGTTAGTGAGATTCAATAACTAGTGAGATTGTAAATGCATTATCCCCATGTGTGTTGATCTGCCACTGATTAACTGAAGAGATTCTGTAAGCCAAAGCATCTTGAGCGCCACAATTGTCACAGATATACTATTTTAATGCTGCTACTTTCCTGTGTGCATAATTGTCATTCAGGATTGCCCCCCTCATCAGCACAACAGACCTCGCTAGGAAAAAGCTAGAGAAATTCCCTATGCCTTTTAAAATAACTGGGTGTCACTTAGGTCTGCAGAAAATGTTTTTCTTTTAAACTACATTTTCACACCAATGAATAGGATATATGGTTACAGAACATACAAGACTGCACACACAATACACGTAGATGTTTCTATGATAACGCCAGGATTATAGATACCCACTGTAGTGATCACCTCGTGGCCCCGCAACCCCTTGCGAAGGAAGGTCCTCGTTGCTTGCTTGGGCGAACACCCTAGTGCCCTACAATTCCCTGACCTCTCTCCAGAAGGTATTTATAACGGCCCAGATAAAGAAGAGATTAAAAAGGCATTTTATTTAGTCATTAAAGAGGCCTTAGGGGACAAACTTGTACTAGACTACCCCACAGTCTTAAACACTGACACATAGGACAGCGATAGTATATATATATATATATATATATATATATATATATATATATATATATATATATATATATATATATATATATATATATATATATATTACCTACTGGCGGTCGCCAGTAGGTATATATAGTTAGGATTTTTTCTCTATGGGATTTTTGAAAATTCTATGTCTAATAACTTTGGCGTTTGTGGACGGAATTGGCTGAAATTTTCAGGAAAATGGCACATTTTGTTTCTGAGCAGCCCTTGAAAATTTGGGGGGGGTTCGTCAAGGGGGGGCCGAGAAAAAAGGGGGGTCCCAAAACGTGTTTTTAACTTTGAGTTTTCCATAGGGCGGTTGGCCTCACTTTTAGCCCGAACGGCTGAATGGATTTGCACGAAACTTGGCAAAATTGTAGGGACTGGTAGCCCGATGTGCCTTTTGTAGGTCTCAATATATGTGCTACAGTGGATTTTGAGAAATTAACGTTTAAAAAAAGATATATATCTGTAACAGCGGACCGGGCAGCGCTCCAGTACGCGTACTTTTCGCGCAACGGAGCTTTGTGAAGCGAAGCTGATTGGTTCTCCGGCGTCTGTAAACATTCCAAACAGTCCGTAGCGGCCGCCATCTTGTCTCTCGGTAGGATCGAGAGACAAGAGGAGGCCAAAGCGAAGGGGCAAATGACCATAAGGGGGCATAGTAGATCCTCGCTGACCCCCTAGGTTTGATGTGGAGGTTTTAAAAGGGCCCCGCGGGGCAAAAAAAATAAATAATAATAATAATCGAACGGCTGAATGGATTTGCACGAAACTTGGCAAAATATTAGGGACTGGTAGCCCGATGTGCCTTTGCTAGGTCTCAATATATGTGCTCCAGTGGATTTTGAGAAATTAACGTTCAAAAAAAGATATATATCTGTAACAGCGCTCCGCTTCGCGTACTTTTCGCGTTACGGAGCTTTGCAAAGCTGATTGGTTCTCCGGCGTCTGTCAACATTCCAAACAGTCCGTAGCGGCCGCCATCTTGTCTCTCGGTAGGATTGAGAGACAAGAGGAGGCCAAAGCGAAGGGGGAAATGACCATAAGGGGGCATAGTAGATCCTTCCTGACCTCTTAGGTTTGATGTACCATTTTGCCAAGTTTGGTGTAATTCCGTTCAGCCATTCAGGCTGTAGACGTATGTAAATGTCCTATGGAAAATTGCATGGGGAAAACACATTTGAAAGTGTTGAAATTTAGAACCAATTAAAATGTTACTTTGGTTTTGTATTTGTGTGTGATGAAAGTTAATTGGTTATGTATATATGTCAAATGAGAGGAAACCACAGCCATTTTGTGATACTACTGTCTGAGGTACATTTGTGAGGAATTTTTGGTGGTGAATTTCTGGTGTTTGATTTACACAGTACTAACACTTCTCCTACTTTTAAAAAGGTGAGTTGTTAATTTGTAAGGGGAACTATGTTGTACACTTGAAGATAATTTGAAAAATGTTTTCTGTTATTTATTTGCAGTCCTTCTGTTATACTAAATACTTGATAAAGTTAGTTTTATATTATGTATTACTAAAAACGATAAATGAAAGTGATTATTTTTTTCTGCAATTTACAGCAAGCAATTTCAAAATAAAATGGCTCACAATGAAGAGACCGTGGCAATTTCTTTTGAATTGTCCACTACATTGATTGAAATTGAGAGCACCAATAATGAAATATCGTCACATGGAGGAGATGACTTGTATGATTCCATTAGATTGATTGAAATGGACAGCACCAATAATGAAATATTGTCACAAGGAGGAGATGACTTGAATGATTCCACTACATTGATTGAAATTGAGAGCACCAATAATGAAATATTGTCACAAGGAGGAGATGACTTGTATGATTCCATTAGATTGATTGAAATGGACAGCACCAATAATGAAATATTGTCACAAGGAGGAGATGACTTGAATGATTTTTTTGATCAATCTGTTGATGGCGAATTTATCGAATGTTTGGAGACCATAGAGTTACAAGAATCATCATTGCAGACTTTTCATGAGGAAATTGCTGATGAGGACATGTTACTAGTTCTTTCAAATTTAGAAAATTCTGAAGAATAAATTTATATTTAGAAATCAAAAATTGTTTGAGACGTTATTCATTTTTATTTTTAATTTATGAGGTTGTAGCGAAGTGATTGTAGTATAAAATGAGACTTATAGTATAGAGTGCAACATTTTTATGTTACATGGTAAGTTTACTCATATTTACTTCCCTTCTGCCACTATATTATCTCCAATGTGTATTTGACATCTCTTCTTCATCTCCGGCCTCCTTTCTCTCACTGTGTGTCTCCGATGCATCTTATCGCTGCTATTTTGTGTAATTACAGAAGAGAGTAAAATAAAATTGTTCGGAACGTGAAAAGGGGGCAAAGTAGAGTACTCCTCACCCCCTAGGCCTTTTTAGGCGGTCCCAAAAGGATCAGTTTCTGCTTTCCTGAGAGATTATGGTATGAGTTCCATATACCACAATAATTTGCATTACAACATGCAAGATATCTATCTCCTATTACCAACTTTTGGAGATATTCGCGCTAAGCGCGAATATCTCCAAAAAGACACCTGCCCTGAGCAGTTCTTAGCCATGTTATCCAATGGGAGGTGGATAACATGGCTAAGAGCATTAGCTCGGTAATGCATGAATATCGCTGAGTTTTTAGCGATATTCATGCATTGCGGCCGTTTATTATCGCATTTGCGATAAACCTTGATAATAGCAAGGTTTATCTTCGATAATTTCTGACGATGCTTAGCGGTAAAAAATTGGTTGGTAAGCATCGTTAGCGATAAATATCGCTTAACTTTGGTAATATGCACCAACGTCTGTTAACGTTCGATTCGAAGGAAATGAGGAAGTGTTGAAAAACATTGTCTGCGCCATCTTGCCTTTTTTGAAATGCCACACTTTTGTCGTGCACGGCAGCCATTTTAGATGCCTTGACCAGACCCACTCTCTGCACGCTGTCGATTCGTAGCATGGCTCCTCACCCTCGCAAGCATCTTCCCCAGGCACTGGTCACCCCCGCTCTCTGTCTTATGCATCGGCAATAAACCTCCCCCCATCTGCGCTGCTCTTCCCTGAAAATCACACTCTGTGCCCGCCCGACACCTCCCTTTCGCCCTATTCACTACCGCACCCTCTGACACTCCTCTTCCTCTGTGTCCGATTGTCCAGGCTATCACCTAGCCCTGCAGATGTAGTTTATGGCCCCAGCTGTAAAGAATCACCCCTCTTCAAAGGAGTTATAGTAGATCAAGGCCCACACCCGATGAGATCCGTCACACCACACGTGTTCCTACTATCTGAAAACCATCCTGTATTGTGATTGGGGAGGGGACCGAGCCTGAAGCGGAAGATTCCAGGAATGACTCTTTGTACATCAAAGTTTTTACAATTATGTGTCACATTAAAAATATATAGCACTCCAACAAAGTAGTAGGAATATAAAACTTTAATAACATATAAATATATACAACAAAACAAAAACAGTAAAAACATTTAAACAACGAAGAGACCGTGGCAATTTCTTTTGAATTCCTGATGAGGACATGTTACTAGTTCTTTCAAATTATGAAAATTCAGAAGATGTTGCCTGGGGGTGGGTCGTCAGTAGCAGTCTGTTGTGCGAATAGTTCCAAGGCAGCAGAACGCGCTGAAATCTAGATGGCACGAAAGTGATGTCTAGTAAGTTGCCGCCCAGCAAATAACGGCGTGGGGCGCCGCGGGGGTGAGTGAGTCCAGTAGGCACCACAGCTATTCTTACCGGCATTGCAGAATTACTGCTGGGGACAATGCCTGTGCTGTAGCAGGGTCACAGCAGAAACAAAAAGGATTCTGTTGAAGATGTTGTTGGTTTTCAATTTGAAAACAGTTCTGGTGTCAATTGCTATGCTAATGTAGTGGTTAATGTTTTGTTTTCTCTAGAAAATGTAAAAGAGGGGGAGGCAGTCCAAAGTTCCGTTAAAAGGGCAAAGGAAAGGATCGGTGGTTTGAACTATCAGTCAAAAAGGGGAGGGGGTGCAACAATTTTTCCTACCGGGTCACACTGTGCTTTCACCGGAACTGAGGTCTGCAGGATTCTAGTAATTCAAAGTGAGGCTGGCGCCAGCATGGGAGCGCAGACGTCCCGCGGATACAGTTTCGTCACTCCACGGGCGATCATGGCAGTCATTCCCCATCGGGGGTCGGAGACTCCCGCGGCTCCTCTAGAATCTTCAAGGTCGTGGAGGACTACGGTGGTGGAGTCAACCAGTGACCGGGCCATTTCTTTATGCTGGGCCCGCTCTTGCCAGGTCGACCGCCATTTTGAGAGTTCGGTAGCTACTGGCGATCGCGGGGTCAAATGAGCGGACGGGCTCCACCCTGCCGGGCGAGACGTTGCAGCATGGCCACAGTGGAAGAACCCTTTTCCGGGCGCCTGGAGCGCTGAGGGTGCAGCTGGGAAGCCTCCACCTGGGGAGGCGGGAGAGGCCTGTTCGCACCGTCTCTCCCTCCCAGTGCACCCCACGGCGTCTCGCTTGAGATTTGTTATGGCCGGACCAGGCGATGAGGACGAGGGGGGGGGGGTCGGAGGCATGTGCAAGACATCCCCCCCCAGTGTTGTCGCAGCCATTATTCATGAAAGAAGAAGTGTCCCGTCCGTCTTCGGGCCGGGCTTCCGGTAGATGTCGGCCGGACGCCCCTGGCTCTGGCCCCATGAACGGGTTTCTTGGTTTATCGGCTGCAGCCGGATCCCGTCGGCCTCGGCCCCCCGACCGTTGGTGGCCGGACCGGAAAAGCATGTGGCGGGACTACCTGCAACTCTCAAGGGCCACCGCGGCCGGACTGGGAGAGAGAGGGGAGGGTCGAGGAGACATTCCCCCCCCCTGCAACTGATCAGCGTTGTAAAGGCAATCCCCTGGCCGGGTCCCGCTGGCCTCGGCCTCTCCTCCGGCTACACCCTATGTTAGGATCTCCTGGCCGAGGCGTGGCAGCAGGACCCGCCTTATATGGGCTGCTCCCGGCTGGGCGTAGCCGCAACCCTGCCCCACCTTGGAAGTTTCCAGAGTGGGGGCGGATGTTCTACTGACTTGCATTTTCCCTAGTCTATCGATTTTTTTGGCGTGGCAGGCGGTGGGACAGCGAGGGGTGATTTGGTTTCTCTTACTGTTTTTCTGGTCTCTCACCACTGGCATATTTTAACGTTTTCTTGTTTCTAGGACATTAATAGGTTTTATCATTACGTTATGTTATCGTTTCTTTGTTCGTTGTTTAATAAAAGTTCATGTTCATCAGTGGCCTACTGATTTTCGTTTTCCTATTCTTTTCTTTCCAGGTTGTTTCATGCTAAAGTTTCTGTTAACAGGATACAGTGATCACTTCGTTATTATTGCATATGTCCTTTTCACTAGGGGTGCTCTCTGGTCGGGCCAGATGACGTATCTCTAGTAAATGGTCCGGGTGAAACGGGTGCATCAATCAGTGGGGAGTAGATAGGCATGACAGATTACAACGGGGGAGAAAGGTCCGCATTACGTACCCTTTCACTATTTGCAAAGATTTTCCTACGTATATTTGCAAACAGGGAATACCTCCAAAAAGAACCAATTCCCAAACAGTCAATGTTTGGGGAAACAATCAATCAATGAGGAACGAAATAGGCACGACGTGTTAAAGGTTTGCGTTACCTACCCTTCACTATCTGCAAAGGGAGAGAGAATATTCCTATTCTTCCTCGTTTGCAGGCAGAGAAGATTCTTAAGAGAATCAACTTCGAACAATTCAATGCTCGATTCAAACAATCAACAAGGGGTACTGTGAACACAAATGAACGCCGCTTATGTACATACACATTGGTATTATCAACAGGTTGTTCCTAATGTTTCTATTTTAGGGAGGTCAAAAAGAGATCCCATTAGTGGCCTACTGATTTTGCTCGATTCCTTTTGTTTTTTTACACGATTTTTCGCTATCTGCAAAGACTAAACAGAGTATTGCGACTCTGTGCTTGTTTGTAAATAGAGAATGAACCAAAGAGAACAATCAATCAAATGGAGAGAGAAGCAGGCACGACGGATTACAACGGGGGCAACGGGGGCAAAGGCCTGCGTTAACTACCCTTCACTATCTGCAAAGAGAGAGTACTCCTAATAGAAATGAGGGGTGGGGGGCAGCATTCAAAGCAGATCAGTGTGCATAAACACGAAAATGTTTTTACTTACCACGTACTTGACATTCGACAGCTTATGATATTTGCTATTAAAAATCATTGAAATTCACTGAAAAAACCATAGGTTATAGACCATATATAGTTAGGAATTAGCATTTAAAAAACCTTATTTTACTCACACAAAACCATTGAAATTCCATATATAGTTAGTTGCACTAACTATATATCGCGCACCCGCAATCCACTGCTGATCATGTCACATATTACATCATTCATGACATGGTCAGTGACATCACTGATGACATCACTGATGACATCTCAAATGACATCACTGATGACATCACTGATGACATCTCATTTGACATCATTCTTGTGCTAATACGATAAATCTCTTCAGACTCTAATATAACCTTAGATACACTCAGTGTATACAGACACTCACACACTGCCACTCATCCATGGAGTTACTCACACACCCAGTCAGTCATGCAAAGAAACAATCTCACCTCCATTTCTTCAACTATACAGTTAAACACACCTTACTTATTGAAACATATACTAACACATATTTACTCTCTTATACAATCCCTGATACAAGTTCACAATGATCGATACAACCACTCACTCATTCAGTGGCTCTCATGCACAGTTATTTATATATGCCAACTCTCACATGTACTGTGTTTTACATATGTACTTACTATGACATGTAGCATTGAGATATCCATTCACTCATCAATACACTCATGCACACAGTCAACTGCCCATGTAGCTGTTTCCACATGCACTCTTGAACTCATACACCTAGTGAATAAACTGCTCACACATCTATGCACAGAGTCACACACCTTCCAGCCACCCCCACACAAACTCAATCTCCCATAGAAATACTTGGGCAACCAATTAATAACACATATAGCCTCTCGTATAGCTAATGATCAACACATGCAGCAGTTTACATCACAACAGACATAATGATGCACAAATTAAGACAGTTTAGTCACTAACCCATGCATTCAGTGAGACACATTTAATCACTCACTTATACAGTCAGTCACGCACCTACTAAATCCTTCATCCAGACACTTATACATCCACTCATTCTTCAATATGTAAGACATATTTTAACTTTACAGAAACATACAGTCACTGGATGTTGTCATCAGTGATGTCATCAGTGATGTCATTTGAGATGTCATCAGTGATGTCATCAGTGATGTCACTGACCATGTCATGAATGATGTAATATGTGACATGATCAGCAGTGGATTGCGGGTGCGCGATATATAGTTAGTGCAACTAACTATATATGGAATTTCAATGGTTTTGTGTGAGTAAAATAAGGTTTTTTAAATGCTAATTCCTAACTATATATGGTCTATAACCTATGGTTTTTTCAGTGAATATATATATATATATACACACACACACACACATTTCACTAGAAGATACAGATGAGCTATAGTGGGCAGCAACCAGTTGAGGTAGTTCTGCACATACTAGATAACAAAATAGCAGTACAGAACACTGACAAAATTTGACAGACGCCAAATTGCCTTGATATCTAAAGTGTGGAACGTGTTGGGATTCCCACTCACACAGGGTACTGATATAAGAGTATCTACACTTCATCAAGTGAAACTGTGCCTCCCAGCACAAACCTATAGATCCCCTACCCATAGCCCACACCTTACACTTGAGGGACCACAGTACTCACAGAGCTCCCCCTCTGTGGGGGACCCTCAAGACATACCTTTGTAACTACCACTGGTGTCCTCATCAACATCATATACTACTGAAGAGTCCTCCACAGAATCAATTCAGTCAGTAGGAAGCATAGTCAGCAGCGAGAACACTGATCTCACCCACCAGCACTCATTGACATCATCCCCTCCAAGCAACAACTGCCTGGAAAAGCAGGGAGATTCACAAGATACTCACGCACCACTAGGCTGTGAACATCACGCCTTATTTCTGCAGGCACTGCACGACCCCAACTTGCCCCTGGTTTGTGAGCATAAGGCCCAGGAGCTGCATGAGCAGCTGGAGCAACAGCCCTCCTCAAGTATCATAGAGCAATTACAAAGACATCCTTCCACAACGCATTACCATTATTGTGGGCATATTTACAAAACCGCCAGGTAAAAGGAGAGTAAGATTGTCAAAATTCGCTGCCACCAATTGCCCATCCCCAAGATAACTCTAGGAGATGAGCAGGCAGCCCACGCAAAACCCAAGACTACAGATCACGGTACACTTGGAAAACTGCTGTGTTACTACCCTTTCTGAGGATCTAACGTCATCCTTTGTTCAGGTTTCACCACTGACGGGTACAGTCATTTTTACACTAATCTCAGTCCTGGGAATCGACACAACAAACTTGGAGCAGGTGAGACTGACTATAGCACCCAGTGAAGTTACACCTTTATCCCTTTCTGCACACAACGCTGAGGAATAATGACAACCCCTCTGCAACACGTGATAAAAAACTTTACAGCTCAGGAAAAGCGTATCATGAAACATTGTAGCAAGCTGCACAAACTCACACAAAATATGCTACACCCATGGCCCAGAGAAGGTACATTCGATAGGACGATACTAGATCATGCTAGAACATTCCTGGAGGGTAAATACTCTGGTAGCAAGCTCAAAAAATGTAAAGACACCCAGGCTATGTGGAGCGTCTTTAAGGACAATGACACACCTGCCCCAACACCCACCGCACCTCCACCAGCCTATGACGAAGGTGGCATGTATCCAGGACGGGTCATCAAAACTGACCTAGAACCCTCATTGAATGACCGGGCAGCCATAGGCCATGACGATATCTCTGCCCCAGACATCTCAGATGGTTCACGAGACAATAGACCAGAGAGTACACAAGGCCAGCTATCCCTAAGATCCCAAAGCCCGGTGATGCAGGGTGCCACATCAGGAATGCCAGGTCAGATTGGCGTGCTATTTACAATAAAGATGACTGCTGCATCTAACTCTGCAGGCCACCAGCTGGAAGAGGACCAAGAGAGCGATGGGGCCTCTGGCAGTTCACAGCACAGCTCCGAGATGCCCCTCCCCAGACCTAACAGCCCAGCACATCACTAGGGATCACAATACATCAGGGACATGAACGAGACATTATGGCCCATTCCGATCCCCTAGCCAGCAGCATTACAATACACAGACACACTATAATGGGTGGCACACCCTTAACACTGGTCCCAAGTGAAAGGAAGAACACCTGCTACAGTTCAATGAAGAAAACAGAGACCGCAAACAGTATCCCTCTGAGGTAGTGGCAGGTGGAGGACAGAAAACGACCTATGCCAAAGAACGGGTATAGAAGCAGGGGACATGTCACATGAACAGTACTCAAGAAGTCCTCCTGGCGATACAGAAATAATCCAGCGAATGCCATTACACGTAGGCAGTGTAGAGGATAGAATGACTGAACTGATGGGTGGCTTGGGCCAATTTAGTAAGAAGCAACAACGAACACTCAATGAATTAGTGGGTGCTGCAAACCTAGCAGGGTCACACAGTGGTGGGGTCCCAACTATCATGCCATGGATAGACTTACATCAGGAAACCCAAAGTGCAGCCCCATCACAGAGCAACACAGCAGCTTCTCTTACAGCCCACTTCTTAACTATACCCCAGGCTCCACCATCAGTCATTAACTACAACCCCAGGCATCACCTCCAGTAGTTACACCACGTAGGCCAGTAACGCCACAGCTAGACCAAGATAATTTGGATCTGTCAAATGTGCTCCAACGGGTAGAAAACAGGAGAAGACAGAGAAGAACAGAGATGGAAAATATTGCAGTGTTGGGTAACGATGGGCGACCTGAGGACATTTCACAGGAATATGATGTATCAGGTACAGCACGTCTGCGCACCACCAGATCTAGAGCACTGCACCGCATGACCCTTAAAAGGCCAAGACCACCACTGACCAATGGTCTAATGCCAAGTGAGATAGTAGTACTTGGAGAAGGGTCTGACTACTATGTCAATCCATTCTCAGATAACTTGGCAGGCTGGACAGAAGCTAATGCACCTCAAATGAAGGTGTGGCCCCGAGAAGGATCTTTTAAAACAGAGGAAATGGCCACTGCTGAAGATTATCTTGCAGGGGGCAGGAGACAAGGATTGGGACTATGAGTACATGCGCCAAGGCCTAAGGGTTTGGCAGAAATACGCATGCAGGTACGGTCACACATGACCTACAGGGGTAACACACCAGCTGCCCCTGCTGTTTAAAAATGTCAATGACCCCCCCATCTCTGTCTCTTGGTCCCTAATGGACAAAGAAATCTGAAAAATGAATTACCACCCCTCACAGAGGGTGCAGGAAAGTGGATACAAGCCTTTGAAAAGCACACTGCAGGTGTGTCATTGGCTATTTGGGATGTGAAAAGTCTGGTCACCTCCCTGATTGGAGAGGATGCGGAGGATATGTTTACACGCATCGACACAAGACTTTCCACCACTAATACAAAATTAGATGGTGATCCTTTCAATAAAATAAGATCAGTGCTATGGAATGAACTGCGCCGGAAGTTATCCCAATGTCCCAGACATCGGATCTCTAATGTCACAAACAAGGTAATTAGCAATTGAAAACACAGGTGCTAAATTAGTACAGCAAAAATGAAAGGAAAGAGAGGCTCTTGACGCAGTTATGGTAGCCACACCAGTGAGTCAAATGACTGCTGTCACTAATTTTCCACAAAGTGCCTTGAATGTACTAGGCGGTACCACACAGGTAACAGCACAACACATACAACCACAGCTACCTCAGCAGCACATGCCTGTGTACCAAATGGTGCCCCAGACTCAAGCCCTTGGACCACAGGGAGCTACTGCACTGCCCCCATCAATTCGGTTTCACAGGGCACCATCCAGCAGTACCAGGCTGGAGGATATTCAAGTTAGGACAGCCCACATATAACTCTAGTATTTCCCGTGTTGTCATGTCTCACAAACATTAGAGAGGACCCAGTTGTGCATGTCATAATTAACAACAACACGTATAGTTTCTTGATTGACACAGGTGCTACATTTTCCTGTATCAGGGAGGGAGCACTGCCCATCTCCAATGAGAGCACAAACACACTGGGTTTCTCTGGGGCAATAACAAGGGTCCCTTTCACCAAACCAGTACCAATAGAAATAGGAGGTAAAAGTATTCAGCAGCGTCTACTTTACTAAACGCAGTCCCCAGTAAATCTCTTGGGACGTGATCTCATGGCCAAGTTAAATATGACAATACACTTCAATGAAAACGGCACAATGACTTGCTCCATCCCTGGTACACCACTGACCAGAATGATGGCTGTCACTGTGGATTCTTCCCTGAGGGATCAGATAAGAGCTCGCCCAGTGGATGAGCAAGCATTTTCCACAGCAGTGCACATTGTCATTGCCAACACACCAGAGATGAATGGGCGCACTGTCCTGCTTCCCAAAGAATTTCTCTTCCGCCCTCAATCACAGAATATCCCAGTACCTGACAAAAATATGATCCTAGGAATACACTGTCTTGAAATAACACCCACATATGGAGCCTTTTTAGCCATAGATGACTTTGCCCACACATGGGCCTGTGTCATTTTCATTGAACCTGGACATCTGGTATGGAACATTTCAGATCATGAACTATTCGGTGATTCTGAGGAACATTTGAAAGCAGAAATTCTGTATCAAAATCCAGTCCCCCTGTCGGTGACAGTTGAAATTAGATCACCAACTCCACCCATAGTAATTGATACTGTACGTGACTCAGCCTTAGCTCAGGTACCCAGCATCCATTGGACCACAGGTCCCAATGATGTGGGGCTCATTCAATACCAGTACCCCTTGTCTAAAGAAGCAGAAGAAGGAATTGTCCCTACCATACAAGCATTACTAGATCAAGGTGTGATATACCCCTGTATCTCACCTTGTAACACGTGTCTTTTTCCTGTACGCAAGCAAAAAACAAACCAATGGAGGCTAGTTCATGATCTTCGCTCGATTAACAGTATAGTGGTCCCAGAATTTCCCATTGTCCCTGACTCTTCAGTGATCCTTACTAACATCCCGCCCAATACCAAGTACTTCTCCGTCATTGACCTGAAAAAATGCCCTCTTCAGTGTCCCATTGCATGCTGACAGTCAGTTTTTATTTGCATTCAGAAATAGGCAGTTCACATATCAAAGGTTACATCAAGACTACTGTGAGTCCCCCAGTGTGTTCAACAGAGTTGTCAAAAATTGTATTGTATTGTATTGTGTTCTTATATAGCGCTACTATCACCCTACGGGTATCTTGGCGCTCAGACAAGAATCAACGGTTATCCTATAGTTATCCTATAGTTCCAGATTAGAGAAAATGAACTAGCCCCTGGGGAATAGTAAGGTCTTCAGTTCCTTCCTAAATTCCAGCAGACAGCTCGCCACCCTGAGGCCCTGTGGCAGCCCATTCCATAATTGTGCAGCTGCCACACTGAAAGCCCTGCCTCCCATTCTAGACCGTTTAAATCTAGGGAATAGGATTAGGCCAGTATTAGCAGACCGTAATTGTCTAGGGGGCTCGTACCAATTAAATTTATCCTGCAATGTTAGAGGACCCTGTCCATGAACCGCCCTAAAGACGATGCATAGCGATTTAAAACTGACCGGTTCTTTGATTGGTAACCAGGGAAGGTCTCTCAGTGCCAAGGATGTTGAGGAGCTCCATGGTCTATTAAGAGCCACCTTGGCTGCCGCCGACAGCACCCTTTGGAGCTCCTGAAAGATGTACTTGGGGGCACCCAGGTACAGGGCGTTGCAATAATCCAGCCTGCTCAGCACTAAGCTCCTCACTACCAAGGCTCGTGAGGCGATTGGTAATAGC
Source organism: Lissotriton helveticus (assembly GCF_964261635.1). Taxonomy (NCBI): domain Eukaryota; kingdom Metazoa; phylum Chordata; class Amphibia; order Caudata; family Salamandridae; genus Lissotriton; species Lissotriton helveticus. The sequence goes on along the minus strand of NC_136057.1, from coordinate 188,699,733 downwards.
GGGAGGATCTTTCTCAGCATTTGAATAAGTTTAAAGCCAACTTGGATGGTTTTGTTGGCCTGTGACACCATTTGAAGGTTGGCATCCATTTGCACTCCTAAATTACGCACGGTGTTGGTCAGATTCAGAGAGTCTTCTTCCGGGGTGAGCCTAAATTCTGGGCATGGGGTGCTTTAAGATTTTTCCAACTGAACAGTACATCACCTCCGTTTTCCCTCCATTTAGTTGGAGCGAATTGGCCTTGAGCCAGCCCGCCGTTTTCCGCATACACTCCTGGAAGGTCTCTACTGAGGTCTCTTGCTTGCCCTCCAGGGAAAAAATCAATTGAGTATCGTCCGCGTAATTTATAACGCTGATACCAAAGGATTTAATGACGGACAAAAGGGGTTTCAGGTACACATTAAATAGAATGGGACTAACTGAAGACCCCTGTGGGACCCCATGCGGGACGGGAGAAGCTTCTGATGCAAACTGGCCTAGGGTCACCGTCTGTTGGCGGTCTTGGAGGTACGACTGTAGCCACTCAAAGGCTCTTCCTCTCACTCCATTGTTCCACAATCTTTGCAGCAGTACTGCATGACTCACAGTGTCGAAAGCCGCCGACATATCTAGAAGGACAAGAATCGACGCGTCCCCTCTGTCGGCGCGCAGTCGAAGATTGTCCATCACTGTGGTCAATGCCGTTTCCGTCCAGTGTGCAGGTTGGAACCCAAATTGGAAAGCGTCCAGCAGACAATTATCCTCTAGATGCTTAGAAAGGGTTCTACTGACTGTCTTTTCCAGGATCTTTATTGGGAACGGGAGGAGGGAAATCGGCCTAAAGCTGGCGGGTAGTGCAGGATCCAGCGACGGCTTCTTTAGCAACGGAGAGACCATCGCTAGCTTCCATGCCCCTGGCACTGTACCTTCTTCCAGGGACTGATTGCAAACATTAAGAAGGTGAGGAAATAATATTTTACCAAATTGTTTCCAGTATCTGTGGGGAATAGGATCAGCCGGGGATCCTGAAGTAACACTAAGAGCTATATTAGCAAAGGAATCCTCTGTAAATAGTTGGAACGAGGTTAATAAGGAGTTAGCATTCAACTCCATACTTGGCTCCTTCTGTTCAGTGTCTAGAGGCTGGATATTATGGGGGACTAAGTTCCCGACAATATTAAACATTTTCTCCTGAAAATAGCCTGAGATGTCATCACCGAGCTGTTGTGAGGCAACTGTCTTGTTGCATTGGCTGGGGGGCAGGGTGATGTCCTTATAGATTTTAAAAAGAGTTTTAGTGCTATTCGTGGAGTTCAGGATTGTGGTGGCATAGAAATTGGCTTTTGTTTTAGCAATTGCTGTTTTATATTGGAGTTGGGCTAGCTTAAAAAGATTTCTATCTGTATCTTTGTACTGTCTCCGCCAGCTCCTTTCTGCCTTTCTGTTCAAACGGCGGAGTTCTTTTAACTCCGCATTATACCAGGGAGCTGAATTATTATCCTTATTTTTAATTTTGCACCTTGGAAGTAGGCGATCTAAATTCCTAACCATGATGCTGCAGTACTCTTGGTAGCTCTTCTCCACCGAATCAGTGGGGGTCGGATAATAATTTTCTTCGATCAGGGCTAACGCCATATCACTGTCCAATTTAGCCCACCTCCTATCCAGTCTGTATGTGCTTACGGTCCTTACTCCTTCCTGTTGAGCCCCTACCTTAGTTGTAAAAAGGACCAGATGGTGATCAGTCCACGTTTGGGGTAGGATATCTTTTACCAGTGTTTCATCCTCACTAGCAAATACTAAATCTAATGTTCCCCCCCTTGATGAGTGCTCTGATGTATTAACTGTTGCAAATTCAAGTTCGCACACGTCAGTTGTAAATCTCTCAGATGCTTCTCCAGATTTCCAGTTTCCCAGAGATTAAAATCCCCCAATATAATTACTCTTGTATGAGACAGAGCAAAGTTCGTAATGCTCTCATATAGGCACTGCTAATTTGTGCATTGTCCCGGGGGCCTATAACATACTATGCCTGAGAGTAAGTTCCCCTTAGTTCCTTGTAAAGTGAATCCCAACTACTCAATTCCACTAATTTCATCCAGCGCTAGGGGAACACAATTCCATTCCTCCTTGTAAATTACCCCCACGCCTCCCCCTCTGCCCGTCAATCTTGGGTTATGCCAGGACTTATAACCAAGTGGGCATGCTAAACCTAATTCAACTGCCGAGTTATTGTTAGTCCAGGTCTCTGTTAAAAACAACATATCGAGATCCGAGTCTTCAACCACACAAGAAATCTCGAAGTGATGTTTAATGAGTGATCTACAATTAATTAATCCGCAGTTTAGATGCCTGCCTTTACCTATAGTCGTGTTCATCGGTGTGAACTTCCGATTCTCTACAGCCGGCAACTCCTCCCGAGAGTAGAAGAGCCGCTGTTGGGGAGATGAGGCGCCTTGGATATTACAGTTTTGTGCATTTTGGACAGCATGACCGGCCCTAGGCACGACCGGACCACGACCGGACCACGCACCGGACCACGCACGGACGGGCGCAGACGGGCTTGCCTCTGGCGCGCCATCGGCGCGCCCGATGCGCGTGTCCGCTGCGCGTCTGCATTTGCTGTGTTAAATAGGCAGTCTAGTGCAGCTGGTCAGCAACTAGACTGTCGACCAAGATGGCTGCCCCCAAATGTCCACTCTATATCCCCGAGGTCAAGGTGAGGGTCCGCTAAACAGCGTGTGCTTTTCCAATTTTAGGTGCAAGTAAGTGGCGTTTTCAAGTTTAAAAACAATTCCCTACCAACAAGCTTAATTAAAATTCTATAATCGCAGCCCTGTGCTATTCACAGCGCGATTTTTACAATGTATTTGCTTGCTTTGCCGGTCCGAGCACATCAGCAGTTCAACTCTCGCACTCGAGCACACAAGAATACCGTGCCTTCTCTGTCTAATAAAAATGAGTTGTCAAACTTCCAATGTGACAGCACTCTGCTACAATATGTCGAGGACATACTTCTCTGTAGCACCACAGAGCAAGAGTGCCGACAGGATACAATTGCTCTGCTTACAACACTAGCGCAGAGAGGATACAAAGTAGACAAACAAAAACTGCAATACTGTCAGGAAGAAGTGCAGTATCTGGGTCAGATGATTTCAGCATCAGGAAGAAGAGTTACACCAGGAAGAGTAGAAGTAATAAGGAACACTCCAGAACCTCAGACAGTCAAAGAAATGCAGAAGTTCCCAGGACTAGTGAACTACGTCAGACAGTGGGTCTTTGACTATTCTACTGTCACTGCACCACTCCTGAAAGCTGTCAAAATGGCTAAAGATAGGCATAACAAGGTTGACTGGACACCTGAAATGACATCAGCCTTTGTAAAATTGAAAGATGAGATTACAAATGCCCCAGTGTTAGGCTCTCCTGACTACACAAAGGAATTCTATCTGTTCACTCACTGCAATGGACAGGTCATGACAGCAGTCCTCACCCAAAAGTACCCCATGGGCCGCAAACCAATTGCATACTTCAGTGGCATGCTAGACTCAGTAATGAGGGGCCATTATCCCTGTGAACAGGCTTTTATCAACCGTAGCATTTGCTGTTGAAAAAAGCACCCCCATAGTTATGGGCTCCCCTCTGACACTGAGCATGCTGTCTTTGCAATAATACAAAAAGCTAAAACGACCCTTACCACACAAAGAGTGTCAGGATACGAAGTCATACTGTCACTGCCATCCTTGAAGGTTGTTAAATGTCACACTGAATCCAGCCACATTCTTTGCCCATCCCGTTGCCACCACTGATGATGACACTCATGATTGTGCCAAATACTGTCCAGATGAGTCAGGAACAGCAAAAGAGGACCCATTACCAGACAGTACAGTCTACTTTGTTGATGGTTCTTCTACCATTGATCAAGAGACAGGGATAAGATATACAGGAGCTGCAGTAGTCAGAGCACAACAGAATAACTCCTCAGACTCTCTAGACATTGTACAGCAGATAGCATTACCATCACATTACTCAGCACAAGCAGCAGAATAAGTGGCACTGATTGCAGCCCTCAAACATGGAGCTGATGAAAGAATTACTGTATACTCTGATTCTGCATATGTCACCTCAACAACTCATTCCAGCATTTTGAGATGGAAAAGGCGTGGATTTCTCAAAACAGATGGCACGCCTGTGATGCACAAACAGTTATTCGAAGAACTAATAGATTCATTGACACTGCCAACACAAGTGAGTCACAACTCTCAGATACCCTTGACCCAACTCTTCCATACACCATCGATGATACACAGCAGTATGATCTCATTGCACATCTGCACCTCCGAGAGATACAGGAAAGTGCCCCACCTGAAGAAAAAGAGTTGTGGAAGAAGAGGGGAGTACAACAGGATGTTTCAGATTTTATTTACAGACAGGCAATGACAGGAAAGCCTGTCATGCCAGGCTCTTTTGCAAATAGCACTCACTCAGTTGCACCTTCCTACACATGTCCCTCGTGATATCATGTCCACAACAGACAGAGTGGTTCATCCCCAATGCATATGAGCATATACAACTCTTTGTTCATCAATGCCTCATTTGTCAACAGTATTCTCCTAATCCAGCTATGAAAACAGTTGCCTCAACAATACCAAGGCCCAAGGCTCCTTTTAGAGAGCTCCACATTGACTATGTAGACGTGATTGACAGGTGCCAAAACTACCGATACCTCATTGTAGTAGTGTGCCTCTTCTCACGGTGGATTGAAGCTGGACCATGTGTCCACTGTGACGCAAAGGCTGCAGCTACCTTCCTGCTTCGTGAGGTCATATGTCGCTGGGGATTACTGGATGCCAGTCGCAGTGACTCGCAGTGGCAGCCATTTTTCAAACGCCATTCTTGACATCATTGCCACAATGTTAGGAGTAAAACATAAGTTGACTTCAACCTATCACCCCCAAGGAAATGGTATTTGTGTGCGCCTCAACGGCCAGCTCAAAGCCAAGATCAGTAAGATAAGTGCCCAATTGGAAAGAAATGGTGATATTACCTTACCATTGCTCTGTTTACAATTAGAAACACTCCCAGTTCTGATCATCTCACACCTCACCAGCTTGTCACTGACAGATCAATGAATGTGGTTGTTCTCTCCACCAGACCTAAACAAGACGCTGAACTTTCTTCTGAGGTTGTAAAAGCTGAATTGTTTGTTCATTTATGTGCCCTAATGCGTGCTTCAAAGTTCCTTTCCATTCAGATATCAAAGACAAAGAACAAGGGTCCTACTTCTGATGAACTTCCGCCTATCTGCCTATCTGCTTTGGGACGCACATCTTTGTAAAGGAAGCAGTGCGGAAGTGGAGAGACCTCAAATTCAACGGACACTTGCAAATGGACTCTTCACCCACAGCTTGTCGTGTATTTCTATAGGTTCTGAATCGATCCCCCTATTCCTGACCCTATTCTGGTTAAACTACCTAGCTAGTTAACTAACAGTCAGCCCATGAGGCAAGAAATTCCCCATGATGCAGATACCGTTATCTGACGCAGTCACACTACGGCACAGGAACGTGTTATCTGATTAGGTCATAACGCTTGAGATCTAATTAGACAAGCGATATTCCTCCAGCCCCTGATAAGGCATACGACGTTCTCATAACAAATCAAACCTATGACAACCTGGATAATCCGTGCGGCCATTGTTTTGATTTCACAGAGAACTTTAGTAAAGAATGTGCTAACGAGCAAGTCGTATGACATCTTTATTGACGTACCTATGTCCATCCTTACGTCAATCCCGGCACCTTTAAGGTATAAATATTGCCGATCTTGCCCTATGCAAAACACACGCGTGGTGACAAGACGGAGCAGCCATACTTGCCGAAGCCGAGAGCAGAAGCAGACCCCGCAGGCAGCAGCCCCGCCTTCCTGACGCGCTGAGAGACGCGCTGCTATCTCAAGCCGAGAGACCGAGCACCGGCGTTTCCGGGTAGCCCTCGCAGGCAGCCTGGAATATCGAGAGCAGAGAAAGAGATACCATTCCTCATCCATCCTAAATTCCAGGTACAGAACTGAATAACCCCTCACAGAGAATTCTTTAGTTATTCACTTGGCAAAAACAAACTTAACTTAAACTGTAACTTTCTATTCCCGCCCACGCATTAGACTTAGGTCAGGTACACGGGGTAGGCGTATTTAGAAACACCAGTTGAGCACGTTTAGTCAAATGTATATGTGTATGTAAATATATTTTAATCATTTTAAACATCATATGGCTCAGAAACCATATCAATGTTTTTACAGTATTATTTTATACTATTGCTTTTAATGTATGCACTTTACTTAACTATAAGTATCGCAATAATATCGATCCATTTCTCTTGTACGAGAAAAGAGACTGATCAATAAATAACACCTTTTATTGAACACGCCCGTCTCTTCCTTTTCTCTACATTCTGATGAGACTAAGAATGCACGTACTGACTGAGTAAAATAATTGCCTTGTGCTCACACGACTCTTGAGATTGACTCTTGATTAGGGGAGAGCAAAGTTGTCATGTTCTATGGTTGTCAGAAACTAAATCCCTTCTTGTCTAATCAGGGGAGTTAATCCTTCCTTGAACATTCGAGAAAGTTTCTAGCGAACTCTGAGCTTAGCTGGCAAACCCAAAAATTAAGTCTAGTATCGACAGTAGTAGACCTAGTTAACGTCTGGTCTAGGCCTTTACTGCTGTAGGTACTATTCCAATGCGCAGAGCCTATTGGGAAGATAGGAACTACACTACATGGCGCCCAACGCGTTTGGAAAGGGCGATAAAACTAACGTAAGACATTTAGAGTAACTCAGTCGTGCTTTCTCACTCAGACCCCTTTTTCCAAAATACTCCAAAGACGTCTGGAGTGGGTGAAAGGTTATTATATCCTCCAAAACCTCGCAGGAGGGAACTCCTATGTATGGTTCTTGGTCTAGTCAACGTTGAAGGATAAAACAGTTCCAGAATATTGTGCATCTAATCTCTGTTTCCATAAAGAAACCTGATCTGCAAATAAAAATAATACCATCCTGTCAGTAAAATGGGAGACAGTGATGGAGAAAGAGAGGCAATTAGATTAGCTACTGAAATAGCAGATGCTGATGCTACCATGCAAACAGCAGACCCGGATATAATACTCATCCAGGTCGCCAAAAGGAGATCTATAACCTTAAAACTTATAGAAAATGGACTGACACCTAGAGGTGGCACAGTCATATTCGTAATTGAGGCACACGAATATCGGCAGACAGAGGTATACTATACATGGATACATTTTCCAGCAGCAAATGCTGTAACAAAGTACTTCCACTATTACAAAGTAGAGGAACCTCCTGAAACGTACACTCCTTTCGAGGAGGTGGAAGTACCACTCAAATTCCAAGAGCATTTGCTCTTATTTGATGGCGCCCTAAAACATAATAATCACATTACAAGGCTCGGTCCTTTAGGAAGACCAGGAGCAACGTGGCCGGTCTTAGCCGGATACACACCACATCCAGACATCGACGAGATGACTGCACCAGAGCTATTAATACAGCTAAAACAACTACTAAAAATTCACAGACAATTAGTTCAGTATGTAATGCGGACTTCAACAATTCAGCCAGCGATTAAACTTCCACAGCTGACCCCTCACCAGGGGAACACAAATAAAATTACACCACAGAACATCCAATCCTGCCTAGGTAAAGTTCCAGCTAAACGGGAACAAATACCATTCTGGTTGGCACAGAAAATTACCCAAATAGAGGCGGTGTTTCCTGACACCACCCCGCTAGAAAAGCACAGGATTCTGACTATATGTCTCCCAATGGGAATCGCACCACACATTGAGGACTGTGACACTTGGGGTACAGTCTTTGCTTCCATCTACACAAAAACGCACGGTGTCCCATCCATTTCGGTGATACCAGATGTACTAAAACAAATTCAAGATGAATATGGTCCAGAACCTGCTTTAACTCTTGGTATGAAATTACTGAAAGACTTCAAGCAGGTCTCGGCTATATTACTAGCCAACATAAAGGGTGAAGCAGCAAACGTGGCGATCCGCCAGAGGTTAAAAGAGACAGATATAGCAGACCAACCAGCTGAAATTGCCAGAATCATAGAAAAATCCTATGAAGAACTAGGCAGAGATAGTCTAGGTGGAATACCAGTAAAACCGCAACTGACTACAAGTCCAGAAAAAATGTTTTTTAACAATAATAATAGTTCACCAAAAAAGAACTGGGATGGAAACAAACAATCCAATCCTAAAGAAAAGAAATTCCAGTCCAGAGGAAGGTCTCCTAGGCGAAGAGAGAAATCTCCAAACCCGAGACAAAGGTCACCTCAGAGTGAACCCTCTGGGAATAGATATAACCTTAGAAATAGGGATAATATTAAAAAACCTGATAGATATCAAGACATTGATACACGTCCCTCTCAATCTTTTCAGAATTCCTTGCAGAAATCGGAAAGAAGAGGACGATCAGAAGAGCACGCCAAGTCCAAAGACAAGGAACCTGCTCAACTGAAAAAGAAATCACAATTTCCAAAAAAGAAGGTAGCCAGTATCAAGGTAGTTAACAATGCCGAGAATACTGAGGACACAATTGAAAAACGGAGAGTGGGCTCAGACAATGCTAGACAGCGCAGCAGAGGTGAGCATAGCTCGCAAAGTCCTTATGAATCATCTGGAGACAGTGGACACGAATGAATACCTTCAAGTGGAAACTGCAGATACCAGAGTTAGCAAGCCCCACAAAATATACGAGATAACATTACGTATAGAGGGAGATAAGACTAGGAAAATAAGGGGACTATTTTGGGATAACCTATCCAAGGGCTATGACATCCTTCTAGCTGAAAAAGACTGGCCACCAGAGTTTGTCAGGGAATGCCCTCATGGCGAAGAAGTAATTATGCCTGCCTTCTCGAATCAAATCCCGATTCATAAAAAATACACACTTGCTAGAAAGTGGGCAGTGGCCTTAGCACCTGCTTTATATAAAAATCATGTAGGATGGGATGAGGATTCTCCTCCTCACAAAATCCAGTTAAAATCACAACCAACTGCACAAAGGCAGTACCCAATTAAGCAAGAAGCTAAAAAACAAGTAAATGAAATACTAGATCAGCTAGAATACCAAGGGGTGATTGAAACTTGCACCTCACAAATGAACAATCCTTTGTTTCCGGTCTCCAAACCAGACAATTCGTACCGTCTAGTTTTGGATTACCGACACCTTAACACATGTTGCAAAACTTTTGCAGTGCAAAACTCACACAGTGCTGCACTAATGAATAACATAGTGCGCAAAAAATACAAAACAACCTTGGACATCTCCAACGGATTCTTTTGTCAAAACATAGCACCAGAGAGCAGATATTTAACTGCATTCTCAGTAAATGGCACTCAAAAACAATTCTGTCGGTTAGCCCAGGGGTACAAGAATAGCCCGGGGGTATTCTCAGCGAGAGTAACAGAACTACTACAACAATATGATGATGAAGCATTATCTTATGTCGATGACATTTACTTAACAGATGATGACTTGGAAACCCACTTGAAAAGAGTGAACACCATAATACTTGGTTTCGCTGCAGAGGGTTACAAATTCAACTTCAAAAAATCCAGAATTGCCCATCTGAAAATCCAGTACGGAGGATATGAATTATCAAGTATTGCCTGGTTGACGGTCTTTTAAGAACTAGAAGAATTGAAAAATCTTAAATATGAAAAAACGTATCCTCTGCCAATCGACATTCTGCCTCTAAGACATTACGCCTGTGTAATCTATACAGACGGACATGCTCAACCCTCCGTTTGGGGAGAACATGCATACAATCCCACATGTGAGATTACAAAAGAAGTGTGGCACGGAGGTAAACTAAGACCTCTATTAACAAAATCACACTCAGTAGAAACTAATTCAGAACTGCAAACTGAAATATTAGCTTTGAAAATGGCGCTAGATAATGCGGATCGCGAATTCCCGACGCTTATAGTGTCAGATTCATATTTCTGCGTCAAAGCATATAACAAGGATTTGCAGACATGGATTCAGAACGGTTACAAAGATGACACAGATGCACCAATAAAGCAGAGACTCCTCTGGGAACAAATAGCTCTTTTGAAAAAAGAACTACCAAAGACTCACGTGACTCACTCACTGAGTCATCAACGTGATGGCGTTCACGTTGTGGGGAATTCATTGGCTGAGACAGCCGCAGCGGCAGCCACTAAATCGGCTCCCGTAGATCGAAAAAAGCGTACATTAAAATACATTGACGGTGAAACATTGCTGGCGGTGAAAACGTCATCAAAAGGCGACTGCTCAGCGTTACCGATCAACTATCCACTCAATTATACATACATAATCGATGCAAACTCCGTCCCTTTTGCTCGAATCCCTGGAGTGGGGGATAGAGTGATTCCAAACATGGATAGGAGAAACTTGTTAATCGCAGACGCACACATGGGCGAGGGTCACAGACACCTTAAATTAAAAGATTCTCTGGAAGAATTACAATCACGGTACTGGTGGCCAGGCATGAGCCTGCACTACACCATGTTTGTAAAAAACTGCCCAAACTGCAACAGAGATCGCAGTGGGGAGAGAAGCAGTTTAATACCTCGTCGTATCAAAGCAGATAACATCTCCACTAAAAAGAATGGCTTGCGATTAACATATACAGGCTAGTTCCCACTTATAATGTAGATCCACAGCACTCGGCTGACGTCCGGACTGTTATACAAGATTTGCGAGTCTAAATGGCATATACGCTAAGAGCATGCTACGTTCGACCATTTTTTTCTTTTTCTCAGGCAATCCAGCCTGGGGGGGGAAAGAATGGCCAAATGAGCACAGCCCAGCGGGAATCTTCTCACTTCCTTCCTGAGGGTATGGGATGGTGTAAAGAAAAAACCAAGACAGAAAGCAATCTATAATAGAAAGGATATTAGGTTCGGGAGCTGGGTGGGTCAAACATCTAATAAGTGTCCAACGTAGTCTAAATAACTTGCCAAGAAATTCTCTGAAGGGATTCAGTCCGTACGAATTATTATTCGGAACTAGGATGTTGATCTCTGACCTTGATAGTCAGACTTCAGTGGTAATAGAAAAAACCTTTGATGTCAAAGACCATTTGGCTATTTTGCAGGACTTAAACAAAACAAGAAAAGACCTGAGCAACATACAGTTGAAACAACAGCCAACAACCACTGAAGAATCACCACCTGTCCCAGCAAGACCTGTCTGGATTCCAAAAGTCGGGGATCTAGTCAGGGAAAAGATCGCGGTAAAGAAGGAATTTGGGCCTTCTTACAGAAAAGCAGTTCCTGTCTTGTCTGTCAACGGGACAAGATCAGTTGTACTACCGCCACTTGCTGGAAAAAAGGAGAACCGAGTTGTATCCATCGACCTGGTAAAACCACAACATGTGGCCGATAACAAACAGTAGGCCAAGTGGACTCCCAATAAGTAGCAGAACACCAAGGTTTGCTACCAGTACAGAGGTCCTATCAAAGAGGCTCATCACATTCGAAACGCCTACAGAAGAACAACAAGGACTATGCAACAAGGCAATAGAACTTAGACCTCTGAAAACCCAAATAAAGACATTTAGTAGAGACACACCAATCTATACAGAAGTACCAAGTGAAAATGCAAGAAACAAAAATCCTGAACCAATTGGAACAATTGACAGAACTGCATCCGGTTACTTCATCAACTTCGATGATTCCTCTGACGGTTTCAGCGAACAAAAGACACAGACATCATCAAAATCCTTTAAAGACAAAGCGAAGGAACTTTTGAAACAACTAAAAGAAACATATCTGATTTCTCCATGGATTGAATTTTGGGTGGGTTTTGGTGCATTTATCCTCATACTTTGGCTCATCATGGTATTTACCTTGGGACGCTTCATTGAGGGAAAATATGCTAAAATGGACACAGCAAGTCAGAACATCAACTTGGTCCTCAAACCACACACATCTTCACACGTCGAGAAAAGAGAACTTTCTTCAGAACTTTCTTCAGCCAACTTCACAGCAATTCCAATACCTGGTGGGGTAGCCTGGGACAACACTGACTATGAAATTTATGGTCCGGTCGAGATCCTGAAATATCCACACCAAATCAAGATCTCTTTGAGTGACTTTGCAAAACCAAACTCATTTGCTGATGATTGGGACTTTGAAAGTATTAACAATATGATGTCTGACTTAGTAATGTCTGCTAAATTTACAAAACATGATTATTTGCAGGGTTCTACAAATTATGATAGTATGTATTGCTATAACCATTATGGTAACCATTTCTTGCATAAATCTGCACAACCTAGAAATGTTTTAAATTATAATCAATGGGAACATTGTGCTACACCTCCAAAAGGGAGCTCTAGAACCGTATATGACAAATATTCATATTTTTCAGGTTTTAACATAACTAATGCTGAAACATTTTATTACAAATTGTCAAACAAGACAGGGATGAAAACCATGATAACCAACACGAAATTGATATATTCAGATTCTTTCTTTGAAAAAATGAATACTTTTGGATTTGATTATTGGGACAAAAATGTTGATTTGAAAAGTGTTTGGGGTACAAAAGAATGGCAAGTACAGGGTATAGAAGCTTTGTTTAGAGCCTGCATGATCCCAGAACAAATGATATTTTTAAATGACACTGTTCAACAAACCACCTGTCTTGGCCTAGCAAAAATCAAAGATTTAAATAACCTATCTATTCCAAAGCCAACAATGTTTAGCAATAACTCTGATACAGATGAAGGAATAGACATAAACCATATACTTAACCAAAACAGAACACATCCTGATTGGAAACAATGGTTGATCTGGCCCACAGATACAAATAACTGTCAAGATAGATTCCTGAATAAAACACAGGGTTTCAAAATGACCAGGCCAGACCCTAGATATCCCCAAAGACATCACCGAGGGATAATAACAACCTACAGTGTGGGCAAATTATGCCTTCAATGGCTACAAACTTCCACACTGCCTGAAATTAAGCAACACCTAACTTTACTTACTGATGGTGCTGACTTGCGTGATTTCATACTGGGACCACGCAAACAGCGTCATAAGCGTTTCATAGCAGCCTCTGTATATGCAGCATACAATGAGGCCTGGAAGGTTACTCAAATTGAAACAGCAGAGAGAATACGTGAAATTGATCGTATTAATTTGGAAAAATCACTTTCTGTAGTGGACAATGGGTTAATGACTCTGTCCTCCAGAATATTTTCATTGGACAGCATTGTGTCTTCAGCAATCGATATATTGTCGCAAGACTTACTGTTATTACAACATGGTCAGTCACAATTGCGTTCTATCGTACAGCTTGGCTGGACGTTACAAAATCTGCGTTCAGGCTATGTGCCTTGGCGTTTAATCAACACTACGTCACTATTCCAAATCCTTAACCTTACTGATAGACAAATCGGTATGGCGCAGAAGGGTGCTGATTATACAATCTTGAGCATTGAAAAACTAGAAAGATTACCAATGACAATGTCAGAACGACCTGTCAGTGAATGGATAATCCACGGAATCATAAATATTCCAATCTCAACCTTCAGGTTTCAATACTGCCAAAAATATATACAGGCTGGCATGTACGAGAAATTGGGAAAAGGGTACCTTAAAACAACTTGGAACCTGCCCTATTCACATGCATGTGTCAGTAACAAAGGACAGAAAGTGTTTCTTAGTGGCAACAATTGTGCTATGTCACTGAGCGGCACGCTTCTGTGTAACGGTATTAGTTTGCACGGAGCCTGTGAAGGGAATTCATACAACCTTTCATGTCACCAGCAAGGCGCACCTGCAACTGAAATAGAACCATTCTTTCAAAGACTCTATAATGGGAGTTATATTCTTATTGTAGACCGCAGATGCTGTAGTCTTATGCCCGGGACTCCTTATCTCGTCACTACGACGGCGAAGGTCAAGTGCTGTGGACGTTCTTTGTTCCCCAGCTCCTTTCCAGACAGGGAGGCAAGGGCATGGCCCGGTCTGAAAATTACTTCTATTCGAATAGACACTTTAAGCAGAATGAAAACAGTGCTTCTTCAGACGCCTACAAGGCTCACGTCATCTAAAGAAACGTATGATCTACAAGTCGCAAGGACGACTGCAGAGATACATACATTATTATCAACTAATTCCCCCGTACATTTCGCGGAAATCCTGAGCGAAATCTTAAATATTTCTGATACCACAGGGGTCTCAAAGGTATTTAAGACAGTATTTTCGATGGCATTAACACCATTCAAAGCCATACTGGGTATTTTTCCAGACTTCGTCCATTCGATTTTTGGCGGACTTCCCCTGATCCTAGGACTAATTGCAGGAATCCTATTCCTAGTCCTTATTTTTCGTTATGGCAACCCATGTCACAGAACAAAATCTCGCGACAATGGAAGATACGATCCTAGCCATTGGATACCGGGACCGGATATCAAAAATCCTGGGACTCTCCCGGCTTAGAGACCTAAACATGACTTGGTTTCTATCATTTCGACCAATGTGGCAAAGGTGTGTTTTACCTGTACTAAGGTGTCTGCTATGCGGAGAAGAATGCGTGTTAGACACCTGTCTGACGCTACAATCGGATGCGCCAGTGGATGCAGATACACTGTTGGTTCCTACCAAGGTTCACGCACTGTGCTGCCCTCAAAGGCTGCCAATTCTGATGACGGCATTCCTGGAATCTTCACCACTGCGATTGAAGAGTAGTGAAGTTCAAGATGAAAGCAGCATCGAACAGGTACGACCTTCTGTCAGCAATGCAAATCAGAATGTCAATGGAGACAATCATGCACACGAATGCATGGTTACCCCTATTTCCGACTTAGAGGAACTTTCCCATGAAGCTGTTGACAGTTTTTTCGAAAGCCTGAATGATATGATGTTCTCTCCGGAACAGAAATAGAGACTTTTGAGTAAACTCGCACACGGCGTTCCCTGAATTCGGCCTTCAACTTTAAAAGTAAAGTCACATGAACAATTACGATCCAGTTCACGGACAGCAACTTTTTTCAGCAAGCCCCTAAAATATTTTTCTATATATTTTTTCCCGGGACACTGATCTTCTGCTTAAAGTAAGAAACTATTCCTAGAGAACTAAGATTTCTATTTTTTTAGATACTTTATAGACTTTATATAGACTTTAGCTGCCCGCTGGTATGTTCACAATATATTTTATGTGATGAAATGGTTTCGACTTTTTTTCTGTATAGCCATATTAAGAGCCATTTCATGTGTATTTCTCAGATACCAACAAGCAATAATGCATAACAATGCGTGTTTACTTTTGCATTTAATTCATAGCTTAAGTGCATACAATATATATGACTGCAATTTTTCAGTATATTTGAAAATTTCAAAATGCATTTATGTATTTTGGGGTGGTAAGGTATACACTATACTCTATAGTATGTTGTACTATGTTATACTATGCATAGATTAGTAGATATGACCATAGTTAGCGTGGAGTGGGTGTCGTGTATTTCTATAGGTTCTGAATCGATCCCCCTATTCCTGACCCTATTCTGGTTAAACTACCTAGCTAGTTAACTAACAGTCAGCCCATGAGGCAAGAAATTCCCCATGATGCAGATACCGTTATCTGACGCAGTCACACTACGGCACAGGAACGTGTTATCTGATTAGGTCATAACGCTTGAGATCTAATTAGACAAGCGATATTCCTCCAGCCCCTGATAAGGCATACGACGTTCTCATAACAAATCAAACCTATGACAACCTGGATAATCCGTGCGGCCATTGTTTTGATTTCACAGAGAACTTTAGTAAAGAATGTGCTAACGAGCAAGTCGTATGACATCTTTATTGACGTACCTATGTCCATCCTTACGTCAATCCCGGCACCTTTAAGGTATAAATATTGCCGATCTTGCCCTATGCAAAACACACGCGTGGTGACAAGACGGAGCAGCCATACTTGCCGAAGCCGAGAGCAGAAGCAGACCCCGCAGGCAGCAGCCCCGCCTTCCTGACACGCTGAGAGACGCGCTGCTATCTCAAGCCGAGAGACCCAGCACCGGCGTTTCCGGGTAGCCCTCGCAGGCAGCCTGGAATATCGAGAGCAGAGAAAGAGATACCATTCCTCATCCATCCTAAATTCCAGGTACAGAACTGAATAACCCCTCACAGAGAATTCTTTAGTTATTCACTTGGCAAAAACAAACTTAACTTAAACTGTAACTTTCTATTCCCGCCCACGCATTAGACTTAGGTCAGGTACACGGGGTAGGCGTATTTAGAAACACCAGTTGAGCACGTTTAGTCAAATGTATATGTGTATGTAAATATATTTTAATCATTTTAAACATCATATGGCTCAGAAACCATATCAATGTTTTTACAGTATTATTTTATACTATTGCTTTTAATGTATGCACTTTACTTAACTATAAGTATCGCAATAATATCGATCCATTTCTCTTGTACGAGAAAAGAGACTGATCAATAAATAACACCTTTTATTGAACACGCCCGTCTCTTCCTTTTCTCTACATTCTGATGAGACTAAGAATGCACGTACTGACTGAGTAAAATAATTGCCTTGTGCTCACACGACTCTTGAGATTGACTCTTGATTAGGGGAGAGCAAAGTTGTCATGTTCTATGGTTGTCAGAAACTAAATCCCTTCTTGTCTAATCAGGGGAGTTAATCCTTCCTTGAACATTCGAGAAAGTTTCTAGCGAACTCTGAGCTTAGCTGGCAAACCCAAAAATTAAGTCTAGTATCGACAGTAGTAGACCTAGTTAACGTCTGGTCTAGGCCTTTACTGCTGTAGGTACTATTCCAATGCGCAGAGCCTATTGGGAAGATAGGAACTACACTACAAGCTGTCTGAATAGCCTAAAAGAAATGGATTCATCGAAGCCATGTGAGGATCCACCCGGCACCATCCGAAATATGAACATTGACCGAGAGGAGGGCATTGTGTTTCCACTCACTATCCAAGAACAAGAGTATGGAGATCATATGGTGGTCTATGGACTGAGACGCCGCAACAGACCCACCCCCCATGTCAAGTTTTCACTGAAAAAGATATGTACAGTCGCCATTATTTTCTTTGTTATGTTTGTTGTGTCGCAGGGATTCCGTTCTCATACAGAACTGTGCATACAGACTTGGAACCTCAGTGAATTAGGGTGTGCCAAAACTCACCTTAGTACCCAAAATCCCCTACCAGACTATCTACAGTGTCTCGGTCGGGTTCAGGATGTATCTAGATAGAAGTCTAATACCTCAGGAGCGAAGCTGAGGCCTCAACCTTCTCTAGGATTACCTCCACCACTGTGTCCGAAGGACTATACAGGGAGAACAGGCAACCCCAGAAAAAGAAGAGACCAAGTCAGTGGTCTATCCGCTGAAGGGATTGTCAGGTAGGAAGGGCAGCTATAACTGCAGTGGAAAACAAGAGAAAAAGAACAGCACAATGTTAATCTATTAATGTACATGTACCCAGAACTGTTCTCACTAGTAACAAGAAGGTGTGAACGATGTCCCACACTTACCCGTAATATAAATGCAGCAAGCCTTTAGTAACGGTGACCCAATTGTAGTGACTTGGTCTCTTAAAAGAAAACAGGTTCAAAAATAGTTCCAACAACGAATGAAACAGATACCACTCAATATCGTGTGGTTTTGGGCGAAATAACAAAATAGGATGTCCAATTATTGAGGCCAATACCAAAAATACCACGAGGACTGGATATTACGGCATGTCCTATGTTTTCCGAGCAAGCGTCTGGCAAGGGGAGAAAAAGAGCAGCGTCGCTCATACGCTGTTCGTGTATGGCACGGCTGAGTCAATAAAGTTCTTCCAAACGCGGTGCAAAAATAATGGAAACCAAAATAGGAATGCGTCGTCCCGTTGCCTTCACGGAGACACACCTCTGAACCACCAGAGATTTGATGCGTAAACGACACTTCAATAACACCCGACCAGTCAAGCCGAGCGGATCCAAAGGTAAGCGGAAATCCGACCCCGACTCGCAGGGCGCTTCTGCAGGCAGTCCGGAAGAAACACGAACAACAAGGAAATCCAACGAGGAATCAATAAAGGCAGGTGTGGAGAGAGGGGCTCTTCTGAATCCAAGGGGGGTTGCCGGGATAACCAAAGGGGAAGCTTGACATGACGAGGAATCCTCTAGGAGTGCGGGACTCGGAAGGAAAGACAAGCGGCGCCATCATCGCGCTAGGTGCTTAAGATCCTCCCTTCTCGGTCAGCTGACCAGTCTCAGGGCAGTATGGGACAACACACCACTCCTCCCAGTGTAAAGCATTATGGTACTTGTGGTGCAGCCTGCGATCCCCTTCTAGAAGACCTAACAGTTCTCCCCCCTAAAGGCCTCCTTATGGGTCGGTGTTTTGTCGGATGTAAGGCGTGGAATCTTCTAACCAGTAAGGGAGCATGTACATGTTCAGCAGGTTCCCACGTTCTATCTTCTGGGGAGTACCCGACCCAATCTATTAGATACTGGAGTCTGCCTCTTACCCTCCTGGAATCAATCACTCGTCTTACTTCATATTCCAGTTCGTTATTCACAGTTATGGGCGGTGGAGAGGGTTCTGGACAAGAAGGAGGTAGATAAGGTTTCAACAAGGATGTATGAAAAACAGGGTGCATTTGCATTTCTGGAGGGAGCTCAAGTCTAAAGGCTACAGGATTTATGACTTTAGACATAGGAAAAGGACCTAAATACCTGGGTTGAAGTTTGCGTGGCCCGTCTAACCTGAGATTCTTTGAAGCTAACCAAACCAGATCCCCTATAGCATATTCAGGGGCAGCACGACGATGTGTGTTTAGCTTGTATTTTCATGTTTTCTTTGGCTTCAATTAAGTTTTCTCTCGCTTGTTCCCAAATCTTCACTAGATGTTTATGGTGGTCTACTACTGCTGGTGTGTGTGACAATGAAGTGGGAAGGTCTAGTGGAAGAAATCTAGGAGGATATCCTGTGGTGAAATAAAAAGGGGAGGTTTTGGATGCAGAGTGTGTGGAGTTATTATATCTGAACTCCGCTAGTGGTAAGGCTTGAACCCAATCTCCAGTGATGGTAGTAATCAGACATCTCAAAAATTGTTCCAGGGTTTGATTGGTTCTCTCTGTTTGCCCGTCTGTTTGGGGAGGATAGGAGGATGATAATCGATGGTCTATGTGAAGGGCAAGACACAAATGTTGCCAAAATTTGGAAATGAATTGAGGTCCCCTATCTGATATGATCATGGATGGCAACCCATGTAACCTTATTACATTCTGTATGAAAACTTCAGTGAGTTCTAAAGTTGTGGGGATTTTCTTCAAAGGGATAAAATGTGCCACCTTGGACAATAAATCCACCACTACCAATACAGTAGTGAAGCCTCGAGTCAAGGGGAGATCAGTGATAAAGTCCATGCTAATGGAAGACCAAGGACTATTGGGCACTGGTAGGGGTTGTAGAAGACCTGCAGGGGCACAATGTAAGGATTTTTGTCGGGCACATGTGGGACAGGCAATGTCTTTTGTCATACCCTTCCACCAAAACCACCTCTGACATATTAACCTTCTCTTTTCTTCACCAGAATGTCCTGCCAGAGGAAGGGCATGACACCATTGAATGATCAAGTTTTGCACTTCTTTATTAGGTAGAAATAGCTTGCCTTTATGAAAGAAGAGATCATCTGCAATGGTGTTGGAAGGGTTTCCTACCCATTCTTCTCGATCAATGGAGGAGTATACCTGTTCAAGATGTGTCATAAAGGTATAGGAATCAATGTCCTTTTCCCCAATAGCCACTATTCGATCTTCTGGAATAATGGGAACAGGGAATTCGCTCGACCACTTATGTTCTTTGCCCAAACGAGATAGGGCTTCAGCCTTGCCCTGTTTTACTCCAGGCCTAAAGTGTATCTGAAAGTCATATTCTCCAAAAAAGGAAACCCATCTCATTTGTCGCGGAGTTAGGGCCTTAGCCGTTCGGAAGTATTGCAGATTGCGATGGTCAGAGTAGATTGTGATAACATGAGGGGATCCTAACAAGTAATGACGCCACTCTTGGAAAGCAAGCTTAATGGCTAACAATTCTCTTTCCCCTATGGTGTAATTCTGTTCTGCTTGGGATAAGGTCTTGGAGAAATAAGCCACAGGGTGTAAGACGCCTGTATTTTGATTTCGCGGAGATAAAACCCCCCCAACCGCATATTGTGAAGCATCAGTTTCCACAAAGTAGGGTTGTGTTTCATCAGCATGTTAGACTATGGGAGCTGTGATAAACTGGTTTTTTAGAGCCTGAAAAGCCTTCTCTGCTTCTGCATCCCATTTGAATTCCACACCCTTCTTTAGAAGTCTTGTGATGGGCGTGATGAGGTCTGAAAAATGACAAATGAACCTCCTATAGAAATTAGAGAACCCTAGGAAGGATTGTACTTCTTTGACAGAGGTGGGACTAGACCACTCGACTATGGCAGAGATTTTTGCTGGGTCCATGTGTATTCCCTCAGGAGATATGATAAATCCCAGGAATGCCACTTTCTGTGTATGAAAAATACTATTGTCTAATTTGGCAAAAAGATGATTTTCTTGCAGTCTTTGTAATATCAGCTGTACATGCTTCACGTGTTCATCCATGTTCTGTGAGTATGTAAGAATATCATGTATATAGACGATCACAAACATATCCAAGTAATCCCTTAGGATTTCATTAATAAAAAATTGAAACGCTGCAGGTGCATTGCATAAGCCAAAAGGCATTACACAATATTCGTACAGCCCAAACTTGGTACGAAAAAACGTCTTCCACTCATCTCCTTCCTTTATGCGGATCAGGTGGTAAGCCCCTCTTAAATCGAGTTTCGTGAACACTGTGGCCTTACGCACCTGATCCAACAGATTGGAGATGAGCGGAAGAGGGTACTTATTCTTTACTGTCACCTTGTTTAAAGCACGATAGTCTAGGCAGGCTCTAAGGCCCCCCTCTCTTTTTGGAATAAAAAAAGGGGAAGAAACTGGGGAGGTTGAATGACGTATGAATCCCTTCTTCAACATGTCTTGGAGATATTCATAAAGATAGCTTGTCTCAGGTTCTGTAAGGGCATATACACGACTAACAGGTAGGTCAGCCCCTGGGACCAAATCTATCCTACAATCATAGGATCTATGAGGGGGCAAAACTGTTGCTTTTACTTCATCGAACACTTCTGCATATGGTTGCTATACTTCAGGAAGGGAGGCACCATCTATTGTAGAAAGCGCACAATATACAGGAGTGTGCCAATGAGTCCTGTCCTGGTAACAATGGGTGAGGCAATATGATTATCTTAGTGTTACTGTTCTGGCTACCCAATCAATAAGAGGGTTATGTAGTTGTAGCCAAGGAACCCCTAGTATGGCTCCAAAGGTTGGGGTGTCGATAAGATCAAAAGATACAGTAGTGTCCGTTATCACACAAAAGGACGATTTCTGCCATGTGAAAAGATATCAAACCAGAGGACAGTTCAGTTCCGTCCACAGCTCTGACCTTCTCAGGATGTTTTTGGGGGATGAATTCCAATCCCAAGTTTTTTGCCACTGCTATATCTAAGAAATTTCCTGTAGCTCCCGAATCCAATAGTATCGCCATCGTATGTCTTTTCTGCGAAGGTAGTACAAAGATCACATTTATAGAAAAGGGTTTTGGGACTGAGGTCCATGTGTGGCCTAAATGTTGGGAGGTCTTGAGTAACACAGGACTTGGAGGAGCGACCTCACTTCACTCCAAGTCAATCAGTTTCCGACAGAGACTCGACCATTTTTAACAGTAGTGTCTCTTGTATTGGTCTTTGGTTTTGCAGGGCACTCTCTCGCAAAATGTACCCCTTTTCCACAATATAAACAGAGGTTCAGCTTCTTCCGCTTCTCCTTTTCTTCAGAAGACAGCGGTCCTCTAATGTTTCCTATTTGCATAGGTTCAGAAGTGTCTTTGGGCTGTTTCTTTTCATTTCGATTCAGAAAGATGCAGGTATATTCTCCCTTGGTTTTTTCACCTTTTCGCTCAGCTAAACGGTGTTCTAGTTTTATCACTAAATCCATGAAGGCAGAGCATTCTTCAGGTGGATCTACTATTTGGGATAGTATATCTATAAGCTCGTCTCTGAGGCCTCTATAGAACAGGGATGTTCTTTTTTCCTCTGGCCATTGGGTTTCGGTCACAAGCCTATTAAAGGTTGTGATATAAGTCAATAAGTCTTTTGATCCTTGCTTAAGGTTGAGTAGCTCATTGTCACTGGCCTGCATATATGAATGCTGTGCGAACAGACTTCTCATTCTATCCTTAAATAAAGCAAGATTGTACAAGATAGGGTCGTCTTTTTCAACCAATGTTACTGCCCATAAGGCAGCGTTCCCACTTAAATACGAAATAATGAATGCAACTTTAGCAGCATCATCCGGAAAAGAAGTGGCTCTACAAAGAAATTGCAAATGGCATTGGTTCATAAATACTCCGTATTTAGAACTATCTCCACAGAATCGTTCAGGCATAGCTAAAGGGGTTTGTGGGGGTGTAACCACTGTAAATGTAAATTGATACTTGTATAGCGCACTGCTCACCCGCAAGGGTCTCAAGGCGCTTGTACGAATACCGCTGTGGAACCCATCCTGGCTTTCCCTGTGAGGCGTCCACTTCTGGGCACCCCCAAGGTGGAGGCCAGGCATCCTTAGCGTTGTGGGGGCCGTTGTGGAGATAAAGCAAGCTATTGCCCAGAGTAGCAGAGTGGGACTCCATGATTGGAATAGGCACCGAGGCGAGAATTATCAGGTCCGTGGAATTTTGAGCCCAAGACCGGCCGAGGCGGGGAATTGAACCCTGGTCCCGGGCTAGACCTCTGCATCAGGGTCTGACGCTCTAATCATTGAGCCACACTTCTCCACTGTGACATTAACAGGAGAGGACCCTGCCTCGGGGACAGTAGACGTAGTGTTTACTGGAGGGACCTGGAAGTGTGCAGGTTGTATATAACTACGTTTAAATTTAGGTGTAGCGTCAGATATCTTACTAGAAATATCTCGCTGTGTTTTTAGTACTGCATTTTCTGACACTAGGCGTTGATTTTCCACTTTTACTAGTTTTAATTCTGTCTGAAGGTTTACTACTGCGGCTGCTAGCTCTCTCATGGTGCTATCAGCCGATTCCCCCTGCATTATTTCATCCATTCTATACTTCGCTCAGGAGGCTTTATATCGTGGGCTTGGCTTTCTGTCGGGTTCAGGATGTATCCAGACAGAAGTCCAATACCTCCGGAGCGAAGCTGAGGCCTCAACCTTCTCTAGGATTACCTCCACCACTGTGTCCGAAGGACTATGCAGGGAGAACAGGCAACCCCAGAAAAGGAAGAGACCAAGTCAGTGGTCTATCCGCTAAAGGGATTGTCAGGTAGGAAGGGCGGCTATAATTGCAGTGGAAAAAGAACAGCACAATGTTAATCTATTAATGTACATGTACCCAGAACTGTTCTCACTTGTAACAAGAAGGTGTGTGTGATGTCCCACACTTACCCGTAATATAAATGCAGCAAGTCTTTAGTAACGGTGACCCAATTGTAGTGACTTGGTCTCTTAAAAGAAAACAGGTTCAAAAATAGTTCCAACAAAGAATGAAACAGATACCACTCAATATCCTGTGGTTTTGGGCGAAATAACAAAATAGGATGTCCAATTATTGTGGCCAATACCAAAAATACCACGAGGACTGGATATTACGGCATAGAGCACAATGTCCTATGTTTTCCGAGCAAGCGTCTGGCAAGGGGAGAAGAAGAGCAGCGTCTCTCACACGCTGTTCGTGTATGGCACAGCTGAGTCAATAAAGTTCTTCCAAACGCGGTGCAAAAATAATGGAAACCAAAATAGGAATGCGTCGTCCCGTTGCCTTCACGGGGACACACCTCTGAACCACCAGAGATTTGATGCGTAAACGACACTTCAATAACACCCGACCAGTCAAGCCAAGCGGATCCAAAGGTAAGCGGAAATCCGACCCCGACTTGCAGGGCGCTTCTGCGGGCAGTCCAGAAGAAACACGAACAAGGAAATCCAACGAGGAATCAATAAAGGCGGGTGTGGAGAGAGGGGCTCTTCTGAATCCAAGGGGGGTTGCCGGGATCACCAAAGGGGAAGCTTGACACGACGAGGAATCCTCTAGGAGTGCGGGACTCGGAAGGAAAGCCAAGCGCCGCCATAACCGCGCTAGGTGCTTAAGATCCTCCCTTCTCAGTCAGCTGACCAGTCTCAGGGCAGTATGGGACAACACACCACTCCTCCCAGTGTAAAGCATTATGGTACTTGTGGTGCAGCCTGCGATCCCCTTCTAGAAGACCTAACAGTCTCATTTGTGATCACAAACCCCCATTGCTTAGACAAACCAGAACATGGACTTAGTACACCTCAGGTAACGTGGAACACATGAACACTCTTTCGTTATACAATCATTTCAATCCAGAACAAGGAGTAAATGAGGACGCGTGCATATTTGAAATGCTTATTTACTAATGTAGTGTTCTCAAACGCAGTATCTTAGCTAATACAAGCAAACATATTAGAAGAAACAAAGTAATCAGCATAGTCACTAGTCCATAGAACACAAAAGGTGAAAGCATGGTAAAAATGCTAAAACAAATAGGGTTCAGTAACACCTAATTCTCACCCTCCCTATCTAGTATATTATATTATATCTAAGAAGGTCTCTTTGGGTTTTTAGCAGGGCGGCCCCATACCTCAAGATCTTAGTGGTAAGGGATCACATCATCTTCCACCAGCTCTCCGCATGCGAAGCACCATCAAGTGTGTTTGTATGCTCTTGTGCAAAGCAATATAAAACGCGCCTAAAGCCAGAATTTGGCCGCAGCTGCATGTATGTTATGTCTAGGAACGTCCTAAGATCAGACCTCATAACAACCACTGTGTTGAGATATCCTTGAAGGTTTCTGCACTCACTATACAGACACAGCCCACCAAGCAAGGCTGATATCAGAGTAACAACATAGTATTCTTGCATGAATCAAAACATTCTACTAGGCTCAAAGCTAAAGCAACAGCTATGTGTCGTGTGCAGAATCAGCAGAAAGGTAAAATGGCGTTTAAACTCCTAACAAGCTCATGCTAACTTATCACAGCATATAGGCAAAGTATATCTATATGACAGTTGCTTTAATAGCTGTACTCCACTGGTTTACAGTGCGTTCAGAGAGAGGTGCTACTAGCAATATTAGACCTATTGGCACCACCACAGGAGACCCCATGTCCAAGACACTTCCTGGTAACAAGAAAACTGGGATAAGTGCCAGCAGTAGCTTGGGGAAGAGGTGTGGCGCCGCGGCCAGGGCGACTGACGCTGGAATCTGGGGACCACGGTTCGATCCCCGGCTCCGGCGGCAGGTTAGCCCAGCACCATGTGACTCTGGGCAATAGCTTGCTTAATCTTCCCGACGGCCCCCAGCGCCTAGAGACCCTTACGGGTGATTGTGCGCTTTACAAATGCGGACTTTTTACTTTTTTACTTTATGACACCCCTGTGCCACCCTTGACACCTCCTACTCCCCCTGTAGACTCCACAGAATGGAACTTGGTACTTGATATCACCTTGAATCCCCCTGTGCTAGGTACCCCTAAACGTTCCCGCCAAAATAAACGAAGTATCAGGTATAAAATGGGTCACAAGAAAGTGCCAGTCAGATATACTTTGCGTACCCAACGTAAGGAAGAACAGGCTATGCAAATTTCAGACTGGGTCAGTAATCTCCAAAACACAGTTGTTTACACCTTCGACCAGCACTCTATGCCTGATTTCCACTCCCTGAAACCAAAACTGGGTTCGGACTCAGAGCAGTAAGGCCAAGCCTCATATCATGACACAACAAAATCACTGCCAGTACTGCTAAGCTATTCTCAAAATCTTTTTTTAGGGAAACCTATTGATGTGAAACAATAAGTAGAAACAGAAAAAGGAGTACCACCAACGTGGAATCACAGATTCCTAATGGGGTGTGTGGTTGTACAAAAGTGAGAAATTCTCCTTTTGTTAAAAAACCCCTCACTCACCACCTAGTGGTGACATGCTTCATCATCGGGGTCCACCCTAATGACCTAGCGCCATCAGGGTGTGCTACAACACCTGTTTACAGTGGAGCAGGTTGTGAGTGAAGGTGCATGAACAAAAATAATAAGTGTGTTAAAAATTGTCCTGGTTTAACTTGGGAAAAATAAAACTTTATTTTCAAGCAACTGGACAATGTTAAAAACAATGGCGAGATAAGGTGAGGGTGATTATGAGCCCGTGTATCTCTATGTGTGTCTGGTCTACATGTTTCAACCGTAAAGGTATAATTTAACCAGGTTTTCTTCAGGACCAAAACAACCAAGGGAGTGGATAGTCTGCGTCCCCTAAAAGACGCACCCGATCCTACTCTCTGGAACCACAAAAGGGCAAAACTGTGCCTGTGGTGTCAGCTTATACCACAATGGGTACGCGTAAAAAATGATCAAAATACTCTCAGTGGGGTATTGATAGACATCATAGGGCAGGGAAAGGTTATCCTCACTATGAAACGTATTAGTTTCGATGAGAGGTATGAAGCCGTTAACCTACTTCTGTCCGCCGCCCTGAAACAATAAGTACCATGGATTTCTTTTTCAATCTGAAATCAATCTATTTCTTTTATTTAATTTTTCATATCAAAAACATTTTTTCATTTTCATATATTTAACACATATTTTGACATTTGCACCTTAATATACCTAGAAAACAAGATAAATTGCATTTACTCTCTCTCTTTCTCACGTTTCTGTTACATATATCCATCCATACACACAACAACCTGTCTCAAGAAAAAAACGATAATTTTACAAAAATACTATATACATTTGACATCTATTTTATCATAACAAAGCCATGGACAATTTTTTGCAAGTCGATATAGATTATAACATTATGAGCGTGTTCCTATGGCTAAAAGAAAAGATGGTCTATGCGTTTCGAACTCCCTCAGTTGAGGGGAGTTCTCTTCAGGACCACGTAGCTTGAACTTAATTAGCTGTTCTCACTTATGAGAAATGAGGTGTCTTCTAGGTTTGATATTTCGTTTTCTCTTCTTATCCTTTTTGGGTTCAGATGGTAAAGCTTGATAGCTTTTAAAGGTGCTGTCGCGGTGGTTCTATTGTTTATATTTAAATCTTGGACGTAGCCGCTTTTCAGCTGCCAGTTCCGTTACGTCCGCTCCTCACGGTCTACTTCCTCGTTTGCAGTTCGATCAAACTGCAAAACAGGAACAGCTAATTAAGTTCAAGCTACGTGGTCCTGAAGAGAACTCCCCTCAACTGAGGGAGTTCGAAACGCGTAGACCATCTTTTCTTTTAGCCATAGGAACCACACTCATAATGTTATAATCTATATAGACTTGCAAAAAATTGTCCATGGCTTTGTTGTGATAAAATAGATGTCAAATGTATATAGTATTTTTGAAAAATTATCGTTATTTTCTTGAGACAGGTTGTTGTGTGCATGGATGTATGTATGTAACAGAAACGTGAGAAAGAGAGTAAATGCAATTTATTTAGCTTGTTTTCTAGGTATAATAAGGTGCAAAAGTCAAAATATGTGTTAAATATATGAAAATGAAAAAAAAAATTTGATATGAAAAATTAAATAAAAGAAATAGATTGATTTCAGATTGAAAAAAAAATCCATGGTACTTATTGTTTCACATCAATAGGTTTCCCTAAAAAAAGATTTTGAGAATAGCGTAGCAGTACAGGCAGTGATTTTGTTGTGTCATGATTTCCACTCCCAGCACCCTAGTAAGCCATCAGAGGATAATGGGATTCACAATGCACTATTAGACAACATGTGGTACCGAGACATGAGGGAGGTTGGAAGAAAGGTCACAAATGAGTCCTGCTTTGTGTGTTCACACATTCCTCACGCTGTAGGCGCAGATAAATGGCTCTTTCCCAAAGAAGTCCCACCGCCCACCGCCAAATGTCTCCTACACCTGTTTCTTTTCCGCATACATGGTCAGATACAGCTCCAGTCAGCCAAAATAGATGATGCATTTGTTAACTCTACAGAGTGGGATGACCAGTATGTTACATTTACAGTTGTCACTAGCCCATTGGAGTTTGAAGAATGGAGGTTTACCGTGATATGAAAGTGCCCGCCAACATAATGCAGGTTTGGGAATATCACTTTAAGGTACTAGGATACTTCACCATCAAAATGCCACTCACCCAAACATCAACAAGCCAACCATACCAGTGACACATGCCCTTGTCAGTGGAGACCAACTCTACGCCTGAAGGCCAATATTTATTTCAACAGCAAGTGGAATGGCCCACATGACTTGATATGTAAGGCAGCCTCCTTAGGTAGCCCAATTGTAGGACAAGAGCACAAACACTATATCAATCAGGATATTGGGAGGGAGTGTGCTGAGATATCGGCACAGGAAACTAGAAGATACACTTTCAATGAGGGTACAACATACAAACAAAAAAAGAGCATACAAGCTAGTCTCCTCTCCTTTGCTTCCTAGGTAACGGAACAGTTCCTGTGGGTCGAAATACTAATTGCAGCAACACACTTTTTAATTCGGACCTTCAGTACGGCACCTCCAGCCTCATGGACATCTATTGGGCCTGCGGAGAGCACATCTACCTGCAGCTGCCTCCCCACTGACAAGGACTATGTTCTATCGTCACAAGCAATTAACTGCATCTGGTTGTTCCAGCAGCGAACATTTCCCACATTCATACCCACCCGATGACAGGTGATGTCACCCTGCTCCACCATCGAAAAAGGGAAGTCAAGAAGAATTTCTCAGATGGCCCATTTCACGAGATTCCACAAGATTTCCGCCTTTTCAACGATGCTGAACTTTTCTTTGGGGGCGTTATTCCCCTGTTCCAGACCAAAGCCAATGCCCGCTGGCTGCAAGTCACAAGATATGAAC
This sequence comes from Lissotriton helveticus, assembly GCF_964261635.1. Classification (NCBI taxonomy): domain Eukaryota; kingdom Metazoa; phylum Chordata; class Amphibia; order Caudata; family Salamandridae; genus Lissotriton; species Lissotriton helveticus. The sequence continues at coordinate 188,670,706 of NC_136057.1, read as the reverse complement.
TAATGCAGCTAGTCAACAACACCCGTGATGGGTTCAACGCCGTGAAAGAAGAACTACGACCTCTGCGACTTATGGTTCTGGAGCACAGATACGTTCTAGACCAGTTAACAGCGATGAATGGTGGTGTATGCCCCAAAGTGGGGAGGAGGTCCTGCTGTACTTTCATATTGGCCAATGATGCAGACAATGGAACACTTACAAAGGCCATTAAGGACTTGGACAATTTGGGAAGACAGATGTATGAGGAGGGAGGTGCACAATCAGACCTTTTACCTAATTGGTTTAATTTGGACTGGATGCCTTCATGGCTGTCTGCAGTACTAACATTTGTAATGCCTATTTTTTGTGTGTTGTTGCTGTTATGTTTCGGGACACAGATATTGATGCACTGTGTTAAGAGATTCAGCTCTAAAGTAGTTGGGATGAATTATGCAGACAGGGAACAAGGGAACGAGGAAGAAGTAGCAATGTTAAATATAGTAGAGCTTACCATCCCTGACTCTCGCACATTACAGGTTCCTCTGGATAGTAACTACCAGGCCCATGTGCATAGTAGCCCACCACTTCTGCCGAGGAGAGATTTGGTACATCATTATGAGTCAATGTCTGACAAGTTAGGGGGGCCACATGAGGACTTAGGAGCTGCCCTGAACAAAAGCCCCGAAGAGCCGGTTCTTCATGACTCACCATGGCCACTACCCCCGCCGCCAGCTAAATTTGCGGTTCGAATGGTGTTCAATAAATGAACAAAAAGGGGGAAATAAGAGAGGGACTGATTTTACCGAATAAATATCCTGGGTCATTCTTATCACTTAGCCAGCATGAACCCCTGCGTAGGCCCTTCTGTTCAAAATTATAGGCCTTGGTTAGATTGGCCAGAGTGCTGCCATTTTCTGTTAAGCAAGCACAGAAGGCACGTCTGATCAATTTTATTCAGCTCCACCGACTGCGAGGCTTCCCGCTCCAGTTTGAGCCCCCTACCCTACTTGTGTGCTAAGTTCACAAACGATAAAGTTGAACATCCCCCCCTGTTATTTCAACATAATGGACCACATCCTAAGGCTGTACATGATAAAAAGGGAACTTCCCACCGCAGCTACGCCAAGCTTGAGTGATGGATGTGGCAACAGGACGTACAGACTGGTACATACACATATAAATAAAATCCGTTTGCACAATAAAACATTTTTCTGCTGCCAAAAGCAAATTTATGACAAACTTACAGTCTACGAGGCATGACCTTTAGTCTAGTCTAGCAGTTACAAGAAGGGCTGCATTTGAATGTATGGATGGGAAAAGTACAGACCAGGCCGTAAGTGACATAGGTAGGAAAAGTGGCATGGGGTGCCATGAGATGACGTTACCATATACTTCTCACCGCCTTAAAGCATATGAAAAGGAGATTCACAGAGACATCTTTGAATTACTCCTCGTGAGTCTTTCCCAAGGGTTACTTGCGAGCCCTTGCTACATGTACTTTAAATGTGCTTCTCTATTTTATATTCTGCCATATGAAATATTGCATTTGCCATGTTCTCTTTTAACCCAGCTTTATCCCTTTATTACATCTAAAAGTGTTCAAATTGTAATTACAGGATTTCTCACTTATAGGCAGATGTGAGTATTCCCAGATAAAATGCTTTTTGCTTTTTGACTACATTTTGCCTCAATTTATAAATGTGTCTTTAAGTTTTAGACTTTCTCTAACTGTTTAAAACTGTCATGCAGTAATGAAATCTGATCCAAGTGGCTATCTGAGAATGTGGAGCACTGGATCCAGAACTAATGTGATTTGTATGCCTTTATATTGAAGTTTCTTGAAGTTGCATCTTCTTAATAAAACTGTTAAACTTTCGGCCTCGGTTTCCACGGCTCACATATTGTTTTTTTCTATTTTTAGAGCAAGCGTTCCAGGACAACCCGGTACAAATTAAGGTGCCCCTTTTGTCCCTAGCTCACTCTCACGATCTTCCCAGCGCAGGCTTTCTGAGCCATACGCCCAGCCCCTTGCCCTTCTGCCCTGTAATAAATCTCCCTCTATCACTAGCAAAATGAGTCTCCTGCAGCATAGCGATATGCATGTTATGCCTATCTAGGTATGACAGTATATGCCTCCTCTTCCTGGGATCTCCTAGTCCTCTTACGTTCCAAGTGATAATGTTTAGTGTACCTCCCTACAGGGGAAAACTTGTGTACAACCGGTCTTCCATAACAAACATCCCAACTCTTCCTCCCCCGCCCACTGAAGCAACCCAACTTTGCCAGAATCCGTACCCCACCCCCCACCTCCCAACTGAATCAAACACTTGTCCATACCCCCTGCACATAGTGTGCCATGTTCATCCATAGGGGAATGCCCAGTGTGGGACATGTTATGTTATGTTAAAAATGTATTTATTAAGCGCTCGTACGCCCAAGGGCTTCATGGCGCTATCGTAAAGAACAAAACATATTGCAAAACTCAGCAAACATAACAATTGTAAGTCTCAGCAGTAAGCCTGATTAAAAAGCCAGGTTTTTAAGGAATGTCTGAAAGTGAGAAGATCTGGGCTGATTTTTAAAGAGATCTGTAGCGAATTCCAAAAAGTGGCTGCAAGGTAGTCAAAACAGCAACCGCCAAGGCGTTTGTTCTTAAAAGGTGGGACAGCCAGTAAAGCTTTAGAAGCAGAACGAAGATTTAATGAGGGATTATATCTGGAAACAAGGTTTTTTTATAAATTTTGGACCTGTGTCCTGTAAAGTTTTGAAAATAAGACATCCCGTTTTGAACGCAATTCGCTGTGCAACAGGCAGCCAATGTAATTATTTCAAGCCAGGTCTGATAGACTGCCATTTTGCCTGTTTGAGAATAAGCCTAGCGGCTTGATTCTGGACAAATTTGAGTCTTTTTTGCAGGCCCGCTGGGATTCCCAAATAAATCCAGTCGGGACAAGACAAGGGCGATGCCAACCTGAATGAGTGCGGCTTGAGTAAGAAACTGGGCTATATTTTTTATTTTCTTAAGTTGGAAGAAGCTGGCAGAAACTACTGCGCTAACTTGTCCTTTCAGGGAGAGATCCGCACTAAGTGTGACTCCCAGACTTTTAACCGAGGAAGATCTCGAAGGTGGAATCCCCATGCTGGATGGCCAGAAACATGGACTCCAGCTTAGTTTGCTTTTCCCAGGCAAGACGAGTTCAGTCTTGCCTGGGTCAAGCTTTAGATGGTTAAGACTCATCCACCTCTGTATGTGAATCATGGTGTTCTGAAATTCCAACACAGAGTCTGGAGTGTTAAGGGGGAAAACAAGTTGGAGATCATCCGCGTAGTTGTAAATGGTAACTTTAGCATTCTTTAGGGAGTAAAGTAATGGACGGAGATACAAATTAAATAATAAGGGTGACAGTGATGATCCTTGCGGCACCCCACATGTAGTGGGAGTTGGAGGAGCTGTGAAAGCGCCCAGTCTAACTGATTGCGTGATTCCTGTGATAAAAGAGGTAATCCAACTTAAAGCAGGACCCCTGAGGCCGGCTTGTTCGACACGGTTGATAAGAATGGTGTAATCAACCGTGTCGAACGCTGCCGACAGATCTAAAAGCACAAGGGCCTGGTGGATGCCTCTGTCTGCGTTGCGTCTTAGAGTGTTTTGGACAGCAAGGATCACGGCTTCTGTCGAGTGACAAGGACGGAAGCCGGCCTGATTAGATTCAAGGTATTCAGAATTTTCTATGAATTTGGACACACAAGTAGAGATATGGGCTTCCAAGATTTTCGATGCATATGGTAATAAAGATATTGGCCTGTAATTTATCGGGTCATGTGGGTTTGCTTCTGCTTTTTTAATCAGTGGAATAAGCAAAGCTTTCTTGAGGCGGCAAGGCACTTTGCCCAGCGACAATGATCCGTTTAGCAACGGAAGGACGCCCTGTGGGATTGCCAATCCTACCTCCCTAAAAATATGTGGGGGACAAGTGTCATCAGGCGAGCCAGATTTAACACGTGTAAGGAGGTCAGACAGAGTTTTCGCATCAATGGGAGGAAAGGTTTCTAAATTAGAAGAATTATAGTAAACATCATCCAAAGGGGGAGGAGGCAGTGAATTTAACATACTCTGCTTTATAGTGGTGATTTTATTTAGAAAAAAAGTGTTCAAAGAATTACAGAGCTCTTGAGTGGGAGTAACCTGAAGGCTAGTTCTGTCACTGTTACTAAGATCATTAACAATATTAAACAGACCTTTTGTCTTATTCTGCGAGTTTAAGATTTTCTCAGAGAAATAATCAGTTTTCTGTTTCAGAATAGACTTTTGGTACAATTTACGAGCAGTACAGTAATTTACTTTATCTTGTGGTAGATACCTGGTCCTCCACTTCCTCTCTTTTTGACGGACTTCGAGTTTTAAGGTCTTCAGTTGTGGAGTGAACATGTCTAGACGGTAACGCAAATACTCTGCTCCCCTCGAGCCCTCCTTTGTTGGTATGCCTGAGCTTTGCGAGGGGGGGAAGGGGGTGGAGCCTGGAACGCAGTATTACTAGTTCAAATGAGTCGACTGGCAATGTCTCACCTCTGTTCAGCCATAATGTTCGCTATCACGCTTCAGTCCAATTACCATCACCATATAGTGTGGAATAACGCTTTTAGGAAAGATTCATTGCGAGTCATCATCATCTCCAGCAAAGTTGGATTGTTGTGAGGAGCCCTGGCTTCCTCCGCTCCGATGCGCACGCTTCACCGACCAAAGAAAGTCCTTTGCTTGTTGCGGGTTAGTAAAGAAACGTTGTTTCCCCTGATGCGTAACCCCGAGTCTCGCAGGGTACAATAGAGCATAACCTATTTGTGCTGCTCGCAGTTTCTTCTTGACGTCTATAAACTTTCGCCTCTCCTCCTGTACTATAGGGGTAAAGTCTGGGTATATCGAGAAAGTGTTGCCATCATATGTCAGTGTCTGCTTATTTCGTGCAGCACGAAGAGCCACGTCCCGATCCCTATAATTCAGCAGTCTCGCGATGATGGGCCGCGGGGGGTTCCCAGGCGTCTGTCTCGGTTCAAGGGTTATGTGAGCTCGCTCGACTATGAACTGCGCAGAGAATGCCTCCATACCGATAGCTGCCAACAGCATTTTTTCAATATATTCTTCCATCCTGCCAGTGTTGGACAATTCTGGAATCCCCATCATGCGGATGTTGTTGCGCCTACTGTGGGCTTCCAAGTCTTCATTCTTGGCTGCAAATATCTTTAAGAGTTTATCCATTCATGTGATTTGTGTTGTGTGGATAGCAGTGGTGTCGTCGTTATCGGATATGCGCTGCTCCATCTCTTTGATGCGGTCTTCGTGGCCGCCTGGCGCTTCGGCTAGCAGCCTCCAAACTCTCCGCGCTCCTCGAATCCTGCGCAAGTGAAAGAAGCAGGAGGAGACCACGGAGTTAATTTGAGTCTTAAGGGTAAGGTCGCTACTGATGTAAACACCAAGTCTTTTGACTGCTCCGGCAGGAGTAGGTGAAGGACCAAGGGTGAGTGGCCAAAAGTTGGGGTTCCAGGGATTAGATGTGGGCCTGGTGAGAACTAGCTCCGTCTTGTCTGGGTTTAATTTTAGTTGATTTGTATTCATCCATGATTGAATGAAGGTTAGAGTGGACTGAAAAGATTCGATTGCGGGGGGGGAGAGGTGTCGATGGTAAAAACAAGCTGGATGTCATCAGCGTAGTTCCGCAGGTCTGATATTAGTGGACGGATGTAAAGATTGAATAAAAGCGGAGAGAGGGAGGAGCCCTGAGGGACCCCACAGGTGAGTTCTTTCCCTTTGGACGTGAAGTCAGATAGGCGAACAGCTTGGTGACGATTATAAAGAAAAGAGGATATCCATTTGAGGGGGGTACCCTGAATGCCGGTGCTTTCGACACGTTCGACCAAAAGATCGTGGTCGACAGTGTCGAAAGCAGCCGACAGATCCAGGAGGACAAGAGCCTGCGAGATGTTATGGTCCGCGCCTAATCTTAGCTCGTCATGGACGGCTAATAAGATGGATTCTGTGGAATGCTCAGATCTAAAACCTGCCTGGTGAGGATCCAGGTAGTGTGAGTTTTCCACGAAGGAGCTAAGGCAGCTTGTGACATAAGCCTCCAGGATCTTAGCAAGGAACGGTAAAAGTGAAATCGGACGAAAATTACTGGGCACGGAGGGATCTGCTCCTGGTTTTTTCAGAATGGGTCGTACTTCTGCCATCTTGAAGCAGTCGGGAACAATGCCTGACGACAGCGAGTTATTAAGGAGAGACAAGGGGATTTCAGGAAATTGATGAAAGATATCACGAGCAATGTGAGGAGGGCAGCTATCAGTGTGGGAGCCAGAACGAACTTTATTAAGGAGGGAGAAGAAAATGTCTTGTGTAATAGGGGGGAATGAGTCAAATGAAGATGGGTTATGATATATCTCAGCAGGTATCGGGGGAGTTGTAGCCTTGGGAATACTAGCTTTAATCGTGACGATTTTATCAAAGAAATAAGTGTTAAGGGAGTCGCAGAGCTGTTGGGACGGGGCTAGTTTGGGGGTAATCCTATCAGGTTTAGCCAACTCATCCACAATAGAGAATATTTCTTTCGCTTTGTTATCAGAACTGAGAACCTTTAGCGAGAAATATTCCGATTTTGCTTTCAGGATGGCGGCCTTATATTGGTATAGAACCGTTACGAATAAGGATTTCAATATAGGACAGTAGTTCTGTCTCCACTTTTGCTCTGCTTGACGCAGGGACAGTTTAATTTGTTTCAGGTGGGGAGTGAACCAGCGTTGTGCGTCATGAGGTCTTTTCTGAATCACATTCCTAAGTGGGGCAATGTTATCTCTGCCAGAGGTCAGCCAGGTATTAAGGTTCTCGGCTTGGGCATGAAGAGATAGATGGGAATCGGGGAGGGGGGAACTAGAGGGTTTAGAAGTGGCTAGAAAGGAGCAAAGTTCAGCAATGTCGACCCGGCTCCAGTTTCTAACTTTACTGGGCCCTGGGTGAGGGGATTTAACATAAGGGGGAACAGGAAGGGAAAAGGAAATAAGGTAATGATCTGACCAGGAACATGGACTGATCTGTAGATCAGAGATCTCTGCGTTGTAAGACCAGACCTGGTCAAGTATGTGACCTTTTATATGAGTGGGAAGCTTCATATGTTGTGTGAGATTCATCCCGCTTAGTAGCTCTGTAAGAGCTACCGACGTTGGACACTTACGCGGGTCACCAGGCCAGAAATTAAAATCGCAATAACAAGAAGTCTAGCGTGGTTGATGGCAAGTTCGGCAACAATGTTTCCTAAAGCTTGAGGAAAGGGGGGCATATAGCTGGGGGGTCTATAAATTACCGCACAAACAATAGGAGAGGTTAGGGAGTGGAGTTTGAACACAAGGAAGTCCACCAAGGGAATACCAGGTGAGGAGAGGGAGCTAAATTTATGGTTTTTCCGGATTATGGCTGCCACTCCGCCCCCCACTTTTGCCTCTGCTCTGTTGGCGTAGAGCGCATAGTAGTCATTGGGGATGGCCGCCAACAAATCTGGGGAGGATTCGTCGTGTAGCCACGTTTAGGTGAGAAATAATATATCTGGTTTATGGGAGTCTAATAAAATGAAGATTTCAAGTTGGTGTTTAACCATGGATCGAGTGTTAAGATACCAGAGGCCCGATGTAGGTAAATCCCATTTACCGATTTTGAAATACCGAATCATACCGATTCGGTATTTCAAAATCGGTAAATGGGATGTAGGTCCCAACATCTGGATTCGTTACCGAATCCTTTACAATTCTTTAATTACCGATTCGGTAAATACCGAATCGGTAATGCCCATTCATTCCTATGGCCTTTGAAGCCCATAGGAATGATTAGGCATTACCGATTCGGTATTTACCGAATCGGTAATTAAAGAATTCACAAGGGTGCAGGGGGTGTCACTTTGACACCCTCTAGCACCCCCAAAACGGGCATGTGTGCAATGTGGCACACAGACATGCCCTAAGGGCACGTCTGTCTGTCACATGGCACATGTGTACATGCACAGATGTGCATGTACACAGGAATCGGTTTTTTACCATGGATTTGTATTCCATGGTAAAATACCGATTCTGTAAGCCATGTGCTGATAGAACATAGGCTACCTACATTGCATTTTCGGTAATTTTACCGAATCGTTATCATTACCGAATCGGTAAATATTACCGAATCGGTAAATTTACCGATTCGGTAATGATAACGAATCGGTAAAATTACCGAAAATGTGCCCCTACATCTCGATAGCCCTTTACCGATCGGAAACGGCCGAAAATCGGTATTTTCGGCCGATTCCGATCGGTAAAGGGCTACCTACATCGGGCCCCAGATATCCAATTTGTTATGTGGCTGACTCGACTGAGGAAGGGAGGACATTGGGGAAGGATCCCTGTGGGGATTAGTTCGTAGGAGGGATCAGATAAGGGGGTAAGAGCTGGTCTAGTCGTGTCTTTAGAAACTAATAGTCCTTTTTCCTTAAGGATGTTACTGGTGAGTGGAGAAATAGCCTGGTGTGTCTGTAAGGCTAGCATTTTAACTCGGGAATAGTGCCGGGGGGATTGAACAGAATGCATGGCCCCTGGTCCCGGTCAGCCGCGGACGGGCGCAGACGGGCTTGCATTTGGCGCGCCTGCGGCGCGCCCGCTGCGCGACGGGTAGCACATAGAGAGTTATAGGCAGCGAGCCCGCCCTAGTCGCGGGACTCCGCCCCCAACTACGACGGAAGAGTTACTGCTGCCTGTGTGAGCCTGCACCCTCCACAGCAATCAGGTAAACCCGTGGTGGACCGAGGTGCAGGCGGCAAGACACGGCAGGAAGTTTGAGGTAGAGTGAAATGAGGGTGTGCAAATTAGCAGTCAATTCAACAACACATACAACAAATAAGATAAAAGTGTGCAAAATTCGCAGTCAATTTCACAACACAGAAATGTTAAAAGTTAAAAACAGTTAGAGCGTTTTTAAAAATAATGTGGCTGGCGGGGATTAATGCCAGAACTCACAGCGCTCCGGTCTGATATTATGCGTCCTAGTGCGAGGAGGGGGAATGATTCTGCAGTTATAGGTAGCGAGCCCGCCCTAGTCGCGGGACTCCGCCCCCAACTACGACGGAAGAGTTACTGCTGCCTGTGTGAGCCTGCACCCTCCACAGCAATCGGGTAAACCCGTGGTGGACCAAGGTGCAGGCGGCAAGACACGGCAGGAAGTTTGAGGTAGAGTGAAATGAGGGTGTGCAAATTAGCAGTCAATTTAACAACACATACAACAAATAAGATAAAAGTGTGCAAAATTCTCAGTTAATTTCACAACACAGAAATGTTAAAAGTTAAAAACCGGTAGAGCGTTTTAAAAAATAATGTGGCTGGCGGGGATTAATGCCAGAACTCATAGCCGCTCCGGTCTGATATTATATCATAATAAACAACTTGAATCAAAAATGTGCTCCTCAGATTGCAGTCAGGGTGCAAATAAATCAATCTCTATACATAAATAGAATATCATACAGTATTTATTATCACATAGGGGGTCCGATTGTAAGTAGATAAAAACCCTACGTTACTCGGGATACGTATCTCAATCAGCAACACAAATGTAAAAGAAGAGAAAACAGTCCTTTAGGCAGCCGATGTACAAGAAGCCGGATAATATTCGTAAGTGGCATGATAACGCCAAAGCCCGCCATATCCAAATGCTCAGAAAAAGCAGACATGAAGGGTCAAAACATTTACCTCTGTTAGTTGTAAAGGCGTCCTTCACCCGTCCAACAAGTCAGAAGAGTCGATCCCCGGTGGCCATGGGGATCGCGTTCTGAATACTTGTGTGATGTCAAAAAATCTAAATAGAAAAAGGACTTGTGGAAAAGTGTCAGCAAGTGAGTCAGACATCTCAAGCATAACAAGTGAAACCGGTGAACTCTCTCACATGCCAAATTTTAGACCCGCTGGTTATGTGCATCTACCTCAACTTTTTTAGCAGAACTGGAGAGGTTCAGAGAGGGGACAAGGCTAAATTTCACGAAACAAACTGGTACAAAAAACAAGAAGAGGGGGGCGCAGCAAACATAAGAGAAAGGATAACAGCAAGGTCTGTGTCCCACAAACAAAAGAACTGACACCATTACAGAATGCCCCACTTGCTCGGTTACAACAAATAACAGGTGATAACAGTGTACCACTTATTAACTGATCTATCAATCAATCATGGGTTTGTTAAGTGCGACTACTCACCAGTGAGGGTCTCATGGCACTGGGGTGTTGCACGTTCCAGTCCATCAAGGAGGGGGGTCTGTCAAAAAGCCAGGTTTTGAGGTTTCTTGTGAAGATGAGGAGTGATGTGGTCTGCCTGAGGTGGAGCGGTAGGGAGTTCCATGCACTGGCCACGAGGAAGGAGAAGGAGCGGCTTCCTAATCTGGTCTTTCTGGCGCGGGGAACCATGGTGTAGGAGAGCTGTACTGATCGTAGGGTTCTTTGGGGTACGTGGAAGTTGATTCGGCTGTTGAGGTATGTTGGTCCGTTGTTGTGGAGGGCTGTGTGTGTGTGTGGGTGAGGATCTTGAAGGCGATTCTTGCCTCGATTGGGAGCCAGTGGAGTGTGCATAGGTGTTGGGAGATGTGGTAGTGTAGCGGTAAGTTGAATAGCAGTCTAGCGGCAGCGTTCTGGCTGTTTTGTAGCTTGCGGGAGAGTTTTTTGTTTATTCCGGCATAGAGTGCGTTGCCGTAGTCGAGTCTGCTGGTGACAACTGTTTGGGTGACGGTTTTTCTGTGCTCGAGGATCCATTTGAAGGTATTACGTAGGAGGCTGAGGATGTGGAGGCCGGAGGATATGATGGGGTTGATCTGAGGATCCATTTTAAGCTCAGAGTCTAGGATGATTCCAAGGTTAGGTGCGTGGTCTGTGGGGCGGGTCGGCTGCCGAGGGCAGTAGGCCACCAGGTATCATTCCAGGTGTCGGGGTGTGGCTCCATTATGAGTACTTCTGTTTTGTCAGTGTTGAGTTGTAAGCAGCTGCTTTTCATCCATTTGGCGACAGCTTCCATGCCTTCTTGGAAGTTGTGTTTGGTTGCATTGGCTTTGTTGGACAGGAGGAGGATGAGTTGGGTGTCGTCTGCGTATGAAACAATGTTGAGTCCATAGGTTCTACCGATGGTAGCGAGGGGAGCCATGTAGACGTTAAAGAGCGTAGGGCTGAGGGAGGACCCCTGGGGGACTCTGCAGGTGGTTGGTGTAGGGTCCGAGAGGAAAGGGGGGAGTCTGACCAGCTGCTTTCTGCCAGAGAGGAAGTAGTAGATCCAGTCAAGGACCTTGTCCCAGACACCTGCGTCATGGAGTCTGCGTGTTAGGGTGCGGTGGGATACCGTGTCGAAGGCCGTTGAGACGTCGAGGAGGATGAGGGCTACTGTTTCTCCTTTGTCCAGTACGGAGAGGATGCCGTCTGTTGCACCAAGGAGGCCGGTTTCTGTGCTGTAGTTTTTTTCTGAAGCCAGATTGTGATGGGTGGAGGATGTTGTGTTCTTTGAAGAAGGTGGAAAGTTGGCTGGTGATGGCTTTCTCAATTACTTTTGCTGGGAACGGGTGCAGGGAGATGGGTCTGTAGTTTTTGAGGTCGGTGAAGTCCACCAAGGGCTTCTTTAGGAGGGGGTTGATCTCGGCGTGTTTCCCGTTGTCGGGGAAGGAGGTGTTCGCCACTGAGCGGTTGATGGTGTGGCAAAGCATGGGTGTGACGGTGTAGGCGGCTCTGTTGAAGATGTGGTGGGGCAGTGGTCCGTGGGGGCCCCGGAGGGGATTGAATTGATAGTCTTCAGTGTTTTTTCGCAGGTGAGGGTTGTCCAGCTGTCAATCGTTGGCATGGGGTTTTGTGTGTTGGTTGACTTTGTCGGAGTTGTCGTAGATGTTCTTAATTTTGCGGTGGAAGAAGGTGCATAGGTCTTATGACGGGGGAATGTCAGTGGACTCGCTGGCGGGTTGGGCAAATTCCTTGATGATGTTGAAGAGTTCTTTGCTGTTGAGTGAGTGTGTGGAGATTCTGTCTTCAATTGTAATGTAAACTGGTAGCTGTGTCTCTCTGACGTGTTGTGCCAAGTTATTGTAATAACATCGATTTCCGAGCGCTTAGAGATCTGTAGGTGATTGGGCGGGTTACAAATCCAAATTCACAAATTAACAATTGCAGCTTTCCTCGTGTTTCTGATGAGCTGGTGGTGAGCGGTGGTGGCGGCTTTGAAGTTGCTGTGGGTTTCTGTGGATTTGGAGTTCCTCCAGGTCTTCGAGGTGGCGACAGGTACGCCTGGACTCTCGGAGTTCGGGGGTGAACCATCTGGCCTTCTTGGCTTGTGCGTTGTTGTTCTTCTTGAGAGGGGCTATGGTGTTGACGCTAACAGTGAACCATCTGTTTAGAGTTCGGACGGCGTTGTTGGGGGCGTCGTATTCCGCGGTGGTTGAGGTGGAGTTGCTGAGTGAGGAGGTGAGCTGGGCATCAGTGATTTTGGCCCAGTTTCTTTGTGGGAGCTGGTGTCTGTGGAGGGTGGGTGTTCTGAACGTCAAGTGGATGCATCAATGGTCTGTCCATGGGAGTTCGGTGGTGTGGCTGATCGTGATGGAGGTTCCTGTTGTGAAGAGGGTCTAGGGGGTGTCCGCTGAGTGCGCAGGTTCGGTCATGATCTGGCGAAGTCCAATGTTGTGGAGGTTGTCTAGGATGGATGCTGTATTGGGGTTTAGTTGGTTGACGAGGTGGAAGTTGAGGTCTCCCAGCAGGGTGTAGTTGGTGGATGCAATGGCATGAGGGGTGATGTTGTCCGTGATAGAGTAGGTGAAAGGATCGCGTGGTCCGGGGGTCGATAGATGAGGGTTCCCCGGAGGGTGGAGGTAGGGCTGGCCTATATCTTGAAGTGCAGGTGATCCATCAGGTCTGTGGGCTCGTCGGGGAGTGTGCTCAGGTGGTGGGTGGATTTGTGGATTATGGAGATTCCTCCTCCAGGGCGGTTGGGGCGGTCTTTCCTGGAGTTCTTGTATCCTTGTGGAATGGCGATGGCGATGTTCGGTCCAGAGGTGGTGTTGGTCCAGGTTTCTGTGACGAATGCTATGTCCGGGGTGGTGCTGTCGAGGAGGTCCCAGATTTCGGTGGTGTGTTCGTAGAGTGATCTGATGTTGAGGAGGATGCACTGCAGGGTCTTCGGTTTGGGTGTGTTCTTGTGGTCGTGTTGTGCTGGGTCCGTGTTCTTGGAGGTGCTGTAGGTGTGCCGGTAGCGGTGACAGCTGAAGTGTCCGTGGGTGTTGGCTGGTGATGTTAGTTTGCAGTTGTTTTTGTGGCCTGGGTTGAGTGCGTGGAGTGCTGCTGGGTCGTAGCGTTGGCGGGGCGGAGGTCCAGGGTTCCTGGCGCTGGTCGCGGTCAGGCGCAGACGGGCTTGCCTTCGGCGCACCAGCAGAGTCCAGGAGGGATGCACATCTGGGAGGCGGGACCTGGGAGGGGAGCTGGATTGGGCCGGTCGTGCTGGGGGGAGAGGCCGCGGGGGCAGCAGCGGCTGGGAAAACGGGAGGGAAGGAGGAATAAGGATGAATAAAAGGAAATGAAAGTGGAATAAAGCAGAAAGGCATAAAAGCGCAGAAAAGCAGGAGTGCAGAAAATAGATCAAAGTGAGGGTAAAAACTAGTGAAAACGTAGAGGAAAGCGGAGCGAGAGAAAGGAGACAGAGGTCCACCTGACCACCAGGGATGAGGCGCAAGTAAACCAGCGGGTGGAGGAGGGCCTCGAACACCAACACTCGAGAGTGCAGGGGCTCGAGGGAGTTTCACTTCATGACGGAGCCGCGAGGGTGAGAGAACAGTTGCACTATCAGATTATGAACTGACACAGGAACAAACGAACATACTAAGTAAAGTTCTGAATTTTTGCCCCACATCACATATCAATTTTGAAGGAGTACATGTGTATCTGTATACATTTGTGAAACGTTTGAAATTAAAGAAGCATTTTGAAGAGCAGTTGGACTATGTTCCTCCAATGATTACTAGTTTATCGGAATGTAACATGACTATTAGGGATATTCAAGATGCCCATCGGATCATCCCACTGGATGACACGGATCATAGTCCTACCACAAAGTTGGATATTCTGTCTGATCTGGAGATATCCTCTACTCTCAATGTGGATAGTGGGCTCAAACCAAAACCGACCCTTCTATCAACAAGATCTCCAGAAAATCTCATAGATACATTTCATAAGGCAGTTATCCATGACCTGCATAAATTAGAGGACAGGATACACACTAATTTCAGACCGGTTAAGGGAATCTGGACAACGGAACGTCACACACTTAACAGGGTCAAGAACACATCCACAATTGTGGTAAGGGAGGCGGACAAAGGGGACAATGTGGTAGTTATGAATAACATCGATTACTGGGCAAAAATAGACAGGTAGCTCGCTGACACCACGACCTACATAAAATTGACTAGTAATCCAAGAAAGGACACCATGGGAAAGATTGAGCTAAAACTGAACTATTGGCGGGACCGGTGTCTAATCAACGATTGTGAGTATAAATACATGCACAATTTACAACCATGTGCGCCTTGAAGTATTTATACTTTACCCAAAATCCACAAAGACGATAAAGAACCCTCCAGGTAGGCCTATAATTTCTGGGATTGGCTCACAGGTGATTTACTGAACCAATTGGAGGATATTGAATGGTCAGAAACCTTTCATTTTGAAACGCTTGATGTAAACTCTTTATATACTAGCATCCCACTAGATAAAGGTTTATTGACGGACACTCTCAACAAGAGACACTACACTCTTTGAACATACCATGGTGATCCTGGAACTGACTAGTCTGATTCTGGAGAAAAAAAATCCTACATGGTAAAAACTGGTACAAACAAGCACAAGAAGTCTAAAGGGATCTACATTTTCACCTTCATATGCGTATCTGTACATGGTACACTTCGAAAAGTAACATCTGTGGTCCCAGCGGCTCCTCCCTCCCACCTCCCCTTCTTATGGCGGCCGTGTGCAGCGGGCATGCCGAAGGCGAGCCTAAGACAAGCCTGTCTGCGCCTGTCCGCACCCGGACCGTGCGCAGCGCGAGAAACCCTGGCCCCCGCGAACGCGATAACGACCGTCTCGACTACGATGCCAACGACTCCACGCACTCAACACCGGATGATCGCACACCTACTTTCGGGCCGCCCGATGGGAACCCAAGGACCCTTCACTTGCCAGTACTGCAGCTTCACCAGCATCCGGCCCACAAACCCACCCACTGTGAAAGAACTCAACCACCTCAGCTGCATTCTTCTTAACACCCGCTCCGCCAGCAAACACGCTGTAGAACTCTGGGACCTACTCGACACAACCTCCCCAGACGGCGCCTTCCTGATTGAGACCTGGCTGAACCCCACCATAGTACCCGACATCGCCATAGCCATCACGGACGGCTACAAAATCAGACGCATGGACTACACCAACAGAGTAGGAATCGCCATCGTCCACAGGAACACTCTCAAAGTCTCGACCTACACCGACGACACCCTCAGCACCGTCGAACATCTGCACTTCCAGATCAACACCGATCCCAACACCACCCTCAGAGGAACCCTTGTCTACAGACCCCCCCGGATCCAGACCACAGTTCAGCGACTCCATCGCCGACTTAGTCAGCACACATGCCCTGCCTCCACAGACTACATCCTCCTCGGGAACCTGAACTTCCACCTCGAGAACAATGACGACACCAACTCCACCACTCTGATCGCCAACCACAGACTCAGCCAACTCGTCACAACACCCACCCACTTCGCCGGCCACACGCTTGACCTCATCTTCTCCGCAAGCTCCCACGTCTCCTTTACCCACACCACCGAGCTCCACTGGACCGACCATCGCTGCATCCACTTCACCTTCAGGAAACCCACCATGCACCACCGCACCCAACAGATCCCCCGCCGCTGCTGGAGCAAAGTCACCGTAGACCAGCTAACTACCACCCTCACCCAGAGCCCACCTCCGACCCACCGACCCCAACACCGTAACCTCAGAAGGCGAAGGAATTTGTGTCCTGACTGAACCCCTGTTGAGGCTGCAGAACCGGACTTCCCTCAGCTTGGGCTGGCAGGATGGTGCTGAAACAGTCGGTGAGGTGTTCCTAAGCCAAACCTTTTCTTATTTCTTTCTATTCTTGCCACTAATTTCTTATTCCTTTTCCATTCATTGCTACATGTATTTATATTGCATCCTATTTTTGATAGTTTATTCCAATTATCCATTTGTTACTTGGGAGTCTGCCGTGACTAATGCATTCGGCCTGCCATTGTTGAAGTAGTGTATTAATAAACGTATATGAGTTATATTACCTACGTTTGGATTGGTATTATTACCTTACCTCGCTTTGGGGAAGTGCTGTGTTTTGCCTTGGTCCAGGGGAGGATTGTGGTTAGGATCTGTCCTTTTAGTGAAAAGCAGATTCACAACACACAGTGAGCAAGGGACCCATGTCTGGGCATACCCATCCCACTTAGGGCGAAAAGTGTTACAGCAAACAAATGATGGACAGAATACTGACAATGCAAACATTCTCCCCCAGTCAAAAGATCTGGGTTAAATCCATCGTTCTTTTGCCCACTACGCCACCCCAGTTTGGACCCAGCCATATGCAAATCAGTCTTGAACCTGTGCCCCATGGGAACAGTCCAGACCGAAACTGCCAGGCCAGGTCCTCCCTGGACCGGAAACAAGTATCATGGAACCCGTTTCAGGGTATGTCACCCTTCTTCAGCCAGGCTAGCTTGAATACAGTGGTACAGTGAGCAAGGGATCCATGTCTGGGCATACCCATCCCACTTAGGGAGAAAAGTGTTACAGCAAACAAATGATGGACAGAATGCTGACAATGTAAACATTCTCCCCCAGTCGAGAGATCTGGGTTAAATCCATCGTTATTGAGAGCCATGATATTTTGCATGATACTCAGTCTGGTTTTCGGACGGGTTTCAGTACAGAGACGGCATTGCTGGAGGTCGTAGAGTCGACTAGAATGGCTGTAGACATCGGTTCTTCAGCTTTGCTGGTGCTCCTGGACCTATCCGCAGCGTTTGACACGGTGGACCATCACATTTTAGTTCACCGGCTCCAAGCAACTGGTATTGGGAGAGAGGTACTCACCTGGCTGAAGTCTTTTTTTAAAAATCTAACGCAGAAGGTGGCTCTGCCACCCAACCAGTTGGAACCCAAAGATTTATGGTGTGGGGTACCACAGGGGTCGCTCTGAGCCCGCTTCTTTTTAATATATATCTGGCCATTCTGTTCTTACTCATAGCTAATTGGGAAGTGAAGGCAATATCATACGCCGACGACACCCAGCTGGTGTTTTCCTTTATAGACCAGTTGGTGGACTCCTTTAAGAGATTTAAGGGATGCCTGAGAGACATCGCCCAGTGGATGAACAACAAAAAACTGAAACTTAATGCAGAGAAAACTGAAGTGTTGTTCTTCAGCAAGACTCGGTCACCTGCAGCGGGTATTTGGTGGCGGGCTGAAATGGGCCGGTCACCTACTCCTGCAACTACGGTAAAAACTTGGGAGTGAAAGGGGATGTAGATCTCTCTTTCACAGCCCCAATTCGGCAGGTGACTGCCTAATGCTTCAATAAATTAAGAAACCTTAGATAATGTGTACATCTACTGCCGGAGGACTGTCTCAGAGTCATTGTCCATGCCACATTGACATCTAGGCTGGACTATGCCAATTGCCTCTACCTGCATACCTAATCAGAAGACTGCAGATGGTTCAGAATGCGGCTGCGAGATTGATTAGAAGTTTTCCGTTTCGTCATCATATCTCTCCGCATATCAAACAGTTCCACTGCCTGCCAGTAGCAAGAAGGATTGAGTTTAAGACTTTAACTCTGGCATTTCGGACAATACATGGTAAATGCCCCCGCTACCTTAAACACCGGTTGTGTCCCTAAGAATGGGATAAAGAGGCAGCCAGTGTATTAAAGAGGCATGAGGTAGAAGCAAGACTACACACACAGCGTTTATTTTCGGCACCCTGGCCTTCCATAACGTGAAAACTGGCTTCTCAACAGTACCTGAAGCCACAGGCCTTTTTTTCATTTATTTTTTATTTTAATAAATTAAACACTGCCCCAGTCTCTACATCATAACTTGAGTGACAACGACCTGTTTCAGCCAGATCGCCAGCCAGAGAGACAAACACACAGTTTACATAATGATCGGGGAGGTTTGTGTCCCATGACCTCACTCTAATGCTCCGCAAGTTTATGAGCTGCTTCCCCTGCAGTAACACAGAACAATGACACTGGAAATAAGCTACGAGGGACGGTACTTTTCAGGGGACATTGCTGTGCTCATCCCTCACGTGCTCAGCATGTCATCGTGATGAAAAGAAAAGTGATAGCGATTGCGAAGACGTGCTAAGCACGCGAGGGATGCGCGTGCAGCAATAATTGGAGAGGCGGTGCAAGTGTTTGTGCACGCTGGTGGCCTACGGGTAGCACTTTGAAAAGCCCCTTACTAAAGTCGAGCAAGCAGCGCATGCGCTGCTCTAGGCTCAACCTAAAAACGGAATTAATCACTTATCTGATAATATCATGAATTGTTCTCTGATAAGTTGACATATATACATTGCAGCCCTGAAAAAGTCACCTTTGTGCCAAAACACGTGTCGGCTGTTGCTTGTATCATCTGAAAAAATATATAAACATCATCTGATCAACATTGGAGTCTGCAGTGTGGAACATTTCTTCGGTTCATAACGACTACATAAAAAAAATTGTGTATCTTACTGTTCATAGACTATTTGCAGGAGTGCGTTGGTCTCTAGTGCTTTTAGATATGTAGTTAGGTGGGTTGTATTATAATAGTATTCATATATCCAAATACATTATTAAATGCCACCCTCTAGCTAGATTCAATGGGGTGTATGTTTGAGCATGGATAACTGCGTTTCCCAGTACACTAGAAGATACTTGTGTAGGAGAGTAGGATCTGCTTACTAGGGTTACCCCCACTTTATGCTGGTGTTTCACTGTTTTCCGACTTTAGTCTGGCTGGGGCCCTGCTAACCAGGACCCCAGCCTAGCTGCTTCCTCCCTAAATTGATTGCATGTACATTAGGTACACTCCAGATTGGTTACTGGGTTACCCTTGCGAGTCCCTAGTATGTGGTACCTTAGGTACTAAGGGCATGTGTAACCCAGAGGCCTACCAGGGGTTTCGGCATGTATTATGCCACCCCTGGGAAGCCTTGCAAAATGGGTAAGGTGGTGCATGCACCCCTTACTAAGGTATAGGTTACCTATATTTACCTTTAATCACTGACACAAATAAACCTATAAGTCACTCCTATGGCAGGCCTCATCAATCCTGAAGGCAGAGTGCTTGCTGCAGCTTTTGGAATCTATTCTCTGTAGCTGTTCTGTGATGCAGCCAGACCATATACTCTTAAATCCATTATAACCTCGCAGTTAATGCTAACTTTGGAATGGCTACATGGAAACATGTTGTGTTTGGTGTCAAACACTTTGGAATCCGACCCCCCAGCCAGTACTGGCAGCGGGGGTAGAATTTCACCCTTCTAGAGGGAGAGATATGTACACACTGACCTAACCGTTAATAGTTTATAAGAGCCTCAGCATCACAAAATGGATTCTGCAGCCACAGACAGGAGTCTGACCTCCTGCTGCTGGACGAAACTCCGGCAGGGGAGGCCTGGACAATAGGTTTCCTGTCACAGGGAGGTGTAACCACCTCCCAGACAGGCTTTAGTGTATTGGGGCTGGGTGAGTACATTCAGAGAATGCTTTTCAGACAGTGCTGGGGGAACGCTTGGTGTCACTGTGTATATCTAGGTTCAAACCGGTTGCAGGGGCACTCAGCCTCTGCTCTGGCGTGAAACTGGACAAAGGGAAAGGGGTGTAGCCACCCCCTCCCTGGATCCTCTCATAGGTGGGTCCCCAGAGTATGTCCAACCCCATATCTTAGTATAAGTATAGGAACCCAATCCTTAGGATTTCAGATTACACGTGGACGAAACTATGCAACATATATCCTGGAACTTGGACTTTCTACATCAACTAGAAGACGGAAGAATCTCCCTTGGTGCCAAGGAGTGACTCCCCTGTTGAAACAGGCACCAAAGAAGCATCTTGCCTGACTGCATTTCCAAGGCTCCTGCCGGATCCCGACGGATTTGCAAATCAGGACACGGACTTCCAGACTTTTCAGAGGCCAACACGAGATCCCAGCAAAGCTGAGACCCGTTGCTCACACGAGTGACGTGGGACCGGAACTCCTGGACACTGTGCACATTTGCAAGTGCATCAAGCTTTCCCGAAGTTGTGCATTGGGCTACTTGAAGTCCAAGCCCAGAGCACCATTTGCACCGAAGTTTGTGGGCCTACACTCTACGAGTGTTCCGTGGGCCCGCTTCTAGCATTTCCGCTCGAGGCCCCTTCCTGATCCCTGGTCCGTCGACTGGTGGGTCCGCACAAAGGTAACTCTTCTGGTTCTTGGGCTTTCCTGGATGCTCCAGAGGTGCCCTGACTACCCTCCGAAGCCAATCTTTGCTTTCTGCGTGGGTTGCTGTTGCCAAGGCGTGTTGGGTCCAATCCGGAAACCAACACCGCAGCACTCGACATCCTTCGTGGGACAGCTCGAATCAAGCTCCTGGTCATCCTCGGGCCTCGTGGCTGAAGAGTCAAGCTTCGCCTTCTTCACCTGAAATCACCCGACATCGGTTCACATCTTCTCCTCGCCTTCCTGGTCACTGGCTAGTGACCCAGACTCTGTCCCCTCTGCTTTCAGGTTCTTCAGATCTCCGATCCACCCGGACACTTTCCACTTGGTTGCCTGCAACACTTTTCAGCAGCTCGCCACTGAAATAGACGACGAAACACGATACGAAAAGACACCTTTGCACCCGGCTTCCCTGGGTGAGGTAACTAGAGTACTCCGGTGCTCCCGTGGGTGTTGCCTCTAAAAACCTCCTAGTTCTAAAGGGGTTTGCTCCAAGTCCTCTTCTAAGTGTTCTTAATCTGTAATTTTCCAACCGTGACTTTCCCCATAGAAGTTAATGGTGATTCGCGGCTGTGTTTAGACACTGCACGCGTCCCCCGTGGGTCCCCTGTGTCACTACCTTGGGCGGTTTCTGGTGGCCCTAGCGGTTCTGTTAGCGGGACTTAACGAAAATGAGATGCATGTTGGAGTTTCTATGCCAAAACGGCTGCTAACCCCACTTCGTGATATTTACAATGACATTTGTGTACAGTGATAACCCCCAAAACTACTGCTGAGCCCACTTAGAGACAGTTTTAAGACCAGAAAATAGCTGGTCTTAAAATTGGTGAAAACAGTTGTGTCCACATATATGATGTTTAGATACCGGACAGCGCTGCAAGGAACATTGCTGCACCGCCCTGAGCCAAAACAAAAGGTCAGGGATGCGCCCTATCAATAACGACCGCGTTGTAATATTATTGCGATGTAATGACAGCGTTGTAAAAGCTGTTTCCCGTGGCTGCAGTTGAATGTTTCCGCGGGCGGAGAAGACGGGGAGGAGTGCGTGTCTGGCTATGTGGGTTGGTGCGGTGACAAGCTGCTTGAGACAATGTTGGTGAGTTTCTCCAGGAGGGTGGGGGTGTTCTGATCACTGGGGTTGTCCAGGTGGAAGTTGAGGTCTCCGAGTGGGATGTACTCGGTGTATGGGAGAACCTGGAGTGCGATGAAGTGTACCATGGCATCGGTGAATGGGGGGTCATGCCCCGGGGGGCCTGTAGACAGTGCCTGTCGAGGGTGGTGTTGGGCTTGGTCCGGATCTTGAGGTGGAGGTGTTCTATGGTCTACATTGGGTCATTAGAGTGTGTGTGGTCAGTCGGAGTGTGCTTTCGTAGACAAAGGTAATGCCACCTCCTGGGCGGTCGGGGTGGGCCTTGCGGGTGATGTTGTACCCGTCGGAGATGGTGATGGCGATGTCCGGAGCAAAGGTCGGTCAAGGTTTAAGTGAAGGAGGCGATGTCTGAAGAGTTGGAAACGAGGAGGACCCAGATTTCTGTGGCGTGTTTGTGGAGGGACCACACATTGAGGACGATGCAGTTGAGACGGTCGGGTGCACTGTTGGTCGGCTGGACGGTGAGAGGCGTTGGTTTGTTGATGTGCAGAAGGTGCGCGTTTACAGTTTCAGCAGGCGAAGGATGCAAGGGTATTCTTCAGTGATGCTAAATGGCAGGCGGAGTGGCGTCCAGGGTTGTGGGCGAAGATGGTGCTGGCGTCATAGCGGTGTTCGGGAAGCAGGGTCCCTTGCACTGGAAACGGTCTATGCGCGGACAGCGGAGACAGGCTTGCCTTTGGCGCACCAGTGGCACAACCGCTGTGCATGACTGCACTGCAACTGCCATTAAGTAGTGCTATGGGGGTTGGACACCTGAGAAGCGGGAAACGAAGGAAAGGCCACTGGAGAGGGCAGGGCTACGGTCGATCGCAGAGCTAATGAGGTAATGGACCAGGAAAAGGAACCATACAGAAGCACAAGAAAAAAAAGCCAAACAAAGCAAAGAAAAAAAAATACAGAGCCACTGGTAGAAAGCAACGGAGAAGAGCAGAACGAGGGACAGGAGCAGCAGTTAAGAGGGACAGAAGGGCAGTCAAGCAGCAGAGCAGTGATGCTCTACCACTGGACCAATAACGATGAGGCACAGGCCGAAGCCTGCGGGGGAGGAGGGCCTCGAACACATGACCCTCGGGTCAGAGGAATCAGTAGCAGCAGATATGGACAGCAGCAGCAGCTACCGTCCCACAAAGCAGCGCCATCTGAGCAAGTCCATTAAGGGATAGTCCCCTGTACACCCAAGAGCTCACTACCAGGGGGCGAGGAAAGGCAGCACCACCCATTTGCCTCTACCGATCAGTGGCTACCAGATTCCGTGGTCCCCAGTTTCCTTGCGAGTAACAGTGGATCAAGCTGCATACCCAAGGGCCTGGGCCCAAACTGGTCCCCGGGCACACGCTGCCACTAATGCCGAGCTCAGTGACTTGAGCCAGTTAGTTGTGTCCCCCACCAGTCTTGTGCTGTGTCCTTCGCAGCATTCGGATTGCTCAGGGCACAGTGTGCGCCACCCACCTGTGCTAGGCCTGGGCCCGACACGACCCCCAAGCCTCCTACGCTTCCCGTCACACCTTCTCCTCACCTGGACAACGACACTAGAGCTCAATCTGCTGCGCTCTCTTCATATCTGTGACTCCATCAGCAGGAGTCTCAGCCAGGTGGAATTTCACAAGCCTGGGTACAGCAGTTTCCACCAAGTCCGCTGGGGAACCTCCCAATGCAGGTAATGCAACACGGCCCCCTTAATCGTGAGGTCACAGCGCTCTCGCCACACAAGTTTGGCGCAGCTCAGGGGCCTCACCCTCCAAAGCGTCCGGGCAGCATCACATCCTCTGGTCTGTGGTGCAGAGAGGCGCACCCCACCATTGGCAATCTCCTCTGTGCACCCCGGTGTAGTGGTGGCACGTGTTCTGCGATGCAGACCTCCCTACGTTGGTGCGCAGGAGGGCCTTTACCGATTACAGCTCCAAGGGGCACTACAAGGTCTTCTCACACAGGTCTGCAACCTGTCTCCATGCGACCTGCCGGACTTCACCATCAGGTATGGGGCAATCGCTGATGCCTCAATGTCTACCGCCACAACCCAAAGGCTTGGTCCTGACGTGGCCCGCATCCAGCTTCAGGCCGCAGCAACTCCACAGCACCTCCGCCTCCCACTCAGGGTCTCAGACGCAGGCCCAGCGAGGCCCCCAGGCCCCCGTTACTGTCCACGCTTCTAGCCTTCGGCAGCCATGGTGTCGCAAGAGATGGAGCATGATTATTCAGAAACAAATCTGCTTGATCAATTCAGCTCATCTAGTGTGAACTAATACATGTTTAACAAGCAATACTAACAGTGTGATCTTGTGGTACATATGAGACTACATGACACGAAACATGAAAGATATTAAAGCTGCATTGTAAAAGCATGTAGGAGTGACACGACGTGAAATAAAAAGATATACTTTTGGAGAGAAAGATACTTATTGATGTACTAAGAAACATTGGTGAAAAGTGGTAAATTGCAAATCATAACCTAGGTGATGAATGGCCAAGAGGAGCTAAGCAATTGAAATATACCTTGAATAAAAAGGTTCCAGCGACTGTGAATGAAGTCTCTAGTCAATCTGAGCAAAGCGACCTAGATGAAGAAGAAAACACAGTAAACAGAACAAAAAGAGCATGAATACCAAATAGAAAATACAAATTACCTGAACGGACGTACGTGGCTGCTACAAACGATTGGGAAAAATAATTCATTGAGTTCTGTTCCAAAGAAATCTTCTATATATGAGCAATCCTAAATAAACTGTGCATGAGACGAAGGGGTGAGGGAAAAAAAGAGAGGAGAATTGAAAAGTAAGGCTGTGATGCAGTGATCTAAAGTTCCTTCATCTGAAGCTTGTAAAGTGTGGGATACACAAACCTTGCTAATCTAAGAATAGAATAGATGTTTTCCCTTTAAAATGGATGAAACTGAGACTGGTAATCAAAGTCGAAGCTCATAAAGGCGGAAATGTTTAAACGCTTGCTTTGCGTGTATTATTAGAATACTGTTTGTTTGGTTGGTGTTAATACTAATTGTGCTTTATTTTATGTTTCCTATCAGTCCTACTAATGATTATGTGAAAACACTATCAGAATCATCAAGAGTCCTTAAACAGGATGCAGAAATAAAAATTAAAGAACAGGGAATGATTTCCACCAAGATAAATCTATTAATGACTTTTTCGTTAAATGTTTTCACTAAATTTCTTTAGGAGTACGTGGATACTGAGTATGCAAGAGATTATGTGTGCATGCAATTCCCTTGTATGTGTCAGAAGGGGTGACTAATCACCAGATTCCTTTAACATATGGAATTACATGTATGTAATGTACTAACAAGTTTGTTCTATGGCAGGGAGCAGTTTCAATATATTTACTCCAATTATGATTTAGTCTTTTCAGAAGTTCCTATTAAGAAGAATATGAAAAGAGTGAGCAGTACAATGAATGTAGAGTATATGGGAGATTTCTTTCAGACTACTAAGTCTATGGATACTGTACATGCACATAAAAATAACTGAACCTGTTGTCTACATATTGTAGAAATAGAGTTTACAAATATTGTAGAAGATAATAATTAGTTCATTGTTTCCAGTGAATGGGAACCCACCTTCCTCATTATGGGGGGGTTGGGAATTAAGAGGTTGTACTGATCCAATTTATCCGGGAGTATATTATGTGTGTGGTAAAAATACTTATTATAAATTACCTCAATATTGGTATGGTTGTTGTTATGTGGGTATTGTCTTTCCAAAAATATACGTGAATGAAAAACAAGGAACATGATTATGAACTTGATTAAAGTAAAAGGATTTTTGCTTGTAGTATATGCAATAAGAAAAGTTAAATGAAAAATTATTGCATATATTTTATGAAAACATATCCACACTAGGCTTATGAAACAATGAAAATAATGTTTTCTTTATATCGTTTCTTATGTACTTTCTATTTTCAAAATTAAATGAATAATTCTGAGTTTATTCTTTAGAAGAAATGACACTATGGTTTCTTCATGTAGGCCCAAAACCTGTTAGTGAATTTTCCTATTGTAGGCCTAAAAGAATGTATTTTGTCCATCATTATTTCCAAAAGGCTGATCTATTTGCTTTATGTTATCACTAGAAATTACCCTTCCACGCCTAACGTGTTTCTTTCAATTAAAGTTTGTACTGACTTTGTTGCAAACTAACTTGGAAGTGAGTGCTTGGATGTATAAAAAAACTGAAAGATTTCCTATTTCCGAGGCAAATGAGATACTGTATTCATCAAGAGAATTTTAGACGGAGAACAAAAGTTTTCCCGACAGTTTTTGGACTGGAGAATGATCATACAAAAATCACTCCATGGACTCTAACCAATGAAAGTGTACACATTTTGAAGAAATTACTTTTGTGGGTTGCCGTAATGAACATTTTGAGATATAACTACGTGGGAAAATGACAGAGCGCACGCTGATGTGGTTTTGTACGAGTTCTGAAGAGCGTGTGTGTGCATGCAGAAAAGCAGGCGACTGGCTATTTCCTTTGGGTGTGCATGCTGTCCGTCCAAAATTCTGACTTTCCATGAAACAACTTTCCTGATTTACCCTTTGGGGGGGGGGGGGGCGAAGGGGGGGGGGGTTAGCTAATCACCTGACTATTGCACGCTGTACTTCAGTCATTGCAATCTAGGTTCGTATTAAAATTTGATACTTCAATGTGTATCTTTCTCACTTTCCCCTCACACCAGTTATTGATTAAGATGCATTACTGCCTTGATTTGTGTCTTGTATTGTGATTTACCTGTACTAGAAGAAATAAGTTTGAAAGTTCTAATGTATTTTATTTTTGTGCATTGATCATTCATATGAAGTTTAGATAAAAGTGCCCATATAAATATACTGAGTTTATTTTTCTTTATATGAAGGAATTATTGACATGACATTTGTTTGACATTTTATGTTAGACAGACATTACTTTCACTATAGGTCCTCCTGGGGAAATGTTTTCCGTCCTTATTAGCTCAACATAAAGCTCTATCGGACGACCTCATGGAAATCTGAGAGGTTAGAGAGTTTAATATGGGCCCAAACTCTTGGTTTTGGTAAGTGATTTCTTATGTGTTATATTGATAACCAAATGTTTGCACCCTTCTGCTGGATCACAAGAGAAGCACTATGAAAAGTGATGCATCACTGGTTTCCCCCAGATGTGCGCCTCTTTACATATATGGAGCCCTGATTCTGCATTTCGTCTTCCCCTCGGACACTGGTTGGTCATTCTGGCTGTTGGGGGGCGTGGGGGGTTTGTTTACGTGTACCGAATTTGCCCTAGCTGCTCGATATGCATTCCATGTTTTTATACTCTTTTTATCATTGGTGGTGGAATTATAGGCTATTTTTTCCTCTAGAGGCAAAAAGTGACATTGGGCTGACTAATGTGAGGTTTTTTGCTTCTAAATTGGCCTTTCATCACTTTTCTCTCACTAGTGGCAACATTTTTATCGCGTTGACGCTAGTGTTAGACTCACTTTTCACCGTCACGAGCAGATCTTATCGCCATGTGGCGACGTACTGTAAATACATCGGAACCATGGTGACACGCGTCAGCAAGAAAAGTCTAGGTGTCTCAATGAGACTGTTATGTTGATAATAGAGCAGTGAGTACAGTGGCAGTAAAGTAATGAGTAAACCACGTACATGGACATTGGTATCAACCTTAATGGGGTGTTGGTTACCACCTTGAACGGAATAGCTGCTATGAATGGTGGATTTCAATCAGGATATAAACAACGATTGCAAGGTATACTAATCTATATTGTATGCGAAGTAGAGACTACAAACAACAATCAAGGTTGGTTGACAGCGTAGAGATTATGAGGTTTATCATGTTTTTCTCTTGCTAGAGGTGGGTCTGGAGAAATTCATTTCTTGTTCATAAATCCATACACAGATATTTAAATAACAGTTCTGTTGAACACGTCATATCTTATTTATTTCAGCGAAGGTGGTAATTTACTAGTGTTCATACAGCAACTTGGTAAAAAAATGGCGCTCTTATACTAGTTACAGCTTTAGGTAGAAGCATATGGTCAAGATTTTGACAAAACAACAATTAGTCTTGGAGAAAGAGATGAATCAGGATGACTTAAGACAACAGGGTGTACATTAGAATGTTGTGCCATACATTAAATATTATTGTTCACCGAGATGCCTGGCTTCATGGACTACTCCCAACATATTCTGCAGAGCAGAGGTTTATGGATTATACCTTCTTTGTCGTTATACTTTTCTCAACTATGTTTTACCTATTTTTAGTTTGCCAGTATTATACACCCGGATGAAAGCTTCCCGGCTAGACCAAGAGTCTGAGTTGGGTTACAGACTGTTTGGGTCCCACCACTAGTTTTAGTGCTTGTTGAGATAGCACACTAGCCTTGTGGCCTAATAATTGAAAGCTGTGGTGCACCTGATTAGCGAGTGCACCAATGGTGCACCAAACCCAAGCCTGTTAGGACCCTTTCAATCCTGAACCATGCTCAGCACCTGAAACCCTCTCTTAAAAACATCTGTTAAGTCAAATGGCTGTGTCCATATTTCCTACACCTTTACGGCTCTCCAAGCTTTCAACCATCAAGGTAGGACCGGTTCTTATATTACTTCACTTGCACCTCACTTGCAATGTCCTGTAGTCAACATCTTTTTTCCAGACCAAGCCTGTGAACAAGATTTTCCAAACACGTAATTCCCATGACTTTCATAGGACTCTCCTTCTAACGCTTTGCAATATCACCTGTCCAAACCAATGTGGCTACATTTAATGGAAAGATACAGAGGTGTGCTCATTCTTTCCACAAGATGGAAAATGCACCACAACAGTGCTCCCTGCACATAATACAGAGATAAAGTGCCTTCTGCGACTCTAACACGTTAGGCAAGTTCACAGTCCCTATACAGCTTTTGAATAAACAAATGCCCACATGCTTAGCACTGCTTTTATAATACACAAAAAAAATCCATAGGCACACCTCAACAATGTCAAATAGGATTGATTCACAGTGTGAAAAGCACCGGAAAATTATCCAAAGCTTGCTGCAGGCCACCAAGTTTCTCTACTATCTCTACTGCGTCATACAGCAACACAGTTTGCTGCCACTAAAGTGTTCTTCTTTTACAAAGGTGCTATGCATGTGGTATTTGAACAGCACAAACCTAGCCAGAAAAACAGCGCTGCTCCCTATCAGGTCAAAGGCAGGCACAGAGTCAACGAGAGATAGGTGAGGCAGCAGGATAAAGGTTTGTTACTGCATTGTGACTGAAGAGCCTGTAACTAACACTATCAGCCTGATTCATGAAGCCGAATTGCGCTTGCAAAGGGCCAGATTCTGAGAATCTGACCCTTTGCGAGCGCAATTTTTGCATTTGGGATTCATCATCCCAAATGCAAAAATCGGTAATTGCTAATTCGCTAAATTGCGAGGAATTACATTTAAGGAATCTCTATTTGAGATTCCTTAAATGCAATTCATTAAGCATTTTTAAATTGCGAATTCGCAATTTCGGCCCGCTATTTACCGCGAGGTCAAACCTCGTGGTAAATGTGTTTGTGCGCAACACCACTGTAAATTACATTTCAGGGGTGATACAGGGTGTCCTTTGGACACCCCTAGCACCCTTGAAATCGCTATCTTATTTGCGATTAGCAAATTGGTAATCGCAAATAAGGAATACTCCCCATTCATTCCTATGGGCCTTTAGTTATTCCTTATTTGCGATTAGGAATGTGTAGGAATCGCAAATTATTTAGCGATTCCTACATGAATACCGTTTTGCGAGTCTGTATGGCGATTCCTTGTGAATCGCTATTAAAGACTCGCAAAACACGCCGATGATGAATCAGGCTGTATGTGTGTTAATTTCTGAGCAGCTTCTCTTCTATGACCAGGCGGAGCTGGTGCAAGCCAAGATCACGCAGGAATAATACATTTACAGCCCAGCAGTGTTGTGAGGTACAGAACTGGGTAATATGAAGCGGACTTACAATAACACACACTGAGCACCCCATTTCAGCCAATCTTTACTGTTTGTCTGAAGAATAGTGGAACAGGATGGGGTGTTAAATGCCAACCATAAAACGCCTTAACCGCGGCGGTTTTTCCGCCGCGGTGCGGGCGTTCTAAAGGGTGGGTGGGGCTGCGTCGGCTGCGTTGGTCGTGCGCAGCAGTGGAGAGGGAGTGCTCGCGACGGCCAACTGCAGCAGGGAAGGGGGTAACATTTCGCCTGCTGCAATTAAATATTAATAAGATGCAAATATACCTCTATCCAGCACATGACTGTTTGAAAGAGATCAATGGAAAATGAGACAGATGAGCAAAACATTGAAACGTTACCTAAAAGAGCAAATACAAAAAGAGGGTTATAAATGGATATTAAAAATGGCAAATGCCTTTGCAGCAGCATCCTGGTGCCTAAAGCTTCGTGCTTCTAAGAGCCTCTCCCCTCTTTGCTTAGCAAGTCTCACTCAAGTAGAAACAAGACTCAGTCGCCCTATGTTTTGCTAAGTCATAAGGACAGCGCTCAAGTGTACGAGTGATACCCTGACTATTCTATAATTTAACAATGTAGTTTACTTTTAAACCATTTTTGTTTCCTTCCAATTAACCAGGTAGTTGGCAAAAT
This sequence comes from Lissotriton helveticus, assembly GCF_964261635.1. NCBI lineage: Eukaryota > Metazoa > Chordata > Amphibia > Caudata > Salamandridae > Lissotriton > Lissotriton helveticus. The sequence goes on along the minus strand of NC_136057.1, from coordinate 188,640,399 downwards.
TGATATTTTTTGGCATTCATAAGAATTTGCCAAAACGTATTTCATGATTCAATGTTGTCACTTCATTGGGCAAAAAAAAACTCAAGCAAAAGGGTCTGGTACAAGCCTCATCTGCGGTGAAACTGTTTGACTAGTGCGAGGCGGACGAGAGGGCTGTGGACCGTTCCTCATATGGAGTTGGATTTTTATCTTTCCTCCGCACCTTTGCCAAACTGGCTTGAATTGTAATGATCTCAACAGAACATTATGAATTCATTAGGGTATCTTTGTCCTGATGAAGCACTACTCAAAACACTGAGACTCAATAAAAAGTGTGATCCCTACCTCAGAGGCAGCTTCCTCCTCAGGAACTCCTCCTACTCACAGAAAAGGTTACTTGTATCCACCCCCTGTTCTTGGGGGGGGGGGGTGTGGGGAGGTGGGCAGAAGGAAGAGGGTAAGGACAATTTAGGAGAGGGATTGGCAGAAATTGTCATCATGATAGTCAAAGTAGTCCTCTAGGGAGACCGGGTCTGAAAGGGTCAGTTACTTTGTGTCTTGGCGCTGCCCACTCGACCAGTCCTCAACACCATTATTGTTCAGAAGAGCAATAGGTGGACAGCCTGGGGGCTGACTGCCTTGCTTGCTTGCTGCTACCTTCTCATCGCGCATTGAACTTTTGCATTTGTGTAAATTACGATATGGTGCTCCACGCCTGCAGTTGGGCAACCATTAGTACGCACCACCAGAGCTATTTTGATATCCGAATATTTATTATAAGGCCCTGTATAGGTTTGCTGACACCCTATAAAAAAAATTTTGTGGGGGGTATTTCGCAAAGTTTATTTTGGCATGAAAAGCAGCAGGAGAACAACAGACAAGAATGAGATAAGAAACTAATGAAGAGAAATGACAAGAAAATTCATACTAAATCCATGACTGGGCCGGTAGTCCATTGTCAGTAAAATTAGGGCATACTAGGTTTTTAAAGCAAGTTTTTTGCCACAGGGAAACCTAGGCCGACCATCTATTACTCATTGGAGCTGCAGACAGGTTCTCTCCCCACAATGAGAGAAGCTGAGCTCATTCTAATACATAAACTCAGGAAGGGCAAGAGGAGGGTTTGATCTACGGACCACTGTAGTAAACGTTGTGCAATTATTTACTCAAAAGTTTTGGCTAACAGAATGGCACATCTTTCTTGATGGAAGCCACCAAGTGAACTTCATTTTAGTAACCTGCTTTTATTTACAGTCCATGATTATGATAGTACTTTTAATACAGCTTTAAAGCATCCCAAAGGTGCCTTCAGCACAGCTTCTTTACAGAGTAGAACATTCTGCATGTGAATGTGCACCAGTTGTGTCCTGGTGGAGAAGTGTGGCTCAACGGTTAGAGGGGAAGACCCTGATGCAGAAGTCTGGCCCGGGACCAGGGTTCAATTCCTGCCTCGGTGGGTCTTGGTTCAATTTCCTCGGACCTGATAATTCTCGCCTCTGTGCCTATTCTAATCATGAGCCTCACTCTGCAACTCTGGGCAATAGCTTGCTTAATCTCCACAACGGCCCCAACAACGCTAGGATGCCTGGCCTCACCTTGGGGGTGCCCAGGAGTGGGCACTTCACAGGGAACGGCCAGGAAGGGTTCCTTAGCAGTATTCGTACAAATCGCCGAAATGCCTCCGGGTAGTCGTGCGCTATACAAATACGTAATTATCATTTATTTTATTTTTTATGTGATGCTGAAGCATCATTCTGAGCCAGCACAGCATCACTCAGCGCCATCACAGTATCACTCTACGCAACCACAACAACACTCACCACCACCACAGCATCACCACATCATCATCAGGGCCAAGAATGCATCACTCAGCACCACCACAGCATCACTCAGCACCACCACTGCATCACTCAGCATCACCACAGCATCACTCAGCACCACCACAGAATCACTCAGCACCAACACAGCATCACCCAGCACCAACACAGCATCAGTCAGCACCACCACAGCATCAGTCAGCTTCACCACAGCATCAGTCAGCTTCACCACAGCATCAGTCAGCTTCACCACAGCATCAGTCAGCACCACCACAGCATCAGTCAGCACCACCACAGCATCAGTCAGCACCACCACAGCATCAGTCAGCACCACCACAGCATCAGTCAGCACCACCACAGCATCAGCATCAGTCAGCACCACCACAGCATCAGTCAGCACCACCACAGCATCAGTCAGCACCACCACAGCATCAGTCAGCACCACCACAGCATCAGTCAGCACCACCACAGCATCACTCAGCACCACAACAGCATCACTCAGCACCACCACATCACTCAGCACCACCACATCACTCAGCACCACCACATCATCACTCAGCACCACCACATCATCACTCAGCACCACCACATCATCACTCAGCACCACATCATCACTCAGCACCACCACATGATCACTCAGCACCACCACAGCATCAGTCAGCTCCACCACAGCATCAGTCAGCTCCACCACAGCATCAGTCAGCTCCACCACAGCATCAGTCAGCTCCACCACAGCATCAGTCAGCACCACCACAGCATCAGTCAGCACCACCACAGCATTAGCATCAGTCAGCACCACCACAGCATCAGCATCAGTCAGAACCACCACAGCATCAGCCAGCACCACCACAGCATCAGTCAGCACCACCACAGCATCAGTCAGCACCACCACAGCATCACTCAGCACCACCACAGCATCACTCAGCACCACCACATCATCACTCAGCACCACCACATCATCACTCAGGAGCTTCTACACAACATGATGTCCCTTAAACCTTCCAACCATTTCAGCGATCCTCTCTACCTGCTAGGTTTTTTAAAGATCTCCATTCGGCCATTATCCCTCTGTGGTCCCAGATCATTCAAGAATCTCTCATAAAGGGAAGGATCCCTTATTGCCTCAAGGCAGGGCAAGTTACTCGCATTCCTAAGAAGCCCAAATCGGATTTATCTGATCCCAACAACTTCCGACCTATCACCAGCATCATGACTGTAGCTAAATTGCTTGAAAAATGTGTCCACTCACAGCTATGCAACCACATAGAGAAAGATCAACTCCTTGACTCCCGGACATTGTGGATGATTCCTTGAGATCCCTTGATCAAAATGTCCCTGGTCTCCTGATCCTTCTTGACCTGTTCTCAGCATTTGATACCATCAAACATAAAAACCTGATTGCTCTTCTTCAACAAATTATGGGTCTCACTGGACCGGCCCTAAATTGGTTTGCCTCTTTCTTACATAACTGCACACAAAGAATCAAAGTTAACCACTCCTTTGCAACCAGTACCCCGGTTACGATCAGAGTTCCGCAAGGATCCGCACTCTCGCCCACTCTTTTAAACCTCTTTAGGGAACCTCTTACTGTCATTGTGAACCATTCTAACATTCAGTACCACATGTATGCGGATGACATGCAACTGTACTTGAAGATCTCCTCTCAAGAGGATATAAAAACACTAAATGTTGCACTTTCACAAACTCAAAATGTTTATCCCAGAACCATCTTTTGTTAAATACTCTCAGAACTGAATTCTTTCTGATTGCCCCCTCCCCCCCCCCAACAACTCACTGCTCTTAACTGCATCCCTCCTGTGGTAGACTGCTAAATGCTAAATAGTTAGGCATCATCTAGGACAAACACCTAAATATGCAAGCGCACATCAGTGCAACTATTAGGGGAGCCAACTTTCAACTCAACACCCTTAAGAAAATCAGCCCCCCCCCCTCAAGTTATCAGGCCGGCTGTACAATCACTGGTTATCTCTATACTGGAATATGGTTTGGTGACCCTAGCTGGGCTTACCAAAGCTAGCATGGCCAAGTTCAGAGCTACTCCAAACGCATCGGCCAGGCTCACCACTGGCTCTAGAAAGCATGACCACATCTCCCCTGACTTTTTGCAACTAAATTGGCTATCTATCGAAGATAGGATACATTTCAAGATAGCCTGCTTGACGCATAAAGCCAAACATTACAACACCCCGGTTTACTTGGCAAATAAGCTTGAACTTTCAGGCTCAGGCCAGAACTTAAGAAGTACCTCCACCCTACTTCTGAAAGCTCCCAAATTCAACAAGCATTGGCATAGCTAATAGGTCTCGCCTTTGGGACCTTATAAGTGGTTAGTTATCCAGCACAATATCTTTGGTGCAACAACATCAACTGTTGCATGGCTAAACACTTATAAGGTTCCAAAGGCGAGACCTATTGGCTATGAAAATGCTTCTTATAACTACTGGTGCTGAGCACTGGCAAGACCGTCCCACTTAAAGCCCTGCCCATCCCTCTTTCAGACACTTGTTTCCTCTTTTCCCTGGAATCTCTGAAACTCGCAACTTCGGACAGAAAGCTTCAAATACCACTTAAAATGGTTCTAATCCTTGCTATCAAACGTCTATAGCTATGCCAGCAACAGGATGGATGGTTCAACGTCACGAATAGGGTCAAAGGTGACTTGTCAGTGCAGGAGTCAGACACTCTACTGTCTTTTCCAACTCATGGTGCTTGTCTGTCAAGCTGAGGAAAGGTCATCCTGACAGAACTTCTGTCAGGGTCAGGCAGCAAGGCGCATTAAATGAACTAATGCTCAGGTGGCTGGCAGCCTGAGCCAAGGTTTCTCCTGCCAAAGGTTTTACAGCCCTGAAGGCAGTGATATCAGCAGCCCAGGAAAGCCCTTTGAGCACTGTAAAAGAAAACTCACCCTGATGACAAAAAGGAGCATCACAGAGAGCATCAGCTTTAGGCGCTATAGGTTAAACCCATGAAGAGCCTAGGACTGACTGTTTATCAAAGACGTCTCACACACCCGAACCCAATTCGCCATAGAATGTCGTGGGATGAGCAATGTATGAATGTGTGTGCATTTGAAGACGTGCATGTGAATGGGCGTGTATATGTGGGCACACATGCTTGTGAATGAATAGGTGCAAGTGTGGACATGCATGTGCTTCTGAATGGGTAGCTGTATGTGCACGTGTTAAAGCCTGTGAATGATTGGGTGGATGTAAGGGCACGCTTGTGAAGAAATGGGTTTATTTGCACACGTATACTTGTGAATGATAGGTGCGAGTATGACCACTTGTGTTTGCTTATGGAAGGTTGAAGTGAGCTTGTGCATTTGTGCCTGTCCTACTACTAGTTGAACCAGCCTCTAAACAGGGCCCTATAAAAACAAGTGCTGCCCTTGCTGCAAGAGCGGCCCCGCAAAGGCTGCCAGTGCCTGCATCTCATGACCAACACGTCAGTCCAATCTCCTGTAAAATACACGGTCTAGCGATCACGCGCAAGAGACATTTGAAAAAACCCACGGAATGCGGGAGGGAGCTGTGATCCGATGCATCGGATAAAATTGTCCCTTCAGGCTGGGTTGTGCCTGTCTCCATGGAGAGGAGTTCAGCATTACCACAACACACTCGGTGCACACAGCCTCTGTAGTTGGCAAAGTCACGTTCCAATGCACAGATGGAAACATCACAAAGTTTCAACTGCACTGCCCACTTGCTACTTCGTGCAGCAAATATTGCGTTGTTTGTGAGAGAAAAAGCAGAAACATAGGGTAGAAACAATAGTTGGGCTCACGCTTTGCGAGAGGCGGTAGGTGCAGTTTGGAAGGAGGGGGCGCTACGGGTAATGTAAACATTACTAAGAAAGCAGCTGGGAGACAGTGCACCCCCGGCCTTTAGGAATGTTACTGTAAAGACCCTCTGTCTAGTACCCCATGCATGCACCACTTTGTTCGCAAGTTTTTTACCCGTGTGTAGAGCTCGGCCAGCGCCACAGGGTGGGCCGTCCAGGGGAGGCAGATCCCAGCTGTCACCGTGGCACAGGTGAGAAGCGGACACTCCGGCTACTCCTTCCTGCTGCATCCGCCCCCAGCCTGCTGCTACGCTGTCCACCGAGGGCTCCCTGGTCCTTCCCTGGCCGACCAGGAGTGCCTGACTTCCAGACCTCACATCAGCTGCCCAGACTGCCCCTCCCATCGGTTCAATGCTCGTTCACTCCTCTCTCGTGCGCTCAGTCTCGCGGCGCTTGCTTCCGTGAACCGGCGCACGCCTTGGGGTGGCCGAGGGGTGCGCGCAGTAACGCCTGTGCCTGCCCGTGGGCACCGCGTGGCCAAGGTGCGGAGACCTCACATTGCCTTAACAATTGAAATAAGAAAACCGTAAGAAACAAATTAACAAACATAAACCACGCCCCTTCCCAAAACACTTTGATCTAAATATTGTAGAATAGGTGCATGTAACTTAAACGTTCACAACTCAGACACGTTACACAGGCACATAGTCTCTTGGTTTCTTCAGGGAGTCCGAGGGTTGGATAAGTAAAAAAAAAAAAAGATTTTTAAAAAAGACTCGCAGAGCATTTCCCTTGCGGGTGCGAGCAGGGGCACCATATGTTCACAAATTAATTACAAACATATGGTGTAAAAGCTCACTCCCGGAAGGGAATTGCTAAAGGTGCATGTGTTGCCATTGAAAGGAATGCAACACGTGCACGTTTTTAGGGCGAAAAGGGAATCCATTCCAAAAGGTCTATTTCCTATGCAGCGCATGCGCGCTGCGTAGGGGAGACCTAAAAAGAAAAGATTCTACAATCGTGCTTTCACCGGTCTTGCTCCATGAATTTGGGAGGCCCTGCCTCCCGAGTTCAGATTCAATACTTCCACTGCAACTTTCAAGAAACATGTCAAACGGCTATTCAGGAGTGAACATTAACAGCATCAACTTGTTCTCATGCTTTGTCTACAAATTTTATTTTTATTGTACAATGGTGTTGGGAATTATTGTATGCTTGTCTGTTAAATTGTTATCTCGCTCTAGGGCCCTTCTGATACAGTTCGGGTTGGGCCTACTCCCCAACCTCTGACCGGGTTTGTTCCCCCCCTTTGTTTGACAGTGTATGACTTAGCTACACCTTTTATACCATTGTGTTTTGGTTTTATTCATGGTTTCACCACATCTGTACAGCGCTCTGATACCCGTAAGAGTCTTGTTGGCAGTTTTTAAAACATTCCAAATAAATAAATAAATGAACCCAAAGTAGGAAATCTAACCAACCAGAGCTAAAAAACATTGTTGTGATTTTAGTCTTTTTATAACAATATTAAAAGCAATCCTACAAGTCCCAGAACGCAGTGTATTGTTTTTAAAAAGCCAGCACTGTCTGATCATGTTGCATATAGCATGGACTTGCATGTCATTTAAACATGGATGACCCTGGCTGGAGGAGAAACAATGTGTTGAGTACACATATAGTCCTGACTGCTGTGAGAAATATAAAAGAATGTGAAGCAGGCACAACACACATCATCCGACTTACCAGCTTAACTGCAGAATCCTTGCTTCAACTTGGAAGCACCAGTTATCGGCGGGCTTGAGCGTCGGCTCCTTCAACCAGTGACACACACACACCCTACTCAGGTGCACCTAGCGGACATCCAAATAATAGAGAATCGCAGCCATGCAGGCGAATACAGAACTTGTCAGTCACGTATTAGCAGTGTTTCAGGGTGGGACTTTCACCGGAAGTTACTGGATGGAGTTCAGGAAACTGAAACAAAAATAAAAAACAATATCATGAGGAGTCCACTGAGGGAGGCGTGGCCAGAACAATGCTAGTACCATGCTACAAACTTGACAGTAGTGTTTATAAAATGTACTGTGATAAACGCTCTGCCAGACAGGAACTCACCCCCAAGTACATGCACCTTAATTACATATTCGATCTACACATTATTTTACAAACTGACGATAAGTCCCAAACGTAGGTGAGCTGTGTGAATGTTATCACTGCAGATAGTAATACGGAAAACAGCAAGGGACTGGCGGCATTATACACAGGAGAAGAAACGTCCAAAGGCAGCCATGATTGTGTTTGTGGCCAGCACAGGCAAAGAAATAGAAAGAGGACTATGGGGCACTTACGGACCATAATGAGGGCTGCGGTCCAGTGCCAGGCTGATCTTTAGAGATGGTACAGCCAAAGTTGTTGGTTTAATGTTCAAATCAGCTGCTAAACACACTAAGACGTTTTGTGGGATACTGAGGGGGTGGGTGGGGCAGCACAGGGAGAGTAACTGAATGGTGCTAAACACAGCAGGCAAAGACAGAGGAAAGTAGTCCCCAGAGCAACAGCTAAAGAACCATAGAGGAATGAGACAGTACTAAGTCCTTGCTCTGTGGGAAGAACAGAAGAGAGAAAGGAGGGATAAAGAGGCAGGACTGACTACTAGCAAGCAAGGATTTTTAAAGGACACAGAGAGATAAATGAAAAGCAATGGCACGAAAGGGAATGGACTTCAAGCGCACAAACTGATTACAGCAGGTTTCGAAGAGACAGCTACACTGTCTAGCTCGAGCTACAAAGGAAATACCTCTGCTGTTTACAGCGGAGGGATTTGGTGGTCGTGTGCAGAGGAAAGAACCGTTCCGTCCTCTACACCGAACGGGTTAACTATGAGACCTAGTGCTGGCTATATCTAGATTAGGCCCTGGAAGGCCCTGGGCCCCAACGGCCTCCCTGCAGAATTTTATAAGAAATACACAGATCTTTTAGGCCCCATTTGCTGAAGCTCTTCCAAGAAGCGTCCCAGGAAGGAATTCTGCTCCTAGACTTGCGCACAGCCACGATTATTTCCATCCATAAACAGGGGAAACCCCCCACTGACTGCGCTTCATACCACCCTATATCCCTCTTAAATATAGAGGTGAAAATACTGGCAATCATCCTTGCCTTGAGGCTCTCGCAGGTAATAACTGCTCTGGTGCATCAGGACCAGACCGGTTTTCTGCCTGGACGGGCGACCAGACTAAATCTGCGAAGGACCCATAACAAAAAAATATATATATTTTAAAATAACTATGAGACCTAGTGTGCATCCGGTTCAGATTTCTGTAGTCATGCATTCCAATCGGTTCTGGGAAGTGCAGTCTTTTTTAAACTAGGTTTAACTTAGGAAAATCAAAATTCTGAACATTTATACAACAGATAATGAGAACAAACAGATGCCAGAAAAGAAGCAGAAAGGGAGGGAAAGAAACCCATTGGACATGGCATGAGGCAGGGATGTCCTCTTTCACCCATACTCTCCCCGATTGCCCTAGAGTCCCTTACATTTACCATATTCTCCTCAGAAGACATTTGGGGTACTGAAACCATAGCTGGAAACCTGCAAATTATGCTGTAAGCGGACTACTACCTCCTTACTTTAGTCTCTCCAGATTTTTCAATGCCAGCAATGATGTTCTACATATCAGTTTTTACAGCGTTTTCCAGGTACAAAATGAACTGAACCAAAAGTGACGTCTTACACAATATGATCTATACCACGAGGGAAGCCCTCCATGAACATCTGTTTCAGTAAATACCCGCCATGTTGAAATATCACAGATGATGGATTACTAACGACTATCGCATATGACTGTACTGACTAATCAAATGCACAGGGAGCTCACTAAATGGAGCATGTCACAATTGTCACTATGAAGAAGTCCAAACTAAGAACATGGGGTAGAGTCACCGGTTTACTCCATTTTCGGCAAGCTGCCTGTACTGGTCCCGACCAGCATCAGAACTATGCCTAATAGACACAGCCATTTAAACATACTTTTGACAAGGTGAGACATGAGGACTGGCCATGTCCAAACTTCAAGCCCCTACTTCTGGCAGACTCAGACTCCCAAAGATGGAACTATATCATGGCACTTCCAGCAAGCATATCGTTTTGCCACAGATCTGGAATGCACCAAATGGGTACTCCTGGTACAACAACTATGGGTGGGCCACGAGAACCGCAAATGATATATCTGTATCATCCCGCACAGATACCTTAAATAGAACTGCTTTGTGAGACTCACTTAACAAAAGAAGAGGGCCTAGCACTGCAGAAGCAATGCAGGGTGAAAATCTACGCCAACACGTACTCAGCATTTGCTATGGGCAGGGGGTGCTGGTTTGGATTCTTCGTGAGACCCCGTTTCTCTAGCTGATAGAGATCATAGAACAAGAAGGTCACTGTGATATTAGTAGGCAAATTGGATGGCAAGGATATAGCCTTTGTTAACATTTATGTACCCAATGTGGACCAATCGATCATTCCTATCCTCCCAAACGCCTCTCCTCACCGGAATACATCATTACACTGAGTTACTTGGAGGAGATTTTAACTGCGTGTCTGATGTGACTTTAGTTGATCTAACTAAAGTCACATCAGCCACGCAGTTAAACAACATAGTGCACATCACCACTACATAAAACTGCACACGCGTTTTGATATTGGATCAACAATTGATGATTTGTCGATACCCGGAGAACCTTAATTCCGGATGCAGATTCTTTTTGTATTACTCAGGTATGCACAAGCTATCAGTTTGCTTACATACTTTCTGATGCTCTGCTAGCGTACATGCGAGAGCTGGCAAAAAATAATACTGCGACCACAAGCTGTTTTTACTGATTCCCGGACTGGCCATTGTCCAGACCCTGCATTCCGATATGGAAGTTCAATACTGCGATGCTGGATGACCAAGTCTTCAGATCTACCCTCAGGAACACGATCAGTAAATACTTTATGGAGAATACAGGTATGACTTCCTCCCAATAAGTGGAGTGTGAGGCTTTCTAACTAGTCGTATGCGGTCATAGCATCTCAGCAGTAGTAGGGGCCCAGGCCCGATTCATCCTGAGATCAAACACGAAGAGTACTGTAGCATCCAGCTACAAGAACTACAGACACGTGGGGTTAACTTAACTGGAGCTTTATTACACACATCTTGCTCCTACCCTGTCCCTACTCTAACTGCCCTCATCCAGTACTGACCCCTCCTCTTCCCCTCAGCCCACCTAGCTCCTCCCACCCCAGCTACTAGACTGTCAACTATATTACATCTCCCCCTTTCTTAACAAAATGAGCTTAATGTCTTCAGTGTTCGCAATTCTTCAATCCACCACGCTGGTCGGCGGACAGTCTGTTCTTCAAACCTCAGTAGTGTCGAATCAGTGGTGGGCTTGGCTTTGGTCAGTCTTTCTGTTGTCTGGATCAGGGTATTCCTGACCACGTTGCGTTTGACCTGTTTACTCTCACACTCCGCAGTCATCATGTTTCCTTCCTGCGGTGTAACGGTTGGTTCAGATGCTCGATCCCTTTCATGAGTGAATAATGTTTGGGTCCTCTTCTGAGTACCAGCATCTACTTTTACTTCCTTTAGTCTTGTCCAGTCGAGGGCAACACTGCTCTCCAATTCAGGGTCATGCATACCAGACAGTACGGTGTGGCTTGATAACTCGTTCACGGTCTCGGGTTGTCTGGCGAGCTCGTGGGCTATCTGTGCATAGGCAGGTGTCTCTCTCCTCTGATGATCTCTCTCTGCTGACATGTCCGGGTTTCCTTGCGGAGTGGATGGCTGGTCCCTTCCCATCAGGTGATTAAGGTCCAGTGTCTCTGTTTTCTTTTTGTAGGTCCTTTGGGTCAACCTCGCGGACCCCTTCAGGGGTGACGGTGTCTGATCTATGTCCAGATATGCTTGTGGCTGACCTGACAGGTTGTCTTGTGACATGACTGGATATTCAGAGTCCTTAGTGCGTGGCGTGTTGCTCTTGACGTGAAGGATGTCCTTTAGTTCCATGGTGCGTTTGGGTGGTTGACGCCATGACTGTTGTCGGGACCATGACTCGGTCAACTCACGGGATTGAACAGACGAGCCCTCTGGGTCAGAGAAGTCTTTGGTCGACTTCCAGGATCGGACAGACGTGCTCTCTGAATCAGAGGAGTTCCTGGCCATAAACGTGCCTTCTAGGTCAGAGAAGTCTTTTGTCGACTTCCAGGATCGAACGGACGCGCTCTCTGAATCAGAGGAGTTTCTGGCCATGCTCCTTTTGAAACGTTCCTTTGATGGTGTATCAGGTACTGGATGTCTGACATAAGTGGGCCGTGACACGTTGTTCGTTGACTCAGGGTTGTCTTTAAAACGATTCTCCGGGCGCCTTCGTCGACTTGTCTTTGGCATTGTTTCATCTGAGAAGTTGCTCAACAACCACGTGCTTGTTCTTTGTGTTTGCTCTTGAGATTTCCCATCTTTGCCTTTCTCACATGTCAACGATGTCTTCTCAGTTTCTTCGTTGTCCCTGGTGTCATTGATACATTGGTCTTTTCCTGTTCGTTGTTGGGGAGGGTCAGTTCGTCTTATGCGGCCTATTTCTTCTTCCCACTTGTTTGGTGCTCGGATACCCATGATGTGGGTGTGATGTGTTCTTCTGCTGGATGATGTTCCTTCAGACTCATCTTCACAACTTGACGAAGAGTGTTCCTGCGCCAACTTCCAGTTGTGACCATTTTGAGCTCTCCTTCTATAGTTTGTCTTTCTTACTCTCTTGTTGTGTAAGTTGCCATCTTGTCCAGGGGTGCTACCTGTCCCACTTGACGCTCCCTCCTTGTCAGACTTTGAATGACATCTTGAGGGTGACGAACTCCTTGAGGTTGTCCTTTGACTGATTGACTCGGAGTATTCCTTGTCACTATGTCTCTCCCGTTGGTCAGACTTTGGATGACATCTTGAAGGTGAAGAACTCCTTGAGGTTGTCCTTTGACTGATTGACTCAGAGTACTCCTTGTCACTGTGTCTCTCCCGTTGTCTTTTCATTGGTCTGCCTTCCCTTTCTCTCTTTTTTGTTTTGTCTGTTTTCCGAGTGTCATCTGTCCAGGTAGCTTGATAATTTGCCTTCAGATTCGGGTCCTTTGATCTGTCTCTTGCCTTGACGTGCATTCCAATTTCAGCCTTCCTGATGATTTCTTCTAGCGACCACTTTCCTTGCAAGATCTTGAGCTTTGTGTCGGGGTTTGCGCAGCCTTCAATTATCCGGAGTCGAACTGCGTCCTCGTTCGTAAAGGTGTTGAAGTGGCAGCCTTGCACCAGGTTTTGCAATCGAGAGATGAAGGTTGGCAATGGTTCACTTGGTTCCTGCCGAGCTGTGTTGAAAGCGATGCGCTCTTGATCCACTTCCGCTTGTGCGGAGAGACGGGCACATAGCTTTTCTTGGAGTCTTTTATAGATTTCTGTGTCCTCTTTGGAAAATGTTTCGATTGGGCATCGGCCCTCTGGACCCACCAAATGGAGGAGCAACATTAGACATTTCCTCTCTCTTTGTTCACCATTGGCATCCAGGAAGTCACCCAATGTCGCCAGCCATCGGTTCTGTTCAAGACACAGACTCCAGGTATCATACTGCATTCCTGGGGGTGGTGCTCTGAAGCAAGGGTTGCGTCGGTGTGCTACTTCTTCCTTCGCCATGAGAAGAGGGTTCTGATTGGTTGTATCCAGGCGGGTTGCTCACTCGGCTTCTCGTGGTTGTTTTTGAGTTAATCCTCTTTGGTCAAGGCCTCGGGTCTGGTCATCTGCTGGGGCGTTACTAATCCTTGCAACCACCACCGTATGCGCCAGTGACTAGAACTTGGATTTCCTGCGTTCCGAGATGTCCACTACCCAGCCGCGCTGTGCCGGTCGCAGGGCTCCTTCTCCGCGGTGAGGCTAGTGCAAGTCCTTTGGTCACCTCCGTGTATGCTGTGCTTGTTTCCGGGACCTTCCTTCGCAGTCTTGCCTTCCTCTGAACCTCGTGCGGTTCTGTCCAGCAGCTCCTCCCCTTTACGCTCTTCGGTATGTGTGCACCATCACCTTTGGAGATGCTCGTGCCGGTTCGCTGTTTCTCGCTAATGTGTGTTTATTCGCTTCTCCAGTGCTTGTTGGTTTCTACTCGCCACTGCTTGTTTGTTGGTTCTTATCAAGGCTTGATTGTTCTTCGCCAATGCTCGTTTGGTCTTCCGGTGTCAATGCTTGTTTGTTTGCCAGTGCTTGTTTTATTTCTATCGCCAATGCTTGTTTGTTACCAATGCTCGTTTCCTTCTGCTGCACTTCTATCGCCAATGCTTGTTTTATTTCTATCGCCAATGCTTGTTTTATTTCTATCGCCAATGCTTGTTTTGTTACCAATGCTTGTTTCCTTCTGCTGCCAGTGCTGATTCACTTTGCTTAATGCCTGACTTCAAAATGGCCGCCTATAGTTTGCACAGGGAGGATGTCCCAGAAGTCGCCTGACCCAAAGATGGCCGCCGTGGATGTCTACAGGCACTACTTTCTCTCTCAGCATTCAGCTCCTTTCTTCACTCGGGACTCACCGGCCATTGTCTCTAGGAGCAGTATCTTCCTAATTCGGCTCCCCCAGGTCGCCACTGCAGTCAGGTGAGGTTGGGGTGGGCTCCCGCCGTCCCTTGCAGAGTCCTCGGCGGCGACAGGCCACTGCTCACGCATCCAGCGTGAGATTCTCCGACACCGGAGTCCAGGCTCCAATTATGGCGCGCTCAGCAGCGCGCGACAGCAGGCCTTCGTGGGGCGATCTACCCCAGAGTTTACTCGTCTCTTGGCCACCACAGTCACCAGATCGGGTTGGGGTGAGCTCCCGACTCGATTCCTGAATTCCCGCTCTCTTATTCCGACAGCATGCCAAACCTCACGCATCGGGCGTGAGGTTTTCCGACGTCCGGGGCTCCGTTTTCAGCGCCTTCAGCTGCGCTCGTTACTGGGCTCTCGAGGACGGCGTCCACGACGTCGGGGGATCCTGGGCTCACTCCGAGGTGCCAGACAGGGTCGGAGTGGGCTCCCGACTCCTGTATGTCTGGGCTCTAAGTTGCACGCATCCAGCGTGACGCGCGTTTCCAGCGCGAAACAGTTCTCACTTCCCGAGCGTTTCAGCGCTCGATCGACTGGTTCCCTCTGGGCTTCCACAGACGCTGGGGGAAAGCAGGGTCACCTGCTGCTGACCTTTTCTTCCGGCAGCAGCACCACCAGGCAGCAGATTCTTTGCTCAATGCTGCAGGGGACAGGGCACTCCGGGTGGGTTCTGCAGGCTCTGATTATGCCGATCCCACCCTCGTCGCCAGCTGTAGCATCCAGCTACAAGAACTACAGACACGTGGGGTTAACTTAACTGGAGCTTTATTACACACATCTTGCTCCTACCCTGTCCCTACTCTAACTGCCCTCATCCAGTACTGACCCCTCCTCTTCCCCTCAGCCCACCTAGCTCCTCCCACCCCAGCTACTAGACTGTCAACTATATTACAAGTACCTCCTAATGAAACAGGAACTAGCAACTGAGAGTGAACAGGGCCTCATGACAGACAGAGTAGAAAGGAAAAGAACCTCCTCAAACTAGTGGAGCGACTCGAGGATTACGATGATTGAGCATATATTATTAGGGCACACACAGATTGTGATAAAATCAGCAGATTACTAGGGGAGCTGGACAATCTTGACAGGCAGGGTTTCCAAATACTGCAGATGTGAAGAAAGGGTAGGTGACATTATTCCTGAACCTGCGGCAGCAGCGTTTATTTTCCAAGGCAGAGCACAGCGGAGTTTAGCTCACCTCATCTCCTGACCAGCGTTTTCAGCCTACTCTTCGCCGCACCCGCTTCGCGGGTGCCGCTTCACAGGCTGCGGACTCCGGATTAACTGGGCATCTTTCTGTGGCGGTAAGGCGGCTGAGGGCGCGAGGAGTCAGCGGGGCTGCGAGCGTGCAGGGACTTCATTTCCCAGAAGTCCCTGCTAGACCGACGGAGAGCTTCCGGTCCGCTCTCCCTGCTGGCCCGCCCCCCGCCCCCCGCCCTTGAGGTGCTTAAGAGGAATCTCCACCCGGCAACAGATGGGACATTATTCCTGAACCTGCGGCAGCAGCGTTTATTTTCCAAGGCAGAGCACAGCGGAGTTTAGCTCACCTCATCTCCTGACCAGCGTTTTCAGCCTACTCTTCGCCGCACCCGCTTCGCGGGTGCCGCTTCACAGGCTGCGGACTCCGGATTAACTGGGCATCTTTCTGTGGCGGTAAGGCGGCTGAGGGCGCGAGGAGTCAGCGGGGCTGCGAGCGTCCAGGGACTTCATTTCCCAGAAGTCCCTGCTAGACCGACGGAGAGCTTCCGGTCCGCTCTCCCTGCTGGCCCGCCCCCCGCCCCCCGCCCTTGAGGTGCTTAAGAGGAATCTCCACCCGGCAACAGATGGGACATTATTCCTGAACCTGCGGCAGCAGCGTTTATTTTCCAAGGCAGAGCACAGCGGAGTTTAGCTCACCTCATCTCCTGACCAGCGTTTTCAGCCTACTCTTCGCCGCACCCGCTTCGCGGGTGCCGCTTCACAGGCTGCGGACTCCGGATTAACTGGGCATCTTTCTGTGGCGGTAAGGCGGCTGAGGGCGCGAGGAGTCAGCGGGGCTGCGAGCGTGCAGGGACTTCATTTCCCAGAAGTCCCTGCTAGACCGACGGAGAGCTTCCGGTCCGCTCTCCCTGCTGGCCCGCCCCCCACTCCCCCTATATTATAGCTTCCGCCTCCCGCAGCGCGGGACGCAGCCCGGGCGAAGACAGGGCAAAGACTGGGCCGTTTGAGGCCGTTCGAGGACTAAAGAGGACTGGGCTGGGCCATGCCCATTGGTTGGTTGGTGCATTATACAGTTTTATTGGTGCAAAATTTTAACACTTATTTATTGTTATTTATTTCTTAAATCTGTATAATGTGCTCGCGGGGTAGTAGGAGTAAAACCCTTATGGCTGCAAGTAAATCAAACTCTAATCGGACACTGGATGATTTCCTAGTCAAAACCAACTTGGCTATTGACGAGGAAATCAGTAAAATGCAGCACAGGGTCTCTTTAGATCTTGAAGCTGCACGGAGATTATCCGAGCACTTAGCCACTACTAGAAAGTCTTCAATGGGGAATATCGCCTCTGCCCGTACACCCGAGCATACAGTAGGTCCGCAGCCATTATTGACAGCGGCTGTCATCCATCCAGTACCTTTTGTTTCCTCCCCAATATCCCCTTCGATCCACTCACCTACTCCACTGGTAATAACTAAGGATCCCGTCCCATTAACCTCCATGTTAGGTACCATGCTTCCCCCTAAAACTAATTCACTTATGAATACAGCTAGGGCTAGGAAAGCGGCAATACGTAAAAAGAAATGTATTGCCAGGGCCATCCATGCTCGAAAAAAGGCAAAAATCGCCAGATCAAAATTTTTCGATAGCAGAAGGGCACTAGGATCCCTTGGGATAAAGGATGGTAGTTTAAAAATTAATCCGGGAACTCTGGGTGTGGTAGCCGTTTCGGATTTAAACAGCTCCGCGGATGATAGCATCCCGGTTGCCTCCCCAGAGATAACTAGAACTGATGATTCGATGGTTCAAGTGGGTGGATCACCAAATGATAGAGGGGGTGATGAAGAATTTCTTAATTTAGTTTGGGGTACGTTAAAACAGCTACTTACTCCCTTAGAATTAAGGCTGTCTCGCATAGAGAATAATCTGTTGGAAATGGATAAGACCATAGTTACCTTGGCCAGCCTGAGTCTAAAGGAAATGGAAGCTAAACGTGCTAGTGAGATTGATTTAGCTCCCAAAGTAAAACAACCAGTATCCGTACCATTACCCATACAATTACCTCAAAGTATCCCTATGCCCTTACCGTTAATAAAACCTATACCGAAGCCACGCACCATTGCTGCAAACCAGACTGCATCAACTCCAATCGTTGTTGCACCAAATTTACGTCCCTTGCCCAATCCACCCCACAGGCAGAATTCTAATCCACGAGTGGCCCCACAGCATAGGAAAATGCAAAATTCTCTGAATAATTTCCAGCGGCCGATCAGTCGCCCCAATTTTCGTGGTGGTTTTATTGATCTTCCACCAGAAGCGGGGCCCTATGTGACCATACTTGCCGGAGTTCCAGAGCTGGATCAGAATTCTCAGGAGAATCCTCAATCCCTGAAAAATAAAGTCATTTATTGGCTTAATTCTAACACGCAGCTCCCTGCTCATCATAGAACCAGCATATTAATGGTCCGTAGAGTGCCATGGATAGGCCCCACACCTAAGTCTTTGGTAGGCGACTGTATTATTGTTTCTTTTGCTGATCCTTACACAGCACAGAATATTTGTGTGCGGCCATCGTATGAAGTTAACCCTACAATAGTTTTGAGACCCCTTACCTTCTTTTATCCTCCAAGAACTCACTATGCGAAAGAAGGTTCCTGGACTATTGTCCAGAATGCTGGACGGCCACCAAATAGGTTCAATGGACATAGCCAGCAAAATTGGTGGCAAGGGGCACCAACCACCAACACTTTTGGTCCTTTGCAGGAGGTGGCGGGATGGTTCCCAAATAATATCCCGTTAAGAAATCGTTTTGATCCACTTATGGGTATGGATGAGCAAGATTGACCACCACAATATTCTCTTGGTAATGCTCTGATAATAGAAGATGCCAGCCAGAGGGCGAAGGGTGAAAGTTGCAACAACAACCCATGGGTGAAAGTTACCATCGGTGACGGTTGTGCTTCTAAACCCCGAGTTCCTGTGGCCGGTATCAATACAGAAAGTGTGTCAAGTGCAATTACTGAATGGCACGTTCCGGAAGTATCACTTAAGCCAGTTACAAAAACCGAAAGTGAACAAAGGATCTGCTTAATCTCATGGAATATTGCTGGGCTTGCTCTAAGACTGGAGGATGAGGCATGGTTAGATTTTGTGGGTGTTTGTGATATTTTGTGCCTCCAGGAAACATGGAGCTGTTGTACAAGGGATATTGATGGCTTTCAAGCCCTTAATACCCTTGCGGTAGCCTCGCAGGCTGGTAGGGCAAAAGGTGGTCTAATGACAGCAACCTCATTAAAACTGTGTAAACTTGTAATTACCAAGATAGTTGACACAGCATGGTTCCAAGTGCTTATGTTGGTTAACCTGTTTCCCGAACCGTTGTTATTGATTAATTGGTACTATAACATCTTTGATATTAACGAGACAACTGTAATGTTGAAGTTGGAGGAGGCCATGACCAGGGCACGCCACGAGCATCCCCTACTTTTTGTCATCTGGGTGGGGGATTTTAACTGCTCTTTGTGTACCCATGGGGACTCGAAGGCGTGTGGATTGAGAGATTCCCACGACCTTCCTTTGACACATTTCAAACATACACCCCAGGGGGACGCTTTAAATAATATCATCATTTTGAATGACCTGGCTATAGTGGAACCCTGGGTTGGTCCAGACTTGGCCCCGATACCGACATTTCAGGGAAGTAGAGGCACGATGAGTTTTATTGATTTTGTAATTATTTCCAATGGGTATTTCCATTATGTTGATAAATTGGAAGTAGTTGCTAATGCTGCCAGTGACCACAATCCCTTAATCCTATCCCTTTTTTGTCCTGTTAAACTCAAACATTCTGTTTGGGATCAGCCCATAAAATGTAACAGGAATCAAGGCATTACTCTTAAATGGGGTAAAATAGATGCAGTAGGTCTTGAGGCAGAGATCATAACTGAACATAGCTCAGAATATGATGTATGCCTATCACCGACATCTAATCCCGAAAAGGTTATAGAGAATTTTGAACTATTATGTGGGCATGTAGCTAAACGCCTTACAAAACCAATTGGGAAAAACAAAAGTTCAGGGCCCAGATGGTTTGATGCTGCATGCTCGGCCACACATAGATCCCTGAAAGTGGCACTAAATCAGAAACCTAGGGATATAGAATTAGTTAGGGCATCTAGAAAGGCCTATAAAGAAGCAATGGGAACAAGGAAGCTGGACCTAAAAAATCTGGCTTGGGAAGATTTAGAAAAAGCCTCTGATTTGAAGGACAGTAGGCTATTTTGGGAAGTAATTAATCGCCCTCTTTTTATAAGTAATGGTAAGGATAATATTGTGATGCAGATTCCTTGCGAAATATGGGAATCACATTTTGGGGCTATTTTTAATCCACATGGAATTCCACCTAATGAATTGTTATTGGGAGATGCTAGTGAAGTGGTGGCTTCGCAATCAACTTTGTCTTTGAGCTTATCACTTACCGTGCAGGAAGCAGAAGATGCTCTGTTGAAAGGTATGTCATTAAAAGCTCCCGGCCCTGATCTAGTGCCATTGGATTTTTTCAAACACAATGTTAAGATTTGGGCCCCTCTTTTATTAAATGTATTTAGAGCAGTTGTTATTAGTCGTATTCCATCGTCATGGAAGGAGGCAGTAGTGGTGCCAATTTTTAAGAAAGGCGATAGATCTGACCCCCGATGCTATCGCCCAATCTCACTAATTGATGCATCATGTAAGATATTGGGTAGGGTTATTTTGGCCAGATTGGAAACATGGGCAGATTCGGTGGGCCTTATTGTAAATTCACAATATGGGTTCAGGAAAGGCAAAGGCACTGTCGAACAGTGCCTAAACCTGGCATTGATTATAGGGAAATACATGAAGGCAAAGAATTCCTCCATTCATCTTGCCTTCATGGATCTCTCAAGTGCATTCGACACTGTCTGCCGAAACAAGCTGTGGAAGATGATGGAGGATATGGGTTTCGAGGAACCTTTGGTTCTTCTGCTCCGTAGACTCCATGAAGCAACCACCGTAGCCATAAGGTTCGGGCCAGGGGGAGAGAAAACAAAGTCTATCCCCTCGACAGAGGGCGTCCGTCAAGGATGTATTTTAGCCCCCTTCCTGTTCTTAGTTTACACTAATGGGCTGGAAAAATACCTGTTGGACCACTGCCATGATTTTCCAAGGGTTAATGGCAGGAGTGTACCGATGCTCTCTTACGCCGATGATACGGTATTAATGACTCTCACAGGGAATAGTTTGCAGCATTGTCTTGATGCCTTTCATACTTTTATGTTGGACCTAGACCTGAAGGTAAATTTCACCAAATCCTTTGTAATGGTCTGTGGCCCAAAGGGCACCAAAACCAGAAAGTTTGTAGTAAACAACTGCACCATTGAAAAAGTGGAAAACTTTAACTATCTGGGAAACCTTTTTAACAACAAACTAAGTTGGGCCCCGGTAATTAAGACTCGAGTCCAGAGTGCTAGTCGCTCTATTGAAGGACTGTTTCGTTTCTGTGGGAAGTTAGGCCAAAAACCCGTCAAGCATTTAAAAACCCTGTATAAAGCAAAATGCTTGTCAGTAGCTACTTATGGGGCAGGGGTCTGGGGAACCGAAAGTCCTGATGCAATTCAAATTATGGAGAATAAATTTTTAAAACGTGTATTGGCTATTCCACTAAGTTCCTCAAATAGATTTGCCCATGATGAGGTAGGTTTGAGTTATGTGAGTGACACAATCCGTCTCTCCCCTCTTCTATTATGGGGCAAAATATGGCTGTCAGAGGACCTACAATTGTCAAGAGACATCCTTTTGGATTGTCTAAAATTGACACACATGAATAAGATCCCATGGTTGTCTTATGTAAATGAAACATTTCATAAAATAGGTCTGGGTGATATTTTTGATAGTCCTGAAAACATCCAGGGGGATATCAAATCTGTTATCAAAAAAAGTTATTTGAAATCCTCACTTGTGCACCCTTCGGCTAGCCCTCAAGAATTTAAGGTTACTTTATATCATCAGTTTTATTTAACCTTTATAAATCATGTGCAATGGCGATTCTATTTGACAAGGTTTAGGTTACACATTTTGCATTTTCTTTTTGCGTTCCCTAAACAGGGGAGCTGGTGTGAGAGACTGCCCCCCTGTTCCTGTAACAACAAAGATTCCCAAAGCACGTTGCATGTTGTTCTTTTCTGTTCTTTATATAAGGATCCGAGAATGAGGTTCATTAAGCCGATCCTTAAGGAAAAACAACTTTGTCATTATAAAGAGGGCTATGACCATTTGTTAGCTTTGTCAACACCTGATGTCTGTTGTGCAATGTTAAATTTTATACGTGTGTCACTTATGATCAGAAAACGGTATAGCTAATTATGGCTCCTAGAACCAGTTTTGTTGCTCAGGTATATTGATGTTTTATCTTTCGGGTTTATTTGAACCTGATTGAATAAGCAATGGGCCATAACTTTTTCTATTAATCAATGTATGTTATTAATTTACTGTACAAATTTAAAAAACTGCTTCTAAATGAATTTTAATGTATGTTCTGAAATGTACCATTTGACTTTTATGATTCTTATGCGAATCGAATAAAGTTTATGAACTGAACTGAACCTGGTTTACAGGTAGGCCGAAATTAATATGGCCTTTGGTGTCTATTAGTCTAACATCTATGGGTGCTCTGATGAGGTGTCATGCAGGATTATGTTCTGCCAGCAAGTATGACGCAAATGCCATTGGCAGTGTCTGCATCCCAAGGAGGTGATATCACAGTACAGGAAGTGAGGGGGAGATTAAAGCCCTGGGCAACGTACCAGGCTCAGAAGGCTTGCTCCTTGAATTTTATGCATGTTATGTAGACACGCTTATTCCAATCTGGACTACATTGTATAAGGCAGCAAGAACATTGGGAGAGCTCCCTTCAATGATGGAGAGTACCCGTCTGTCCCCCTCCACAAATAGGGAAGAGTTATATAATAACATCCTACAGGCCCCTCTCCATTTTAAATGTGGATTCTAAAATACTTAGTAAAACTTTGGTTACTGGGCCCCCATCTAGGTGATCTTATTCACACTGATCATCCAGGTTTTTTACCTAAATGTAGTATGATCCTAACTTTCACCAAATACTCCATACCCAATTAGTGGACTATCCTAAAGCAGTAGCGATCAGCACTGACAGAGAAAGCTTTTGACTCTCTGCGCTGGGACTTTCTTTACACTACACTGGCCAGCATGGAACTAGGGAATAGCTTCCTCACCTGGACACTTCTGCTATATTCGTCCCCGTCCCTGATGTCTCAGGGTCTGAACCAGGGTGTCTTATTAGCACACTGTAAGACCGAGACCGGACCAGACCAGACAGGATTGTCCGCTGTCACCAGTGCTCTTTGCCATGGTTGTTGAACCACTAATCAAATGCATTCCCAATACATGCGCAGACAATGGGTGAAATTCTGCCAGAAATAGGGCAGAACCTTTGCTGGAATCCAGTTACATTTTGCTACCTGGGTGTTCGTATTTACCACAACTTAGCCAATTTCCTTGAGAGCAATTTCCAACTAGCGTGGAGTTCCCTGAGATGTCCATACATTTCAGGCTAACACTTCCTCTATAAGTCGCGGGCAGGGTCATGCCTACAAAGATGGTTTTCCTTCCCAATCTCTAGTATTACTTTTCAGCATGCCCAATCTGACTCTCAAAATCCATCTTTCAGGCGGTGAAAAGCCTATTGATATACCTCACATAAGGCATGGGAGGTCGTAGACTGACATTAACCAAAATGCAGCTCCCCACTAATGGAGGTGGGTTGGTGGTGCCTGACCTAGGGCTTTATTTCCTGGAAGAAAAACTGAAATGGGTAGCTTACTGGAGACACTGTGAGGGGGTGAGGTGAGGGGGGAACAGCGACTGGTGTATGCTTTCTCTCCACCTGTACCATGATATTGGCCACACTGATTAGCCGGAATGCTCGTACAGGTGCTGAATATTCTGGTCTCCTGTTGAATACCCTTGAATTGGTATGGGCCTAGTCCTTGTAGAGAACACACGAGGGTTCCGGATGCAAAGGACCTACCCCTGTCGGCATCATTACTAGTCCAGCATGAGGGATATTGGTATGGGTTGTGAGAGAGAAGGGGTATGAAAGTGCTAGGGAACTGGTATGCAGGTGGAAAAATAAGGGACTTTGTAGATCTCATAAACGAATATGCTCTACTGCAAACACGTTTTTACTGTATGGGGCGGTGGCAGCAAACATGCGGACGGCCTGTGGGAGGAAAGGCAAGAAGCCCTGGAACACAGAGGCCTAGAAACCATGTGGAAATAACATCAATCCACAAGGTGGGGTAGACTTTTGAGAAGTTTAATTGCTGTGCCAGTAACATGGGTGTAGAAGAGCCCGACAGATCCTTGCAACTGTAATACTATTCAAACCATCACATAAGAAATTCCATAACAGAAGACTAACCTAACCAATGTCTTATTATATCATAGAACAATAAACAGTAAAGACATCCTATCTTAAGATGCTGAATATCTTCCCCCCCTTTTTTCTTTTTTTTAACACCACACACACATACAGAACCACAGAGACACTACCACACACAAAAGCATACAAAACAGGACAAGAGATCAACACATAACCAGAGAAAAACAATACCTAAAGTAAATATGAACAACTAACTAGATGCCACTCAATATATAAGAGGAGTGTATACTTTAGGTACTTTGATATCACAGGTACTCCTTAAACCAGAACTCGGACCATTCCCTGAAACAGGCACTTGCTTATCACTTAGGCATTTTTTTCCCTTTCATTATCACCTTTTACCAATTCTAGCAACTCTTGCCATATTCCACCATCGCCCATATAAAAGATCAACAGCATTGCCTCTAACTTCAATGGCTCTAATGGGATCTCTAAATTTCGAAGATCTCATTCTTAACTGTGAAGACGAAGCAGCCCTTACCTCCCCGGGGCGGCGTCAGAGCATGGGGCCCCTGACCTCCGGGACCGGTCATGCAGCGTCCCTAACACCCAGGGCTCCTCCTCTCTCTCGTCCCCTCCAGGACCCGGCAGCATCGGCCAAACACGGAAGACCGGAAGCGAACTCCCATGACCCCGGAAGTGCTCTCCTGGAAACCTGCCCGGATCACAGAAAAGCAGTCAGTGAGGAAGGAAAGGCGTTCCAAGCAGCGGACTCGTGGCAGGAGGTAGCGGCAAGCGAGGAACCTTTGACGGAGAGCGGAGCGGAGCAGAAGAACCGAGACGAGGAGGACGTCTGGACTGAAGACTGGTGGCGTCCTCTGGAGGTGGCTGGAGAGCGGCCGCAGCTCGGATGAGAGTTGCGGCGGGGCACGTGAGTACACTTTATCCTTTCTCCATGTTCCCCTGTAGTTCACTGTAATTATTGTAAAGATAGCCTCACGAGCACGAACACCACTGTATATTGTAGTCTATCACCTGCACTGTAGATAGAACCCGAGCACCGTTACCCCTACTCACGCAGCACCCTCTTCCCATTCCCTCTTGCTAGCCTTTTTCCAACCTCCCCCCTCCTCACCGTCAGTTTTCGATTCCCTCACTTCCCGGTGTGGGTGGAAGTACTCTGAGGTCCGTTTGCCCAGGAATAACTGCCCTGTACTCTTCGCTCCCTTCTCTACCTCCGTGGTGTACCAGTGCCTTACTACTGAAAGACGACATCAGCCCAGCAGAAGAGCCCCATCAGACGACCCCGCCGCGCCAGGGCATCATCCCTGTTACCCAGCCCTGCACACCCAACTGCTATTCATCATCATACTCCGATCCGGAAAGACATTTGTCCTGGAGTTACAAATTATTTGCTGATCATAGCTCACTATATCCGGCCTTCCCGCCTGTTATTCCGGTCCGCCCGCACCCCTACTCCACATTAACAAAATAGCGTTTTTGACACATACCAAATCACCCATCTTGATATGACCACTGAACATATTTTTCCTTGCACCTCATGACCCATCGCCTCCATCTTCCAACAAGCATTTACAATGCAATAGGTCTCGCAGCATTAAAGTTTGAGTTATTGGCATTGTGTATAATAATGCGTTGCATTAAATTTTTAGCAAACTTTGAATTGGTGAGCAGTGAGTGTGTGCAAGAGTATGCTGTTCTTGAAAGCAGTGTGGTAGAGCAGAGTAGAGCCCTTTAAAAGTGGGCGACCCCCCCCACCCCAATGACCCCCACTATGTCCCCTGATGTGCTGCGGGAGCTGGACTGAGTGTTTGCCTTTGTGGGGGGGCGAGGGGGCCGCACAGTTTGTAAGGGTAGTTTGTCCCCACCCATCTCCATTGCACGAGTAAGCGCACTACTGTTCTCACTGAAGATGCACAGTCTGGTTCCCTGCGCCCCGATGTTCTGCTGCTTCTCAGAGCTGGACTTCCGGCGATTTGAGCATGGCTTGGTCTTACATTTATTTCTCCCTGCCACTCAGGACGAATGACAGGCAGCAGCGTAGCCTCGTGCACAGGGCACAAGTCCTAAAAAAAGCAGTGGGGGGACGCTGACGTCATGACAGGAAGTTACGTCACGAAAGGTGGCTTGCACCATCAGACTCATTGCCTCCCCTTGCTCACCCCTTAGCAAATGGAGCCACACATTCACTCTTTGGCCTCTCTGGGGCGAGATCTCGCCCCAGAAAGGCCAAAGAGTGAGTGTGTGGCTCCATTTGTTCCAGTTATCGAGCTCCCAGTAAAATAAGTAGGGGGACGCCGTCCACCCGCATGGTACCCCGACTCGAGCCCTGCTCGTGCAAGAGCCCTGTGCCACAGTACTTGCTGCACTAGTGGAAGCGGCAGCTCTGGGTTGGGCTGGGCTCAGCAGGCCACAGGCGGAGAGAGTCGAGACAGTTTTACGGCAGCCTCCCCAAGACACCCGTCTTAATAGAAGTTGCATGGGAGAAGTGGCATTGTGGTTGTCGGGGAAACGTCCATCATCCTTTGCGGAAAAATAAAAAATAAATTTGTTTCAGCTCCTATTCCACCCTAGCTTTTATTTTTTTTTACGTTTTATATAGCGCGTACTAGACCCGAAGGATCAAAGCGCTTTACATGAGCACCAGTTGCGCTACATGAGGACACACATTTATCGATTGTGTTAGGCAGGGGGGGATAAAGTGATTTGCCCATGAGCAGCACTGCCGAGGCTCGAACCCGGTTCCGTCGCTCCGATGTCGACGCTCTAGTCGTTAGGCCACATTCCCTCCCCTTAGGAGTGGGATGGAGTTGGAAAAAAAACGAACCGTTGAGTAGGTGGGAAATGTGCCGTTGTTAATAGTAGGTGTCAAGCAATGCCCACATTGTCAAAATAGAGCTTTAAGTAATGACCCCTCAGTTTACTCAATTAAAATAATAGTAGGTGTCAAGCAATGCCCATGTTGACAAAATAGAGCTTTAAGTAATGACCCCTCAGTTTACTCAATTAAAAATAAAAAAATTTAGAAGTGACTTGTCTCACAGACCCCTTTCCACCGGCATCCCCATGTAGATCACACTAAGCCATGGAAATGGAAGATGAACATTGACAAGTTTTGTGCCCTTCCATCACCAAAGCAACCACTCTTTCACATCACCGGCAAGGTTCAATTTGGCTCGAAATGTTGTTATGGTGGGCTCCAAGGGCAGAGTCTGAGTGCATTTTTGCAAGGCTTCCCTTTAGGAGGGGGATACTCTCTTCACAATTTCTCTCATATGTTCTGTTTTTAGATGGCCTATGTCCCGCTACTCTTTGTATTTTTTGGGGGGACAGGTCTAGTAAAGTTTTCGGTTTGGTAATCAGTTATGCCTTCTTCATTCTGTAGAACAGTGTGCTATCTTAAATGGGCACACATTTACCTTTTTGTCTCTGTGTACCAATACCTGAATCCTTCGATTTCGGGATACATTATTGCACATGCCAATTGTACTTAACCTGCAGTTCCTGGGCCACGAGGCTAATCAGGAGGCCGTATGGCCTTGTGACTATAATAACATAACACCATGATTGTTAAAAATATTTCATCATGGTATTACGTACCTTCAGTAGCAGTTCTTATTCAAAGTAACCTAATCGCAAGTGCGGTTTCAGATCCGTTTTGGCCCAAAATATGCCTTTGTATATTACATTTGTATTATATTGAAATTGTGTTTACATGTTGCGTACTACACCTGAAGAGGCAACCGAAGGTTATCCAATGATTGTTTGTTTTTTAGATTAGCCTTGTCCTCTCAATCAAACCATGTATGCATGCATATTGTATTTCCATAGCGTGAAGCAGGTCAATAAGCAGCAGAGCGCTATACATGAGTAAACCATTCCATGCATTCACTGCAGTGAATTAGGTGTTAACGTTGAGGGAAGACGAGTGATAATATTTTTTTTTATGTCCTCCTTGACAGTCGATTATAGGGCCACCCTCTTTTCTGATTGTGTGTCCCCTGCTGCAGTTGACATCATGAAAAGCAGTATTTGGTCCCTAGTGACACATTGCAATAAGATACACGGAGTACTAAATGTTAAATCGATGCTTCATTGTGTTGAAAAATCAAATGCATCCTGTTGTTTCTGTAGCTGGGTATTTTAAGTTGATGTGAACTATGGTGAGTCAATCGGTTCTGTCCTCTATAGAATGCTGTAACGATTGACGTATTTCGGCTTATCTCCTTTGTAGCAAACCGCACAAGTGGCCTATGCAGGAGTAGTTTGTAATCTTAGTATGTTCGTGGGTTTCTTCACATAGAGAGGACAAATCATAGAAGGAAGCTGCATGAGCTTTAAAAAACGTATTAACACGTTTTTAAATCAACAAAATGATAAACATGGCAACAAATGAATCAAGTGCATGTTTATCCTTTCATAAACATAGTTTACTAGGCCTCGTGTATTATGTAACGCCTGCCAGTAGTCAACAGCCGAATGCATCATAGACTAGTTGGCCAATTGCAAACGAGGTTAAAAGTGCAACGTCCTGTTTCAGTGCTTTATTGGCTGAAAGCAGGAGTGTGCGTAATATGTGAAATTTGCTTTTGCATAACTCAAAAGAAGAATTATGAAAATATGTGAAATTTCTGAAAATTACTCGTAATTATGTGAAATACAAAACTGGTATTTGGTGCTATAATTTAGAGTGAAATGTACCCTTGACGTATTTTATGCTAAACCAAAAAAAAGGGCAACAAGCATTGGCATAGCCAATAGGTCTCGCTTTTGGGACCTTATAAATATTTAGTTATGCATTAACTGTTGCATGGCTAAACAGTTATAAGGTCCCTAATGGCTATGCCAATGCCCTGGTTTTGTGTCCACATGAGGTGGGAGGAAGCAGACATAGGGTGCAAGGTTGAGTCTTGTGTTCCCATGGGGTGGGGAGAGGTGGGAGGAAGTCGACATGTGTTGCAGGGTGGAGTCTTGTGTTCCCATGGGTTGGGGAGAGGTGGGAGGAAGCAGACATGTGTTGCAGGGTGGAGTCTTGTGTTCCCATGGGTTGGGGAGAGGTGGGAGGAAGCAGACATAGGGTGCAAGGTGGAGTCTTGTGTTCCCATGGGGTGGGGAGAGGTGGGAGGAAGTCGACATGGGGTGCAGGGTGGAGTCTTGTGTTCCCATGGGTTGGGGAGAGGTGGGAGGAAGCAGACATGTGTTGCAGGGTGGAGTCTTGTGTTCAAATGGGGCGAGAAGAGGTGGGAGGAAGCAGACATGGGGTGCCGTGTGGGTCTTGTGTTCACATGGGGTGGGAGGAAGCAGACATGGGGTGCAGGATGGAGTCGTGTGTTCCCATGGGTTGGGGAGAGGTGGGAGGAAGCAGACATGGGGTGCAGAGTCTTGTTCACAGGCAAGGTTATAAAGAAGAGCTCCGACACTGGAGCAAAGATGTTCAGCAGAGCAACAGATACAGTGCAGCCCCATCCTGCCAGGGCTGTGAAATTGCGGCTGTCCGGTGACTGATGTGGGATGGGACTCCTGGTAGAGGTGCTAATAGGTAATGTAAGGGTGTGGGGGCGGAGCCACGAGGCCACGTATGTAGATATTCAGCAGTATAAACTTGGCCCACGAGCATTTTGTTTTGAGAGCCTTTCGTTCCTTCACTTTACATAAAAAGTCTCCATAACTGGAAGCCTTGCAGCCCTCTGAATGCACGCTATGTAAATGTGAACACCACGGACAGGAGGGACAGCAGGCGCTGGAGGGCGCGAGCGCTGGCACTGGAGGGCACGAGCGCCTGCACTGGAGGGCGCGACCGCCGGCACTGGAGGGAACGACCGCCGGCACTGGAGGGAACGACCGCCGGCACTGGAGGGAATGACCGCCGGCACTGGAGGGAATGAGTGAATGGGAGTTTATAAGGAGATAAATTATACTAAATAGGGTGGCCTGGTGTTGAGACATTCGGGGGGGGATAGCTTAGAGGGAGCTCACATAGGACTATCAGCCATATCTTGAGTTTTTTTGCAGATATCGAGGTAACATTTTCAGAGCACATGGGTGAAGAGAGTATGTTCCAATCTTTGGCAGCCAGAAGGTTTAATAACAAGCCCCGAGTCGGGTGAGAGAGGTAATACAATGCCTGTAAGTGAGCGCGTGAACACGATACGGCATGGCAGCGCGCTCTGCAAATGCACTCTGGAGGGTGCAAACAGGAGGATGCGATGGAAGCGTCTGTAGGAGGGGCGGGCGGGGGAGGGGCTGTTAACTGAGAGGGGGAGCAGGAAGTGAGTCTGCGAGTGGTGCGCGCAGCAAAAGTGAAAGTGATCGCGAGCGATGTGCGGGGAGACGTGCTCTGTGGCGGGGGAGGGGCTGTTAACTGAGAGGGGGAGCAGGAAGTGAGTCTGCGAGTGGTGCCCGCGGCAAAAGTGAAAGTGATCGCGAGCGATGTGCGTGCACCATGACGAGAGAGGAAAGCCAGATGGTGCCTCTGCTCGGGGGAGGAGGGACGGAACTGAAGTGCTGGTGGGCAGAAAGGACGGCCGTGGGAGGCGGATTAGGGAGATGCGCGTGCTTGTGTGGTCACGTGACCCGCTTTTGTGGCCACGTGACCTCACATGCACTGTGAAGAAACGCCAGTGGTTTCACGAGTCGGATCAAGGACTTGAATTCGATCCTATCCATTCCTGCGGAATGGGACAGGCTCGACCTAAAAAACATGCGCCGCAAACAACAGTTTCAGGGTGGCTGACTTTTTTGATTGCTGGACCTATGAACCTATATTTTGTTTTGCTATAGATTTCTGATCCAGCGAGTGGCTCCCTCTTCCTACAGAGGTTATAATTTGCTAAGTAAACTTGTTATTGCTTAAAATTATATACGTGCTATTTCCCAGTGTCATGCACCTTTAAATTAAAGTATGTGTTTAGGAGAGTATAGCATCAATTATTTTTTCAAAAGTATATCATTTTGAAGTTCTTCACTGTGACTTGATTCATTTTGTATGGTAAAATGAAACAGAGGCAGTAAAGCAAAGTCTGTAGTCTTGATTGTCGCCCGGGTCACGGTGTCTTTATTGACAGACACAACAAAACTAAGCGTCTCTAAATTAAAACAAAATATACTTAACTCGGCACAGTATCACAGGCCAGGGACACATTTTTCTGTAAAGCCACACGGAGATATTAAAAATAATCAATTTATTTTATATTTGTGGGAGAGCGGGGGGGGGGGCTGGGGGAGGGGGGGCTGTACTCCAGAAACACATGTTTAAGAACGGTATGCAAAGGGGAAAATGTATGACCTCTTGGATTTATACCGATACTGACGTCAAACCTGCTTGCCAGCTCTTTTTTAAATTGTCTTGATTTTTTTTTTGTTTATATACTCGGTACATGTTTTTGATACATCAAAGGCAAACAGAGCAGTCAGTCAGTGGTTCAAGAGACACAATTGTCAATGAAAGAGCACATACGTGAGACGTGGCTCTTCAAAACATTCGGGTTTGTATTTTCTGCCTGCATGTCGCCATGTCTCTTCCTGTCTCAGCCCCACAAACGCATCACGTTTCCCAGCGGATCCTGGGCCTCTCAGTGCGCGTCAGAAGTTCATTTGCGGCACTAATTCCTCCCCTTAGCAGGCGGAGCTTCCCTGCTTCCTAAACCCCCACACTCGGTCACTGTTCTTCCGAAATCTTTTACCATATTTTATTTATTTATTTATTTATTTATGCATTTTTATATAGCGCGGACTTTACCCGAAGGCGTCAGAGCGCTTCACATTAGGAACAGAAATGAAACATAATGAGAAACATTACACATTAACAGATTACAAAAGCATACGTTACGTTACATAAGGTAATAGTGACAATTGTGAGCAAACAAAATACATGAGGTAGTAAAAATTGTGAGCAACCAAAAATACATGAGGTAGTAAAAAGTGCACAAGAGGAAAAAGTGACAAGTGTGCGGTTACAAGAGAAAACAAAGTATCATTTGAGGTATAATACTGCAAAAGGTGCTAGACACTCATGCACAAAAAGCGTTACGTAGGCAAAGGTGGCACTTGTGCAGGTAACAAACACAGGAACATGTGAGAGGTAGCAAACCGTGTGTTACCAGGGCAAAGTGGTGTGTGCATGTAACAAAAGGGCACCAAACACAATACCATACTGTAGGAGTGCGTGCATGGGGCCCAGTCTAGCCGACTGACAGGAATATAAACAAAACATAAATCGCAACCAGCTGGCAACTTAATTCAGCCGCCTCTCAAAATCCCTGGGGGAATCTTTAAATAACATCAGAGCTGAGATTACGCGTGGGGATTCCGAACCCACCAATGAGGAAGCCTCCGGGCGGAGCGGGGCCTTCTGTGGTGATTTAATGCCGTCCCCGCGCCTTCTTGAAATGCAATTCGGCCTTCTTTTACTGTTCATGCGCACTGCAGCAGGCACACTCAGCGCGAGATTAATTGTTGCTGCTGGAGTGTTATGGACGTGACGTCCTGAGCGCTGCAATTTGTATTGTTGTTCCGCGCGGCCCTCTGTAAGTTCCCGTCGCAGAGATGAGTTCAGTTGTGGCTGGCAGCCGCCTGTTGGGGGTCCTGGAAGGGGGGGGAAGCAGGCCTTGTGCATTGCGTACAAAATTGATCCCAGCTGTGCACATCTCATTAGCGGCCTTCCAATCATAACAAGCATTTACAATGCAACGGTTTCGCCTTTGCAAAAGTTAGAGCTATTGGCATTGTAAATGACAAATTTTTTATTTATGTGTTGGTTTTGAAAACAGATAAATAAATGGCATTGTCATTTACAATGTCAATAGCTTAATCTCTCGCAAATGCCACACACACACACCCACACAGAGCCCCCCACACACACCCACACAGAGTGGGTAATGTCAGCGCTATATAAAAATGCACTAAATAAAAAAACTCTGTGCTTAGTTTCTTCCAGAGTATTGAGTTTTAACGGGGTGGGCCCTGAAAACTCGTGGACCTGGGTCACTAAGTAAGTGCAGCAAAGAGTGGTCCGAGTTTTTCACAATTATTCCACAAATGTTCTGTATTTACTCCATACAGTCATTCACCACAAATAAGGTTTGTAGTTTTGTCATATTGCTACTGGACTCTAAATCCCAGAGTGCAACACGGCGTTGCTTCAAAACATGCCGATGTCCAAACACACATATCAAAAACATACAAATACTTGTTGATTCAAAATGTAATGTTAACTCACCCATCCTGCCAGAGCGCAATGAGCCCCCTCCCTGCTCCTTTGTTATGTATGCTTTGTTGAGCCTGCTGAATGAGCAATAACCGAGGGCACTGGATTCTCTCAGTTCAAGTGGCACACGTAATTCCCTATAAGGTGTAGACTATCTCCCCCTTCATCACCTGTGACAGGTGGTACATGGCAGCGGCTGGTGGTGCAGGGCTGGTGGGTGGGAGGGCAGAGGGCATCAGTGAGCGCTGGCTGGGGAGACACACTGTGCTGAAGGTTAGGCGCACCTTTTTAGATGATTTCAACCAGGCTTTTAGTGGGATGAAAAACTGGGGGTCTCTGAAAGGGACTTGGTCGAGGACGTGGCTTAAAACATTTATGCAAAACAAAGATCTGTGCTCAGCATATTGTGCCGCCGGCTGGTATGTCGATGCTTCAGTCATCGCCTCCAGATGTATAATACAAGTCACATGACAGCTACAACAAGCCGGGCCTACTGGCTTTGTCAAGGGGTGTTAGCTGCATGAGATACATATACGACATGCAGACATACATACAAAAAATATATAAAAATTAATTTTTATTTCGAGCTGTATTAGGAAGGTGAGTTGGGGGAGAGGAATGTTGTAATGCACTAAGATGGTCCAAAAGTTGTGTAAGAACTATATTGAGATTTATGAATGGTCCTGGAGCTATTTGACACACATTGCCACCCGAGCACTATTGAGATCTATAATTGCCTATTATTCTGCTCTTGCCAAATATTACTTCAGCACTGGGAAAGACAACCCTCTGCATTGATCGATGTACTGCCCTCAGGACATTTTTCAATTTCTCTCATTAGCGTTCCAAGTTTGTTTGGTCTTTGAGAGACCAGCAATGTATTTTACAATTGTAACTAATCCTAATTTTCCCTTTAAATCCTCAGTGTGCAAGTAGATATTGACGAGGGAATATCCGCAATAAATGACCTTGACTGTGACAAAAAATGTATTGACATGGTGCATAAAATACACATTTAGAGACTGGAAGTTCTAGCAGGTAAATGCGCAGTGGCGTCGTTTCTGAGTTTCGTTTAGCCTGTTTAATTCTTTTTTGATTGACTGGTATGTACAGAGTCTGCCTTAGCCGTGGTAGACGTATGTAGCAAGAAGAAACATTGTTTTGAAATGTAGGCAGACTGCACATCTTAACGCTTTTTAAAAGTGCAATCTACCTAATCTTCATAAAATCCAGAAGATGTAAAGTTGTTGTAAGGACCGAATGAATACCCACGTTTTTAACAAACCTCTTGCCCAGCGATGCATAACCATCCTGACATTAATTTAAAATGTCAAACATGTAGTACGACATAAAATGCTGAGGGGGGTCCCAAAGCCTGCATTCTCCTCTGGCCACCAGCATACTTCTCCGATCTTGTAAGTAAGAGATGCTCACGTGAACAAGCGTCCCCCCAGGACTCAAACGCCTGCAGGCAAGCCTGCTGATGATTGACAGCTTGTTGAAGGTGCCTGCGTGGGATCAGCACGTTTGTTAAATGAGACTGAATTCCCATTAGGCACATACTTCGGGCGCTAATAGGATTACAGTTTCAGCCTGGCCTCGTGAAAGTATCTCAGACAGGAGAGAGGTAGGCACATGCTCGCCAGTGTGTCCGCGTTGCCAGCCCATTAACACCACGTGCAGTTTGTAATGCTTGCGAGAGACCATGTCAGGTCATCGCATCTCTGGCAGGGCCCCGGTATCGCGGTGTTAGGTCTCTTCCCCGCGCTGCACG
This sequence comes from Lissotriton helveticus, assembly GCF_964261635.1. Lineage (NCBI taxonomy): Eukaryota > Metazoa > Chordata > Amphibia > Caudata > Salamandridae > Lissotriton > Lissotriton helveticus. The sequence goes on along the minus strand of NC_136057.1, from coordinate 188,605,525 downwards.
GAGAAAGCTTAGGAAATGACGCTAAATGGAAACCCGCCCTGGTCGCGTTCTAGTCTCTAAAAGTGAATCACGCCAATCTCCTAGGTACGCCTCGGATCGCTGCTTCGCCTGCGTTTTGTTTCACTAAAAGCTCTGTACAAATTGAAGCCAAATGCGCAGTCAGTTTTGCAGATGTGTAGAAAATGAATGCCAGGAGTGCAAACTGCACAGTGTAGCAGGCATACTGTGTGTGACACGTTGAGAGGAAGATCCTTTCGGCGCTAGATTAGACAGCGGTGCATAAAAATCTTTCAAAGGTCACGTGCAGGCACTTTGTACACTCGAATTTGCAGACGTAATTGGGGCTTCGTATGCAAATCCCTGGTGAAAATTGCCCTCTTTGTCAATGTTGGACCCGGCCTCATGGCGTGGTCCTACCCCTCCCGCCTGGCGGGCCCAGGACGACATCAGCCCGCCTCCGGACCTCGGGCGGCCCCTTCCGCCCGACCCTGCACACCCCAACACCACAGATCCGGCTACCATCCCGGATCCCCATCATCGGCCTGGCCCCAGCGTAGGCCCATCATGACCTAAGCACGAGGCCGTGCCCGACTCCATCTTGGGCCCACCACGTCACGACCGCGTGGCCTCGGCCCCAGCCTCGGCCCCAGCGAAGCCCAGACATCGAGGCACCAAGATCCACCCAGGTGGTCCAGTGGCCACTCGACAGATCCCGGAGGGAGAGGAGTTTCGATGGCCCTCCAGCCGTCCCCGGACGCCTGGTATCGATCGCCCTCCGGCCGCCCTGGGCGCTGGCTCCACCCCCCTGCTGGGTGTCTGGACACCTTCATCCCGGCCCCTCTGACCCCCAGGCGCGCGGGTCCGGACTTCAAAGACCGCCAGACCTATATCTGGGCCAGCCCTGGATCAGGTCTTCAGTTGTATCCTGGACTGGAAGCCCTGCTGACGCTGTCACGGCCGACACCAGACGAACTCATCCTTCCTGTAACCTGACGACCATCGGAGAGCCTGCTGGCGCTGCCGCGGCCTACCTTGCGGAAACCATCTGAGAGCCTGCTGGCGCTGCCGCGGCCTACCTTGCGGAAACCATCTGAGAGCCTGCTGGCGCTGCCGCGGCCTACCTTGCTGAACCATCTGAGAGCCTGCTGGCGCTGCCGCGGCCTACCTTGCTGAACCATCTGAGAGCCTGCTGGCGCTGCCGCGGCCTACCTTGCTGAACCATCTGAGAGCCTGCTGGCGCTGCCGCGGCCTACCTTGCTGAACCATCTGAGAGCCTGCTGGCGCTGCCGCAGCCTACCTTGCTGAACCATCTTGCTAGCCTGCTGGCGCCGCCGCGGCTCGAACCTCTCGGAACCCCCCAGCTCGAGGATTGAGAGCTGTGCGTAGGGTGTCCCTTCCTCCGCCCAGAGTAAGACTGTCCCGCTACCTTACCCCCCTTATCCGAGACTTTACGGATCCCTCGATCCAGCTGTATATATGGCCAAGAACCTGCAACCGTTATTTCTTATAAAAGCTTGAGAACTTGACCTCCTGTGTGGTGTCCGTCTGTAGTGTTGTGATTACTCTGCTGTACGATCCTAGGAGAGGACCCTCATTCAGGAGGCCTCTCGGTAACGCTCGGCTACTTCTCGACGGAGGGGTGAACCTAGGGGTGGTCAGTCAGACATCTTCTGCCTCCCCCGGGTCGCCTTTCTAACATTGGTGGCAAGCGCTGGGATCCGAGCCACGCAGATCGTACAGAGAGTGATTCACTCGCTACCCAGAAAAACCCACTGCGACCATGAGCACAGAATTCCAGAAGGAGAAAATGGAAGACTACAGTCACAAGGAGCTAAAGCAATTCTGCAAAGATTTAGGCATCGCCACCACTGGCTTAAGCACCAAAGAAGACTTCAAATCGGCCCTGCAGGCCTGGGTGGACGCCGGTGAGGCGCCACCTCCGAGGGAAGATAACCCGAGCCCGAACGGAGGCCCGGAGGCCCAGCCGCACCCAGCGGGAGAAAGGCCCGCAAACCCAAACACGGGCCTCTCCCATGAAGACGCCCGGGAACGGGAAAGAAACCGGCTCCACGAGTTGGAGCTTGCTCGACTCAGACAAGAAGGAGAGATCCAACTGGCAGAAAGGAAGCTAGCCCTCGAGCAGCTACAGCTAGAAGGAGACCTAGAAGAAAAGCGAAGACAAAGAGACCTCGAGGAGAAGAAACTCCTGCTCGAGCACGAGCGCGTCCTCAAAGAAATGGAATTTAAAGCTAAGACAAACGAGAATGACCGCTCCGGGGGGAAGACCTCAACCCCCCCGGGGGACACCAAGGTGCACATAACCAAGAATGTCGTCAAAGAGTACTACAAGAACGACGACATCCAGCAGTGGTTCAAAGCTTACGAGGTCGCCATGGCCGCCCATCGAGTACCCCTCAAGGACTGGGGCGCCGGCCTGTGGGGGAAGTTTATCAACGAAGGGAGAGACGCCCTGCTGGAGCTCCCTGATACCGAGAGGACCTCGTACGAGCACATGAAGACCGCCCTCCTCACTCGCTATGGACTCACCCCCGAGATGTACCGGCAGCGATTCCGAGACTGTAAAAAAATCCCCGGTACCACGTGGGTGGAATACGTGAACTATTACAGTAGAGCCTTCGAGGGGTGGACTCGGGGCTGCCAGGTCACCACCTACCAGCAGTTGGTCGACCTCATTCTATGGGAGCATCTGTCCAATAACTGTTTCGTCGAACTCCGGCAGCACCTCCTCGACAGCAAATTGACTGAGCCACGAAAACTCGCTGTCGAGGCAGACCGATGGGCCAGCACCCGAGTTCCCCGGAGCACGATGGGAGATTACGGCCGGGGGTCCCCGGGAAACCACCGACCCCGAGGTGGCGGAGCAGGCCAGAGCCGGGGTCGAGACACCCCCCAGGGGTCATCCCCTACCTCCACGTCGCCACCCCTGGGCCGGAGAGGGGGCCCCCCAGCCAGGCCGGGGCCCCGCCCAAACGTTACGTGCCACAGATGCCAGCGACAGGGGCATTACGCGAATGACCCCCTCTGCCCGATGAACCAGCGACCCGGCACCACCGGGCCCCCAGCCCGCCAGATAGCGGCAGCTGCCCTAGGTGAAGAAAGAAGTGAGGAAGAAGATGACGACCACGAGCAGGCCGAGTGGGAGCCCGCCGCCATGACCTTAGCCTGCCTGGGTGCTCAAGACATGATCCCCCGAGGGCCGATCCCCGGCAACACCCAGAAGTACCGCCAGTGGGTCACCATCAATGGTCGCCGGACCGAAGCCCTCCGTGACACTGGGGCCAGCGTGACAGCGGTCCGCTGCCATCTGGTGACCCCGGAGCAGATCCTTCCCAGCGTCCTGTGCCCAGTCCGATCCGCAGATAACTCCGAAACTTTGTGTCGGATGGCCCGCATCCCCTTCGAGTGGGGGGGGGGTGTCGGGCGTGCTGAAAGTGACTGTCCGCGACGATGCCCCCGTGGACTGCCTCCTTGGGAACGACCTGGAAAGTTCCCCATGGGCTGGCATCGAGAGGAGAGAGCATCTGGGGATGCTAGGCCTTCCCGAGTGGGTCTGTGCGACCACCCGCTCCATGTCCGCCCGAGCCTCCGCCCCAGCAGGGGAAGCTCGAACGGAGGAGCCAGAATGGCCCGCACCTCCGCCATCCGTCGTCCCCGAGGACGCCGACACCGAGCCCGGCCCCCAAGGGCCCGACCAAGAAGATCTCACCGAGCTCAACCACCTCCCAGAACTCGCTCAATGGAGCCAAGAAGGTGGCCCCACCCGCGAACAGTTCCGGCAGGAACAGAAAGCCTGCCCCTCCCTCGAGGGGATGCAACAGCAAGCCGCTACGCAAGCCGCTGGAGACCCCGCGGGGTCCCACTGGGTCTACTGGGACAACGACCTCCTTTACAGTGAACAGAAGATTGCCGAGCTGGGGGCCGGCCGGGTGCTGGTTGTACCCCTCCGGTTCAGAGACTTCCTCCTGAACTTAGCACATGATGTGCCCCTCGCCGGGCACCTGGGGCAGGACAAAACTTACAGCCGCCTGGTGACCCATTTCTACTGGCCAAGAATGCGCACTGATATCCAGAACCACTGCAGGACCTGCCCGACCTGCCAAGCCAGCGGGAAGAGCGGGGGGAAAGTCAAAGCCCCGCTCCAGCCGTTCCCTGTGGTAACCACCCCCTTCGAGCGAGTGGGAATAGACATCGTAGGGCCCCTGGACCCTCGCACCTCGCAGGGGCACCGCTTCATCCTCGTCCTGGTGGACCACGCCACCCGCTATCCTGAGGCCATCCCTCTCCGAACCATCACGGCCCCCGTGGTGGGCCGAGCCCTCATGAGCATCTTCTCCCGAGTCGGCTTCCCCCGAGAAGTCGTGAGTGATCGGGGGTCCAACTTCATCTCGAAGCATATGCGGTCCCTGTGGCAACAGTGCGGGTCGCATATAAGTTCACCACCCGTATCATCCCCAAAGAAATGGACTAGTGGAACGATTTAACAGAACCCTGAAGGGGATGATCAAGGGCCTAGAAGAGCCACTCCGGCGCAAATGGGATGTCCTGCTGCCCTGCCTCCTGTTCGCCTACCGCGAGGTACCCCAGAAATCCCTGGGGTTCAACCCGTTCGAACTCTTGTACGGACACCCGGTTCGAGGCCCTCTTAGCCTGGTCAAGGAAGGCTGGGAGACAGCAGCTCGAGATGCCCCAACGGATGTCTACCGGTACCTCCTGACACTCCGCAATCAGACCCGGAAGTTCAGGGAACTTGCCGAGGCCAACCTGGAGGCCAGCCAAGAGGACATGAAACGCTGGTATGACCAGAACGCCTCGTCCATCGAGTTCGAGCCGGGCCAGCAAGTCTGGGTCATGTCCCCGGTTGAGCCGTGTGCCCTCCAGGACAAATGGACGGGGCCCTTCAAGGTGGTGGAGCGCAAGAGCCCCGTCACCTACCTGGTAGACATGGAAACCCCCAGGAACCCCCTCCGGGTTCTACACGCTAACCGGCTCAAGCCGCACTTTGCACGCACTGAACTGAGTCTGCTGCTGGCGACCGATGACGGAGCGGAAGACGACTCCGAGCCCCTACCCGATCTCCTCAGCACCACCGAGAAAGACGGCTCCTTCGAAGGGGTCCGGCTCTCCTCTACCCTGACCCCAGAGCAGCAACAAGACTGCCGGAAGCTGCTGGGGCAGTTTGCGGATCTGTTCTCCCTCACGCCGGGGGTCACCCGGTGGTGTGTCCACGATGTCGACACCGGAGACAGCCCCCCTGTGAAACAACGAGCTTTTCGAGTGCCCGACCGGGTTCGGGCCTGCATCCAATCCGAGGTGGCCAAGATGTTGGCCCTGGGGGTAGTCGAGCCCTCCAACAGTCCCTGGGCCAGTCCCGTTGTCCTGGTCCCGAAAGCCGCCGCCCCCGGAACAGCGCCCGAGCTCCGGTTCTGTGTTGATTACCGGGGACTGAATGCCGTCACCAAGACCGACGCACATCCCCTCCCCAGGGCGGATGAACTGATCGATCGCCTAGGGGCCGCCAGATACCTCAGCACCTTTGATCTCACGGCGGGGTATTGGCAGATCGGCCTCACCCCTGGCGCACAAGAGCGATCGGCCTTCTCGACGCCAGATGGCCACTACCACTTCAAAGTGATGCCCTTCGGCATGAAAAATGCGCCGGCCACCTTCCAGAGGCTAGTAAATCAGGTGCTGGCCGGACTAGAAGAATACAGCGCCGCCTATCTCGATGACATTGCGGTTTACAGCCTTCACTGGAAGGCGCACCTGTCCCACCTCTGGGAGGTCCCGACGGCCCTCCGGCGGGCCGGACTAACAATCAAAGCCAGCAAATGCCAGATAGGCCAAGGGTCCGTGACCTATCTAGGACACCAAGTAGGGAGCGGTCGAGTAGCTCCCCTCCAACCAAAGGTAGACGCCATCGGGGCCTGGGAGCCCCCGGTCACCCAGACCGCCGTCCGAGCCTTCCTGGGGCTCACCGGATACTATCGGCGGTTTATAAAAGACTACGGGAGCATTGTGGGGCCCCTCACCGAACTGACCTCAAAGAAATTACCCCAGAAGGTGCACTGGACCCCTGCATGCCAAACAGCCTTTGAGACTTTAAAGACTGCCATGTGCACCGCCCCTGTGCTCCAGGCCCCCGACTACAGCAGAGAATTTGTAGTCCAAACAGACGCCTCGGAGCACGGCATCGGGGCGGTCCTGTCACAAGTTAACCCCGAAGGAATCGACCGGCCGGTGGCCTTCATCAGCCGCCGCCTCCTGGCAAGAGAACAACGGTGGAGCACCATCGAGAGGGAAGCCTTCGCCGTGGTATGGGCCCTCAAGAAGCTCCGGCCCTACCTCTTCGGCACCCACTTCCGGGTCCAGACCGACCACCAGCCCCTGCGTTGGTTGATGCAGATGCGGGGAGAAAACCCGAAACTGCTGCGCTGGTCCATTTCTCTACAGGGGATGGATTTCACTGTGGAGCATCGCCCTGGCAACGACCACGCCAATGCCGACGGCCTGTCCAGATTCTTCCGCCTCGGCGAGGAGAATCCCCAAGAAAGTGGGTGACTCTCCCCTGCCTTCAGCTGGGGGGGACGCGTGTTGGACCCGGCCTCATGGCGTGGTCCTACCCCTCCCGCCTGGCGGGCCCAGGACGACATCAGCCCGCCTCCGGACCTCAGGCGGCCCCTTCCGCCCGACCCTGCACACCCCAACACCACAGATCCGGCTACCATCCCGGATCCCCATCATCGGCCTGGCCCCAGCGTAGGCCCATCATGACCTAAGCACGAGGCCGTGCCCGACTCCATCTTGGGCCCACCACGTCACGACCGCGTGGCCTCGGCCCCAGCCTCGGCCCCAGCGAAGCCCAGACATCGAGGCACCAAGATCCACCCAGGTGGTCGAGTGGCCACTCGACAGATCCCGGAGGGAGAGGAGTTTCGATGGCCCTCCAGCCGTCCCCGGACGCCTGGTATCGATCGCCCTCCGGCCACCCTGCGCGCTGGCTCCACCCCCCTGCTGGGTGTCTGGACACCTTCATCCCGGCCCCTCTGACCCCCAGGCGCGCGGGTCCGGACTTCAAAGACCGACAGACCTATATCTGGGCCAGCCCTGGATCAGGTCTTCAGTTGTATCCTGGACTGGAAGCCCTGCTGACGCTGTCACGGCCGACACCAGACGAACTCATCCTTCCTGTAACCTGACGACCATCGGAGAGCCTGCTGGCGCTGCCGCGGCCTACCTTGCGGAAACCATCTGAGAGCCTGCTGGCGCTGCCGCGGCCTACCTTGCTGAACCATCTGAGAGCCTGCTGGCGCTGCCGCGGCCTACCTTGCTGAACCATCTGAGAGCCTGCTGGCGCTGCCGCGGCCTACCTTGCTGAACCATCTGAGAGCCTGCTGGCGCTGCCGCGGCCTACCTTGCTGAACCATCTGAGAGCCTGCTGGCGCTGCCGCGGCCTACCTTGCTGAACCATCTGAGAGCCTGCTGGCGCTGCCGCGGCCTACCTTGCTGAACCATCTTGCTAGCCTGCTGGCGCCGCCGCGGCTCGAACCTCTCGGAACCCCCCAGCTCGAGGATTGAGAGCTGTGCGTAGGGTGTCCCTTCCTCCGCCCAGAGTAAGACTGTCCCGCTACCTTACCCCCCTTATCCGAGACTTTACGGATCCCTCGATCCAGCTGTATATATTGCCAAGAACCTGCAACCGTTATTTCTTATAAAAGCTTGAGAACTTGACCTCCTGTGTGGTGTCCGTCTGTAGTGTTGTGATTACTCTGCTGTACGATCCTAGGAGAGGACCCTCATTCAGGAGGCCTCTCGGTAACGCTCGGCTACTTCTCGACGGAGGGGTGGACCTAGGGGTGGTCAGTCAGACTTCTTCTGCCTCCCCCGGGTCGCCTTTCTAACAGTCAAGGAATGGTGCCTTTTCGAAGGCTGCATACGTTCTAATCGGGTCCCCGTCTTCATTAAATATGGCGCTCGCATGACAAGTCCCCATTCGTGCACCCAGAGCAGCTCTCGGCAATAGGCGATCCCACGGCAGGCCTGGCCGGAAAGAGAAGCCGCCCCGCCGGCCGCAGGTGTGTGAGGGCTCACGGACAAGGGGGGGTGGGGGGGTCGGGCAGGCAACATAAGACGGGAAATATACAAAGTGAAAACATATTTATGAACAAAATGCTCCTTACCTGATCGCCTCGTGGGAACTCGAATCTTGCAGCCAACTCCAACAACAAACACTTGTAAAAAGACGAAAACAGGCCGACTAAAAAAAAAAAAATAACACACACCCACCGCCGCGATGACGATCCGAAGTGGGTGGAGAGGGAAAAAAATCGCGGGAACGCCCCCGAATCTGGTCCGGGATTGACGGACAGAGCCGTCTCCCAATGGCTAGCCTCCATTTATGGAGCTAGCCAATGGGAGGAGGGGGCGGATACCCGACCCCACAGAGAAAAACATAAGATTTTTCCTAGCGCATGCGCACTTCGTACGCATTTGCTAGGCAAAACCTAATAAAGCGGAGTCTTCAGACATAAATGGTGCGGTAAAAAAATTCAAGAACCAGACAGCTTGCTTTCATAAACAAGCACCGCCTCTCCCCTACCTGTCCACCGCCGAGGAAACAGGATACTGAATCCAGGACTCCCTGACCTGCCTCATGGTTGCCAAGGCAATATTTCTAAAAATATTGTCGTGCTACCGTTAGGCAGGTCAAGGAGTCCTCGAGAGGCGGGATCCAGAGCAGACAAATCTGCTAAACAGGAGCTTTTTCCAATGGCAGGCCTCCGTTTCCAGAGGCCAGCCAATGGAAAAAAAGGGGCGTGGCTTCACGCCATACTGAAATCCCCTGCTCACAATAACTCTTTGCCTGCAGCAGGGCATGCCCTGCAATGCAGGCTTCGACCTAAAAAGGACACAATGAAGACACCACTTTTCACCCTCTCGTGAGTTTAAAAGGTGTTTTACCTGTGACCGAATGAGGTGTCGATTTTTGAGCCCACACCAAATCTCAGATAGCTACTTTACAGTCTACTCTGGATTTCACCATGTTCTGGTTACACTCCACTAGAAGCCTGTTGAATGTCTCCACTTTTCCGTTGGTCTTAGGGAGATACAATGGCGTGTGTAAATGTTTCACCCCACACTTGTCTAAAAACTCTGTCATGATGGAAGAAGTGAATTGAATGCAACTCATCAGAAGTCCCTTCTCTAGCAAAAACACACAAAAACGAAACACAGAGTTTGTGTTGGGTTCGGCTGTACCACATACTTCTACCCACCTGGAAAGATGATCCAACATAACATTAAAGTGTCTCGTATTGGAAGGTAATACATGAAAAGGTCCCAAAAATAAGAAACACATCAACAACAAGTATCTGCCACACGCTACTAGGACATAAAGCAGGCACATCATTAGGCACAGTGGTAATCAAATATTTATCACTCAAACAGCATTGTGCACAATTTCTCACTAATCCTTCTACTTCCACATCCACTCCAGGTCTTCAGAAATCATTTCTTCCCATACACTTAGTGCCACTCATACCCAGATGGCCTACATGAGCTGTCCCCAAAATTATTTGGCGGAAACATCCTTGTGGAATCTACTTAACGCCTCTTACCAACAATCCTCCTTCCAAATATAACTCATCTACCACCTTGCCATAAGATTACAAAGACGTATCCAAAGTTTTTTTTCTATTGGCCACCCAAATTTCTCAAAATTCACGACCTTGTTCAATACAGTATCTTCCCTCAACTGATCACACGATACCATCATATCAGAACAAATGACCAAATCTTCATCTTTGGCAATGATACATTCCTTGATTTCTTCCTGTCCATCCATCTGAGCCTGACTGGATTGCAGCGTTACCAGCCAGATACGAATTAGCAAGCGTAGATAGGGAAGGGAAAAAGGGAGGCGGTATAGCGATTACCTACCACATCAATTTTAAGGCCACATTTGACCCCATGGTGCACTTAGGAGTAGAAGTGCTGATGTTCAACTTCAAATTCAGTAATACCTTTTACGGAAACCCTCCAAACTTTTATAAACTCATGCCTTGATTTCCCAACTTTTATGCAACTAGATTTAAATTTTCATCTCGAATGCATAAACAATGTGGACACATCCCCTCTGGTAGATAGCATAGCCTGTTTTGGACTGACTCAGATCATTACAGAGCCCAACCACAAGGCCTTTCACACATTAGATGGGCTTTTCACTAATAACTCCAACATCGTTATGGAAAAAGTACTGCTGTTAACCTGGACCGATCACAGGGCTATCTTCTTCAAACTCCTTCTTCAGGAGAAAAATGTCCTCTAACAACAGGTTGTCTGCTACTAAGATCCCATTGTAGCAGAAAATTAATAAATTAGACTTAGAAGAGGGGCGTGGCTAGCAGCATGGCAGTGTAGGACGTGAGCCTTTCTGCTCCGGCTACCGGCAATGATCCGACTTACTTACCGACAACCCTGAGTCCCGACGGCAGCACTTTGCTGCCTTTTGAAAGCTCCGGCACCCCCTAGTAGCGGTCCGGTGCCCACCCGGGTCGCAGAAGTCCCGCTATCTGGGGAGAAGTGCGGCAGAGACGGAGGCCGGGCGCGCGACCCAAGATGTCGCCGGCTCCTCGTCCCTGAAATCGGCGCTGTCTGGCCGAGCTCGGCTGGCCGTCCTGCCGCGGCGCCAGGGACGCGGCGGCCCGCTCTGTACGTGCTGACCGGTGCGGGTGTCTGGGGCGGACTGCGGCCTCAGCGGGGCCCGACGGAGGTAGCGGTCCCTCCCCCTGGGCTCCGGAGAGCAGACGAAGGAGAAGTCGGAAGGGGCAACGTCAGCACCGAGGTCCCAAGGGATCGAGCGGGCCCCTGACACACGCGGGCGCCCTGGAGGAGGTCGGGCTGCTCCCGCTGTGTGGCACGGCCTGAGAGGAGTGCCGGGAAGGTCAGGCCCGGGTGCTGTGTGGTGCGGCCCGCATGGATTGTGGCCTTGGGGAAGATAGCGCCTCCTGAGAGCACTGACGGCGGAGGCCAGACGCTGGAACCCAGGGCACTGTTCACCTGCCTGATTCAAGGTGAGCCCAAGGGACTGCCCCACCACCTGCCCGTTGGACTTGGGGCGATTTGGTTGTGGCCTTTGGGGAGAGCCCCCCAACCCCCTCCGCAGACTGCTACGGGCGGAGACCCGCCACCAGAACAGTCCAGCAGTGGCATGAGACAGGAGGCCTGAGGGCCGGGAGGCAGGGGTCACCATAGGAACTATCCCGGGACGGAGAATGTGTGGCAGCATCACAGAGGGCTATCTACTGGGGCTGAGGGCTGACAAGGATCCCCCCCCCCCCTCCTCCCCATAGGGAACTCCGACACCCAGACTCTTGGAAGGGCGGCTGGAGTGCCCAGTGGAGGGCAGTGGAAAATCGGTGAGGGCTGGCGTGTGTGGAGGCTGGACTAACGGACGACAGCACGGGCCAAACCCCCCCCCCTCTCCCTCCCACCCTGCATATAGGTGGGTAGCGAAGTATTGTAGAAGGACACCTGACCGCCTGCACTTGACGGGGGCGGGGGCGAACCACAACGACCTCTGGCCTGGAGTCTGCGACCTGGGGGGCGTGCAGGTGAGGTGCGCTGCGGTCCCGCTTGCGGGGTGTGAGCAGACGTGAGACTCGGACGGAGCCTGGTGACGAGGCGGGAGGTGACTGACGGCGAGGGTACTGAGAACTCTGCGCAACGGCGGCCCAGAATACAGAAAGTTCAGTGGGAGAATAACAGCAACGCAGCCCAAAATGGGCAGGAGAACTCTGGACCCCAGGCCCCCCAAACAGGGCACACTGGACAGGTATACCGTCCCCCCTCAGGTGGCGGAGTCGGAGCCGACTGGGACAACATCGGACACGGCCCTCTTAATGAATGCCATACAAGCGTTCCCGGAGGCCCTTGAAAACAAAATCGGGGAAGTGGGGACGGAGGTGACGCTCGTCCGACAAGACCTCCTCAATTTGACTGAAAGAGTCATGATCACAGAGACCAGGATAGGGGAGGTGGAAGACACCGTGCAGGACTAGAAGAAAGACCTAGTGGAGCTCAAAGCCTCTCATAAGCAACTCCTCTGGAAGGTGGACGATGCCGAAAATAGGGCAAGACGTAACAACCTCCGCTTTGTAGGCTTTAGGGAAGGACTTGAGGGATCAAATATGGCGGAGTTTCTTCACTCATGGTTATTGCGCACCTTCCCGAAAGATACATTTTCCACTTGCTTCGTAATTGAGAGGGCACATAGAGCACGGATGGCGAGACCTCCGGTTGAGGCGCGACCGCGACCAGTCATTGCTCGATTCTTAAACTTTCTGGATCGGGACATGATCCTACGAGAGGCACGGAAACTTGGGGTAATCCGACATGAGAATGCGCACATCATGATTTTCCCAGACTACAGCAAGGAGGTACAAAAGCAGCGACGTTCCTTTGATTCAGTTAAGGCAAAGCTGAGAACACTTCCCATAAAATAAATGCTGTTATTCCCTGCAAAACTGAAGGTGCTCTACAAGGAAAAGGCCTATTTCTTTCAATCCCCAGAGGAGGCCTGGCAGTGGCTGGAGGAACGCCCACCTGTGGGACGGCCGCCAACGAGAGCCCCGGGGCCGCCGGAGAGGGAACGCCGGGGGGGTGTCTCTCTCTAGGATCACCGAAGCTGCAGTGAGTGAGACAGCAGCGGGTCGGTCGGGACTTGGCGGCGGCCCCGTATGGGGCCTCTGGAACTCGGAGAAGGAGACGGCTCGGTCCGGCTGAAGGGATCACGCTTTCGCTGCCTGGCAGAGAAGACACGTTCAGAGGGGGAAGACGAACCTGGTGATACCGCCTCGGAAGGGGAGGACCTGGAAGGGCGATCGATGCATCCCCTGGTGGCCGCCATAAAAGACATGGAGCAGGGACAAACGCAAGACACAGAGACCTTGCAGAGGGAACCGTAGCACTCTAACTCGTGATGAAGGGACATAACTGGTCAGCCAGCCGCGGACACTGTAGCTGAGAGCACGCAAGTTGTTGACCCCCCCCCTTTTTTAGGGCTTGACCTCTGTAATGCGCTTGCGCATTCAGAGGTCGAGACATAGAGGGGCTTAACCAGAGTTTACCAAACGGGCGATTTGATGCTGTGCCCGTGAAAACCAATGTCAATGCGCAAGAGCAATCACCTTAAAAGCGCGTGCACATGAAAGCCAGCCATCTGCTCCCCAGCGTGGTGCCTCCAGCAGCTCTTGAAAGGTATCCGCTCCTCCCCTAATTATTCACGGCCGGCCGGCGTGCTTTCACTTTGTCTCTGTGTCTCGCGTCTCTCCTCCCCGTGCGTCTCGTCACCCTTACTCTCCTCTATTCTTCCCTTCTTGTTAGTTTTCTATCGGACCTTGCGCCCCTTTCTATTATAAGTGTAGGTTTCACATTAGCTGTTTTCACCACGTAATCATCGACGGCGCTGATACGTGGTACTCCATTTATCGCAGTTAGCGCTCCTTCAAACACTAATTAACTAGGATGTTCTTAGCACACCATGCGCCATTTTTTTTTATGTAAGCCTGCATTTGGGCTTGCACTTGAATTATTCAAGCCAGTCTTCACGTTATCCGTGAGCGCATTGCCTCATTCCTCACTATTCATGTTACTCCATTAATCACGGTTTGCGCTCCGCAAACATTAAGTAACTTGAAGGTCCTTACCATACCACTCGCCACTATTTCAATATAAGCCTGCATTTACATTCAGCTCCAAATGTAATTGCTGGCTTAGATTAAATGTGCATTAGCAGTCCGCTGCTAATCATGGCGCTCCGTTTGAAAGAATTTTGTCACTCACTTAGGGCGCCTGGTTTCGCAGTATTTCCATTCTTGCCTCGCGCCTTCCTTCTTCCCTCCCCGCCTTCCTTCCCACCCTCCTCTTCGCTCCATGCACCTCCAGCAGCCCTCTCATGTTTTACACCCTTACTCTCCTCTATTCTTCCCTTCTTGTTAGTTTTCTATCGGACCTTGCGCCCCTTTCTATTATAAGTGTAGGTTTCACATTAGCTGTTTTCACCACGTAATCCTCAACTGCGCTGATACGTGGTACTCCATTAATCGCACTAAGTAACTAGGATGTTCTTAGCATACCACGCGCCACTATTTTTAGATCTCGTAGAGAGACCTAATGGAGTCCATCCATAAAGCTGACTTTTTACGATCCGGATTTTGACGAGTGCATGTGCTCTCGTGCACGAGCTTGCCCGAGCCTTCTGCCTGCCTCCTGCCTTGAAGGCAATCTGCTTCTCTGCCCCCCTGCAGCCAAACGCTCTTCAAAGGGTTTGCTCCACGCCCCCAGCCTGCACCACTCTCCATACTTCTCCTACCACGGCCGTCCTTTCTGCCCGCCTCGCACACCACATCAAAGCGTCCAGATCACAGCCTGTCCAGCCTGTGCCTTCTCTCCCTACCCTTAACCCTTCACCCTGCCCCCACCACCTCTCGATATTGCTGCTTGTTTTAAAGAGGTACACCTCTGGTCTGTCCCAGTGCACAGATCTGTTCACACTAAAAAGTCTGTCATCGAGATTAAATCAATTTGTAAATGTATGGCCTCTGATTCAGTAAAGTGATAATGCGTGTAAATTATATTTGATCACATCAGTGCAACTCGGGATGTATTTAAGAATTGGGCACCACGCACGTAGTAAAACTTGCACTTAAAACTTAAGCTTGGGGACTCCTCACATAATCACTTTAATGAAGCGTTATTGGGATTGACTATGGCCGCAGCGCAGGGAATGGAAAGCATGCTGCTGTGGCGCACGTCACTGTGTCATTACTTCAAATCACCATCAATGAAAGGGCAGGTGAGTCATGATTTCAGTTATAACTTTCAGTGCTTTAGTTACAGACATTACAGATCGCTACTACTAATGGCATTACCAGTGCAACCGCGAATGCAATTGCAATAGGTCTCACATTACTGAATCTTTCAGCTGCTAGACTTGTTTTACCAGCGGGCAGTCTCTTGTTGCAGCTGTCACGAACATTGTGCCCCTTGCCCCCACTGGACTAAGTTGATGAACATGACCCTCCCACTCCCCCGCCAAGGAACCCCCCAACTGCCAGACACCGGGTCATTCGCGTGGGTGGGGGACATGCCAGCGCCTTAAGTGGTACCAGTTCAGTCAGCGCTACATGCCACGTCTGTTATTTCCCAGGGCTTCGTGCTCTCTTAAATTGGTCTGATACAAACACACAACACCAGCTCGTACGGAGGGACAGACCCACAAAACATTATCCTTAACAACTAATCATCCCCACACGCACTTATCAAAGAGCAACACGTTTGGGAAAACTTGTTTAAAATAAATGTGTTGCTTTGCTCCCGTTGTTGCTTCCACGCACCCACCACCCTCCGGCACAAAGGCAGCCTAAGCAGAAACATATTACAGGTGAGCAGCGAGTGTTTAATGTAGGTGGCTGCAGTATAAACTTAAAACAAGCATTGAAAATGCAATAGGTCTCGCAATAACGCGAGTCTGAACTATTAGCATTGTAAATGATTATGCCCTTTATTTTTGCGTTCTGGTTTTTGGAACATAAATAAAAGGCTTTGCCATTTACAAGGCCTATAGCTTAAATTTGCGTTAAAACGAGACCTATTGCATTGCAATGGTGGTGCTGCTGCTGAGTTTTCTCTGAATCTGCACCCACAATCTGCACCCACAATCTGCACCCACAATCTGCATCCACAATGTGTGAGTGGCGTTGCGTGTGTGAGTGGCGTTGCCTGTGTGAGTGGCGTTGCCTGTGTGAGTGGCGTTGCCTGTGCGAGTGGCGTTGCGAGTGCGAGTGGCGTTGCGAGTGCGAGTGGCGTTGCGTGTGCGAGTGGCGTTGCGTGTGCGAGTGGCGTTGCGTGTGCGAGTGGCGTTGCGTGTGCGAGTGGCGTTGCGTGTGCGAGTGGCGTTGCGTGTGTGAGTGGCGTTGCCTGTGCGAGTGGCGTTGCGTGTGCGAGTGGCGTTGCGAGTGCGAGTGGCGTTGCGTGTGCGAGTGGCGTTGCGTGTGCGAGTGGCGTTGCGTGTGCGAGTGGCGTTGCGTGTGCGAGTGGCGTTGCGTGTGCGAGTGGCGTTGCGTGTGTGTGTGGCGTTGTGAGTGGCGTTGCGCGTGTGAGTGTCGATGCGCGTGTGAGTGGCGTTGCGCGTGTGAGTGGCGTTGCGCGTGTGAGTGGCGTTGCGCGCGTGAGTGGCGTTGCGCGCGTGAGTGGCGTTGCGCGCGTGAGTGGCGTTGCGCGCGTGAGTGGCGTTGCGCGCGTGAGTGGCGTTGCGCGCGTGAGTGGCGTTGCGCGTGTGAGTGGCGTTGCGCGTGTGAGTCGCGTTGCGCGTGTGAGTCGCGTTGCGCGTGTGAGTGGCGTTGCGCGTGTGAGTGGCGTTGCGCCTGTGAGTGGCGATGCGCGTGTGAGTGGCGATGCGCGTGTGAGTGGCGATGCGCGTGTGAGTGGCGTTGCGCGTGTGAGTGGCGTTGCGCGTGTGAGTGGCGTTGCGCGTGTGAGTGGCGTTGCACGCGTGAGTGGCGTAGCGCGCGTGAGTGGCGTTGCGCGCGTGAGTGGCGTTGCGCGCGTGAGTGGCGTTGCGCGTGTGAGTGGCGTTGCGCGTGTGAGTGGCGTTGCGCGTGTGAGTGGCGTTGCGCGTGTGAGTGGCGTTGCGCGTGTGAGTGCCGTTGCGCGTGTGAGTGCCGTTGCGCGTGTGAGTGCCGTTTCGCGTGTGAGTTGCGTGTGTGAGTGGCGTTGCGCGTGTGAGTGGCGTTGCGCGTGTGAGTGGCGTTGCGCGTGTGAGTGGCGTTGCGCGTGTGAGTGGCGTTGCGCGTGTGAGTCGCGTTGCGCGTGTGAGTCGCGTTGCGCGTGTGAGTGGCGTTGCGCGTGTGAGTGGCGTTGCGCGTGTGAGTGGCGTTACGCGTGTGAGTGCCGTTGCGCGTGTGAGTGCCGTTGCGCGTGTGAGTGCCGTTGCGCGTGTGCGTTGCGCGTGTGAGTGGCGTTGCGCGTGTGAGTGGCGTTGCGCGTGTGAGTCGCGTTGCGCGTGTGAGTCGCGTTGCGCGTGTGAGTCGCGTTGCGCGTGTGAGTCGAGTTGCGCGTGTGAGTCGCGTTGCGCGTGTGAGTCGCGTTGCGCGTGTGAGTCGCGTTGCGCGTGTGAGTGGCGTTGCGCGTGTGAGTGGCGTTGCGCGTGTGAGTGGCGTTGCGCGTGTGAGTGGCGTTGCGCGCGTGAGTGGCGTTGCGCGCGTGAGTGGCGTTGCGCGCGTGAGTGGCGTTGCGCGCGTGAGTGGCGTTGCGTGCGTGAGTGGCGTTGCGTGTGTGAGTGGCGTTGCACGTGTGAGTGGCGTTGCGCGTGTGAGTGGTGTTGCGCGTGTGAGTGGCGTTGCGCGTGTGAGTGGCGTTGCGCGTGTGAGTGGCGTTGTGCGTGTGAGTGGCGTTGCGCGTGTGAGTCGCGTTGGAAGTGTGAGAGGCGTTGCGTGCGTGAGTGGCGTTGCGTGCGTGAGTGGCGTTGTGTGCGTGAGTGGCGTTGCGTGGATGAGTGGGGTTGCGTGGGTGAGTGGTGTTGCGTGGGTGAGTGGCGTTGCATGTGTGAGTGGCGTTGTGTGTGTGAGTGGCGTTGCGTGTGTGAGTGGCGTTGCGTGGATGAGTGGGGTTGCGTGGATGAGTGGGGTTGCGTGGGTGAGTGGTGTTGCGTGGGTGAGTGGTGTTGCGTGGGTGAGTGGCGTTGCATGTGTGAGTGGCGTTGCATGGATGAGTGGCGTTGCGTGGATGAGTGGCGTTGCGTGGATGAGTGGCGTTGCGTGGATGAGTGGGGTTGCTTAGATGAGTGGTGTTGCGTGGATGATAGTGGGCTTGCGTGGGTGTGAGTGGCGTTGCGTGTCTGTAAGTGTTGCTGTGTGGGTGAAAGTGGCACAGAGCCTTTGATGTGGCCTGGCGCAGGAGAAATGCTGCTGCTGCTAATTAAATACAAGAGCGGCCGGGAAGCGGCCAGGAAACACAAGTACGGCCGGCCACATAATTAGGGGAGGAGAAGCCGCACAGCACACGCTGGGAGAAGCCCTTTGATGTGCTGTGCGGCCGCGATGCACGCTCTGTGCTGGCTGAGGGCCATTAGCCTGAACTAGCGGCAAGATCAAACGAAGGGTGGGAGGGACATTGAGGAACAGGAACAGATGGCCATGAAAGTGTATGGGCCAGAAGCGCGTGCCTGTACGTGCACTCGAAGAAAACGCCACGAAAAAAGCGGTGGTTTGACAATCAGTTCGAGCACTTGAATTCTCCCCATTTCCCATTCCTTCGGAATGGTAAAGGACGAGACCTAAAAAAGACCAGACACAAATGCTACGAGTACAAACATTAAGGTACGGCGGATCTAGTCTAAAGCATAATTCATATTGCGTCGCTTTAAGCAATTGCGTTTTCCTTGTTATATGGCAGGAACTCATCCCGAAGGTACTGTAGCGCTTTACATAAGCGCCAGTCACATTATGCAAGGACACCTTCATTTTGGTAGATAAGGGGAGATTAAGTGATTTGCACAGAATCACAGGATGTTGGACCCCATGCCGATACTCTGATCTGTTTTCACAGTTCAAAATTCAACTCTTCTGGCTGTTACGCCATACCTTCACTCACCTTTTCACATCTGAAGTAATATCTGCAGAAAATGAAAGATCTTTGAAGTTTTTTGGGAGGGGCGGGGCTCCGAATGAGTACGATGTCGAACTCTCCGGAGAGTTCTCACTTCTTGCAAAATTGAAACGTAACCTCCTGTTGTCAACACATTCAAACGTTCCTTAGAACCTGACTGATGTGCATATGGAAACACTAATCGTGGACAGGTTGAAAATGCACGCCTTTTGGTAGAATTATCACCTTCACATGAAACGTCTTTAAAAATAAATCAGAAAGGAGGGTCACGTCTTCTTGATATGTTCATGAGTCTTCTTAACCCCCCCAGTCAGCTTTCCAATTAACTGGGGCGCTTCCTGCCTTTGTAAAACTGCCGAAGAACAGCTTAATAGCTTTGGCCTCCCCCTGCCTCTCGCGCCATTAAGTGAAGTTTCGGCGCCATAAAGGGAGCACATCTGCGCCGAAAACACTTCATGCCGAACCTTCCCGCTGCAAACGCTCCTGCCATGACAGAGAGAGAGGGTTTCTGCGCAAGCTCTCCCCAGATATAGATCTACTCGATGGGTGCATGTTAGGTGTCCTCAGTTTTCAACTGCAATGAAATACATACATAAGTGCTATGACACAGATGTACCGTGCAAAATACGCCAGTCGCAGGTAATCCCATCGCGAAAGGGATTTATGCTGCCACTGACAAGAGTAAACTAGTATTTCAAGAGAGAGAAGTGGTGAGAGGATTTAGAAAAAATACCCTATAACTCTCCACTTTGTTCTTAAACTTTCTAGTTGAACCTTGTCTCGCCCCCCCTCCCCCGCCCCCCTTAGTGGGATTTAATCTCCAGCAATATTACATCAGTGTGGCATCTTAATATTAGCGAGTAAAAGAAATCTATCTATCTATCTATCTATCGCCCTCTATCTATCTATCTATCGCCCTCTATCTATCTATCTATCTATCTATCTATCGCCCTCACTCTATCTATCTATCTATCTATCCTCTATCTATCTATCTATCTATCGCCCTCTGTCTATCTATCGCCCTCTATCTATCTATCTATCGCCCTCTATCTATCTATCTATCGCCCTCTATCTATCTATCTATCGCCCTCTGTCTATCTATCGCCCTCTATCTATCTATCGCCCTCTATCTATCTATCTATCGCCCTCTGTCTATCTATCGCCCTCTATCTATCTATCTATCGCCCTCTATCTATCTATCTATCGCCCTCTATCTATCTATCTATCGCCCTCTGTCTATCTATCGCCCTCTATCTATCTATCTATCGCCCTCTATCTATCTATCTATCGCCCTCTATCTATTGCCCTCTATCTATCTATCTATCTATCGCCCTCTATCTATCTATCTATCTATCGCCCTCTATCTATCTATCTATCGCCCTCTATCTATCTATCTATCGCCCTCTATCTATTGCCCTCTATCTATCTATCTATCGCCCTCTATCTATCTATCTATCGCCCTCTATCTATCTATCTATCTATCTATCTATCTATCTATCCATCTATCGCCCTCTATCTATCTATCGCCAAATATCTATCTATCTATCTATCGCCCTCTATCTATCTATCTATCGCCCTCTATCTATCTATCTATCGCCCTCTATCTATCTATCGCCCTCTATCTATCTATCTATCTATCTATCTATCTATCTATCGCCCTCTATCTATCTATCCTCTATCTATCTATCTATCGCCCTCTGTCTATCTATCGCCCTCTATCTATCTATCGCCCTCTATCTATCTATCTATCGCCCTCTATCTATCTATCTATCGCCCTCTATCTATCTATCTATCGCCCTCTATCTATTGCCCTCTATCTATCTATCTATCTATCGCCCTCTATCTATCTATCTATCGCCTCTATCTATCTATCTATCTATCTATCTATCTATCTATCTATCTATCTATCCATCTATCGCCCTCTATCTATCTATCGCCAAATATCTATCTATCTATCTATCGCCAAATATCTATCTATCTATCTATCGCCCTCTATCTATCTATCTATCGCCCTCTATCTATCTATCTATCTATCTATCTATCTATTTATCTATCGCCCTCTATCTATCTATCTATCGCCCTCTATCTATCTATCTATCGCCCTCTATCCATCTATCTATCTATCGCCCTCTATCCATCTATCTATCTATCGCCCTCTATCCATCTATCTATCTATCGCCCTCTATCCATCTATCTATCTATCTATCTATCTATCTATCTATCTATCTATCTATCTATCACCCTCTATCTATCTATCTATCTATCTACCTATCTATCTATCTATCACCCTCTATCTATCTATCTATCTATCTATCTATCTATCTATCTATCTATCTATCTATCTATCACCCTCTATCTATCGCCCTCTATCTATCTATCTATCTATCTATCTATCTATCTATCGCCCTCACTCTATCTATCGCCCTCTATCTACCTATCGCCCTCTATCTACCTATCGCCCTCTATCTATCTATCTATCTATCGCCCTCTATCCATCTATCTATCTATCGCCCTCTATCCATCTATCTATCTATCGCCCTCTATCCATCTATCTATCTATCGCCCTCTATCCATCTATCTATCTATCGCCCTCTATCCATCTATCTATCTATCGCCCTCTATCCATTATCTATCTATCGCTATCTATCTATCTATCTATTGCCCTCTATCTATCTATCGCCCTCTATCCATCTATCTATCTATTGCCCTCTATCCATCTATCTATCTATTGCCCTCTATCCATCTATCTATCTATCGCCCTCTATCCATCTATCTATCTATCGCCCTCTATCTATCTATCTATCGCCCTCTATCCATCTATCTATCTATCGCCCTCTATCCATCTATCTATCTATCGCCCTCTATCCATCTATCTATCTATCGCCCTCTATCCATCTATCTATCTATCTATCTATCTATCTATCTATCTATCTATCTATCTATCTATCTATCTATCTATCACCCTCTATCTATCTATCTATCACCCTCTATCTATCTATCTATCTATCTATCTATCTATCTATCTATCACCCTCTATCTATCTATCTATCTAGCTATCACCCTCTATCTATCTATCTATCTATCTATCTATCTATCTATCTATCACCCTCTATCTATCTATCTATCTATCGCCCTCACTCTATCTATCGCCCTCTATCTACCTATCTATCGCCCTCCTGTATATCTATCTATCTATCACCCTCTATCTATCTATCTATCTATCGCCCTCACTCTATCTATCGCCCTCTATCTACCTATCTATCGCCCTCCTGTATATCTATCTATCTATCACCCTCACTCCATCTATCGCCCTCACTCCATCTATCGCCCTCACTCTATCTATCTGTCTATCCATCTTTTGCCCTCACCCTATCCATCTTTTGCCCTCACCCTATCCATCTTTTGCCCTCACCCTATCCATCTTTTGCCCTCACTCTATCACCCTATCCATCTTTTGCCCTCACCCTATCCAT
This sequence comes from Lissotriton helveticus, assembly GCF_964261635.1. NCBI lineage: Eukaryota > Metazoa > Chordata > Amphibia > Caudata > Salamandridae > Lissotriton > Lissotriton helveticus. The sequence goes on along the minus strand of NC_136057.1, from coordinate 188,583,368 downwards.
CTTTTGCCCTCACTCTGTCGCCCTCACTCTGTCGCCCTCACTCTGTCGCCCTCACTCTGTCGCCCTCACTCTGTCGCCCTCACTCTATCTATCGCCCTCCCTCTATCTATCGCCCTCACTCTGTCTATCGCCCTCACTCTGTCTATCGCCCTCACTCTGTCTATCGCCCTCACTCTATCACTCTATCACTCCATCACTCTCACTCTATCTATCTATCTATCTATCTATCTATCTATCTATCGCCCTCACTCTATCTATCGCCCTCACTCTATCTATCTATCTATCTATCGCCCTCACTCTATCTATCTATCTATCTTTTGCCCTCACACTATCTATCGCCCTCACTCTATCTATCTATCGCCCTCACTCTATCTATCTATCGCCCTCACTCTATCTATCTATCGCCCTCACTCTATCTATCGCCCTCCCTCTATCTATCGCCCTCCCTCTATCTATCGCCCTCCCTCTATCTATCGCCCTCCCTCTATCTATCGCCCTCCCTCTATCTATCGCCCTCCCTCTATCTATCGCCCTCACTCTATCTATCGCCCTCACTCTATCTATCGCCCTCCCTCTATCTATCGCCCTCACTCTATCTATCGCCCTCACTCTATCTATTTATTGCCCTCACTCTATCTATCGCCCTCACTCTATCGCATCACCACAGAATCACTCAGGGGCACCACAACATCACTCAGGGGCACCACAACATCACTATGCGCTACCACAGCATCACTGAACGCCACAGCATCACTCGTCACCACCACAACATCACTAAGCGCCACCACAGCATCAATCTGTGCAACCATTCAACAACAACTGATTTAAATATGTTCTCTCAATGTTTCAAGCTTTATTACAAATGTCACAAAAAGATGTTAATATTTCACTTCTGTTCTTGGATTTTCGTTACAATAAAATACACTGAACATAATCTTCACAAAAGTTATTTACAAAAGTTAAAGCTATTGCCATTATGAATTACAATAACTTTTATGTAAGTATTAATTCTTTTTTTTAAATTAAAGGCCATTATTATTTGTAATATCAATACATCTAAGTCACGTAAATACAACACATATTGCATTATAAATACTATAGGTGTCACATTTGCGAAAGTTAAAACCATTGGCATTGTAAATGACAAAGCTATTAATTTCGCTATTTTCAAAACCAACACATAAATAAAAGATTTGGCATTTACAATACCAATAGCTCAAACTTTCCTAATACGAGACCTATTGCATTGCAAATGCTTGTTATGTAAGCCTGCATTTGGCTTGCACTTGAATTATTCAAGCCAGTCTTCACGTTATCCGTGAGCGCATTGCCTCATTCCTCACTATTCATGTTACTCCATTAATCACGGTTTGCGCTCCGCAAACTTTAAGTAACTTGAAGGTCCTTACCATACCACGCGCCACTATTTCAACGTAAGCCTGCATTTGCCTTCAGCTCCAAATGAAATTGCTGGCTTAGATTAAACGTGCATTAGCAGTCCTCTGCTAATTATGGCGCTCCATTTGAAAGAATTTTGTCACTCACATAGGGCGCCTGGTTTCGTGGTATTTCCATTCTTGCCTCGCGCCTTCCTTCTTCCCTCCCCGCCTCCCTTCCCACCCTCCTCTTTGCTCCATGCACCTCCAGCAGCCCTCTCGTGTTTTACAGTGCCTGCTTGAGGTGCCCCCCTCACCCCTCCTTGGGCATATCGTGATGTGTGTCCCGAGAGGACGTTTTTACGGCAAACGGCGCAGCGCTTCTCAGAGACGCTAGATGTGTAACAAGGGTGCGATCAGCTCGGCTTTCTGACATCTGAGCCCTCGGATCACGGAGCAACTCAGCACCCTGATTAGGCACATCTGTTGTAGGGCAGGTTGTGGGACCCAACTCACTTGAAGTTCTAGTGAGAATAGAAAAGCCCCCCCCCCCCCCACCCCCACCCCCTGCTGTCACCGCTCCAGCATTTTATGGTCACCTTTCCAGCATTTTATTGTCCGAATTCAGAGACAAACAGGGTTTCCCGGAATGTTGTGATTTCTGCATTGGGTTCCGGAGCTGGGTTCCGGTGCCGCTTGTGGTAAAACGCTTTGACGCCTCGTCAGCGGTAGTAAGCGCTATATAAATGCAACTACAATTTCTCACCCTACCAAAGTTCACTTTCTCCGACGATGCTGGCTGACTGAGATCTCAGGAGCATCTTGACCTAAGATGACTGACCTTTGTTTTCTGTGCTGCTGCGTTTGCAATCTTTTTGGCAGTACAGATATTGATTGGCCTGACCAGGTCAGCACTACCTAATTCCAGACCCGGAAGTAGTGCAGGGCAGCCAAGCCGGCCAGGCTAAACTGACTTCGGTGGCCGGATGAGCACATTTTCACTCAAAAGATTGCATTCGTTATTTGTAAGTGTTTGGGAAATGATCCTTCAGGCGCTGCAGCTGGTTACATTATTTAGTTTCTATCCAATAACGTCATAGTTCTGCCCGGTTATTAAATACATTCATTTAGTTTTGCTTTCCCGCTGTGAACGTATGTGAGGAAATAAGATTACTGCTGGATGTTAAGTACAAGCCTGAGTAAATCTGCAATATCTTTGTAATTTTATTATGTTTTACCCCCATATATTGCAAGGCACACAAAACTTCTCAAGATCATTTTCTGTGTAGCAAAGAACGGGTTGTGGCGTTTCCTCCTCCAGCAAGAGAAAATTAATCCCTTTGTGTATTTTTAGGTCGAGCTGGCGTTGGAGTGCGAAGCGCTCCCGCCAGCTCGACTATAGTCACCTTGCTCCCTGCCAAGGGAGTGATAGCTGTGAACGAGCAGCTCTAGACCTGTGAACGAGCCGACTCAGGTCCGTGAACGTGCGGGAACGTCAACGTGCACGTTCACGCGCGTCACGCTCCTGTCCTCCCGCGTCTCTTCTGAGGCGCGCTCGAGGCCGACTTGCGGTGTGCTGTTCCAGCGTTAGGTAAGTGAGGGCGGGGGGGATTTGTTTGCTTGTTTAGGAGCAGCCGCCCAAGGTGACGTTCAGGAAGGAGCCGCAGCCATTGCCCGCAGGAGTACGAGAGGGAAGAAGAGGAACCGTGCTTGGATATTCGCGGAACTCCGCAGGGGGAAAGTACTGACCCCATTACTCGGATACCGGAAGGACTCACTTGTTTGTTCCCGCAACCCCTGTAGGACTGACAGCACTCGACCCGCATAATACGGACGTCCGGCTCCCCAGAAGGACTGAGGGTCTGAGCCCGGCCTCTCGTAAAGACTCGGTACCGGCACGACCCGGAAGGGGGGTTGAGACCAGGAAGGGATCATCGCATTCCGCAAGAACTAATATACCGAGCGACACCCAGGTTCCGTTTCCAGTAAGGACTGAGGTGCTTCGCTAGGGAGCGAGGCCCCCAAGTGGCTAACCGGCTGCCGTAAGGGCGGCTGACACCGGACTCTGACCGCGGACTTCTCAGCCCCTCTGGTGCTCGGCTTGTGTCTCTGTTCTTCTCTCATTGCCTTGTGCCGGGCTCCTCCTCTAATACACTCTGTGCAGTCAGTATGTTGGTATTCCGTAGTGTCCTTCGGGGGGAGTCTGCGCCCCGCTAGGCGGGCCCGGGTCCCTGTATGTGTGTGGTTGGTGGGAGGTGGAGTGTGATTGTTGAAGGGGAGGAGTTGGGGTCCCGTATCTTTGGGGTGGGGGGGATCAAAAAGCCTTTAACATGTCGTGTGTGCATTATAAGTTTCCCTCCAAACTGAACTATGACACGGTGACCTTCGACGGGATGCACATCTCCCTGTGCGACCTGAAGAAGCAGATCATGGGCCGGGAGAAGCTGAAGGCTGCTGACTGTGACCTCCAGATCACCAACGCGCAGACTAAGGAAGGTAAGAGCCCAGAACCGTCGAAACATTACGCCCGTTTGTGTTTTTTTGTGTGGTGGGGGGGGGGGGAATGGGGGAGTAGTGCTGGAACATCTTACAAAGTTTATCTGCTGAAAACGATGTTTGAACTGCAGAACGTAAACATCCATTTCTGTACGCGAAGGTTTTTTATTTTTATCGGCTAGAACCAAGATTTCCAAACTGCACTGTACGTGGCCTACGCGTCTGTCACGTCTTCTGTACTAAAATATAATTTTCTTTGTATGTAGCGGTGATGTTTCTTTAGTGTGTGTGTATAATGAGAGATTCCCAAACTTTATGTACGCGTGCATAACGGTCTGAGCATTTCGTTGTATCAGAGTAGTGCTGTTTTGCTTCTTTTTCAAGTGGTTTAGTTTTCTTTTGCATCTGAATAAGTTAGGGGACCAGACGTCCCGGTTTTCCCCGGACGGTCCCCGTTTTTGGCAAAGTGTCCCCGTGTCCCGACCCTTTTACCAAAGTTAGTCAAATGTCCCCGTTTTAGAACAGTGTCCGGGGCAAACAGAGAAATGTCCCGGTTTTTTACTGTTCTGGTTGCACGCATGCTCTGTTCGCACTGCGTGTGACTGTGACGTCACTGAGGTGAGCACCGTAGCAGGGGAAATCCTTTGAAGAGACATTTTCTCTCGGGATTTCCCTTCTTTGTCCACGTCGCAGCGCCACCTACGTCATTGTTGCGTTGCACCATCGCACAGCATGACCCTGATTTTACCTTCAGTCAGTGTGGCCCTGCTGTGCCTTAAAGCGAGCGAGGGTCAGACATTCTAATCCAGCAGCAGCTTTGTGACTCTTCCCCCAGCCCAGTCGAACCTGCACCGTCGTCGGGACCCGCTACCTCCACATCAGACCTGCCTCAGCCTGGAGCCAGGATCATCTTAAACCACACAACGAGACTTGCCCTGCCAGCCTGCAACATGAGTATTGTAATCCCCTTCCCCGCAGCAAACTACCTTGCCCGACTTTGTTTAAAGAGATGAAGCCAGAGGCCAGATAGGGAAAGATTGCCATGTGAATCGTCCAATAAACGTCCTGTAAACACCTGACAAAGACCGTTTCTGATTAAAAACATTATTTCTTGACGGCACATATTTCACCTTAGCACATTAATCTACGTCACTGCCTGGCATCTGTAAAAAGTAATAACTTTTAATCCGGCACTTTTCCCGCCTCCTGTGTCCTGACAAATCTGCCTCATTGGACCATGTGCATCGATAAAAGAAACATTATTGCAAGAGCAACTGGAATTATTTGATTCTGGGTCCCAGCGTTTTCTGTATATTTATAGATTTACTGCATTTGCCACATAATTCTCCACCTGCCGCATAATCTGCAGTTTAAAAAAAATGATCAAAAGTTACTAAACCACAGCAACATATGTTTCTCCACAGTGGAAGGTCCTTCGCAAGGGTTAACTGGTCACCTTTCAGTTATTTATTGCTTTATGTTGGATGTTGAACTGTGTTAACCTGTGTAACAAGCATGGGCAAAGATATAAAAGATCTCGTCTTCAAGGCCTATTGAGTCTGCCGGTGTCTTCACACTGTACAGCATGAACGCAGACGCTGCACAGATAAAAAAAGCAATTAAAAGTGAGCAGAATGAGGTGGCTGCTGGGTGTGACATCTGTAGTTACACAAATGTGTGAATGTCATTGAGTGGAGGTATAGATTGGCGAGGTAAATAAACGCAAGGATGGGCGGATCAATAAATGCATAGGTACAGACATGAGAAGTATAAAACTTGATATGGTTTCAAAATGTATGACTATTGTGGCTACACAAGGATTCAGGAAATCAGTAGCTATCTGTGCAGGGCTATAAAGTGACGGTGGACAACACATGTCCAATTACTTAGCGGTACTCTTCATTACTCCTGGCCCGGTTCAAAAAGCTGCATGGCAAGGCAGTAACCCCCACCAAATAGGCGCTGCTTAGAGATGGGGAAACGGCGGGCAGGCGTGGCCTCTAATGACAGCTCCCCACTGACATGATGTGTGATGTGTGGCAGAGAGCCGTTTCAACTAGAATATTTCCATGCTTCTTTATTGATAAATGTGCACCCTCCTAGGCTTCCTGGCAGCTTTTAGCACAACAGGCAGCCGTTTTTCACACAGGACTGCACTTGTGTGAAAACATTAGATTATTGTGCAAAGACAAGTGTTCAGTTCTAGTTACTTAACACCATCGCTGCGGCGGCTATTCCGCCGCAGCGCTAAGGGGGCGGGGCGGCTGCGCGGCGGCCGCATGCTGGTGACGGAACCGCTCCGTCATCAGCCGCGGTTGGGCTGTGCTCATGACGGAGCGGTTCCGTCATGGCCCCGCCCGCTCAATAGAATGCCCAGCGCAGGCGCGGAATCCGCGCCGCGCAGGCGCGGCGGCCGGGCCATGACGGAACCGCTCCGTCATCAGCACAGCGCCACCGTAGTCCTACTTCTATGTCTATGACCTGTCCCCGTTTTTTGTTTTGAGAATCTGGTCACCCTAGAATAAGTACACATTACTTGTGGCACAGTAGCGGTGCTATTCTTTTTACATGGCTCTTGGCGTATTGAAGTAGATGGTGGGACATAACGATTTTCATTTACAGCAGCCAGTGAAGTACTGGGGGTGGGAACAAACTACAATTCTTGCTTTCTCGATTTGATAAAGTTTGTCCTCGTTAATTTGACAAGAATCAAACCCATTCGTAGTTGAAAGGTATGTATGCTCCGGCAATCTGCTCTGGACAGTCTGTACAATTTAAGTCCGCTGTGAACGCTTCCAGAAAGCGGTTCGTATTTCAAATAGATTATGATTCAGTGGTAACTGTGCTGTCATGTGACCAGGCCTAATGCTTTAGTGGTATAAAAGAATAATTAAGAAATTGTCAGTTCACCAAAATGGCAGTGTCAGAAGTGACTTCAACAACCCATAAATTAGTGGATGACATCAGATGGTACTCTCTTGATACTTGGTGCCAAGTTTGCTCAGTACCCCCTTTTAGAGTAAAAATATATTTTCATTATTGTAGGAGAGTAGGGTCTGCTATCCTATGGTCACCCCAAATTTTTGCTTTTTGCTTCACTGGTTTTCGACTACTGAGGCTGTGGGCCTGCTGATCAGACCCCCAGCCTGCTGTTCTCTCACTAAATTAATAATACATGTGCTATAGGCACATACCACAATTGGAAATGGACTCCTTGTCAGCCCCTGTATAATGCACTATAGGTGCCCAGGGCATAGGGGCCACCAAGGCCTACCAGGGGCTGCAGCATATCTTTTGCCACCCCTGGCTGGTTCTTAAATTGACACAACTGGCTGATCACTCAGCTGGGGTAAGGTGGTGTAATCACCCCTTGCTTAGATATAGTATACCTATATCTAAACCTATATCTGGACACATATAAACCTGTCAGCCACTCCTATGGAAGGCCTCATCAATCCTGGAGGCAGAGTGCGTGGTTTTATGTGAGATGGGGCTCTAGCATGAGCTGAGCCTGTCTGCAGCCGTCGGGAACAACTCCCTAAGCTGTTTCAGGATAATGCCATACCATATACTCTTAAGCGCCTTATAATCCTCGCGGTTATATAGCAACTTTGGTTTGGCTTTATCAAAACATGTCGTGTAAGGTGTCATACGATTTGGAATACTATCCCCTCGCCAGTTCTGGCGACGGGGATAGCATTCCACCCCTCTAGAGGGGTAAGACATGTTACTTTACTTAAATGCGGTTAATTTCTAAAAGGACCTTAGATCCACAAAATGGATGCCTCTGCCACAGACAAGAGTCTGACCCCCTGCAGCTGACCGAAACTCAGCCAAACGGGGCCGGGACAAAGGGTTTCCTGTCGTAAAGGGGTGTTATCACCCTCCAGACCGGAGATAGTGGATTGTAGCAGGGAGGTCTGAAAGAAACCAGACACTGCTGGGGGCGCACAAGGCTGCCCCTTGCAGAATCCGGCCAAACCGGTTCTGGGGCACTCCAGCCCTCGTGCCAGGGCGGCCTGGATCAAAGGAAAGGGGTGTATCCACCCCCTTCCTGGGTCCCACCCATAGGAGGGGACCTAGCAGGTAATCCAGCCCCACAGATTAGAATAAGAGCGGGAGCAGTGCCAAGACACTTTAGATTATCCTGATGAAACTTAAGAAACGAAACTCTGGACCCTTCGACATCCTACTCGACGTAGAAGCCCGAAGAATCTCCCTTGTGGTCAAGGAGTGACCACCCTGTGTAAACAGGCACCATCCAGCCCTCGACGTCTGCTTTGTTGCAGTTCCCGCCGGAACTCGAGCGACAGAGATCGACGAGATCAAGCTTGCCCGCCTTTCAACAGCCCGATCCACAGTCCCTGCAGAGCTGAGACCCATGGAGGCGACCGGACGCGTGGGGCACGCCATCTTGGAAAGACCACGAGACACTGACCGTGCAGCCCACGAGTGACCCTCGAAGCTGTACACCGGGGTTTGAGAAGCCCCAACCCTGAGCCACTCTTGCACCGAAGACCAGCCCTCCACACTCGACGAGTGCTGCGTGGGGCCCTTCTGCTCCATTTGGCTCAACGCGTTGGCCCGGTCACTTGCCAGCTGGCTTGTGGCCCCTGTGCCGACGAAACTTGAAATTCGACCTGCAATTCTGGTTGCCCCAGATTTGCACCAGCTCCCCTGAAAAGGAGCCCCCACTCTGACCCTCCTGGTTCGAGTGAGAAGCAATCTCCCGGTTCCGCGTGGATTGCTTTTGCCAAGTGGTGTTTGCTCCAATCTTGAAGCCGACAGCGCCGACGGCGAGAGCCTGCGTGGGACAGATCGTGACCTGCTCCTGGACGTCGCAGATGTCCCAGAGCCCACGTGACAGCGGAGAGAAGCTACTCGACGACCACCTGATTGCGCCCGACATTGCCTGGTTCCGTCCTGGTTCCACCCTGGTCACTGCTGAGTGACCCAGACTCTGTCCCCTCTGCTTTCAGGTACTTTTCGACTTGAGTCCACCCTTGGACTCCACCGGACACTTCTCCTTCACACCGCCTGCAGCCCTTTCAGCTTCAAGCACCAAGAGCCTGCGTGACGAAACCCGACTCGACTTCGACCCTATGCACCCGCTTCCTGTGGGTGAGGTAACTTTGCTCCGCCGGTGTTCCCACACTGGTGCACATCTCTAGGGTCTGTGTCTTAAGTTTCGTTCCTCTAGGTTCAGCGGAAGTGTCCTTAAACTCTAACTTTACAACTTTTACGCACCATTGGTTAACATTGGTGCATGCGTGCGCTTCCCGCACTGCACCCGAATCCCGCGGGCTTTTCCCGACTTCAGCACTGCTTGTCCTGACTGCTCCCAGCGATTCTCTAGGCCCTAGGCCTAACCACTGTTCGATTGGTATCTCTTATACCACTTGTTTAGTATATGGTTTGAGTGGCCCCCCGCCCTCATCCATAATTGTGCAACTTCGTATGTTTAAACTGTGCTTTTGATTTAACGCTTGTGCCCCTTTATTCATAAAGAGTACTGGGGATTGTTTTTAGTAATACACACATATATTTTTATAATATATACTTGTGTGGTGTCCTTTCATTTGATATTACAGGATTGTATGTGGTAAAACAGCTCGCTTAACACGACCTCTTAAGTTAAGCCTTTAGGCTGCTTAGTCCATGCTACCCCTAGGATAGCTTGTCTAATAAGGTTGACTTACAACCAGACACCATAAGGGATTGTTTGGACTGATACAAGGTGGTTCCAGAATTGGAAACATCATGTATCAGGCCAACTTCTCACAATTATGTTGTAAAACACTAGCTTTTTAAGTATTAAAATGGATATGAGTTGTGGGTTATATACTTGTTCTCTGCTAGATGTAAGTTTTCTCTGGCATCTGCTCTTAAGTTACGGCTGTCAGTCGCCTTCACAGAGAGTCCCTTTGGAATCATCATGGACTAAGAACACTGGTTTGTAGGGAACGTTGCTTACTTGTCTTAAACTAGGAATGTTTTTGCTTCCAGTTGTGGGTGAAAATGCACTTGGTGGTTAACGTGGCAACACACATATTAGCAATGTATTCGGGAAGTAACACTGCCTACTCTTTGTAGTTATTTACTACAAAGTTGTATGCTCGAGTAAGTGTACTAAATAAACAGCACTTTTATAAGTATCAATGTTTGTGTAGTTCACTTAGAAGTTATATCTTTCTAGGCATGCTATTAGGCTTCTAAAAGTAGCCCTAATTCAGGTGTTGCCGTTGGCACCGAGCCAACATTATCGTGCTTTGTCTGCTGCTGATCAGTGTTGACACCAGAACAACATTTACCGTAATCTCAGCATACCAATTGCAAACTGTTGGTGAGACAAATAGATGCCCAATATATTTTGGTAAAATGAGGTTCGTTGTTGTTGGGTTGCATGGATATGGCGTGAAAGAAGGGGTGGTTGTGTATGAAATGAGTTGAAGACGATTTTCAGAAAAAGCATAATAAAGGAATGAGGCATGGAACTTGTAATAGTCTGTACTTCGAGGGAAGGAATTTGGTTGACATTTGTATGGAGAGGCAGGGTAATTCAAAAGGATAAGAGGGAATAATCGAGTTTTAATTACGGTCAGAATTACAGGTGTGATTTTAGGAAACCTTTTGGTGTAGCATGTAATTCGAGAATGTAAAACTGTGAAGCAACTATAGGTATTTTAATAGCCACTAGAATCATAGTCTGTCCACCCCTAGGATTGATTTGTTCTGACAATACGTCCTCTGCATGATTTTCGGGCTTGCATGCCTGCCTGACGTGTATGTGGTATCGTGACTTTTGTTTTGGCCCTGGTGTCTCACTAATCTAGCATGTGCGCAGAAGCCTATTCCGGTCTGACAATGCAAGGTTGAAGACCTGCCCTATGACCTGAGAGGTACACCATGCAGTGAATGATTAGAGGGTATGTTTTTCCTCGAAACTAAATTGTTTCACTAGTATTTGGTAGTGTTGGGTTCCCCCTTGTTTTTTTAGTCATGCCATAAGTATGCGCTATATCCACATCCACCACCACATCCACATCCACCGCCACTTCCACCACCATCACCACATCCACCGCATCCACCACCATCACCACATCCACCACACCCACCACCACTACATCCACCACACCCACCACCACTACATCCACCACACCCACCACCACTACATCCACCCCCCATCCACCACCACTACATCCACCCCCCATCCACCACCACCACCACCCCCCCCATCCACCACCACCACCCCCCCATCCACCACCACCACCCCCCCATCCACCACCACCACCGCATCCACCACCACCACATCCACCGCATCCACCACCACATCCACCATCACCACCACATCCACCACCACATCCACCATCACCTCCGCATCCACCATGACATCCACATCCACCACATCCACCACCACCACATGCACCACCACCGCATGCACCACCACCGCATGCACCACCACCGCATCCACCACCACATCCACCACCACCACATCCACCACCACATCCACCGCATCCACCACCACCACATCCACCACCACCACCACATCCACCGCATCCACCACCACATCCACCGCATCCACCACCACATCCATCACCCCCACATCCACCATGACATCCACGCCACATCCACCACCACATCCACCACATGCACCACCGCATCCACCACATGCACCACCACCGCATCCACCACCACATCCACCACCACATCCACATCCACCACATCCACCACCACCGTATCCATCACCCCCACATCCACCATGACATCCACCGCCACATCCACCACCACATCAACCACCACCGCATCCACCACATGCACCACCACCGCATCCACCACATGCACCACCACCACATCCACCACACCCACCACCACCACATCCACCACCACATCCACCGCATCCACATCCACCACCACCGCATCCACCACCGCATCCACCACCGCATCCACCACCACATCCACCACCACATCCACCACCACTTCCACCACCACATCCACCGCATCCACCACCACCACATCCACCATCACCTCCACATCCACCGCCACATCCACCGCATCCACATCCACCACCACAGCATCCATCACCACATCCACCATCACATCCACCGCCACATCCACCATCACATCCACCGCCACATCCACCGCCACATCCACCGCCACATCCACCGCCACATCCACCGCCACATCCACCGCCACATCCACCACCACTACATCCACCACCCCATCCACCACCACCACCTCCACCCCATCCACCACCGCATCCACCACCACCACATCCACCACCACATCCACCATCACCACCACATCCACCATCACATCCACCGCCACATCCACTGCCACATCCACCGCCACATCCACCACCACATCCACCACCACATCCACCACACCCACCACCACTACATCCACCACAATCCCATCCACCACAACCACCGCATCCACTACCACCACCGCATCCACCACCACCACATCCACCACCATATCTACCATCACCACCACATCCACCACCAAATCCACCATCACCTCCACATCCACCACCACATCCACCGCCACATCCACCGCCACATCCACCGCCACATCCACCGCCACATCCACCGCCACCCACCGCCACCACATCCACATCCACCACCACCACCCCATCCACCACCACCACCCCATCCACCACCACCACCGCATCCACCATCACCGCATCCACCATCACCACATCCACCACCACCACATCCACCACCACATCCACCACCACCACATCCACCACCACCACATCCACCGCCACATCCACCGCCACATCCACCGCCACATCCACCACCACCACATCCACTGCCACATCCACCGCCACATCCACCGCCACATCCACCGCCACATCCACCGCCACATCCACCGCCACATCCACCACCACATCCACCACCACATCCACCGCCACATCCACCACCGCCACATCCACCACCGCCACATCCACCACCGCCACATCCACCACCGCCACATCCACCACCGCCACATCCACCACACCCACCACCGCCACATCCACCGCCACATCCACCGCCACATCCACTGCCACATCCACTGCCACACCCACTGCCACATCCACTGCCACATCCACCGCCACATCCACCGCCACATCCACCGCCACATCCACCGCCACATCCACCGCCGCATCCACCACCGCCGCATCCACCACCGCCACATCCACCACCGCCACATCCACCGCCACATCCACCACCGCCACATCCACCGCCACCGCCACATCCACAGCCACATCCACCGCCACATCCACTGCCACATCCACCGCCACATCCACCGCCACATCCACCGCCACATCCACCGCCACTACATCCACCACCCCATCCACCACCACCACCTCCACCCCATCCACCACCGCATCCACCACCACCACATCCACCACCACATCCACCATCACCACCACATCCACCATCACATCCACTGCCACATCCACTGCCACATCCACTGCCACATCCACCACCACATCCACCACACCCACCACCACTACATCCACCACAATCCCATCCACCACAACCACCGCATCCACTACCACCACCGCATCCACCACCACCACATCCACCACATCCACCACCACATCTACCATCACCACCACATCCACCACCACATCCACCACCAAATACACCATCACCTCCACATCCACCACCGCATCCACCGCCGCATCCACCGCCACATCCACCGCCGCATCCACCGCCGCATCCACCGCCGCATCCACTGCCACATCCACCGCCACATCCACCGCCACATCCACCGCCACATCCACCGCCGCCACATCCACCGCCACATCCACCGCCACCACATCCACCACACCCACCGCCACCACATCCACCACCCCATCCACCACCACCACCCCATCCACCACCACCACCCCATCCACCACCACCACCCCATCCACCACCATCACCGCATCCACCATCACCGCATCCACCATCACCACATCCACCACCACCACATCCACCACCACCACATCCACCGCCACATCCACCGCCACATCCACCACCACCACATCCACCACCACATCCACCACCACCACATCCACCACACCCACCGCCACATCCACTGCCACATCCACTGCCACATCCACCGCCACATCCACCGCCACATCCACCGCCACATCCACCGCCACATCCACCACCGCCACATCCACCACCGCCACATCCACCACCACCACATCCACCACACCCACCACCGCCACATCCACCGCCACATCCACCGCCACATCCACCGCCACATCCACCGCCACATCCACCGCCACATCCACCGCCACATCCACTGCCACCGCCACATCCACCGCCACATCCACCGCCACATCCACCGCCACATCCACCGCCACATCCACTGCCACATCCACTGCCACATCCACTGCCACATCCACTGCCACATCCACCGCCACATCCACCGCCACATCCACATCCACCGCCACATCCACCACCGCCACATCCACCACCGCCACTGCCACATCCACCACCGCCACATCCACATCCACTGCCACATCCACCGCCACATCCACCGCCACATCCACCGCCACATCCACCGCCACATCCACCGCCACATCCACCGCCACATCCACCGCCACATCCACCGCCACATCCACCGCCACATCCACCGCCACATCCACCACCACCCCATCCACCACCACCACTGCATCCACCATCACCACATCCACCGCATCCACCACCTCCACCGCATCCACCATCACCACCACATCCACCATCACCTCTACATCCACCACCACATCCACCATCACCTCTACATCCACCATGACATCCACCGCCACATCCACCACCACATCCACCACCACCGCATCCACCACCACATTATTTACAAAATTAAAAGCCATTGTTATTTGTAATATCAATACATCTAAGTCACGTAAATACAACACACATTGCATTACAAATGCTATAGGTGTCACATTTGCGAAAGTTAAAACTATTGACATTGTAACTGACAAAGCTATTAATTTTGCTACTTTCAAAACCAACACATAAATAAAGTGTCATTTACAATACCAATCGCTCAAACTTTCCTAATGCGAGACCTATTGCATTTCCAATGCTTGTTTTAATTTGGAGTCATGGCTATAGCATACATCTTTAGTATACTTCCTACACATTGCTTCAGAGTTGTTTCGTGTGTGCAAATATTGGAAATATGTGACACCACCACATCACTCAGGAACACCGCCACATCACTCAGGGACACTAGCACATCACTCAGGAACACCACCACATCACTCAGGGACACCACCACATCACTCAGGGACACCACCACATCACTCAGGGACACCACCACATCACTCAGGGACACCACCACATCACTCAGGGACACCACCACATCACTCAGGAACACCACCACATCAATCAGGGGCACCACCACATCACTCAGGGGCACCACCACATCACTCAGGGGCACCACCACATCACTCAGGGACACCACCACATCACTCAGGGACTCAGGGACACCACCACATCACTCAGGGACACCACCACATAACTCAGGGACACCACCACATCACTCAGGGGCACCACCCAGGGGAACCACCACATCACTCAGGGGCACCACCCAGGGGAACCACCACATCACTCAGCAGCACCACAGCACCACTCAGCGCCACCACAGCATCACTCAGCGCCACCCCAGCATCACTCAGCGCCACCCCAGCATCACTCAGCGCCACCCCAGCATCACTCAGCGCCACCCCAGCATCACTCAGCGCCACCCCAGCATCACTCAGCGCCACCCCAGCATCACTCAGCGCCACCCCAGCATCACTCAGCGCCACCCCAGCATCACTCAGCGCCACCCCAGCATCACTCAGCGCCACCCCAGCATCACTCAGCGCCACCCCAGCATCACTCAGCGCCACCCCAGCATCACTCAGCGCCACCCCAGCATCACTCAGCGCCACCCCAGCATCACTCAGCGCCACCCCAGCATCACTCAGCGCCACCCCAGCATCACTCAGCGCTACCCCAGCATCACTCAGCGCTACCCCAGCATCACTCAGCGCTACCCCAGCATCACTCAGCGCTACCCCAGCATCACTCAGCGCTACCCCAGCATCACTCAGCGCTACCCCAGCATCACTCAGCACCACCCCAGCATCACTCAGCACCACCACAGCATCACTCAGCGCCACCACAGCATCCCTCAGCGCCACCACAGCATCACTCAGCGCCACCCCAGCATCACTCAGCGCCGCATCACTCAGCACCACCACAGCATCACTCAGCGCAACCACAGCATCACTCAGCGCAACCACAGCATCACTCAGCGCAACCACAGCATCACTCAGCGCAACCACAGCATCACTCAGCGCAACCACAGCATCACTCAGCGCAACCACAGCAACACTCAGCGCAACCACAGCAACACTCAGCGCAACCACAGCAACACTCAGCGCAACCACAGCAACACTCAGCGCAACCACAGCAACACTCAGCGCAACCACAGCAACACTCAGCGCAACCACAGCATCACTCAGCGCAACCACAGCATCACTCAGCGCAACCACAGCATCACTCAGCGCAACCACAGCATCACTCAGCGCAACCACAGCATCACTAAGCGCAACCACAGCATCACTCAGCGCAACCACAGCATCACTCAGCGCAACCACAGCATCACTCAGCGCAACCACAGCATCACTCAGCGCAACAACAGCATCACTCAGCGCAACAACAGCATCACTCAGCGCAACAACAGCATCACTCAGCGCAACAACAGCATCACTTAGCGCAACAACAGCATCACTCAGCGCAACAACAGCATCACTCAGCACCACCACAGCATCACTGGTTCAAATATGTTCCTTCAATGTTTCAAGCTGTTTTCAAGCTTTCACGCTTTATTACAAATCACAAAAAGATGTTAATATTTCACTTCTGTTCTTGGATTTTCGTCACAATAAAAAAACACTGAACATAATCTTCACAAAAGTTATTTACAAAAATTGAAGGTATTGCCATTACAAATTAAATACATTATTTAAGTATTAATTATTTAAAAAAATTAAAAGCAGTTATTTGTAATATAAATATATAAGTCACGTAAATACAAAACATGTTGCATTACAAATGCTATAGGTGTCACATTTGCGAAAGTTATAACTATTTGCATTGTAAATGACAAAGCTATTAATTTAACTATTTAAAAAAATAACACATAAATAAAAAAAAAATCATTTATAAGACCAATAGCTCAAACTTTCCTAATGCGAGCCCTATTGCATTTCCAATGCTTGTTTTTCTTTGTTCCTCTTTTTCTCACTGTTTATTTTAAAGGTATTTGGGTTAATTCATATTGTTCTACTGTTTTCTTTTCAATTTTCAAGTTTGAGGTTTATCCTGGGGTATAACATTCCTGCAGAGGGGTGAAAGGGGAAAGTTTGTTGCGAGGTTACTGGAGGGTGGACGACAGACCCCCTTCACCTGAACAGCTGTATCTCTGTCGTTAGGATGGCGATGGGTCTGGACCGGAGAGGGGCGTGGGGGTTATTCTTGGGGTGCATTGGTTGGGGAGTTGGGGAAGGGCGGGAGGGCTCAGAGGGTGGCAGGTGGGGGGGTTTGAGGTTCTGGTTTTTGAGTTCAAGCATGTCGCAGATGGGAAGGTTCACCTCAACTATAGGCCCTACACAGGGGACCCGCAGGGACATGTCCTGACCCAGTTTGATGTCTTCTGAAAGGGGGGTGACCCTGGGACAGGGGAACGAGATGATAGATCGATCAAAATCCTCACCTGGAATGTAAATGGATTGGGTACAAAGATAAAGAGGGGACTGGTCATGGCCTTAGTTAAAAAGAGGGCCCCTGATATAGTACTATTGCAGGAAACACATCTACAGGGGACACGGTGCAGATTCCTGGCTAGAGGGGCGTACAAGGTACTAGCTCATGCAGGATACACGACGGGTTCCAGAGGGGTGGTCATTCTTGTGAGGAAATCCCCCCCCTTACATAGTTACAAACACCTGGTCGGACCCACAAGGTACATATGTAGGAGTGACGGGGACATGGAGACGCCAGAAAATGACGGTGGTGTCAGTGTATGCGCCCCCTAGGTTACAAGCTAGAACCCTTGCACGGGTGACTGATATCATTCTGAGTACGCCGGACTCGCAGCACGTGGTGGGTGGAGATTTTAACGACGTGAGGAACGCCTCACTAGACAAGTCTGGGGAACGAATGGCCCCCTCGGTGCACTCACCCTTTGCACGATTTGCCGACGTGGCGGGGCTGACGGACGCCTGGAGATGGCTCCATCCAGAGACTAGGATGTACTCTTATGTTTCAGGAGTGCACCAGGTGTACTCCAGATTAGATTACGTCTTCCTACCCCGCCAAGTGTTGGATGTGAGGAGCCGAGCAGAATTTCTAGCTCGTGGCATCTCAGACCACTCGCCAATGCTGGTGACGTTGGGACTGAGATTAGGGGCGAAGGCCGGGAGGTGGAGATTGGCGGCATGGGATCTGCAGAACAAGGACATCTTACGGGGATTCAGGGCGGACGTGAAGGTCTATCTGGCAGACAACTTGGGCTCCGTGGACTCGAGGGTGACGATCTGGGAGGCTATGAAGACGGTCCTCTGTGATAGAATACAAAACAGGATAGCTGAGGACAGGAGGAGACGGCAGGGGGACATTAGGGACCTTGAAGCACGTATTCTGGAACTGGAGCAGAAACATGTTATGGGCGGGGGAGTACCGGCGCTCCGACAGGTGCTAGACGCCCAACAACAGTTCAAAGCCCTGACGAGCAACGAGGCTGAGACGCAGGCACAGGCGACCCTGCATAGAGTATACGACGTAGGAGATAAATCGGGGAAACTGTTGGCCTGGCTGAGTCCTAGGGAGCAAGAGGCGAGATCGGTAGACCAGGTGATGGGTGCAGATGGCCGGCCTAGTAGAACGGACGCTCAGATAGCGCAGACATTTGCACGGCGGCCAAGATTAGTCAGTACCTAGAGGAGATTACTGTGGCAGAGGTGTCTTTCTAGACTTCAACACTCTAACACATCATCTCCTACCCTCACTTTCAATACTGTGTCCTACAAAAGTAACTATACACACTACAAGTACATTAGCTTCCAAACACATTTTTAGGGCTCAGCCTACATCCCACGAAGTGGGTGTGGCCAGAGTCCTGTAGAGAGGACTTCGACAATCTAACCTACAGAGTCCAGAGAAGCGCGTGATTTTTGCTCGTTATTTATGGCAGCTGCATGGCAATTGGCCCTCGCATGGCTGCGTTTTTACAAGCCAGCACGCAATAGGCCAGAGTTGCTCTGCTTCCTGCATATTCCGTGCGGAGACGCGCAGCAGAAGGCTATATTTCATCAGTTACCAGCTGTCAGGGTCCGTGGTAATTAAAGCCAGATGCTCGGCGTGCATTCACCTCTTTCCAGTTAGTTTTTTTTCAGCTGTGTGTGCCCGAATGCTGGCTCCCTGCCAAAGCTTGTGTGTGTAGTGGAACGGTGTGCACGATGACTGCTCTGCCACACCCGTTGCACTCGCCCCAGGCCCCCCACCTGGTCGGCGTTCAGCATTTCTGATGGCATTGTATTTATAAGTAAATGTTTTTAAACGTGGCTCAATCAGTTTTCTCAGCTGGCCGGGCGAACTGAGGTGCCAAGGTTCAGGGTTGTGTGTCTGCAAGGCTGCACTACAGGAAGTGCGACGCAGGCTGGTACTCTCCCCACCCCCTGCCTCCGGCGGCCAGCGGACTGGGTGGCATTGTGTGGGCACCTGTCACTTCTCCATCCACGGATTATCTGACTTTACTACGTTTAGTATTGAGTGCAAATAGACTGGAGCTATTTGGTGCATTGCAACGTCATATCACTGATGCCTGAATACCTTGCTTCTGTTTTGTAATTGTAACTCTACAAGTTATGCTGTTAACAACGAGGATGCTGCTTAGACAACAAGCACGATAGTAATAAAAAACTAGCATCATTTCAAATACACAGCAATAGAATTAATGCCCTGTGAAGATAGATTTACACACACACACACACCACCACCACCAGCCGTCATTGCACAATTTCACTAGGCACAAAAACCACAAGCTGTCAGTGCACCCTTTAACGGGCACAAATACTATCAGCCACTAGTGCTGGCTTCCACTAGGCACACAATACTACACATCAGTGCACGCTTTCACCAGGCACACACATTTCCAGCAGTCTGTGCACGCTTTTACCAGCCACACAATACCACACATCAGTGAACGCTTTCACCAGGCACACACATTTCCAGCTGTCTGTGCACTCTTTTACCAGCCACACAATACCACACATCAGTGCACGCTTTCACCAGGCACACACACTTCCAGCTGTCTGTGTACGCTTTTACCAGACACACACTCCTGCATGCCACACACTGCTGCATGCCACACACTGCTGCACACCACACACTGCTGCACGCCACACACTGCTGCACGCCACACACTGCTGCACGTCACACACTGCTGCACGTCACACACTGCTGCACGTCACACACTGCTGCACGCTACACACTGATGCATTACTCACAAAGGTGCATGCTACAGACTACCACATGACACACTGCTGCAGGCCACACACTGCAGTGCAGAATGACAGTGAATGAAAAGCGAGTGCAGATCGATTGGGTGCAGAGCCAGAGTGCAGAGCCAGAGTGCAGAGCCAGGGCGCAGAGCCAGGGCGCAGAGTCAGGGCGCAGAGCCAGGGCGCAGAGCCAGGGCGCAGAGCCAGGGTGCAGAGTCAGGGCGCAGAGTCAGGGCACACACTGCAGAATCAGAGTGCAGAGTGGACATTTAGAGTGCAGGGCATGGTTCTTGTGCCACAGAGGGGCGTCTGGCTGGGGCAAGGTCAGTCTGCTTTTAGGCATGCAGGGTAAGCAGAGTGCGAGTATGCAGGGTAATTACTATGTGGGTGTCTAGAACCAGTAGGGTGAGCAGAGTGTGAGTATGCAGGATGAGCAGTACTAGGTATGAGTTATCCATACAGATAGATACAGGTGGAAATAGAGAGAGAAACACACATACTGTGAAATGATTATTATATTAATAGGCCATAAACGAATACATACAGCAAAATAGAAAACAATATTACACAACTACCAAATAAGCATCATGTATCAAAAAACTTATTTACAAGTATAAAACTCAGACATCTACAAACACAAGACATCAAACACCCACTACCATAATCAAATATCACTCTCCACACATATGATGCCTCACACATTAGGGATCAGATATCTACAAATACTAGACATCAGATATTCATAAGTATCTGACATTAAACATCAAACAAGGGCAATCAATTATCAAGCATCAGACAACGAAAAACTAACAGATATATAAAGTACTACATACATTTGCAAACATATGATACTATTTTCAATTACAAATATGTGACACATGCACACGGCAACACATAAATATTAATACATAACACAACAAATAGGTACATACTGTGAGAAGTTGGCCTGATGTGCAGTGCTCACTATTCTAGTGATCACTATATATCAGTCCAAACAACCCTTATTGATGATTGGTAGTAAGTCAACCTTATAGACCAGCTATCCTAGTAGCATGGATACGAGCAGTCTAAGGCTAAGACTCTAGAGGGCGTGTTAAGCCAGCTGTTTTACCATCACATTACCCCTTGAACACCCAGTGAAAGGACACCACACAAGTGTTATGAAAATAAACAATGTATTTATTAGAATCACAACAGCCCTGTGCTCTTTATGAGGACAGGGTACTAAGCACACAACAAAACTCTTACGAAAATACTTGAGTTAGCACAGTATATACAAATGCCAGAGGGGCACGGAAAACCATATACTCTGAAAGTGGAATGCGAAATTACTAGCAGGTAAGTACAGTACTAATAGGCTTTGGAATCGCTAGGACTTGACTATAGAATCGTTAGATTACTTCTAGGAGGCCCAGGGGACTCGGGTGCAGAGTGTGCACTCTCACGCGGGATGCGGGACAAAGTCTATGATAGCTAGTAAAGGCAAAGTTAGTGTTCACGGGCGAACCCGACCTGGTAGGGAGAAAACGAAAGTGGATCCTGACCCTTGGATAGTGAGGCTATGCTGGGGCACCGTAATGCCGAAGTTACCTAGCCCAGGGGCTGCAGCTGCATAGGTCTCAAAAGACGTCGGGAATCCTCGTTGACGAACCAGGAGCCTGGAAGAAAAGATGCTGGCAGGCGACCAGTGAAGAGAGTTCGAAGTGATCCAAGCCTGGATCTTGAAGATGGATGACACCTGAAAGCAGAGGGGACCAAGTTCGTGACTACTAGCCAGTAGTCAGGTGGCACCAGGAGGGCACCGGATGGTAGTCACCTCGACTAGATGAGTGGGCGACGCTGGGCTCTGCAGATCTCACGGACCAGGAGGCGTTGTCGGCGACCAGGATGGAGGAGCGAGCTGTCCCACGATGGATGAAGCTGTCGGCGTCGAAGAACCCAGGATTGGGCAACAAAGCCTTGGCTAATTCAAGCCCACGCGGTGGACTCAAAATGGCGTCTGGAGTGGACCAGGAGGGTCCGGGGTGCTTCTCTGAAGAAGGGAAGCAAGGGCCAGTCTGGAGCAACCAGACCAGCAACAGTGATGTCGTCGGGCGTCGTTCAGAAGGCCACAAGCCAGCAGGCTAGTAGCCAAACAACGCGGTGAGCAGCAAAAAGCAGAAGGGCCCCACGCCGATCGTGGAGATGCTGGGGGGCTGATCTTCGGTGCTGGAGCTGCTCAGGGTTGGGGCTTCTCGGACCCCAAAGCACTCACCAGTAGATTACTCGGCGGGCGTGCTGGGAAGAAGTCGTGCAGTCTTGGCAATAGCCGGTCCCTTGAGGTCTCGTCGCACTCACGGTTCTCAGCTTGGCTGTAGAGGTGAGTAGAGGTCGGAGGTGCCAGGGAAGCCGGGTCTTGTCGAGCTGGGCAGTCGGATTCCGGAGGAAGGACTTGCAGCAGACCGCAGTGTTCTTAAGATGGTGCCTGCAGATGCAGGGTGACTACTCCTTAGTCACAAGGGAGAATCTTGATGAAGAAATCTTGAAGTCCTTTCGCAGAAAGTCGTGTATTGATTCCAAAGATGATCTGATTTGGAAGGGGGCCTGCTCCTACCTTTATTCTGCAAAAGGGGGCTGGCACGCGACTAAGTCCTGCCCTATGGGTGGGACCAGGAGGGGGGTGGTTACACCCCTCTCCTTTGGCGGGCTTAGGGGTTACATACATGTTGTGTCCCTCTAGAAGGGTGGAATGCTAACCCCGTCACCAGAATTTGCCAGGGGTTAGTATTCCAATTCGTATGACACCTTACTCAACATGTTTTGATAAAGCGATACCAGAGTTGGCATATAACCGCGAGGATTATAATGCACTTAAGAGTATATGGTATGCGATATCATGGAAACGGCTAAGGGATAGATCCCGAAAGCCGCAGACAGGCTCAGCTCATGCCAGAGCACCATCTCACACGATTCCAAGCACTCTGCCTTCAGGATTGTTAAGGCCTGCCATAGGAGTGACTGATAGGAGATCTGTGTGTCCATTTTAGGGTTAGATATAGGTATACTATATCTAAAGCAAAGGGTGATTACACCACCTTGCCCCAGCTGTCGTGCAGCCAGTTGTGTCAGATTTGGATGGCCATCCAGGGGTGGCATAATACATGCTGCAGCCCCTGGTAGGCCCTGTGTGCACCTATGCCCTGGGTACCTAAGGTACACTGTACATGGGCTGATAAGGTGACTCGGTATCCAATTGAGTATGTACCTAGGGTACATGGAGTCCATTTTACAGAGAGAGCAGTGGGCCTGGGGTCCTGATTAGCAGGGCCCCAGGTCAACTAAGTCAGAAAACCAGCAAAACACCAGGCAAAAAGTTGGGGGCAACCATAGTCAGGGATCTACCTTCCTACATAACCCCCCCCCAAACGAAAGGAGATAAGGCTATCCTTGACCAGGTAAGCCTATATTGCCTAAGTGGCCATTTAAGGAAGTACCAGCACTGGCATGGTTACCCCCTATCTCATGGTCCACTAAGCAATCCCTCGCCCTAAGGGTATCTGAGGGTCTCCACCATAGGGAATCTCTACCTGTGGTGTGTTTTGTCAAGGTAAAAGGCTGGTGCTGTGATGGAGTACTGAAGTGAGGCTCCACTAATTTTGGGCTCAACTTCCTCCAATCATTATCCACCATAGAGGCCTTTCTTTCCAAGACTGAGTTGCTTTGAGCTCTCAGGGTCAACCTCTGGCTACCTACAGCTGGAGGTTGGGTCCCTCTGTTTGGCTTACTGGAGGGACAGGTCAGGTCTGGGGCCCTCAGGTCCCAAGTTTGGCTGTGCCCAACAGTGTCCCTCTGTGGGAGGTCCCTAACTAATTTTAAGGGGGATCCCTCAGGAGTGTGTTTTATTTTCACTTGGCTAGGACTACTAGCTTCAGTGCCCTGAATCTGCTGATTGGGGAATTCTTTTGGACAGGGGGCCCTTTGGGGTCCAACACTGGCCTCCCTGACCTCTACAGCCCTGGGCTGACTGAGGCAGGGTAGAGAGGGGCAGGTTACCTGCTCCAGACTGGGTCCCACCTTGGAAGGGTCCACTGACATCAGGGGTTCTGCCAGGCTAGGCCTGACTACCTCTGTGGCAGTCTCTTCACAAGGGGTCAGGTCAGTTCCCTGAGGAGGCTGATCCTTTCCTAAAGTCTGGTGGGAGGGAGATTTCTCTTCCTCCTCAATACTCTCTGTCTGAGTGGAGTGATCCATAGTTTCAGGCTTCACAACACTATCATCTGTCTGAGTTTGAGCTGTGGCCATCACAACTCTCCCAACCTTTTCAGGAGGGGTCTCAGTTTGGGTGTGGGCTGTTACCATTACAGCCTTGACAACCTGTTCTGGGAAGGAAGTTGTCTGAGATTGGGTTGTGACTGGCACAACCCTCCTGACCTGTTCAGGGAGGACATCTTGGACTGGGGCTGTGGCTAACACTGCCCCACTAACCTTACCATGGGGGTTTACCATTCTAGAATGGGTTTCTTGCTCTATCTCAGCCCAGGCTGAGGTCTCTAAATCATTCCCCAGTAGGCAATCTACAGGCAAGTTGGATGACACTGCCACTCTCTTGGGGCCAGTGACACTTCCCCAGCTGAGATTTACTACTGCCATGGGATGAGTTTTCTTCACTCCATCAATGTTTACCACCTGGTATGTGGCACCAGGTAAAAGTTGCCTTGAGGGGACTAGACTCTCAGTCACCATGGTGATGCTAGCCCCTGTGTCTCTGTAGGCCTCAACTTTCATTCCATTGATGAGGGGCTCCTGTCTGTACTTGCCCAAAGTGTTGGGACAAGTTGTGAAGTTGGCAAACCCCATGCCAGTCTCACAGACAAGAGTATCTAAGTTTGGGGACCTGGTTAGGCCAGAGTCTCCAGGAGCTCCCAAAGTAAATGCACCCAAATTCTTGGGGGCACTCCTACCACCTGGGGGATTACTACTAGTAGTAACAGGAGGTTTGGGAATGTTACCTGGGGGTATGTTCTCCTTATTGTTATTCTTTGGGCAATTGCTGTCAGTTTTTAAATGACCCACCTGTTTACAGGGATAACAATAAGGTTTCTTCTGGTTGTTGGAAGGATTCTGGGACCCACCCCCCTCAGAGGATTTTTGGGGCCCTGATGTGGTTTGATCTGTAGATTTATTCCCACCCTTCTCTTGAGGCTTGGTTGATTCCTTTTTCTGGTCACCACCTTGGTTCTTGGGCCGAATCCTGGTTCTGACCCATTTGTCTGCCCTCTTACCCAATTCTTGTGGAGAGGTCAGATCAGAGTCAACCAGGTGCTGGTGTAATAACTGGTTCTGACAATTATTTAAGACTTGCTCTCTCATAATAAGATTATACAATCCTGTGAAGTCAGTAACCTTGCTACCCAGTAGCCAGCCTTCCAAAGCCTTAGTGGCACAATCAACAAAGTCAGACCAGTCCTGAGACTGAGTTTTCTGGGTGTCTCTGAACAGCAACCTGTACTGCTCAGTGGTTAAGCCAAACCCATCAACCAGTGCATTTTTCAGGACCTGGTAATTGTTAGAATCCTCCACTCTTGTAGTGAGGAGCTTATCTCTACCTTTGCCATCAAAGGAGAGCCACAGTATAGCTGCCCACTGACTCTGGGGAATGCCCTGCACAGTGCAGGCCCTCTCCAGAGCAGCCATCCATTTCTGGATGTCATCCCCTTGCTTAAAGGGGGGCACTATTTTTGTCAGGTGTTTAGTATCTAAACCCTTCTCTCTATCTCTTGGGAGATTGCTGCCACCAGTGGGAACTATCCCACTCATCTGCTGCTCTCTAGCAAAGGCAAGCTTCTCTTTGGCCAGGGCAAGTTCTTCCCTTTCAATCCTCAGAGTAGCCTGTTTCATCTTAGCTTCATGCTCTCTTCTCTGAGGGGAAGTCCATCTCCACTGGGGAGAGTTCCTTCTCCTCTGGGAAGAGGCATTAGAGTGCAGAGATCTATTGGAGTCCCTAGAAAGAGATCTATCTCTCCTAACTCCAAGGTTAGGCCCACTTCGGGTCAGTACTGGGGGTTCCCCAGATCCTAGCCCAAGTAAGTCTAAGTTGGCCCTAGTTAGCCTTCTGACTACCTCAAGACCTTTGTCTGCCTCATCCCCAGAGAGTTCCTCTTGATCCTCCTCCTCAACTGCATTGGGAGTGTTGGGGAGGTCTGGATCCCCAGAGGTACCCTCTAAGGCTGGCATATTCTCATGTAACTGAGAAATCTTTCTGGCATCATATGTCTCTAAGAGACCTATCAGAAAGGGAATGGTGGGGTTAGACCCCTGTTTCAGTTTCCTGGAGGTACACACTTGTCTCATCTCCTGGAAACTGAGAGCTGCATATCTTGAAGTGACCTGTGGAGGGTCAATGCTTACCAGGGGAGTCACAGTGGACTCTCCATGGATAGACATGCTTTTCTAGTGAGGTGTAAGTGGTGCACTTACCTACACTATATGTTTGCCTACTCATCCCTTGCTAGAGTTGTAGTTTAGGGTGTGCTATGCCCTAGGAGCTACAACAGCTGGTTCAGTAGAACTCAGAGTATTCTAAGCTAAGTTATATGTACCTTTAGTACTTATGTGATCTTTCACAAGATATTCTTAGGATATGTGTGGTAAAACAACAGCAAGCTCAAATCCCAACCGCTGCTCACCAATGTGAGAAGTTGGCCTGATGTGCAGTGCTCACTATTCTAGTGATCACTATATATCAGTCCAAACAACCCTTATTGATGATTGGTTGTAAGTCAACCTTATAGACCAGCTATCCTAGTAGCATGGATACGAGCAGTCTAAGGCTAAGACTCTAGAGGGCGTGTTAAGCCAGCTGTTTTACCATCACATTACCCCTTGAACACCCAGTGAAAGGACACCACACAAGTGTTATGAAAATAAACAATGTATTTATTAGAATCACAACAGCCCTGTACTCTTTATGAGGACAGGGTACTAAGCACACAACAAAACTCTCACGAAAATACTTAAGTTAGCACAGTATATACAAATGCCCGAGGGGCACGGAAAACCATATACTCTGAAAGTGGAATGCGAAATTACTAGCAGGTAAGTACAGTACTAATAGGCTTTGGAATCGCTAGGACTTGACTATAGAATCGTTAGATTACTTCTAGGAGGCCCAGGGGACTCGGGTGCAGAGTGTGCACTCTCACGCGGGATGCGGGACAAAGTCTATGATAGCTAGTAAAGGCAAAGTTAGTGTTCACGGGCGAACCCGACCTGGTAGGGAGAAAACGAAAGTGGATCCTGACCCTTGGATAGTGAGGCTATGCTGGGGCACCGTAATGCCAAAGTTACCTAGCCCAGGGGCTGCAGCTGCATAGGTCTCAAAAGACGTCGGGAATCCTCGTTGACGAACCAGGAGCCTGGAAGAAAAGATGCTGGCAGGCGACCAGTGAAGAGAGTTCGAAGTGATCCAAGCCTGGATCTTGAAGATGGATGACACCTGAAAGCAGAGGGGACCAAGTTCGTGACTACTAGCCAGTAGTCAGGTGGCACCAGGAGGGCACCGGATGGTAGTCACCTCGACTAGGTGAGTGGGCGACGCTGGGCTCTGCAGATCTCACGGACCAGGAGGCGTTGTCGGCGACCAGGATGGAGGAGCGAGCTGTCCCACGATGGATGAAGCTGTCGGGGTCGAAGAACCCAGGATTGGGCAACAAAGCCTTGGCTAATTCAAGCCCACGCGGTGGACTCAAAATGGCGTCTGGAGTGGACCAGGAGGGTCCGGGGTGCTTCTCTGAAGAAGGGAAGCAAGGGCCAGTCTGGAGCAACCAGACCAGCAACAGTGATGTCGTCGGGCGTCGTTCAGAAGACCACAAGCCAGCGGGCTAGTAGCCAAACAACGCGGTGAGCAGCAAAAAGCAGAAGGGCCCCACGCCGATCGTGGAGATGCTGGGGGGCTGATCTTCGGTGCTGGAGCTGCTCAGGGTTGGGGCTTCTCGGACCCCAAAGCACTCACCAGTAGATTACTCGGCGGGCGTGCTGGGAAGAAGTCGTGCAGTCTTGGCAATAGCCGGTCCCTTGAGGTCTCGTCGCACTCACGGTTCTCAGCTTGGCTGTAGAGGTGAGTAGAGGTCGGAGGTGCCAGGGAAGCCGGGTCTTGTCGAGCTGGGCAGTCGGATTCCGGAGGAAGGACTTGCAGCAGACCGCAGTGTTCTTAAGATGGTGCCTGCGGATGCAGGGTGACTACTCCTAAGTCACAAGGGAGAATCTTGATGAAGAAATCTTGAAGTCCTTTCGCAGAAAGTCGTGTCTTGATTCCAAAGATGATCTGATTTGGAAGGGGGCCTGCTCCTACCTTTATTCTGCAAAAGGGGGCTGGCACGCGACTAAGTCCTGCCCTATGGGTGGGACCAGGAGGGGGGTGGTTACACCCCTCTCCTTTGGCGGGCTTTCCCCAGCTCAGGGGCTGGTGTGCCCCTGGAACTGGTTCAGGCCGGCCTATGCACAGTGAGCACCGGGGTGCCACTTGCAGTCACCTTCCTCTGTAGCCCTGCCTACCTAGAATACACAAAACCCTGTCTGGGACGGTGGTGGCACCGCCCCTGGCAGGAAACCCTTTGTCCTTGCCTCCTGCTCTGGGAGGACTCCCAGCAGCAGGAGGGCAGACTTGTGTCTCGGTGGCAGCATCCATTTTGTGGATGCTAAGGCTCTGTCTGACTTTAACCGGGGTTACATACATGTCGTGTCCCTCTAGAAGGGTGGAATGCTAACCCCGTCGCCAGAATTGGCGAGGGGTTAGTATTCCAATTCGTATGACACCTTATTCGACATGTTTTGATAAAGCGATACCAGAGTTGGCATATAACCGCGAGGATTATAATGCACTTAAGAGTATATGGTATGCGATATCATGGAAACGGCTAAGGGATAGATCCCGAAAGCCGCAGACAGGCTCAGCTCATGCCAGAGCACCATCTCACACGATTCCAAGCACTCTGCCTTCAGGATTGTTAAGGCCTGCCATAGGAGTGACTGATAGGAGATCTGTGTGTCCATTTTAGGGTTAGATATAGGTATACTATATCTAAAGCAAAGGGTGATTACACCACCTTGCCCCAGCTGTCGTGCAGCCAGTTGTGTCAGATTTGGATGGCCATCCAGGGGTGGCATAATACATGCTGCAGCCCCTGGTAGGCCCTGTGTGCACCTATGCCCTGGGTACCTAAGGTACACTGTACAGGGGCTGATAAGGTGACTCAGTATCCAATTGAATATGTACCTAGGGTACATGGAGTCCATTTTACAGCGAGAGCAGTGGGCCTGGGGTCCTGATTAGCAGGGCCCCAGGTCAACTAAGTCAGAAAACCAGCAAAACACCAGGCAAAAAGTTGGGGGCAACCATAGTCAGGGATCTACCTTCCTACACATACTAATACAATAGAAACAAATGTACTAAAACGTATATGCAAACCTACATACATTCTCTTAACTTTCGTTACTGGACCTACTAAAATGGAGAAACGAAACCAAAAGTAGTGCAATTCACGTTCTGTCCTAAACCTTCTCTTTCACTTCCATTTGTGGCTCAGCTTGACCTCTTGACACTAATCATTTCGAATTACTAGAAATGTATTGCTTTTCAGCATATTTAACCTTCTTCCAACACAAATGCCGTAAACGCTACTTTCAGTTCATCCTACAGACATCTCCTTGCAGTTGGCTTGCTCATCGGCGTGCATTTTTGGTAAGTACATTTTTATTTTATAGCACACTTTTAACGATTTATTAAATGGATCTACAAATATCCTTACGCTATAAATGCAATATATTGAACAATGTACTTTTTTCACCTTTTTAAACAATCAAACAAATTCAAAGTACAAGTTTTATAACAATGCATTAATAAAAGCATTGCTAACTTTGCTTATATCTGTATTACTTAACTAATACTTTGTCTCCGTAAAATGCAGGTGTGAAGATTTTGCAGCACACAATACTACAGCGAGTCTCCTGTTTACAAGTATCATATTATCGACGACATCATACTTGTGGTAAGTACGATATAAAGACAATTTATTTAAGACACGTACTGCATTGTTGAGGTGTCAGGGAGTAAAGTCACAGAGCTCTGTTGTGGCACACAAGGATATATATTTAAATGTAAAGGTTTTTGATTGTTTGTTATTCTGTTACCAGAGGAGTAAGAAAAAAGTAACAAACACCTTATTACAGCGTTCGCTAAAATGTAAGGGCTCGATTCACAGAATGAACTTAAGACTCAATCCTAAACTTACTACTATTTTGGTATTCACCGAATGCACTTACTACTTTTGGTTTTTACAGAATGCACTTACTACTTTTGGTATTCACAGAAGTTAGGATTTTGTCTTAAGTTTGTCTCAAGACGAACTTAAGACAGACTTAAGTTAGGATTTTGTCTTAAGTCTGTCTTAACTCTGTCTTAAGTCTGTAACATACTGCGCAACATCGTCATCGTTTTTTGTGACGACTGCCCCCAACAAATATGAATCGGTAATGCAGCTACTAGGTATAGCGAAGACATAACTACCACCAGAAATGGGGCAAAAACACTCATCTGCGCACGTGACAACACTGTAAATAGTGCTGAAGAAGCTTAAATTGTCACCTCGTGTGAACGAAGAGAGCATTGTAAGTGTTTGTGGCGTTGTCTGTAAAAATATGTCTGTGAACTGCGTTTAACCTCTCTCCAGTTGTTTTGGAAAGTTTGTGTTGGGGAGCCTGGCTGTCAGGGTGATTTATTTTAAAGCTTTAGCAGCAGGCTTCTCCGCTGCTCTTAAAATCCTGACTTAATCCTGTTAAAGGCATCTGCAGGCCTGGGGCAAAGAAAAGGAGTCCCCGGGGCCTGTGTGAGGGAGTATTGATGCACAAAGGCACTTTGACAACTGAAATATTGCTTTACGAAACTTGTAATAATATATTCAGGTCACATGTAGACGAGAAACCTTTTTCAATGACATGGATTGATCACATACATTAAAGTGTACATTAAAGCATGTCAGGACAACTCGCTGCCAGTCTTATCGTGTCAGTGCAAAGAATGTTCTGTAATCTCTCAACACCACACGGTCTCCGTCTACCTGGATCACTCAGGTCCGTGATGGGACTCGTGCACAACAAACATGTGATTATCTGATAGCCTGCTGCAGCCCTGCAGATACATGCACGTGACGTGCCATGATATATCAATGACGCACGATTGCTCCCTTCGTAAGCCAGTTTTGCCCCCTTTAGTTGTCAACCAACATTGAAAAGTACCGTACGTGAAAAGACTTCAAATGGATCCCTCATGAGATCTGCGCTAGCGTCCGTTACTGTAAAATATTAATTAAAATTATTCCAGTCAGATGCTTTTGAGGTTGAGTGTATTTTTAATGTATGCATGAGCACTGCTCGACAGTCTCATGTCTGTAAGACTTGTTACGATAGCGCGGACTCGATCTTCTGTGCACAACATTTTTTAACATATTCCTTCAAGGGAGAGTTGTGTGAGTGTCGCATGGCACCAGTAACCATGCTTAAATGGATTGTACTGCTTCCGCCTCGCCTCACACGCCTACCAGCATCTCAGCCTCTTATGGGGCGGGACTTCCGCCTTCTGCGAGAAGCCCGAGCCCACAAAGTGACTGACTGGAGGAGAAGGGCAGAAGGCAGAAGTTCCGCCCTAGGGGAGGCTGTGAAATGCTGTAGGCATGTTACCCAGCACGTAGGAGGAGCAGAGGCAGCCGATGTAAGTCAGGGAAGCCCCGCGTGACGGATCCTGTAGCCTGGTGAGTTTGGGGGGTGGTGCTTAGTTGTAGGGGTGTGTGTGTGTGTATGTGTGCGTGCGTGTACGCGTGTGTATGCAGTGTGTGTGTGTGTGTGCGCGCGTGTGCATGCGTGTGTGTGCATGTGTGTGTGCGTGTGTGTGTGTGTGTGTGTGCGCACTTCTGGGAATGTGAGACAGGAGATGTGCACGGTGCCGGCCTGGACTTGCACGTTCACAGACCCCAATCGCCGCGCGTGCACATCCACTGTCTCACATTCCCAGAAGTAGGTGACAATAGATGCTTCGCTGGACGCAATGCTTCGCATTGCTACACCAGCTCGACCTAAAAACTAGACTGCAACCAAATAATGTAACTATTGTTATAGGACATTAGGACCATTATTTATCAGACGCATAACAGATTGTCCATTCTGGTCAAATACTTAGTTCTGAAAATGTTCCTAATATTCCAAGTTGCCTACATTCGTATTGCTTAAGCAGCAAACACCCCCCCCTTTTTCTGTACACCATCCCCCCATCTCATATCTACTGCCAACCGCACCCCCCCATTCCCCCACCTCCATTAAACACTCCATTGCAATACGCAACTCCCCACTCGTACACTTACTTCACCCATCTCACCTCTCTCACCCAGCCAAATTACAAACTCAAATCCGCCCCATTAAAACTTTCTACCTTGGACCCCCTAGTGTTCTGCATCCCCCTCCCCCAAGGTCAGTGAATGAAATGGCAGTGCCTAGAAACGCCTGAAGCGCAGTATTGGGCTCTATGTCAGAATAACCTGTCCTCCTAGTGACTGCTCACTGCGTCAAAAGAGAGGCGCTAAGACTGCGTTCACCCCATCCCGGGCGTTGCAGCAGCAGGCAGTATAGCGAGGCTCGTGCGGGGGTTCACACTGCGTCATTCGTGGAAATCATGTAGCGGAGAAAAGGCGGTGAAATAAACACACAGACGGCTTTCTCGGCTCCCAGGTGTTCAGAGTCAACAAGTGCGGAGAATGCATTGTATTCTGTGCAAACACCGGTGGAATGCGCCCGGGGATGCAGCCCCCTCCCCGGGTACACCCTCAGGGTGTTTGAGCAGGTGGCCCTGTATCCTGGGCTGAGATCCGGTTAGACTGTTCCGTGGGTTACACGTCAATAAGGAGTGTTGGACCCGGCCTCATGGCGTGGTCCTACCCTCCCGCATGGCGGGCCCAGGACGACATCGGCCCTCCATCGATCCGCGGTCGCCCCCTTGGAGCTACCCTACACGAACTCCCGACGAGAGCCGCCACCCTAGCAAACCACGGCTCCCCCCCCCCCTGGAACACGGCGAACCCTGCACGCCCCAACGCTGCAGGTCCGGCTACTGCTCCGGACCACCATTTCAGGCCCGACTCCATCTTGGGCCCATCACGTCCCAAGCACGTGGCCTCGGCCTGACCCCGACCAAGGCCCCAGCGAAGCCCCGACATCGAAGCACCAAGATCCCCCCAGGTGGTAGAGTGGCCACTCAGCGGATCCAAGAGGAGGACGCCTGGTATCGATCGCCCTCCGGCCTCCCTGGGTGCTGGCTCCACCCCCCTGCTGGGTGTCTGGACACCATCATCCCGGCCCCTCTGACCCCCAGGCGAGAGGGCCCGGACATCAAAGGACTCCAGTCCTATATCTGGGCTAGCCCTGGAGTAGGACGCCAGTTGTATCCTGGAGTCGAGAGCCCTGCTGACGCTGACGCGGCTGACCCTCAGAAGAACTCGTTACCCTGAATCCTGAAACCATCCTTTGGAGCCTGCTGGCGCTGCCGCGGTCCATATTCGCTGAACCATGTTTGGAGCCTGCTGGCGCTGCCGCAGTCCATATTCGCTGAACCATCTTTGGAGCCTGCTGGCGCTGCCGCGGTCCATCTTCCCTGAACCATCTCTGGAGCCTGCTGGAGCGGTCCATCTTCAATGAACCATCTCTGGAGCCTGCTGGCGCTGCCGCGGCCCATCCTCGCCGAAACCACCTCGAAGCCTTGTGGAAAAGTAAATTTTGCCATGTTCTGTGTCCCTACGTGTCATCCATCATATGTTATGTATACATGATTAAATATGCATATGCATTCCCCATGTTCGATTAATGACGCAATTACAGTTGTGTCCACCTCTAGTATGCCAGTTTCCAGTCCTCGTGAATACTACGAATATCAGGCCTATGTAAAGCTACGTTGCCACGTTTCTCAGTGTGCACGTTATTCTATTATAAAGTCCCCGTTTCTAGGCCTCAAAAGGGCCTGGACACCAGATTCAGCTCCTGTCTCCTGACACTTCGCTGAGGAGCGATACAGCCCCCACCTGTATCCTCGACCCTTCACTTACTTCCTGCCCGGCCCAGCCTGGCTCAGTCTCTGAGTCTGCCAAAAGTATGTTATAGTTCCAGTTATCAGTTCAGTCCTCCTTCTCTGCATTCCTAAGCTACTGAACTGCATCAATAGTTTCCGTCATTGTCTAGCCTTCACGTCTCCACGTTAGAGAAATACTGCATTTAATGGTCATTTAATATTCTTCATCACGCACTACATGTAGAATAATGCATGGTCCAGTCTTAGAATCAAGTTAGCCTTTCCCCTCCTAACTTCTAGTTTATATCAACATGTTCTCTAAACATCAGATACTAGATACTGTTTAGGTACATGTCGCCCTGACTCTCCAGACTTCAGTCTCTGCTCCTAGCACAGAGTTCATAGCCCCCAGCTTCTCCTAGTAACACGTCACTGCTAGTTTGCGCGCACCATCAGGTTAGAGGTCCCGGCTCCTTAGGTAGCCCCCTCCATGGTTTCCGCCCCATTCATGACATATTCTGTTATGTT
The DNA here is from genome assembly GCF_964261635.1 of Lissotriton helveticus. NCBI lineage: Eukaryota > Metazoa > Chordata > Amphibia > Caudata > Salamandridae > Lissotriton > Lissotriton helveticus. Next base: position 188,548,348 of record NC_136057.1, on the reverse strand, counting down.
TGCATCACATGTCCATGTATACGCCCAGTTACACCTCTTTTCTTCCTTATCTTTCGCGACTGCTACGCGTCACGCCTTCTGCTCCACCCACTGCTACGCCTACTGCAATGTAATGCTATGTGTTTGCGTTATGTATATATGCTCATGTATTGTTATTAAAAGTCAGCGCGCTCATCCCAGACCCAGCCCCAGCAGCTGCTGGGCCCTGTCATCCTATTCCTATGCAGGTTGTCCTGTTCCTGTCCTTATGCTGTATTAAACCTGCAAAACTCCTACTACCTCGAATCTTGACTCTTATTTATTGAGCTATCTGTTATGATATATGTCTAGTCAAAAAGAGAGGTATTATTTATTTATTTACCACATAATGGCGCCCGAACAGGGACTTGCCCTTTCCCCACGCGTCGGTGAAGCCACGCCGACCCCCTGACCCTCTGCAGTCGTGACGGAACTCTTCTGCGCACCGGCAGATATTTCTGCTTCAAGTATCCCTCAGGCCCGCGGAGGAGACGGAGGAGGCGGTCCAGCATCCAAACGAGACGGTGGAGGAACGCGGCGAGTCCCGACCAGAGCCCAAGCCAAGAGTCCAAGGTCCGAGGTATCCGGAGGCCCACCCGTAACTGAAGTCCGAAGTTCGTCGTCCGTCGTCGTAGCAGTCCAGTCCAGTCCGAGGCTTTCCGTTCTTGCTGCCCGGTGAGTACCATTACTGGGGTAGTATCTAGACAGGGTCAATCTAAATTGACTCTGGTCCGTGGGTTGGTGGTACACAGACTCACAAACGAAGTGTTCACCTAGGTGGATACGGGTCTTGATGCGTCCCTTTATGGGACCGGTATGTTCCGTACTGTTTCAGCAGTGCATCCAGTAACTCTAGTCTGTTCCGTTCTCGAGAAATTCTTGTGTTTCTGTTCTCAGTATTCCAGGTAATATTCTGTCCGAACTGTTATGTTATGATGTTGTTCAATGTATTTCCAATGTCGTGGTATGCCTGAATTGTTTTCCCAGTTGTTATTGTTTCTCGTGTATTGTATTGTGTTCCGATTCAAGTTTACAATGTCTCTCTTTTCGAGATTACGTCAGCTAAAAACTAGAAAGGGTTTGTTAGAAGAAGCAGTTCCTGTTCCGCCGAGGGACAGTCCAGGTCATTTTATGTATCAGAAGCATGGCATAAGCGCCATATTGTATCTAGATTTATGGGTAGAGTATACCAAACAGTTAGAAGAAAAGTATAGATGGCCCGTATCGGGTACATGGGATGCCGAGTGCATCATGCGAGTAGAAGAAGCATTATGGAAAAAGAAAGCCAGACAGTCACAGAAAGATGCCATCGAGTTATGGCGTAAAGAAGCTCATAAAAGAACTGAAAAAGAAATCAGAAAGTCAGAATTAAGCAGAGAATCCTTAGAACGAGCACAAGAAAAAGAACTAATCGAGATTGGTGAACAAGTCAAAGCCGAACAGTCAGACAGACAGAGGCATGCCCTTATTAGGGGTATGTATCCTCTCCTTGCCGAGGGCTTGCCAAAAGCGACCCCAGAGGCATCCAGTAATTTCCCGCCACCATTAGTTCCGATCAAGCTACGTCACAAACAGACCGCAGCTGATATTTTTATTTCGTCCTATTTGGACGACACAGTCCCAGAATATGCAAATCCTGTTCGCGCCCCGCCAGTCCCTGTAAATCAGGCACTTCCCGCTCCTCCAGACACCGGAGTACCTGTCACGGTACCCCCGGTCCAGCCTGCCATACAAGTCCAGCCTGCATTTCCATTTCCCACTCTGCCGGGACGAAGAGCCTCAGTAGACGACTCCAGTTTAGGGGCCGCAGGGGGAGGTACTCCTCAAACCCCGCCGCCACACAAGCGTTTAACGTTATCCGAATTACATGCACAAGCGTCACAGCGTACGCCTAGACATCAGACTGTAGCAGAAATAAGAAAATCCCTTGCCGAATGCGGCTATGATCCAGTCCCAGGCGAGGATAATATGGTTTTATATTCATTCCGCGTAAGAAAGGTGGCCGAGTATCTAGTCACCTTACCGAATATGAAAGAAGATCTAGACAGAATGTATCGTTTCATCCGTACAGGGGATGATCCAGAAAGTATTAGTGAGGCCATGTCTCAAAGGAAAGCCGAGATCCAGCTCATGATATTAAAGTTTCTGATCAATTGTCTAATAAGAGAACAAGATTACCCGTCTAAAGATCCAGCCGAAATGAAAACCCTGACAAGGTGGAGTGATAATATAGCCGAGGGTAAGCACAAGACCGTCGGTGCTATGGAGAGTATGTACAAGAAAATCCATAGAGAAATAATAAAGATACACGAACAACGTAAAGCAGCACAAGTAAGCGAGAAAGAAAGTAACTCTGATACTGAAGAGGTAGAGGACGAGAATCCCGCCAGAATAGCGTATGTAGGAAAATCTAGATTTCCAGATCGCCATTTACGCCTAGAACACAAGTCTACTTTCCATCATCCAGCACCAGAACAAGGTTCTCTAGAACAAGTGTTTCAAGCTACCGATCACATTCTGAAATCACGAATCGGTTACAGTGAGTTAAGTACCATGCATGAACAAGAACTAGCCCGATCAGCAGTCCGATGGATTACTGATTCTACCACTTTTCCAGACGAAATAGTGGCACAAATGTTTCTGAAAATGTCCCCAGCCGAGCAACGACTGGCGGGTATGTATATGATTCAGCACCTCATTACTTTGTATGAGGGTCAACACTCTGATCCAGGTCCGTTACATGATGTCCTGAACGAGTTACTCCAGTATAGATGGAAAGGTCTAGGTACCGATTTAATTAGTGTCATTCTAGAACAGCGCCACAAATATAGGACGTTTTTGAACCCGCATTTTGTTCATGTCTCACCCCCAGAAAGTAAACCCTTTTACATAGAAAGACAGAATCCGTTACGAGAAGTCCACCCAGTTAAAGGAACGGGTGGCGAAATGCAGCGAGTGTTTGTTTACACTCCAATTACAAAGATGGAACTCCTCGAGATGAAGAAATTAATTCCCTGTCATGACAAAGATCCAGCAGGGTTCCATAGAGAATTAAAAGACATGCTCCGTATGGGAGAATACACATACCCAGATATAATTAAAATGTTAAAGGTTCTGCTGCCCGCAGGGGTGTATGAAAAGCTCAAGGAAAAAGAATGGGAGGTGGGAGAGAAAAAGATCGATTGGGCAGTCCTAGAAGCTGAAGATAAGGCACGAGTACCAGGTACCGGTCTTGGAGATAAATGTAAATAATTACCAGAATTATTAATACAAGTTTTACCCCGATTATTGACAACTAGAAAAGAAGACTGGGATGCAATCTCAGCCTGTAAACAAAAGCAAGATGAGGATATTAGTGATTTTTATTCTAGATTTGAAAAATGTTTCAGCATCAACAGTGGCCTCAAGACAAGTAGTGAGTCATACCCTCACCTTTTTGTTACTAAATTAGTCGAGAATTCAAGCCCACAAATTAAAAATCGAGTTCTGAAAGTCGAAAGTACCTGGCAAGCTAATACCCCGTCCCAGATGTTGCAGATGCTTCAATACCACCAGAATAGAATCAGAGAAGAGCAAGAACACGAAAGAAAACGTATGAAAGACACGAAAATGAAAGTACTAGTTGCACAATCTGTTCCTCAAGACAGTCAGAAGAGGGGTCCGAATCAAGCCAGTCATCCTGCAGCTCCCGTTAAAGGGAACTGCAATTATTGTAAACAGCCAGGTCATTTTATAAATGAGTGTGCAGTTCTGAAACACAACATAGCTACTGGTAAGACTAAAGAAAGACCACGTCCGCCTAGACAAGAACAAGTTTCCCAGATTCCTCAGTCACAGAATGCACCACAGACAGTTACCGCACCGCAGCCTATTGCTGCAACACAGCATGTTACATCGCAGATGTACCAGTATGCACAGTCTGAGTATCCAGAGTACCAGCAGTATTCATGAAACAGCCTAGAGAGGGAGGTAGGCTTGCCTCTCATCGAGATACCTGTAGATCAAGAAGGTCCCTATGTTCACAGTCAAGTATTAGGGAAAGACAGAAAGTTTTTGATTGATACAGGGGCAAGTAGGACCACAATTAGTCATGCCGAAGTTCCAGGGGCTCCGCTCTCAGGCTCAAGAAATGTTTCCCTTGGATTTTCAGGAAAACCTATCGTAAATGAGATTTCAAAACCAGTTTCTCTAGAAGTAGGTCCATTGTCCCGCACTACTGATCTGTTACTTACTAAGTCATGTCCAGAAAACCTATTAGGCATTAAGACACTGAAAGAGTTAGGTGCAGTTATATGCTGTTCCCCAGAGGGAATACGATTGTTCCTACGTGACTTTAAGGGTCACTATGTATTACGAGATTTTGATTCAAGACTGTCTAATGTTCCGCAGCACTTATGGGCGCAAGGTCCAACTGATGTAGGGTACATGCAAATCACACCCTATCGTGTGACTCTCAAGCCAGGTGTAGTGTTACCACGAATCAGACAGTACAGATTGCCACCTGAGGCTGTAGCAGCCTTATCCAAAATTATTGACGAGCTTATTGCTCAAGGAGTGGTTGTAGAAACTGACTCCAATGTATGTAATTCTCCGATCATTCCAGTCATGAAACGTACTGATCCAAATGCACCCCCAGTATATCGATTAGTGATTGACCTACGAGAGCTTAATAAATGTATTATTCCGCAGTACCCAGTTGTCCCAGATATCTCTTCCCTATTAACGGCCATTGATTCCGAAGCCACGTTCTTCACTGTCATAGACCTCAAGAACGCATTTTTCAGTGTTCCTATTCATCCAGACAGCCAGTTCCTTTTCGGATTTTGTTTAAATGGAAGGAGCTATATGTTCACACGCGCTCCTCAAGGTTTCACAGAAAGTCCTAGTATTTACAGTCAAGCACTCAAGAGACAACTAGACAACATTCACATGCCAACTGACACTGCCCTGCTCCAGTATGTCGATGATCTATTGATCACAGCCCGTTCTGAACGTGCTTGCGAGCGAGCATCACTTACAGTCTTGTATTTCCTAGCCGAGATGGGGCACAAGGTATCCCCTTCTAAGCTTCAATTCTGTGTCCAGCAAGTGGTCTACTTAGGACACTTACTGTCCAAGAGGGGTAGGCAGTTGACACCAGACCGTATCCAGTTAATAGCGAGTCTTCCTCAGCCCAAGACCCAGAAGGAGGTACGTGCTTTTATCGGCCTTACTTCTTACTGCAGACAATGGATTCCCCAGTATGCATTTCTAGCCAAACCACTGATACAGTTAACGACACAGGAGGCAGCCGTATCGACTGTCCTCCCTTGGACATCTGAACATACACTTAGTTTCAATGAGTTAAAGAAAGCCCTATGCCAAGCTCCAGTTCTAGCAACACCGAACTACAGTAAGCCTTTTACACTTTTCGTTACTGAACGTGAAGGTACAGCATTATCTGTTCTCACACAAGATCAAGCAGGACAATACAAGCCCTGTGCTTATTTTTCGAGCACATTAGATCCTGTAGCCCAGGCTCTGCCTGCGTGCCTCAAGTCAGTTGCAGCCACAGCCCTAGCTATCAGACAAAGTGATTCCATAGTCTTAGGACACTCCTTGACAGTACAAGTTCCACATTCTGTGGAAGTTCTTTTAAACCGAACACAAACTCAGCACTTGACAATTGCACGTTTAACAGGTTATGAATTGACACTGTTCCAGCCTCACATAGAAATCAGACGCTGCAACATTTTAAATCCTGCTACACTGTTACCATCAGTTACTTCGAATCCTGACCCACATGACTGCGTGGAAGTAGTTAACATTACGACAAAGCCAAGACAAGATCTGACAGATATTCCGTTACCAGATCCCGACCTGACACTTTATGTGGATGGTTCATGTATGAGAACAAGTACAGGAGAACTAGTCGCTGCGTATGCAGTGACTACTGACACCGAAGTTATTGAAACACACCGTATTGACACCCTGTCCGCTCAAGCAGCAGAGCTAGTTGCTCTGACACAAGCCTGCATACACGCCAAGAACTTGAAAGTTAATGTTTACACAGATTCACGTTACGCATTTGGAGTTGTACACGACTTCGGAGTGCTCTGGCAGGAGAGAGGTTTCATGACTTCTCATGGAACCAAGATTCAGCATGGTCTCCTTATTCAAGCTCTGTTAGATGCCATACACTTACCGACATCTATCGCTATCATGAAGTGCAAAGCACATACGAAAGTTACTGACATTATTTCCCAAGGTAATGATCTAGCAGATCGCACAGCCAAGCTTACAGCACAGACTCCAGACATTCAAGTTAATCCGACACAGACACATACTCCAGATCCGACCACATGTATGACAGTTAAGGACCCTACACAAGATGTCATAGACATACAGTTACATGCTACTCCCGAAGAAATCAAGAAATGGTCCGAACAAGGAGGGGTCCAGACAGATCAAGGATGGTTAACGAAGGGTAGAGCCACATGGTTTCTCCCCGACTCTATGGTTCAAGTCATTATTAATACCGCACATAGTCCAGCACATTTAGGAGAAAAAGCTATGTTAGACAGTATCCAGAACATTTGGTTTAACAAGCATTTACGAGCTGCAGCCAAGCAGAAAGTCCGTACCTGTATGATATGTTGTCAGTTTAATCCAGGTAAAAGTGTCCCGGTGGAACAAGGTGGATTCCAGCCCCCTGACCACCCTTTTGAAGTCCTCCAGATGGATTATATTCAGATGGAGCGATGTCGAGGTTTCAAGTATGTCCTTGTAGTTGTATGCGCTTTGTCCAGGTGGACAGAAGCATATCCAGTCCCAGATTACACAGCCGCGACCACTGCCAAGCAGTTGGTTCGTGAGTTCTTCCCTCGTTATGGACTCCCTAGAGTCGTATATTCTGACAACGGCCAGCCATTCTCATCTGAACTCATGAAGCATGTTTCCCTGTTATTAGGGTACCAGTGGAAGTTCCATTGTGTACGCCATCCTGAAGCAGCCGGTCTTGTAGAGAGACATAACCAGACCCTGAAAATCCGTATTGCAAAAGTGTGTAAAGAAAAAGGTGTGGACTGGCTAGTAGCTCTGCCAGTCGCTTTATTTTATATGCGCATGGTCGCACATTCCAGATCAGGTCTGTCCCCGTATGAGGTCGTTTTCGGCCGCCCCCCTAACATGTGGGGTACTCCTAGACCCCGAAGTATTACCGATGTTTCAAGTAATATGCTGACAGATTACCTAGCTTCCTTGATGTCTGCCCTCAACTCATGTCGTTCACAGGTTGCCGCCGCATTTCCAGACAATACCGAGGTGGCACCGCATGAAATCGTTCCAGGATCCATGGTGATGGTCCGCAACTTTGACAGATCAAGTCCGCTGGAGCCTCGTTGGAAAGAGCCCCGACAGGTCCTCCTCACCACCCGTACAGCCGTGAAGTTGGAAGGACGCAAAGGCTGGGTACACCTTTCTCATGTCAAACTTTTTAATGGACTGAAACCCGTCTTAAAGAACATTTCCCAGGATTTGAAGGATTGCCAAAATATTGTTCTCAAGGACTGTCCCGCAAAAGACATTGCTACAACCCCTCCCCTGTTAGAGAAAACTCCGCAACAGGAGTACAAGCTAAAACTCCGGTCTAGTAAAATAAGTCAGTCAGTTTGATTGTCTAAGTCCTCCCCTAGGTGAAACGGTTAGACTGTTTCTGACATGTATAAAATAGACCCCCATAGTGAGAGAGTTAGTCAAAACTCAATCCGATGTATCGTTTTTCTATGTTTCATATTGTTTTCCAGCCTTATGATTTCCTGCACCAGTTATGCATTTTACCTATGTTTCCCAGTTTCACATGTAAATAAGTCTGCTAATGCTACAGTAGAGCACACGTTTAGTGACCTGCCTCCTCATGAACTCTCTTACCGCCTCGCTATGCGAAATAACTCATTTATCCGCATGTTACATTACTCACACCAGTCCAGCAATACCACTAATTGCTGGGTGTGTGGTCGACTCCCCCCTTTCCAGACACCGAAGGGAGTCCTGCCACTTTTTCCTTATCCATTTTCACATAATGGTTCGTGTGGAGCATGGTCCACGTTAACGTCATCCTCAACAGATATATCTTTTCTTAACAGTACATGTTTTCCAGACAAGCAAGGTCTTCCCCACAGAACAGGTTTAGATCTAGAAAATGAAGTATATAATCTAGGAAACTATTCTTCGAATTTCATGGTCCTGAATGTTCAGTCTGATACTACTCCAGACTTACCTGCTATTTCAGTACTACCAGTCAAAGGCGAATTATGTGTCCGAAATAAGGGTTCCGTACATGTAGGACATAGTGATTGTACTACTATTGTCAAGTATAGTGACAGTGGGAAATCTATCTTCAAAGCTTCACGTCATTCTTATTTTATTTGTGGTCAAACCGCATATGTTCGTCTGCCCCTCGATTGGGAGGGAACCTGTTACATTGCCTTCCTACTGCCACCTGTTTTCCTAGCCCCACCTGATTATCATAGAAATACACATCTAGTACACATTAGACATAAAAGGGAGTCCCCAATTGTCGATTATACTGAAACTGCTCTAGAACAGTATACAGATTTCAACAGAGGTTTCTTTTTCTTTATAGGACCTATCCAGAATAGTAAACTGATCCGTAGGTTAACCAGAACCCTCGAAGCTGTAGTAAATGAGACTGCCTCTGCTCTAGGTAACCTAACCGAAGAGCAATCTGCTATGAGATTTGTCGTTTTACAGAATCGTCTCGTCCTTGACGTCATACTGGCCGATAGGGGCGGGGCCTGTAGAGTCATCGGATCTAGTTGCTGCATTTTCATTCCAAATAACGCGCCGTCTGTTTATTCAGCTATAACCAGACTCCATAAAATTGCCCATCTGATACACCAAGATCCAGGCACCTGGACATGGTCCGGTTGGTTCTGGAATATAATTTCCGCATGGGGATGGAAAATATTGTCCTTTCTAGGTATTTCAGTAGCGATCATATTCAGCTGCTGCCTCTGTATACAATGTGGCCCTGCGATTTGCGGCATTTGTGCTACCTCTTGTATTCCTAGTCCCAAGCCCCGTTCTAAATCCCGTTCCAGGATAATTCGAGACGAGCAAATGATACTGTATGAAATGATAGATGGTATCATGAATATTGATGTTTCCTGATGAAAACGTAGTGACAAGGAGGGAATGTGGAAAAGTAAATTTTGCCATGTTCTGTGTCCCTACGTGTCATCCATCATATGTTATGTATACATGATTAAATATGCATATGCATTCCCCATGTTCGATTAATGACGCAATTACAGTTGTGTCCACCTCTAGTATGCCAGTTTCCAGTCCTCGTGAATACTACGAATATCAGGCCTATGTAAAGCTACGTTGCCACGTTTCTCAGTGTGCACGTTATTCTATTATAAAGTCCCCGTTTCTAGGCCTCAAAAGGGCCTGGACACCAGATTCAGCTCCTGTCTCCTGACACTTCGCTGAGGAGCGATACAGCCCCCACCTGTATCCTCGACCCTTCACTTACTTCCTGCCCGGCCCAGCCTGGCTCAGTCTCTGAGTCTGCCAAAAGTATGTTATAGTTCCAGTTATCAGTTCAGTCCTCCTTCTCTGCATTCCTAAGCTACTGAACTGCATCAATAGTTTCCGTCATTGTCTAGCCTTCACGTCTCCACGTTAGAGAAATACTGCATTTAATGGTCATTTAATATTCTTCATCACGCACTACATGTAGAATAATGCATGGTCCAGTCTTAGAATCAAGTTAGCCTTTCCCCTCCTAACTTCTAGTTTATATCAACATGTTCTCTAAACATCAGATACTAGATACTGTTTAGGTACATGTCGCCCTGACTCTCCAGACTTCAGTCTCTGCTCCTAGCACAGAGTTCATAGCCCCCAGCTTCTCCTAGTAACACGTCACTGCTAGTTTGCGCGCACCATCAGGTTAGAGGTCCCGGCTCCTTAGGTAGCCCCCTCCATGGTTTCCGCCCCATTCATGACATATTCTGTTATGTTTGCATCACATGTCCATGTATACGCCCAGTTACACCTCTTTTCTTCCTTATCTTTCGCGACTGCTACGCGTCACGCCTTCTGCTCCACCCACTGCTACGCCTACTGCAATGTAATGCTATGTGTTTGCGTTATGTATATATGCTCATGTATTGTTATTAAAAGTCAGCGCGCTCATCCCAGACCCAGCCCCAGCAGCTGCTGGGCCCTGTCATCCTATTCCTATGCAGGTTGTCCTGTTCCTGTCCTTATGCTGTATTAAACCTGCAAAACTCCTACTACCTCGAATCTTGACTCTTATTTATTGAGCTATCTGTTATGATATATGTCTAGTCAAAAAGAGAGGTATTATTTATTTATTTACCACAGCCTGCTGGCGCTGCCGTGGCCCCTCTTCGTTACGACCACCTTCCGAGCCCTGCTGGCGCTGCCGCGGCTCGACCTCTCGGAACCCCCCGGCTCGAGGATTGAAAGCTGTGCGAAGGGTATCCCTACGCCCAACCAGTACTGAGACTGTCCCGCTACCCTGTTCCCTGTTTACGAGACTTTACGGATCCCTCGATCCGCTTGTACATATTGCCGAATATAACCAACGTTTATTATTGATAAAGCCTAAGAACTTATCCTTGTGTGGTGTCCATTGTAGTGGTGTGATTGCTCTACTGTACGATTATAGGAGAGGACCCTCACCCAGGAGGCCTCTCGACAACGCTCAGCCACTTCCAGAAGGAGGGGTGGACCTAGGGGTGGTCAGTCAGACATCTTCTGCCTCCCCCGGGATCGCCTTTCTAACAAGGAGCTAGTTAATGTACCCACTTGCACAGTTGCTAAGCGGAGGTAATGAACGGGGGCAATAGGCTGGTGGGTTAATGCTCATGCATGAGTGCCGAGTGGGTAAAGTAGGTGAGCGGGCTCATCTCTGATCAGAAGATAGCCGAGTGGGTTAATGCACCTGCACGGCAGATGCGAGAGTCCTGTTGGGGACGACTCAGCCATTCATCTAAAACAAGCATTTGCAATGCAATAGGTCTCGCATTAGGAAAGTTTGAGCTATTGGTATTGTAAATGACAAATTTTGTATTTATGTTTTGTTTTTGAAAATTGCGAAATGAATAGCTTCATCATTTACAATGCCAATAGTTATAACTTTCACAAATGTGACACCTATAGCATTTGTAATCCAATTTGTGTTGTATTTACGTGACTTGCATGTATTGATATTACAAATAACAATGACTTTTAATATTTTCTAATAATGAATACCTAAATAAAAGTTTTTGTAATTTATAATGGCAATAGCTTAAACTTTTGTAAATAACTTTTGTGAAGATTATGTTCAGTGTATTTTATTGTGACGAAAATTCAAGAACAGAAGTGAAATATTAACATCTTTTTGTTACATTTGTAATAAAGCTAGACACATTGAGAGAACATATTTGAACCAGTTGTTGTTGAATGGTTGCACAGAATGATGCTGTGGTGGCGCTTAGTGATGCTGTTAGGGGGAACGAGTGATGCTGTGGCATTCAGTTATGCTGTGGTAGCGCATTGTGATGTTGTGGTGCCCCTGAGTGATGCTGTGGTGGTGATGCTGTATGCTATGCTAAGTTTTGTTTTGCTATCCTATGTTTTGTTTTGTTATGCTATGCTATGTTTTGCTATCCTATACTTTGATTTGGTATGCTATACTGTGTTTTGTTATGCTATGTTATGTTTTGTTATACTATGCTATGTTTTGTTATACTATGCTATGCTTTGTGATTCTATGCTATGTTTTGTAATGATATGCTAGGTTTTGTTATGTTATGCTATGTTTTGTTATTCTATGCTGGTGAGGGTGGGTGAGAGAGTGCGTGAGAGTGTGTGAGGGAGAGTGTGTGAGGGAGAGTGAGTGAGGGTGAGTGAGAGTGGGTGAGTGAGGGTGGGTGAGTGAGGGTGGGTGAGTGAGGGTGGGTGAGTGAGGGTGGGTGAGTGAGGGAGGGCGAGTGAGGGCGAGCGAGCGAGGGCGAGTGAGGGCGAGTGAGGGCGAGTGAGGGCGAGTGAGGGTGTGTGAGGGTGAGGGTGTGTGAGGGTGAGGGGGTGTGAGGGTGAGGGGGTGTGAGGGTGAATGAGATAGAAAGGGTTGTGAGGGTGTGTGTGAAGGTGAGAGGGTGTGTGAGGGTGAGGGGGTGGGCGAGGGGGTGTGAGGGTTGGTGAGAGGGTGTGAGGGTGAGGGGGTGTGTGAGGGTGTGTGAGGGTGTGTGAGGGTTGGTGAGAGGGTGTGTGAGGGTGAGGGGGTGGGTGAGGGGGTGTGTGAGGGTGAGGGGGTGTGTGAGGGTGAGGGGGTGTGTGAGGGTGAGGGGGTGTGTGAGGGTGAGGGGGTGTGTGAGGGTGAGGAGGGGTGAGGGTGAGGAGGTGTGAGGGTGAAGGTGTGAGGGAGAGGCATTGGACACAAGCACGGAGCACTGAGAGGAGAAGGCACGGGGCAGTGAAGGACATTGGTTTGGGGCAGTGTGAAACATGAAAAAAGCATTTTGCTAGAACGGTGCAGCCCACCCAAAAACTGCTGGGTCCAAAAAAAGTTTTCAAAAAATGAGACAGCGAAAGAGCAACAGTGGAATGGATGTAATGAACAACGGGATCAGTTGGTGGCAGTAACAGAGGAGCTTCGATGGTGAAATGAAAAATATTTAAAAGAAAGCGAAACACGTCCCCACAAACATATAAATGTTTTCCTGTATGTGTTTTGAGCTTCAGTGTGTAGCTATCGTTCCTGTGGTTTTGTAAATCAGGGCGCGCAGGTGGGGGGGTGGGAGGGGCAAAGAAATCAGGCTTGCATGGGGGAAGGAATGAGCCACTCAACAGACATTAACAATTCACTCACCATGTAGTGGATATTGGCAGAGACATGTGAAGTCGTGCAGAATTATGTTTTGGTCAGCACAATCCAGATATAAAGTGCATCTTACCAAGCAGTTGTTAGTCTAGAACTATGGGATTGCTGCGAGGCCATACTAATGGCAATACAGTGTTATGCAAATGTCTGTAACAACATATACTGTTAAAGGAAACTGCGTGTTGGCATAGATTTATACACAGATATGTTGGAAAAAAAACATAAAACAATTCGGTGTCTAGGTAACTGGTACACTTTCTGATGAAACCTAAGGCAGTGACGTAACTGCCTGTCTGGTTTCATTAGCTGGAAGAAAAAAATAAGTTGATAGAACTGTAGTAAACTCGTGGGAGAATTTGGTGTCACGCTAGTAGGTTAGTGTGCGCAGTTAGGAGTTTTGTAGACTTGGGTAGTGGGGGCTGGGGAGAAGCTGTGATCTCACTAAAAGAAACACCGACTACCGGCAACGGACACCGGGGCAAATTAAGCAGTGGTAAAATTAAAGAGAAGTTTCTGGCACCAGACTGCAAGGCACACTTGCATTTGAAGAATTCATTACAAAGTGGATGAGAGGAAGGTGGACTGTGATATAAATATAAAGCTTCTATGTGGTTTTGCATAGCATCCCTTTAGAACGACGCAGACCTGTGTGTATACTGGAACACAGGTACATTTTTTGGCTTGACACGTTTAATCCCAGTGACAGCGGACCTCAACTGCAACTGGTCTGGAAACCACATCGTCTTCTGCGGAAAGTGCAGCTTATGTAATTGACTGTTGGACCCGGCCTCATGGCGTGGTCCTACCCCTCCCGCATGGCGGGCCCAGGACGACATCAGCTCTCCACCGTACCTCGGGCGGCCCCCTCGGCCCAACCCTGCACGCCCCAATACCATAGGTCCGGCTACCAGCCCGGACCCCCACCACCGGCCTGACCCCAGTGTAGGCCCATCACGTCCTAAGCACGAGGCCGTGCCCGACTCCATCTTGGGCCCACCACGTCACAACCACGTGGCCTCGCCCCGGCCCAGGCCCCGGCGAAGCCCCGGCATCGAGGCACCAAGATCCACCCAGGTGGTCGAGTGGCCACTCAACAGATCCCGGAGGAAGGGGAGTTTCGATGGCCCTCCAGCCGTCCCCGGACGCCTGGTATCGATCGCCCTCCGGCCTCCCTGGGCGCTGGCTCCACCCCCCTGCTGGGTGTCTGGACACCATCATCCCGGCCCCTCTGACCCCCAGGCGAGAGGGTCCGGACATCAAAGGACCTCCGTCCTATATCTGGGCCAGCCCCGGAGTAGGACGCCAGTTGTATCCTGGACTGGAAGCCCTGCTGACGCTGTCACGGCCGACACCAGACGAACTCATCCTCCCCGTAACCCGACGACCTTCTGAGAGCCTGCTGGCGCTGCCGTGGCCTACCTTGCTGAACCATCTGAGAGCCTGCTGGCGCTGCCGCGGCCTACCTTGCTGAACCATCTGAGAGCCTGCTGGCGCTGCCGCGGCCTACCTTGCTGAACCATCTGAGAGCCTGCTGGCGCTGCCGCGGCTTCCTTGCTGAAACATCTGAGAGCCTGCTGGCGCTGCCGCGGCCTACCTCGCTGAACCATCTTGCAAGCCTGCTGGCGCTGCCGCGGCTCGACCTCTCGGAACCCCCAGCTCGAGGATTGAGAGCTGTGCGTAGGGTATCCCTTTCTCTGACCTGAGTAAGACTGTCCCGCTACCGTACCCCCCTTTACGAGACTTTACAGATCCCTCGATCTGCCTGTACATACTACCAAGAACCAGCAATTATCTATAAAAGCTTAAGAACTTGACCTCTTGTGTGGTGTCCATCTGTAGTGTTGTGATTACTCTGCTGTACGATCCTAGGAGAGGACACTCATTCAGGAGGCCTCTCGGTAAACGCTCGGCTACTTCTCGACGGAGAGGTGGACCTAGGGGTGGTCAGTCAGACATCTTCTGCCTCCCCCGGGGTCGCCTTTCTAACATTGGTGGCAAGCGCCGGGATCCGAGCCCACACAGATCATACAGAGAGTAATTCACTCACTACCAAGAAAAACCCACTGCAACCATGAGCACAGAATTCCAGAAAGAGAAAATGGAAGACTACAGTCACAAGGAGCTAAAGCAATTCTGCAAAGACCTAGGCATCGCTACCACTGGCTTAAGCACCAAGGAAGACTTTAAATCGGCCCTGCAGGCCTGGGTGGACGCCGGCGAGGCGCCACCCCCGAGGGAAGATAACCCGGGCCCGAACAGGGGCCCGGAGGCCGAGACGAACCCAGTGGGAGGGAGACCCGCGAACCCAGTCACGGGCCTCTCCCACGAAGATGCCCGAGAACGAGAGAAGAACCGGCTCCACGAGTTGGAGCTCGCTCGACTCAGACAAGAAGGAGAGATCCAACTGGCAGAAAGGAAGTTAGCCCTCGAGCAGCTACGGCTAGAAGGAGACCTGGAAGAAAAACGAAGACAGAGAGACCTCGAGGAGAAAAAACTCATGCTCGAGCACGAGCGCGTCCTCAAAGAAATGGAATTTAAAGCCAAGGCCAACGAGACTAACCTCTCCGGGGGGAAGAACTCACCTCCCCCGGTGGACACAAAGGTACATATACCCAAGGATGTCGTCAAAGAGTACTATAAGAACGACGACATCCAACAGTGGTTCAAAGCCTACGAGGTCGCCATGACCGCCGATCGAGTACCCCTCAAGGACTGGGGCGCTGGCCTGTGGGGGAAGTTTATCAACGAAGGGAGAGACGCCCTGCTGGAGCTCCCTGATACCGAGATGACCTCGTACGAGCACATGAAGACCGCCCTCCTCACTCGCTACGGACTCACCCCCGAGATGTACCGGCAGCGATTCCGAGACTGCAAAAAAATCCCCGGTACCACGTGGGTGGAGTACGTGAACTATTACAGCAGAGCCTTCGAGGGGTGGACTCGGGGCTGTCAGGTCACCACCTACCAGCAGTTGGTCGACCTCATTCTGTGGGAACATCTGTCCAATAACTGCTTCGTCGAACTCTGGCAACACCTCCTCGACAGCAAACTGACTGAGCCACGAAAACTCGCTGTCGAGGCGGATAGATGGGCGAGCACGCGAGTTCCCCGGGGTCCGATGGAAGACTCCGGCCGGGGATCCCCGGGAAACCACCGACCCCGAGGCGGCAGAGTAGGCCAGAGCCGGGGACGGGACGCCCCCCAGGGGTCATCCCCTGCCTCCACGTCGCCACCCTTGGGCCAGAGAGGGGGCCCCCCAGCCAGACCAGGGCCCCGCCCGAATGTTACGTGCCACAGATGCCAGCGACAGGGTCATTACGCGAATGACCCCCTCTGCCCGATGAACCAGCGACCCGGCACCACCGGTCCCCCAGCCCGCCAGATAATGGCCGCGGCCCTGGGTGAAGAAGGAAGTGAGGAAGAGGACAACGGCCCCGAGCAGGCCGAGTCGGAGCCCGCCGCCATGACCTTAGCCTGCCTGGGGACTCACGACCTGATCCCCCGAGGCCCGATCCCCGGCAACACCCAGAAATACCGCCAGTGGGTCACCATCAATGGTCGCCGAACCGAAGCCCTCCGTGACACTGGAGCCAGCGTGACAGCAGTCCACTGCCATTTGGTGACCCCCGAACAGATCCTTCCTAACGTCCTGTGTCCAGTCCGGTCCGCAGATAACTCAGAGACATTGTGCCAGATGGCCCGCATCCCCTTCGAGTGGGGGGGGGGGAGTGTCGGGCGTGCTAAAAGTGACTGTCCGCGACGATGCCCCCGTGGACTGTCTCCTCGGGAACGACCTGGAAAGTTCCCCATGGGCGGGCGTCGAAAGGAGAGAGCACCTGGGGATGCTAGGCCTTCCCGAGTGGGTCTGCGCGACCACCCGTTCCATGTCCGCCCGAGCCTCCACCCCAGCGGGGGAAGCTCCGACCGAAGAGCCGGAGTGGCCCGCACCGCCGCCACCCGTCATCCCCGAGGACCCTGGCCTCGAACACGGCTCCCAAGAGCCCGACCAAGAAGATCTCCCCGAGCTCCAACACCTCCCCGAACTCGCTCAATGGCGCCAAGAAGGGGGTCCCACTTGCGAACAGTTCCGGCAGGAACAGAAAACCTGCCCCTCCCTTGAGGGGATTCGACAGCAAGCCGCTACTCAGGCCGCGGGAGACCCCGCGGGGTCCCACTGGGTCTATTGGGACAACGACCTTCTCTACAGTGAGCAGAAGATTGCCGAACTAGGGGCCAGCCGGGTGTTGGTCGTGCCCCTCCGATTCAGAGACTTCCTCCTAAACTTAGCACATTGTGTGCCCCTCGCCGGGCACCTGGGGCAGGACAAAACTTACAGCCGCCTGGTGACCCATTTCTACTGGCCGAAAATGCGCAACGATGTGCATAACCATTGCAGGACCTGCCCGACCTGTCAAGCCAGCGGAAAGAGCGGGGGGAAGGTGAAGGCCCCGCTCCAACATTTTCCCGTGGTCACCACCCCCTTCGAGCGAGTGGGGATCGACATCGTAGGGCCCCTGGATCCTCGCACCTCGCAGGGGCACCGCTTCATCCTCGTCCTGGTGGATCATGCTACCCGCTATCACGAGGCCATCCCCCTCCGAACCATCACGGCCCCCGTGGTGGGCCGAGCCCTCATGAGTATCTTCTCCCGAGTCGGCTTCCCCCGGGAAGTCGTGAGTGATCGGGGCTCCAACTTTATCTCGAAGCATATGCGGTCCCTCTGGCAGCAGTGCGGGGTCGCCTATAAGTTCACCACCCCGTATCATCCCCAAGGAAATGGACTAGTAGAACGATTTAACAGAACACTGAAGGGGATGATCAAGGGCCTAGAAGAGCCCCTCCGTCGCAAATGGGATGTCCTGCTGCCTTGCCTCCTGTTCGCCTACCGAGAGGTACCCCAGAAGTCCCTGGGGTTCAGCCCTTTCGAACTCTTGTACGGGCACCCGGTCCGAGGCCCCCTCAGCCTGGTCAAGGAAGGCTGGGAGACGGCAGTCCGAGATGCCCCATCTGATGTCTACCGGTACCTCCTGACCCTACGCAATCAGACTCGGAAGTTCCGGGAACTTGCCGAGGCCAACCTGGAGGCTAATCAGGAGGAGATGAAACGCTGGTATGACCAGAACGCCTCGTCCATCGAATTCGAGCCGGGCCAGCAGGTCTGGGTCATGTCCCCGGTCGAACCTTGTGCCCTCCAGGACAAATGGACGGGGCCCTTCAAGGTGGTGGAGCGCAAGAGCCCCGTCACCTATCTGGTGGACATGGAGTCCCCCAGGAACCCCCTCCGGGTTCTACACGCTAACCGGCTCAAACCACACTTCGCACGCACTGAACTGAGCCTGCTGCTAGCGACCGATGACGGAGCTGAAGACGACTCTCCTCCGCACCACCGAGAAAGACGGCTCCTTCGAAGGGGTCCGGCTCTCCTCCACCCTGACCCCAGAGCAGCAACAAAACTGCCGGACGCTGCTGGGGACGTTTGCGGATCTGTTTTCCCTCACGCCGGGGGTCACCCGGTGGTGTGTCCACGATGTGGACACCGGAGACAGCCCGCCTATAAAACACCAAGCTTTTCGAGTGCCCGACCGGGTTCGGGCCTGCATCCAATCAGAAGTGACCAAGATGTTAGCTCTGGGGGTAGTGGAACCCTCCAACAGTCCCTGGGCCAGTCCCGTTGTCCTGGTCCCTAAGGCCGCCACTCCCGGGGCAGCTCCGGAACTCCGGTTCTGTGTCGACTACAGGGGATTGAATGCAGTCACCAGGACCGACGCCCATCCCATCCCCAGGGCGGATGAACTGATCGATCGCCTGGGGGCCGCAAAGTATCTCAGCACATTCGACCTCACGGCGGGGTATTGGCAGATCGGCCTTACTCCCGGGGCACAAGAGCGATCAGCCTTCTCGACCCCAGACGGCCACTATCACTTCAAAGTGATGCCCTTCGGCATGAAGAACGCACCCTCAACCTTCCAGAGACTCGTAAACCAGGTGCTGGCCGGACTGGAGGAGTACAGCACCGCCTACCTCGATGACATTGCCGTGTACAGCCTCCACTGGGATGAGCATCTGACCCACCTCCGGACGGTCCTGACTGCCCTTCGGCGGGCCGGACTCACCATTAAAGCCAGCAAATGCCAGATAGGCCAAGGGTCCATGACCTATCTGGGACACCAAGTGGGGAGCGGCCAAGTGGCTCCCCTCCAACCAAAGATAGACGCCATCCAAGCCTGGGAGCCCCCGGTCCCCCAGACCGCCGTCCGAGCCTTCCTGGGGCTCACTGGATATTATCGGCGATTTATAAAGAACTACGGGAGCATTGTGGGGCCCCTTACAGAACTGACCTCCAAGAAGCTACCAAAGAAGGTGCACTGGACCCCTGCGTGCCAAACAGCCTTTGAGACTCTCAAAACTGCCATGTGCACCGCCCCTGTGTTCCAGGCCCCCGACTACAACAGGGAGTTTGTGGTCCAAACGGACGCCTCGGAGCATGGCATTGGGGCGGTCCTGTCACAAGTTAACTCCGACGGGGTCGACCTTCCCGTGGCCATCATCAGCCGGCGGCTGCTGGCGAGAGAACAACGATGGAGCACCATCGAGAGGGAGGCCTTCGCCGTGGTGTGGGCCCTCAAGAAACTCCGGCCCTACCTCTTCGGCACCCACTTCCGAGTCCAGACCGACCACCAGCCCCTGCGTTGGTTGATGCAGATGCGGGGAGAGAACCCGAAACTGCTGCGCTGGTCCATTTCACTGCAAGGTATGGACTTCACTGTGGAGCATCGCCCCGGCAACGACCACGCCAACGCTGACGGCCTGTCCAGTTTCTTCCGCCTCGGCGAGGAGAACCCCCAAGAAGATGGGTGACTCTCCCCTGCCTTCAGCTGGGGGGGACGCGTGTTGGACCCGGCCTCATGGCGTGGTCCTACCCCTCCCGCATGGCGGGCCCAGGACGACATCAGCTCTCCACCGTACCTCAGGCGGCCCGCTCGGCCCAACCCTGCACGCCCCAACACTGTAGGTCCGGCTACCAGCCCGGACCCCCACCACCGGCCTGACCCCAGTGCAGGCCCATCACGTCCTAAGCACGAGGCCGTGCCCGACTCCATCTTGGGCCCACCACGTCACAACCACGTGGCCTCGGCCCGGGCCCAGGCCCCGGCGAAGCCCCGACATCGAGGCACCAAGATCCCCCCAGGTGGTCGAGTGGCCACTCGACAGATCCCTGAGGAAGGGGAGTTTCGATGGCCCTCCAGCCGCCTGGGCGCTGGCTCCACCCCCCTGCTGGGTGTCTGGACACCATCATCCCGGCCCCTCTGACCCCCAGGCGAGAGGGTCCGGACATCAAAGGACCTCCGTCCTATATCTGGGCCAGCCCCGGAGTAGGACGCCAGTTGTATCCTGGACTGGAAGCCCTGCTGACGCTGTCACGGCCGACACCAGACAAACTCATCCTCCCTGTAACCCGACGACCTTCTGAGAGCCTGCTGGCGCTTCCGCGGCCTACCTTGCTGAACCATCTGAGAGCCTGCTGGCGCTGCCGCGGCCTACCTTGCTGAACCATCTGAGAGCCTGCTGGCGCTGCCGCGGCCTACCTTGCTGAACCATCTGAGAGCCTGCTGGCGCTGCCGCGGCCTACCTTGCTGAAACATCTGAGAGCCTGCTGGTGCTGCCGCGGCCTACCTTGCTGAACCATCTGAGAGCCTGCTGGCGCTGCCGCGGCCTGCCTTGCTGAAACATCTGAGAGCCTGCTGGCGCTGCCGCGGCCTACCTTGCTGAACCTTCTGAGAGCCTGCTGGCGCTGCCGCGGCCTACCTCGCTGAACCATCCTGCAAGCCTGCTGGCGCTGCCGCGGCTCGACCTCTCGGAACCCCCCAGCTCGAGGATTGAGAGCTGTGCGTAGGGTATCCCTTTCTCTGACCTGAGTAAGACTGTCCCGCTACCGTACCCCCATTTACGAGACTTTACAGATCCCTCGATCTGCCTGTACATACTACCAAGAACCAGCAACCTTTTATTATCTATAAAAGCTTAAGAACTTGACCTCTTGTGTGGTGTCCATCTGTAGTGTTGTGATTACTCTGCTGTACGATCCTAGGAGAGGACCCTCATTCAGGAGGCCTCTCGGTAAACGCTCGGCTACTTCTCGACGGAGAGGTGGACCTAGGGGTGGTCAGTCAGACATCTTCTGCCTTCCCCGGGGTCGCCTTTCTAACATTGACGGATATATCTTTCAAACTGATGCGGGCTATCTTGTAGCCGGCCAGAAAGGATGCACACGGGACTCCAGCCACATTTTAAACACACGGCCAGATTACATTAATAATGTCACCTGCTCCTTCTTTAACTCAGTCAAAGGCCCACTGTATCGTCCTGAGTGTAGAGGTTTCCTTTTGAACGTTGTGGCCGGTGTTACTGTAGTGGATTGTTTTACATTAAAATACACACTGCCAGTTTTAAGACGAACCTATAATGTCGTGGCTGACCGCAACAAAGGCACCTATTAGTAACAAAGAAACCCAACATGTACATCCCCACAAACATATAAATGCTTACCTGTATGTGTTTTGAGCTTCAGTGTGTAGCTATCTTTCCATGGCCAAACACAACATATATGTCCACACAAACATATAACAAAATACGCCCAACGCACAGCCACATGTAATACCATAATGAATACAGCAAATTAACCGATACAAAAAAAGCCTACCTTTTATTCCCATACCTCTGGTGCGTTGCTAGCGTTTTGGCCGTCTAAAAAAAGTCCACAACAGCAAGCCCAGATTCACTACAGAAAAGCGCAACCTCTACGTGTAACAAAGGCGCCTATTGTCAACAAAGAAACACGTGTACGCCCCCACAAACATATAAGGAAATATGCCCAACACCCAGCTACCTATAATACCCTAATAAATAAAGCTAATTCGCCAAAAGAAAGCCTACCTTTCGTTCTCATACCTCCAGTGCTGTGCTAGCGTTCTGGGCCGCTCAAAAAGCCTAGAAACATAAGCGCATATTTGCAACAAAAAAGCACAACCTCAACGTACCCTTAACTGCGCCATGATGTTATCGGCACCAATTTGCAACACAAAAACATAACCTATACATAAGAAACGAAAGAAAATGACAATCCGGTAAACACATTATTTAAATGCACTTCCACGCGACGGCAGGGGTGAATTAGGGGGGCGGGGAACAGGGGAGCGGCGTTCCTTTGAAGTCGGTGGAGGGAATGAGCATATGGGGTGTGAGGAGAAGTGAGCGCGCGCTGGGGAAGCGGTGTTATTTATCCCAGTGTACCCTCAATTACGCGAGTTCTGCAGGTCAAAAGGGGGGCAGAGTGGTAATACTGGATGGTTGCCTCAGTTCCGAGCTTCAAACCTCAGAAGCAAGCAGGTTCTCATTCGCATATATGGTGCAGGTATAAACTTGCGATTGATTTACCTGTCATATGGTATGCCGAGAAAGACTCGCCATTGGAAATTCTGTGCATGACCTATGATACTGATTTAGGCGCAACAAGGGTTTCTGGCCAAAGTGCCCGTTTTGGGAGGAATGTGTAAAAGTGCATTAGCACGCCAGGCCCCCTTTGGGTGCACTTTAAGGGACTGAGAATTACTGTGTAGGGCAAGTCTAATTGTATGAAGCGAAATGTCTGTGGATATTAAATGAGGACAACGGTCATGGACGCAACAAAAACACTTAAAAGAGCTGTACGTGAAAATCTCTGTGCCATCATACCCGTGAACGTCAATGAGAACACACTTCGAATTAAATCGCACTCTTTCCGTCGACCCCTGACAAATGAAAGGTTGAGTCAGTCAGGCATGTCCTTGGAAGGACATGAAGCTCAGCTACAGCAGGCACGTTAACCTTCCAAGATGCCACGGTGATGCTATAGGTATAAGCTGTGCTACTA
Organism: Lissotriton helveticus; assembly: GCF_964261635.1. Taxonomy (NCBI): domain Eukaryota; kingdom Metazoa; phylum Chordata; class Amphibia; order Caudata; family Salamandridae; genus Lissotriton; species Lissotriton helveticus. Next base: position 188,525,519 of record NC_136057.1, on the reverse strand, counting down.
AATACACTAGGTGTTCACTTTAAGCACGTACGGCAAATGTTGATACACACTCGGCGGAACAGGTCTAGGTTTTCAGGGTATTTTTTTGAAAAGCCTTTGATGCAGCAGGGGGTGGAGCGGGAAGAGCTGCTGGCGGCACCAAGCTGGGCAACAGATGGCTGGCGATTTGATGCTGTGCACGCGAATTTTAACTCATTGCGCTTTGAGCTAAAAGCGCACATGCACTGCATCAAATCGCCAGTTTAGTTAAACTCTGTTTAAGCTCCTATAGTCTCGCAAGCTGAATGTGCATGCGCATTGACAGGCAGGCCCTCGAAACCAAAATGCCGTAGCAATAGGCGCTATACGGAAACCACGATCTTCGATAGCATTTGACAACCAGGGGGAGCGTGGCTTCAAGGTGCGGGGAGTGTGCATATTCCAGGACACAAGCGCCCAGAGGAGCCGAGCACCGACGATAAATGCTCTGCGCATCCCAGCCCCCCTCCCTCTCTACCCGAGGGTTTTCCCACAAGGATGATGAAACGCCGAGCGGGCGAGAAAATGGGATTAAGAACGGGCTGTCGCACATCCGGCTAATTTTACAGACTCGTCCAGAGGACAGCTGCGCGGGGGCCAGTCCCCGGAACTGGAACAGAGGAAGAGGCCGCTGCCCCTGAGACAATGACATCTAGAGAGAAAGGGTGACACCGAACCTAGAGCCACCACCCCCCTCCCCGAATCGAGAAAAGGAAGGACCCCGTCCCCAGAACCAGCAGACGCGAGCCCAAAATATTGACATTTAGAAGCAGAAATATACCACAAAACAGAACCAGTTGTGGCTGAGTCCAGAAGACCACAGAGCCCGCGCGCGGGTGTGAATCCAGAACACTGAACAGTAGAAGCAAAAAAAAGTATGAGAAAATAGGACCAGCCGATGCAGAAAAACGAGGACAAGAAATGCTAGAAAGAGTTATATGAATCCCAAACAGATATTAGTGAAAACATTTCTCAGAAAACTGAACCAATTCATGTTTAATCCAGAACACGCACATCTAGAAAATAACTGAAATCACACAACAGGTATACCTGCATTAGAAATAATTACTTTTACCCGATCTCGCCCTGCATTGTTGTTGTTGTTGTTAGCTGCCGCTGCTCCCCCGCGGCCCCACCCCCGCTCCCTACAGTATCCACAGCCGATCCCCTCCCCACTCGCCACCCCGCTCCCTCCTCCCAGCTGCTCCTCCCTCCCACTGGAACTTAAGGACTGTCCGAAGCGGTGAAGAGCTGTGACCGTCCTGACCCAGTCAGAACCGGTCGCTCCACCCGCTCCTGGCCATCCTCTACCTGTGCCAGACTGTGCCCTCGCCCTGCTTGCTTCGTGTGGTATCGTATTTGCAGATTGTAGTAGTACCTGTGCCAGACTGTGCCCCTCGCTCTGCTTTGATTACTGTGGTATCGCATTTGTCGCTTTGTTCAGTATCTGTGCTAGACTGTGCTAGACTGCGCCCCGATCTCGCCCTGCATTGTTGTTGTTGTTGTTTGGTGCCATTTTGTGCCCCAGCCCAGCTCTCCTCCCCGCTCCCTGCCGCTGCACCCCCGCGGCCCCACCCCCGCTCCCTACAGTATCCACAGCCGATCCCCTCCCTACTCGCCACCCCGCTCCCGCCTCCCAGCTGCTCTTCTCTCGCTCTGCCCCCTTCACTCTCCACTTATGACAGAGTCGCATACGCGCAGCGGGCGCGCCGAAGGCACGCCAAAGGTAAGCCCGTCTACGCCCGTCCGCGCCTGGACTGCGCCCAGCGCCAGACCCCCCGGCCCCCGCAAAAACCACTCCACCCGCCTAACATACGCCGCCGCCACCCTCTCTGCACTCAACACCGGCCGACTCCCCAACTGCCAACAAGCCGCCCCAGGACGCACCCATGGACCCTTCACCTGCCAATCTTGCAAGTTCTGCTGCATCAAGAACCAATCTACAACCACAAACGCCAAACAGAGCTCAAACAACAACCACCTGAAGTGCATCCTGCTCAACACTCGCTCGGTCCACAGACACGCCATCGAACTATGGAACCTACTCGACACCACAACACCGGACGTCGCCTTTCTTACAGAAACCAGCTCCGACGACCCCCTCACAGCTGCCGAACACCTTCACTTCCAGATACACACCAACCCCAAGACCACACTTGGAGGCACCCTCATCTACAGACCACCAGGTCCCCGCACACAATTCTGCGAAGACATCACTGACTTTATCAGCCCACACGCCCTCCCCTCCGAGGACTACATTCTCCTAGGGGACCTCAACTTCCACTTGGAAAAGAACAACGATAGCAACACCACCACCCTTCTGGACAACCTCGCCAATCTCGGACTCAAACAACTGGTAAACACCCCACCCACTACGCCGGACACACGCTTGACCCAATCTTCTCCTCCAGCAAGCACATCTCCTTCAATCACGTATCAGGACTCCACTGGACGGACCACAGCTGCGTCCACTTCAACTTCAGAAAGACCACGACCCACCACCACACACAACAAGTCCCCTGCAGAAACTGGAACAAAATTACAACCGACCAGCTCCCCACATCGCTAAACCAAAACCCTCCCGCCAGATCATCGGACCCAAATGAAGCAGCCATCAATGTCGCACAATGGATCACCCACTGCGTTGACGAATTGGCACCCTTGAAAAAACATCACAACAGGCCAGGAAGCAAAAAAGCCTCCTGGTTCAATGACGACCTCAAGAACTCCAAAAAGAACTGCCGCACCCTGGAGAAAGCCTGGCGAAGAAACCCAACCACAGACAACATGACCACCCTCAAGAACGCCACTCGCAAACACCACCAGCTGATCCGATCCACCAAGAAATCAGCATTCAAGGATCGACTCGACAACAATGCCCACAACAGCAAGGAAATCTTCAGCATCGTTAAAGAGCTTACCAATCCCAGCGCCGACACCAACGACATCACTCCCTCTCAAGACCTCTGCGACTCTCTAGCCTCGTTCTTCCACAGCAAGATCGCTGACATACATAACAGCTTCGCCGACCAGCCCACTCCCTTTACCATCGAACTGAAGCCCACTGTTAGAAAGGCGACCCCGGGGGAGGCAGAAGATGTCTGACTGACCACCACTAGGTCCACCTCTCCGTCGAGAAGTAGCCGAGCGTTTACCGAGAGGCCTCCTGAATGAGGGTCCTCTCCTAGGATCGTACAGCAGAGTAATCACAACACTACAGATGGACACCACACAAGAGGTCAAGTTCTTAAGCTTTTATAGATAATAAAAGGTTGCTGGTTCTTGGTAGTATGTACAGGCAGATCGAGGGATCTGTAAAGTCTCGTAAAGGGGGGTACGGTAGCGGGACAGTCTTACTCAGGTCAGAGAAAGGGATACCCTACGCACAGCTCTCAATCCTCGAGCTGGGGGTTCCGAGAGGTCGAGCCGCGGCAGCGCCAGCAGGCTTGCAGGATGGTTCAGCGAGGTAGGCCGCGGCAGCGCCAGCAGGCTCTCAGAAGGTTCAGCAAGGTAGGCCGCGGCAGCGCCAGCAGGCGCTCAGATATTTCAGCAAGGCAGGCCGCGGCAGCGCCAGCAGGCTCTCAGATGGTTCAGCAAGGTAGGCCGCGGCAGCGCCAGCAGGCTCTCAGATGTTTCAGCAAGGTAGGCCGCGACAGCGCCAGCAGGCTCTCAGATGGTTCAGCAAGGTAGGCCGCAGCAGCGCCAGCAGGCTCTTAGATGGTTCAGCAAGGTAGGCCGCGGCAGGGCCAGCAGGCTCTCAGATGGTTCAGCAAGGTAGGCCGCGGCAGCGCCAGCAGGCTCTCAGAAGGTCGTCGGGTTACGGGGAGGATGAGTTCGTCTGGTGTCGGCCGTCACAGCGTCAGCAGGGCTTCCAGTCCAGGATACAACTGGCGTCCTACTCCGGGGCTGGCCCAGATATAGGACGGAGGTCCTTTGATGTCCGGACCCTCTCGCCTGGGGGATGGCCTCGGGATAGCGGGTAGCATGATCCACCAGGACGAGGATGAAGCGGTGCCCCTGCGAGGTGCGAGGATCCAGGGGCCCTACGATGTCGATCCCCACTCGCTCGAAGGGGGTGGTGACCACGGGAAAAGGTTGGAGCGGGGCCTTCACCTTCCCCACGCTCTTTCCGCTGGCTTGACAGGTCGGGCAGGTCCTACAGTGGTTATGCACATCGTTGCGCATTTTCGGCCAGTAGAAATGGGTCACCAGGCGGCTGTAAGTTTTGTCCTGCCCCAGGTGCCCGGCGAGGGGCACATCATGTGCAAAGTTTAGGAGGAAGTCTCTGAATCGGAGGGGCACGACCAGCACCCGGCTGGCCCCTAGTTCGGCAATCTTCTGCTCACTGTAGAGAAGGTCGTTGTCCCAATAGACCCAGTGGGACCCCGCGGGGTCTCCCGCGGCCTGAGTAGCGGCTTGCTGTCGAATCCCCTCAAGGGAGGGACAGGTTTTCTGTTCCTGCCGGAACTGTTCGCGAGTGGGACCCCCTTCTTGGTGCCATTGAGCGAGTTCGGGGAGGTGTTGGAGCTCGGGGAGATCTTCTTGGTCGGGCTCTTGGGAGCCGTGTTCGAGGCCAGGGTCCTCGGGGATGACGGGTGGCAGCGGTGCGGGCCACTCCGGCTCTCCGGTCGGAGCTTCCCCCGCTGGGGTGGAGGCTCGGGCGGACATGGAACGGGTGGTCGCGCAGACCCACTCGGGAAGGCCTAGCATCCCCAGGTGCTCTCTCCTTTCGACGACCGCCCATGGGGAACTTTCCAGGTCGTTCCCGAGGAGACAGTCCACGGGGGCATCATCGCGGACAGTCACTTTTAGCACGCCCGACACTCCCCCCCACTCGAAGGAGATGCGGGCCATCTGGCACAAAGTCTCTGAGTTATCTGCGGACCAGACTGGGCACAGGACGTTAGGAAGGATCTGTTCGGGGGTCACCAAATGGCAGCGGACTGCTGTCACGCTGGCTCCAGTGTCACGGAGGGCTTCGGTTCGGCGACCATTGATGGTGACCCACTGGCGGTATTTCTGGGTGTTGCCGGGGATCGGGTCTCGGGGGATCAGGTCGTGAGTCCCCAGGCAGGCTAAGGTCATGGCGGCAGGCTCCCACTCGGCCTGCTCGGGCCGTTGTCCTCTTCCTCACTTCCTTCTTCACCCAGGGCCACGGCCATTATCTGGCGGGCTGGGGGACCGGTGGTGCCGGGTCGCTGGTTCATCGGGCAGAGGGGGTCATTCGCGTAATGACCCTGTCGCTGGCATCTGTGGCACGTAACATTCGGGCGGGGCCCTGGTCTGGCTGGGGGGCCCCCTCTCTGGCCCAAGGGTGGCGACGTGGAGGCAGGGGATGACCCCTGGGGGGCGTCCTGTCCCCGGCTCTGGCCTACTCTGCCGCCTCGGGGTCGGTGGTTTCCCGGGGATCCCCGGCCGGAGTCTTCCATCGGACCCCGGGGAACTCGGGTGCTCGCCCATCTATCCGCCTCGACGGCGAGTTTTCGTGGCTCAGTCAGTTTGCTGTCGAGGAGGTGTTGCCGGAGTTCGACGAAGCAGTTATTGGACAGATGTTCCCACAGAATGAGGTCGACCAACTGCTGGTAGGTGGTGACCTGACAGCCCCGAGTCCACCCCTCGAAGGCTCTGCTGTAATAGTTCACGTACTCCACCCACGTGGTACCGGGGATTTTTTTGCAGTCTCGGACTCGCTGCCGGTACATCTCGGGGGTGAGTCCGTAGCGAGTGAGGAGGGCGGTCTTCATGTGCTCGTACGAGGTCATCTCGGTATCAGGGAGCTCCAGCAGGGCGTCTCTCCCTTCGTTGATAAACTTCCCCCACAGGCCAGCGCCCCAGTCCTTGAGGGGTACTCGATGGGCGGTCATGGCGACCTCGTAGGCTTTGAACCACTGTTGGATGTCGTCGTTCTTATAGTACTCTTTGACGACATCCTTGGGTATATGTACCTTTGTGTCCACCGGGGGAGGTGAGGTCTTCCCCCCGGAGAGGTTAGTCTCGTTGGCCTTGGCTTTAAATTCCATTTCTTTGAGGACGCGCTCGTGCTCGAGCATGAGTTTTTTCTCCTCGAGGTCTCTCTGTCTTCGTTTTTCTTCCAGGTCTCCTTCTAGCCGTAGCTGCTCGAGGGCTAACTTCATTTCTGCCAGTTGGATCTCTCCTTCTTGTCTGAGTCGAGCGAGCTCCAACTCGTGGAGCCGGTTCTTCTCTCGTTCTCGGGCATCTTCGTGGGAGAGGCCCGTGACTTGGTTCGCGGGTCTCCCTCCCGCTGGGTTCGTCGCGGCCTCCGGGCCCCCGTTCGGGCCCGGGTTATCTTCCCTCGGGGGTGGCGCCTCGCCGGCGTCCACCCAGGCCTGCAGGGCCGATTTAAAGTCTTCTTTGGTGCTTAAGCCAGTGGTAGCGATGCCTAGGTCTTTGCAGAATTGCTTTAGCTCCATGTGACTGTAGTCTTCCATTTTCTCTTTGTGGAATTCTGTGCTCATGGTTGCAGTGGGTTTTTCTTGGTAGTGAGTGAATTACTCTCTGTATGATCTGCGTGGGCTCGGATCCCGGCGCTTGCCACCAATGTTAGAAAGGCGACCCCGGGGGAGGCAGAAGATGTCTGACTGACCACCCCTAGGTCCACCTCTCCGTCCAGAAGTAGCTGAGCGTTTACCGAGAGGCCTCCTGAATGAGGGTCCTCTCCTAGGATCGTACAGCAGAGTAATCACAACACTACAGATGGACACCACACAAGAGGTCAAGTTCTTAAGCTTTTATAGATAATAAAAGGTTGCTGGTTCTTGGTAGTATGTACAGGCAGATCGAGGGATCTGTAAAGTCTCGTAAAGGGGGGTACGGTAGCGGGACAGTCTTACTCAGGTCAGAGAAAGGGATACCCTACGCACAGCTCTCAATCCTCGAGCTGGGGGGTTCCGAGAGGTCGAGCCGCGGCAGCGCCAGCAGGCTTGCAGGATGGTTCAGCGAGGTAGGCCGCGGCAGCGCCAGCAGGCTCTCAGAAGGTTCAGCAAGGTCGGCAGCGCCAGCAGGCTCTCAGATGTTTCAGCAAGGCAGGCCGCGGCAGCGCCAGCAGGCTCTCAGATGGTTCAGCAAGGTAGGCCGCGGCAGCGCCAGCAGGCTCTCAGATGTTTCAGCAAGGTAGGCCGCGGCAGCGCCAGCAGGCTCTCAGATGGTTCAGCAAGGTAGGCCGCGGCAGCGCCAGCAGGCTCTCAGATGGTTCAGCAAGGTAGGCCGCGGCAGCGCCAGCAGGCTCTCAGATGGTTCAGCAAGGTAGGCCGCGGCAGCGCCAGCAGGCTCTCAGAAGGTCGTCGGGTTACGGGGAGGATGAGTTCGTCTGGTGTCGGCCGTGACAGCGTCAGCAGGGCTTCCAGTCCAGGATACAACTGGCGTCCTACTCCGGGGCTGGCCCAGATATAGGACGGAGGTCCTTTGATGTCCGGACCCTCTCGCCTGGGGGTCAGAGGGGCCGGGATGATGGTGTCCAGACACCCAGCAGGGGGTGGAGCCAGCGCCCAGGGAGGCCGGAGGGCGATCGATACCAGGCGTCCGGGGACGGCTGGAGGGCCATCGAAACTCCCCTTCCTCCGGGATCTGTCGAGTGGCCACTCGACCACCTGGGTGGATCTTGGTGTCTCGATGTCGGGGCTTCGCCGGGGCCTGGGCCGGGGCCGAGGCCACGTGGTTGTGACGTGGTGGGCCCAAGATGGAGTCGGGCACGGCCTCGTGCTTAGGACGTGATGGGCCTACACTGGGGTCAGGCCGGTGGTGGGGGTCCGGGCTGGTAGCCGGACCTACGGTGTTGGGGCGTGCAGGGTTGGGCCGAGGGGGCCGCCCAAGGTACGGTGGAGAGCTGATGTCGTCCTGGGCCCGCCATGCGGGAGGGGTAGGACCACGCCATGAGGCCGGGTCCAACACCCACCACCACCCTTTGCGCATGGAACCCGATCAGCACTGAAGACACCATCCGCTTGATGAACTCCATCCACTCCGGATCACCAACCGACCCATGCCCTCACCACATCTTCAAGAAGGCCGACTCCATCATCGCACCCCAACTCCGGGATATCATCAACTGCTCCTTCAACACCGCTACCTTCCCAGAAAGCTGGAAACATGCCGAACTCAGTGCCCTCCTGAAGAAACCTACAGCAGACCCCACTAAACTTAAGAACTACCGCCCCATCTCGCTCCTCCCATTCCCTGCCAAAGTCATAGAGAAGACCGTCAATAGTCAACTCGCTGCCTTCCTCGAGTCTAACGGCTCCCTCGACCCCTCACAGCCCGGCTTCCGAGCCAAACACAGCACCGAGACCGCCCTCATCGCAGCTACAGACGACATCCGAACACTACTCGACAACGGGGAAACAGCTGCCCTCATCCTCCTGGGCCTCTCCTCAGCGTTTGACACAGTCTGTCATAGCACCCTTGTACAACGCCTTAGCAACGTCGGGATACAAGAAAAAGCATTGGATTGGATCATCTCGTTCCTTGCCGGAAGAACCCAGAGAGTCCGCCTCCCCCCCTTCAGATCAGAGGCCACCGAAGTCATCTGCGGCGTACCACAAGGATCATCGCTCAGCCCCACCCTCTTCAACGTCTACATGAGCCCCCTCGCATCCATCGCACGCCAGCACAACCTCAACATCATCTCCTACGCTGACGACACACAGCTGATCCTCTCCCTCACCAAAGACCCAAACACCGCCAAAACCAACCTACATGAAGGAATGAAAGACGTAGCCGAGTGGATGAAGAACAGCCGCTTAAAACTGAATTCTGACAAGACGGAAGTCCTCATCCTAGGATCATCCCCCTCTGTATGGGACGACTCATGGTGGCCACCGGCCCTAGGCAACGCACCAAAACCAATGGACCATGCTCGCAACCTGGGATTCAAACACCGCCAAAACCAACCTACATGAAGGAATGAAAGACGTAGCCGAGTGGATGAAGAACAGCCGCTTAAAACTGAATTCTGACAAGACGGAAGTCCTCATCCTAGGATCATCCCCCTCTGTATGGGACGACTCATGGTGGCCACCGGCCCTAGGCAGCGCACCAAAACCAATGGACCATGCTCGCAACCTGGGATTCATTCTAGACTCCTCCCTCTCGATGACCAGACATGTCAACGCCGTCTCATCATCATGCTTTAACACCTTACGCATGCTCCGAAAGATCTTCCGATGGATCCCCACCGAAACAAGAAAGTCGGTCACCCATGACTTGTCACAAGCCGACTGGACTACGGAAACACCCTCTACGCCGGAACCACAGCCAAATTACAGAAAAAACTCCAACGCATTCAGAACGCCTCCGCCCGACTCATCCTAGACATACCCCGCCACAATCACATATCCGGTCACCTGAGAGACCTTCACTGGCTCCCCGTCAACAAGAGAATAACGTTCCGCCTTCCCACCCACGCACACAAGGCCCTCTATGACCTAGGACCCAGATACCTCAACACGCGCCTGACCTTTTACACCCCCACCCGCCAACTACGTTCGTCCAATCAAGCCCTCGCCGCTATTCCACGCATCCGAAGAACCACCATGGGAGGAAGATCATTCTCCTACTTAGCAGCCAAAACCTGGAATTCTCTCCCTACCCACCTCCGCCTTACACAGAACCACCTTTCCTTCAGAAAACAACTCAAAACTTGGCTATTTGATAAGTAGCGATCCCCCCTCCCTCAAGCGCCTTGAGACCCTCTGGGTGAGTAGTGCGCTATACAAATGTTGACTTGACTTGACTAGGAGCAAACAGGGATCGCATCTCTAAATCACCACATGCCAAACATGGAACAACAAAATCTTGTAGCAGAGAAAATCACCAGAACAAATACTGAAACCTATAAAAGATAAGCCAGGGGGTGAAACCAGCACCGGCATAAAAAGAATATAAAAGTTTGGAAACAAAAGAAAATCCAGAACAAACACATACTGAATAGGGATATCTCATGAAGGAAAAATCACAGACCACAGAAGCAGCCTATGTAAATCAGAAACATTGTTATCTAGACTCCAAAGGCTAATACTGGATATGAAAGCAACATGATGGAATGGACCAACGAGATCTAACCACAAAATGACACCTAGCCATGGGACAAGTACATGCAGAATGCAGAAAATTACATTTAGAAAAACAAAGGTATCTCACTAAAGGATTCCAGATATGCTGAATGAATACATCAAAATCTAGAAAGAAAATCGTATCTAGAGAAAAAGAACTAGTACATGCTTAATCTGACCAGGGTCGTGAAATACAAGGCTGTTTGAGAAGACAGAAACAGCACACGATGAATCAAAAATACAGAACTGGCACATCCTGAATCTGGAATATTGAATCGCACAGAACCTACTGTGAATCTACAGCATCTAGGACTTGTAGCAACGGTACGTCTGAACACTGAACTACACATACATATCTTGAACATCAAATGTTAGGAGGGGACACATGTGCCAGAGCATTAAACTTGTACATTTGAATCTGGAACACTGAAATCTAGAAATGACCTGATGTTCTGGAGGACAAACAAGCACACATGTAATCCAGAAAGTAAATAGTACCACATAGCCTGTGAAATCTAGAAGTGAGAGGCAGTTTTTAGGCCTAAACTAGAGAAAAACCAGAACATCAACTTTTGGCAGTGACCAAACATTAAAAAAATCAAATCAAACCGCATGACTGAAAGGACATCCATGAAGTACGTACAAGGGATGTAGAATATGGAAAGTAGAAAATTTGGACAAATATTATACCAGAGTCTGGAACTAACTAGCGCTTAGATTATGAATAATGTTGTAAAGTAGTATAACTAAGTCCTAGTTCATGGGACCAGCAAATGTTAATATCCACAACAACATTTAAGACTGAAATGACGTCAAGGCTTGCAGAGCAGACATATGTTGAATGCAGAGGATAGTATTTCCAGAACACAATGTGCAGCACCAGTATCTAGAACGTTGCGGTATGTAGTCAAAACATTATCCAAAAGGCGAAGCGAGCTTTACCAATTCTGGAATATAAAATATAGCCGTAAAATGATAAACCACAATGAAGAACTAGAACATTTGGAATCCAGAATGTTTTAATATAAGAAACGGAGAGGTACCAGCATACAACCACAATATGTTGGCTCCAGAGCAGTAAAAACTGTGAGTGAGTGGAAGAAAATTGCTGTGCATGTAACAAAAGGTTTTAAATCTACAATTACTTATCTAGCTATCAAAACTATCCCGGAGCGCACACCCAAGGTACGCCAAGTCCAGAATGGTCAACTGCAGCCGTGAAATCCCTACTCCAGGAACCAGCAGGCGCTGAATCAAAAAACTCCAAATTCCATGCAAGCCGTCCATGGGCATATCCAAAACGGCCAATTCTAGGGGCGAAGAGCAACCAGTGCCACATCCAGAATGGTGAACTAGAGGAGCAAAAGTATAGGCCAAGAATGTGGCAGGTAGCAGGTAAGTCAAAGTAGATGCGTTAAGAGACACGGCTAGCATGTGCCAAATCCAGATGGTGAATACAGTATACTGAACAGGGGAAGCAACAAGCATTTGCAATGCAATGGGTCTCGCATTAGGAAAGTTTGAGCTATTGGTATTGTAAATGGCAAAGTTTTTATTTATGTTTTTTTTTTAAATAGCTAAATTAATAGCTTTGTCATTTACAATGCCAATAGTTTTAACTTTCGCAAATGTGATACCTATAGCATTTGTAATGCAATATGTTTCCTGATTCTCGTTTGTCCTCATGGAAACAGGGATGCCATCACCTTCTTCCTACAAACACCAGTTTAACTGCCCATATGTTGAAAGGACTAGTTCATTGAATGATTGGTGGGCTAAAACAGAGTATGTGGAAGGAGTGAAGTGACTTAAACAACATTTTAAAATAGAAAAAAGAATATAGTCAAAAACAGAACTCATTTTGTGGTGTGCAGCGATAAGCCCACGGCCTTTGTCACTTTACTTTTACTGGAGGGAGACAAATTGTTAACCTCTCTCAAATATACACACTCTCTCACCATCCTAGGGTCACATACTCACATTCTATAAGTGGAGTCACTTGACGGAGCAGGAAAGTATACGCTGTATCTCCTGTGCACCACTACTGGGCCTTCCAGAAACTGCTTCATTCCACCTGAACCTCATTGAATTCCATTATCTAATATTTTTTCCCTGGAAAGTATATCAGTTTTTTAAAAAAAAGAATTGGTTTCCAAAACATCAAAAATAAACTATTTGTATATACTGGGCATAGCTATAGTGGCACCCCCCTGGATCCTCGAGTACATCAGCAAACCAGCCAACACCTTATACCTACAAGTCCCATCTCATATAGTCCCACAAATCCCACCTATATAAAATGTCGCATGCACACCCCTGTAACACTGCCCCAGCTACTACAGTCAATTGTCTGGTTCCAGCATCATAAAGCAAAGCAAATTGATCTGTAGTTCTTCTGAAAATTAATTGGTTAAGAATGAATATGCAGTTTCGGTATCTGGAATCCTCACGAACTTCATTGTAATTCTTTTTGAAAGCGAATGTGTTAACATTCCATCGACGTGCCACTAACTTATTTTACACATTTGCTAGTAGTTCTGTTGCTAGGAATCAAGGCAACATTAACTGTCAAAGTTACAGCGAAACTAAAATGTGGAAGAGATTGGACGCAGTTCAGGGAGTGAGGTGAGATCAGACAAGTTACCGCGCAACGCCGCCGGCCTGCGACCAGGAAGTCAGGCAGGCCGGGCGGGACAACCGGAAACAGGAAGTAGGAGGGCGGGAGCCTACCCCGCCTCCCACGGAAGAGCCGCGATTGTTTGGAGCACCGGAGCAGGCAGGAGCCTACCCTGCGCCCCGGTGCCGAAGAAGGGAGGAAGAGTCCTGCTGCCGGTGAGTGGGGCTTCGCTTTGTGGCTGGCCTGCGAGGGCGGGGGGGGGGGGGCATGTGTGTGCGCACGCGCGGCAGCGGGCTGTGTATGTGTGTGTGAGCGTGCATGCGGGTGTCTTGGAGTCTGTGTGTATGCGTGTGTGACTGTGGGGGAGGAGGCGGGGGTTGCCTGTCTGGGTGCCTGCGTGTCTGTGTAAGTGTAAGTGCGTGTGCGCGCGTGTGTGTGTGTCTGTCTGTGTGCATGCATGCACTGGGAGTATGGGAGGGCGGCGCAGGACGGAACGTGCGCGTTCGCGCACACGAATCCAGCAAGAAAAGCTCGTACACCCTCTTGTCCTCCTTCCCCCCAGACTGATCACTATACGTCTCCAGCTGGACAAATGCATCCTTGCGGATGCATTGCCAGCGAGACCCAAAAAGGATGCATCAGAAAACAGAACCAGCAGATGCAGAATCCAGATAAAACCAGGACAATTTTTCGAAGGATACAGAACTAGCAGCTGAAGATTCAGGAACCTCAAAATGTAGAGGTGAAGTTGTGTAATAGAGTCTGGATCCAGTATGCTCCAGGTACAAAACATCGTCATTGGAAGGAACTGCTATCCGGGCGCACACAATGCGCTTTGGGAAGATGGCGGCGGCTCCCTAGACCGCTGTGAGACACCCTCTGTCCAGTGCCTTGAAAAATCAAAGGGCTATCTCTTTTTGGGAGAATGATATTTATCCGTGTTGGCGGTAGGAAGCTATAATCAAGAACCCCTACACGCGGGTGGAATGAAGTAATATGAAGTAATATGCGTGGTGCTTACCCGGCAGCTGGTCTTCCATCAATAACAGAACGGCCCCGTCCACCTCTGCACCTGGTGGCCTCGGTGCTCGGCTATGCAGTGCTGAGACTTCTTTCCTGGCGCCGCCTTCCAAATGCTCCGAGCGCCCTGAGCGAAGGCAGCGGGGTACAGAAGAACTTTCCCACCGGACTGGGGACGGACGGCGCCTGTCTTCCTGCAAAGATGGCACCAAAAAATGCTGCATCGGTTACTGCCGCTTCCAAAGCCCGAGCGGCCAAACAGGCTATTCGAGAACAAAAGCTTGCGGCAAGGCGCGCTGGCGGATCTGTGTCGGAGGAAGGAGCCTGCCCTGACCAGCAACCACACAAGAGAGAGTGAGGTCACTCTGAGCTGGTAAAGACTCCTGTTACACCGGGGCCCGGTCCGGGGCCATCTGTGGTAGATCTACTGCGGAAAATACCCGTCGGAGCGGCTGTCTCTTCCTCCCCCGTTCACCACGCAACAAGCGGAGCGGTGATTGCTGCCGCTCCCGCAGCCCCCGCCGGCCCTGATTCGCTGCTCTCTCCTTTGGCAGAGTCAGCTTTGGAGCCCGGAGCAGTGGTTCCCATAGAAGTCCCTGAGGCTCCACAATGTGCAAAAACGACTGAGGCAACAGAAGCTAGAAAAACGGCTGATCCGACCTCTACTGAAGCGATTGAAGCTAGAGAAGCAGCTGATTCCCCCACACAGCAACAGTGTGCTACACAGGCCCAAATGGATGGGGGGCCACCTGGGGCACCTGGCACAGAGGTAATAGCCTCAAAATCTACAATACAATCAGCACCTACATCGGCGGGGCTGGGATCACCACAGCAAGGTTTGGCACCGATCCAAAAGGAGGTAAGGCCTGCGTCTGCACCCACACCAGTACCTCAACCAGTACAGGCTACGCACACCCTCCATAGTGATGTTTCTTCTGTCAAACCCAACACTCTTGAATCAGCTCCAGTGCATCCCCAGGCATACATAACCCCCCTCGAGACTGTTACTTCCAGCTTGGTTAAGGAGATTGCCATCGCTCGGCAGCATCTAAACGATGAGCAGGGTTCAACAGATTTCAAATTGGGGACGGGCTTAGCGTCAGACACAGACAAGGAACCATCAGAGTTTTTTACCATCTCTGAAGGTGCTGAGGAGTCTATATTGCTTCAAGACCAAGACATTGATTCAGACTCCTACTCTCTTTCTGATCCCCAATCTGACTCAGATATTCGTACAAACACTGATGCGAGCTCACAAGAAAGTGATCCTGACGCAGTTATGGGCAGACACAGGAGGCACACAGTGCTAAAAAAGAAAAAAGGCCACCATGGTGCTAGTGGTCACTCTAGGGTCCAATCTCCTCCTACTAGCACGCAGGACCCTCCCTCCAGAGCCCAGAGCGATAGTTCCCCTTTTTTTGAACAGCAAAATGCCACCTTGACATCTGTCATGGACACAGTGCTTCAGGCAATAGCCTCCCATAGGGAACAGACTTCAAAAGATGGGCGCAGGGCTCAACAAGCACTTCACAAAGTCCAGGGTGTAGTACGCAAACTTTCTAAATCAGTAGCTGCATCAAATGCAAGAATGACCGATATGGAGGACCGCATAGTGGTAAATGAAGCTGAAGCCACTGCCGTAAAAGAACAAGTAGATGCTCATGATGCTGAACTAAAAGACGTCAGGTGGAAACTGGAGGAAATGGAAAACCGCATGCGACGCAACAACCTCCGAATACTTGGTGTTCCGGAAAAAATTGAGGGTGAAAATGTGCGTATGTTTGTAATCCAGCTCCTCAAGGATACGCTCCCCGAACTTTCCACCTGGAACTGGGAGCTAGAGGTGCAACGCGCCCACAGAACCCCATTTACTTTAAGGGCCACAAAGGAGCAGACTAAATATCCAAGGGCTATCTTAGTATACTTTGGAAATTTCCTCCTCCGTCAAGCTATTGCCGAGTAAGCAAGACCAGATGCTCATCGGACAAGAGGTGAAATTTCCTACTTTGTAAGACCTGACTTTTGCCACACCACGGTGGAGCGGAGGTGGCGTCTCCGACAACTGATTAAGCCTTTCCTGGAGAAAAAGGCCCAGGTGTACCTGAATAACCCGGCAACCCTGAAAGTCATCTATAAGGGCCACGCTAAGTTTTTCACATCAGAAATTAAAGCAAAAGACTTCCTTGACAGCATGAACTAGAGATGTATTTTTTCACTATGACGTTAGGTCCTATTGCTTTAAAAGAGGGGGAACTAGAGGGAAACAGCACACCTAGTTAAGGTTCTGAATTAGATAACGATTTTGGGAGATAGCTACTAAATAGCTACTAAATATCCTTAAAAAACTCTAACAATTTGATATTCCTAGGGTACCAGCTTTAGGGCTATATAGCTCTCCTAACCCAAAGATAACCAATATATATATAGAATTGATGTATATTGCTCTTCCCAGACAGGGTCTCTTAGTTCTCTTTATAAAGTTCTATAATGGGTCACACTCTTAGCTCTCTTAGTTCTTTTGGCTCTATTTTCCTCACTGTTGTTTTTTCTTCTCTTCTATTCTCACCCTGTATTTTCTCCTATCTTAAGCCCTTCAAAAGGACATTATAAGACATAAGGTTATATGTGTGGCACTGGGTAGGGATGTCTCTCCATCACAACAGACTCTAGCTAGAGTCTAAATGCCTCATTGGGTGGGTGGCGGGGGGGATGGGGGAGGGCAGCAAAGGGGTGGGAGGGAGGGGGGAAAGGGGGCTGGGAAAAATGCAAAAAAATGTACAAATTAATTCGTAAAGTAAAGCATATGCAAATATTATTTGTGGATTACAACAAATATGGCAGAGAAACAAGAGACATTATAAATTATGATGCTAGTTACTACTCATTTGATCGATATATTAAAACCAGGTTGAACGTATTCTTTGTGAAATGGGGAGAGTGAGTCTATGTACATGGAATGTGGCAGGCTTAAACGATAAAAGTAAAAGGGCCCAACTATTCCAACTAACACGTCAGAATCCAGTAGACATACTTTGCCTGCAAGAAACTCATATTGTAACTGCTGATAGAGAACTACTTAAATTACCGGGATATAACCTGCTGGTAGCCACAACCCAATCTTCTAAAACTAGAGGGATAGCTATTTTAGCTAAACCTATTATAGGTCCCCCGACTCGTAGATCAGCGGATAAAAATGGCAGATGGGCGATAGTTCAACTAAAATGCGGTCTTACAATATGTGCAATCTATGGCTCAAACATGGATGATCCTACTATTT
Source organism: Lissotriton helveticus (assembly GCF_964261635.1). Classification (NCBI taxonomy): domain Eukaryota; kingdom Metazoa; phylum Chordata; class Amphibia; order Caudata; family Salamandridae; genus Lissotriton; species Lissotriton helveticus. The sequence goes on along the minus strand of NC_136057.1, from coordinate 188,508,520 downwards.
TCCAAGAGTTAGAGATAGAACTGGCCTCCTGGACAGGCTCATTAATTTTTTGTGGAGATTTCAACATTGATATAGGAGTACTTATCAACAACAGTTTTTCTCTGATTTATAAAGGACGCAAACCAAAAGTATTTAGCGCACTTAGGCAATTAATGGAAAGCCATAACTTACTGGATATGTGGGTTCTGTCAGGCAAAAAGACAGACGGTTATACATTCTTTTCTCACCCTCACAATAAATATTCTCGAATCGACTATATCATGTCATCCTTAGAGGGCTTGGTAATGATTGATATGATTAAGTCCCCTAAAACAATTTCGGACCACAATGCGCTTACCTTTGTCTTCGATTTCCCCGAATTGGTTAAACCAAAGTTTAACTGGACCTTTGACAGAAGACTCTTGATCAATCAGGAATTCATAACACATATGAAAAATTGGGCACAGGGCTTTTTCGATTGTAATCGTTTTAGTGCGTCACGAGTAATGGTTTGGGACTGTTTTAAAGCTGCAATAAGGGGAGAAACTATCTCATTTGTAGCCAATAAAAAGAAGAGGGAGGACAATATTAATACACAGCTCATGCAAGAACTTTCTGATCTTGAGACACTCCATGCCACTCAGATAGGCCAGGGTGTTGCAACATCTGAAACCCCTAAAAAAATACTGATATTAAAAAATGAAATTAATAACATCTTGATCCAAAAAGCAGCCGAGACCTATCAAGCTAACAAAACTAAGCTATACGAATCAGGGGAGAATGTTGGTAAGCACCTAGCATTACGAACACGCCAAAAACAATCACAAGGTAGTATAAAGATGATTGAATATGAAGCCAAGGAATATACATCCAAGCAGGATATCCTAAACATATTTCAAAAATATTATAAGAAACTGTATCACAGCGATTTGACAAATTCTGATGTGGACATCACATCATTTTTGAACAACTGGTTCCCAGATCAAGACATAAATACTAGGATAGATGACAGGATTAAAATAATTCTGGATAGAGAAATCTCCTATACTGAGGTAGAGATTGCCTTATCCGAACTCTCCAGCGGTAAGGCGGCAGGCCCCGACAAAATCCCCCTAGATCTGTATAAAATCCTAGGTAAACAAATAATCCCGCTATTGTTAGATTTGTTTCTCGGAGTGCAGTACCACTCGGCCCCACCGGACTCCTGGAAACAAACGAATATTATAATTTTCCACAAGAAAGGTAAACCACCTCAGCTTCCCTCATCTTACAGACCGATATCCCTGATAAACTCTGACTCAAAGCTCTACTCAAAAATACTAGCCAACCGATTGAGTGGGGTTATCAAACATCTCGTATCCCCCTGGCAACATGGCTTTATACCCGGAAAGGGCACTACAGATCATACCCGGAGAGCCACTACCCTTTTTGATATCATGGGCACCACGGGGGGCGAGATGGCGATGATTCTCCTTGATGCCGAAAAGGCTTTTGACCGAGTAGCATGGCAGTTTCTCTGGAATATTTTGGAACGAAAGAATTTTGGAAACAAATTCATCAGAGCCATTAAAGCCCTATATATCGATCCTAGTGCAAAAATCTCTATATGTGGCAATGAGTCAGAGCCTATCGAGGTGCACAGAGGTACAAGACAGGGATGCCCATGCTCCCCGATCCTATTCGCATTATACATAGATCCCCTTATTCAGAAACTACTTTTGACCCCTTTAATACAGCCTATTAAAATAGGGCCATATTTCACCAAAGTCATGGCATATGCGGATGACATTGCCGTTGTAACTAACAATCCTACGGTGGCAATCCTGGAAATCGAATCAATTACCCAGGCCTTTGGTACATATTCAGGATACTCTTTAAATAGGGAGAAAACCATGGTGTTAGCTACTGATAATATCCATTATGAAAGTGCTCTCAAAGTTAAAGAAGCTACATACTTAGGCATACGTCTTACTACCAAAGTGGAGAAAATTATCCATTTGAACTACACTCCCCTCATTGATAAAATCAAAATAGACCTTAAAAGAATAGACAACTTACATCTATCTATAATTGGGAGGGCTAACTATATTAAAATGAATATTTTTCCTAGGGTTCTCTACCTTTTTAGAGCGATCCCGTTGTTAGCGGGAGATAACTTCATTAAGACCATTGAGTCTGCCATATCTAAATTTATATGGAGCTACGGAAAGATAAGAAGATCCTTCCGCTTAATGTCGCTTCCACAGGATAGAGGGGGACTAGCTATCCCTAATCTAAAATTATATCTCTGGGCAACACTGATGCAATCTATGGATCCCCTGCTTACGGATAAAAAAACTAATACCTATACGCCCCCAGATCTATATATTCCTTCGATCTACGAACTTAGTCTTGGTGATAAGTGTAAAGGGCTTTTTTTAAGACAGGTAGAGCCTTCGTATTATAAAAAAATCAAATTGAAGACAGTCTTAGACGCATGGGTGGGTTGGAAAGCAATCTCTAAATACCTATCTATTCCCACTTTTACAAGATATACTCCTCTTTGGCATAGTAAGATCATCCCCTCATCCCTTAATGATTCTACCTCGCAGAGGTGGGAACATCTAGGTATCAATACAGTTGGTGACATACTAGGACATAATATCCCTATATCTTTTGAATATTTTCAAGAAAAATATCGTGTCCCTACGCAGGATTTTCTTAAATATTTTCAAATACTGTCGTGTATCCGCAATGCTTTACCAATAATAATACGAGACAAACTCCCACTTCTGGAAGCTATTGGTAAGAAAACGACAAGAATAGGGGCTTTGTATCAGATTTTAATGGGTAATCTTCCTGATGATATCGAACAAACAGAACAATCTTGGGCTGTAAAATTGGCAAATCCTAATGTCGATATTGATCTTTCACTTGCGCTATCTGCAAAATACTTTATAGCCTCCAATTTACGAGCACAATATTATAGAATAGTATACAATCTATACTATACACCCGCAAAATTATTTGCTTGGGGTCTTCGGGCCGACGACAACTGCCCAAGATGCAAACAACCACTGGCCAATCTACTACATATGTTCTCAGAATGCTCGGAACTGATGAGGTTAAAGACCATGATTTTGGAGTTTTGGGCCCAGGTCTTTGGACGTCAGATAAGAGATTCACTAACTCTCTGTATACTAGGCCATGATGACTCACTGGGTCATAATAAAGAGGAACAAGCGGTAGTCTTCCTGGGGTATGCCGTACTTCGTATCATTTTGGCAGCTCGCTGGAAAGACCCAGACCCCCCTACTTTTCATATGTGGCTTAGTCGTTTTCTTGCAATCTATAAACAAGAAATTGCAATGTATGCTACTAGGGGTAGAAAAATGAAAGTAATAGGAGCACAGATTTGGGATCCGATTACAAGATGGTACACAAATGAGGTGCGCCAATTAGATTCTGCCAATGATTAATGTACACTTCTTTTGTTTCTCAGATTCTTGATCGCTTAATCTGCCTATATTTATTTATTATATTTCTTTTTTTTTTTTTTTTTAGCTTGGTGTTATTATGCCACCTGATACTGTATAAATTGTTTTGTTAACTAAGCTACGCGATCAACTGCTATACTTACTCCTGCTTCTTTTTGAATGTTATGTATTAACTATGAATTTGTCAATAAAAAAAATAAAAAGAAAAAAAGGAAGGAACTGCTATCCAGAAAACACCAGTGCTGATCGAGTCTGGAACAACAAAACCTCGAACTAGAAGAGATTCCCATTGATGGTGAGCAAGCAGGTGCTGGTGCTGAAGACGGAACATCGAAATCTAAAAGGGCCAGGACATCCGTAGGTGTGTGATCCAGAAAACCATAGCCCACAGCACATGCTTGATCCAGAACTTTATATCTCACTGGACACAAAACCAGGATGTGGTGACCCTCAAAGACTGAAAGTTAGAAGTGGAAATGTCCATTTGAGCCCCTCCTCTTCCCCCCCCGGTACTCCTGAATGTGGCATGGTCTGCATGTCAGGCGCCCTGAAAGGCGATTCACTCCTCTATTATCTTAAATGTCGGGCCCCGGGGGAAGCACAATCACAGACTAGTCTTCCCCCGGGGTCTTTGGTGCAGGAAAGGACAGGCAGGAGAAGGGGAGGAGTTTAGGGGGTGGGTATATAGGCGGAGGGGAGGAAGGGAACTTCCTCTTCCTGCGCCTGGCACCATCGGGAGGGTAGAAAGAAAAGCCACCCACCCGGCAGTTGGCGGTGTGGTTTTGGGTCGGTCTATGGCGTTGCCAGTTTAGGCCAGAGCTGCTTTAGGCGGTACTTTGAAGGGACAGGGGGGTCAAGAGCGGGCACACCCATCACTTGGGGGGGGGGGGGGGGGAGTTCGAATGGCGGATAGAGGCAAGACTGGAAGGACGCAAGGAGCGGGCTGGATGACAAGTGATTGCTGGGCATGAATAAGGTATGGTATGGGGCTTGTAGGGGTTTGTGATGAGGTGGAACGGGTGAAACGAATGAGAGGAGAGTGTGAGTGGGGGTTTGATGTTATTTACCTGTTGATGTTTATTGTTATGTATAGATTACGTAGCCTGGTCTAATAAAATGGCCTTTTACGCTGATACACTGCGTGGTCTGTTTATTGCGCGAACCTCAATTCGGGGGACCCAATTGGAAATACGTCACGAAAAGAAGGTGGTGGATGGAATCAAAACCTGATTACTAAACTCAAGTAAACAATTATAAATAAACTCATTGGATCTCTGCATTTGAGGGGAGCGGGGGGAGGGCAAGACCAAAGGAGTAAGAACGGGTGGTGGACAAGTGAAGGAGTAAGGCAGGAGTAAAGTAATGCGAGAGGCGTTAAGGGGAGCAGTAAAGATGTTGCGGTACAGTGTGTTGGGGGCAATCTGCATGTAGGGGGGGGGGTGTGACACGTCAGGGTGATCGCAGGAGTGATGAAGCACAGAAGAGGCAGCGCTGGTAAGGGGGTAGAGCGCGAGATGCCCGCGGATTGGCAAGAGACCCCTCTAAGAGAGGGAGGTGCACGTTCCTGGAAGGAGGGACAAGGTACCTGCAGATGCTGGAGGCCTTAGGATTGACATGGGGGCACTTCCATACAGGGGAGGGGAGGGGTGGACGTTCCTGGAAGGAGGCGCAGGTTCCAGAGGCCTTCTGATTGGCCTGGCAGTACTTCGGTGTAAAGGGGGGGTTATTGGCCTGGGGTGTAATCGGGGTCTGCGCACCTACAAGCTTCCTGTGCTCGGTCTAGTGTGGGCCGCAGTTTGAGGGATTGGCGGGCTGGAGACTCCCCTTGCTTTCATGGTGCTGCTGGGGGGGGGGGCGGTGCTGTCTTGGTGTAGTGTGTAGTAGAGTTGATTTGGGACGCACCATTGCTGGAGTCTGCGTGGTTTCGATGTGCTGGTAGGGTAGGCTTGGCCCAGTCCTTGAAGACTGTTTTGTGGTGCCGCAGCCCAGAAAGGTAACCCCCCCCCACCTCCCCAGTACTCCAGGACTTTGCCCGGCTGTCTGTATGTCGGATGTATGTTTAGGGCTCGGCCTACATCCCACAAAGTGGGTGTAGCCAGAGTCCTGTAGAGAGGGACTTCGACAATCTAACCTACAGATTCCAGAGAAGCACATGAATTGTATTCGTTATTTATGGCCCTCGCATGGCTGTGTTTTTACAAGGCAGCACGCAATAGGCCATAGTCTGTAGAGTTGCTCCACTTCCTGCATATTCTTGCCAGCAGAAGGCTATAATTCATCAATTACCAGCTGTCAGGGGCATGCTGGCTCCCTGCCAAAGCTTGTGGGCCCGTGGTAATTGAAGCCAGATGCCGGCTCGCAGAGGCCTCTGACATCCCTCTCCCAGCCTGCTCCTCACTGCAGCCCCCACCTCTGTAAACGACAGGCTGGGAGCTCACAGAAGCCTCTGACATCGCCTCTCCCAGCCTGTTCGTCCTTTCAGCCCCCACCGCTGGAATTCATATTAAAGGCATGCTTTGATATACATAGATATGCTCACACATCAATGACCATTATTGTGAAGAGGTTTACTTAATAGACCCATTTCACTCCTCGATTGGAGACGACAGTATATTTGGGCCATTGGTGCCCATAGTGCTTATATAATCACGAGCAATACTGCACTGTAGATACCAAATACATCATAACACTGTATAGGAATTGGTTTGATTTATGGTGGATGATCCGTCCAGCCAGCAGAGCCTCACTAGGTGGTGGCCATCTTGCACCTAGTGACAAGATGCACCCCCCCCCCCCCAATGACATCCTTAATGACATCACTAATGACATATCAAGTGACATCCTTGATGATAACAATGATGGCATCATCCGGAGAATGAGAGTGCAGAGTGCAGATTCGGAGTGCAGATTCGGAGTGCAGATTCAGAGTGCAGATTCAGAGTGCAGATTCAGAGTGCAGATTCAGAGTGCAGATTCAGAGTGCAGATTCAGAGTGCAGATTCAGAGTGCAGATTCAGAGTGCAGATTCAGAGTGCAGAGTCAGAGTGCAGAGTCAGAGTGCAGAGTCAGAGTGCAGAGTCAGAGTGCAGAGTCAGAGTGCAGAGTCAGAGTGCAGAGTCAGAGTGCAGAGTCAGAGTGCAGAGTCAGAGTGCAGAGTCAGAGTGCAGAGTCAGAGTGCAGAGTCAGAGTGCAGAGTCAGAGTGCAGAGTCAGAGTGCAGAGTCAGAGTGCAGAGTCAGAGGGCAGAGTCAGAGGGCAGAGTCAGAGGGCAGAGTCAGAGGGCAGAGTCAGAGTGCAGAGTCAGAGTGCAGATTCAGAGGGCAGAGTCAGAGGGCAGAGTCAGAGGGCAGATTCAGAGGGCTGAGTCAGAGGGCAGAGTCAGAGGGCAGAGTCAGAGGGCAGAGTCAGAGGGCAGAGTCAGAGGTCAGAGGGCAGATTCAGACTGCAGAGTCAGAGGGCAGAGTCAGATGGCAGAGTCAGAGGGCAGATTCAGACGGCAGAGTCAGAGGGCAGATTCAGAGTGCAGATTCAGAGTGCAGATTCAGAGTGCAGATTCAGAGTGCAGATTCAGAGTGCAGATTCAGAGTGCAGATTCAGAGTGCAGATTGTGAGTACAGAGTGTAGAGTGCAGAGTGTAGAGTGCAGAGTGTAGAGTGCAGAGTGTAGAGTGCAGAGTGCAGAGTGCAGAGTGCAGAGTGCAGAGTGCAGAGTGCAGAGTGCAGAGTGCAGAGTGTAGAGTGCAGAGTGCAGAGTGCAGAGTACAGAGTGAAGAGTGAAGAGTGTAGAGTGTAGAGTGAAGAGTGAAGAGTTCAGAGTGAAGAGTGCAGAGTTCAGAGTGCAGATTCAGAGTGCAGATTCAGAGTGCAGATTCAGAGTGCAGATTCAGAGTGCAGATTCAGAGTGCAGATTGTGAGTGCAGAGTGCAGATTCAGAGTGCAGAGTGTGAGTACAGAGTGCAGATTCAGAGTGCAGATTCAGGGTGCAGATTGTGAGTGCAGAGTGCAGATTCAGAGTGCAGAGTGCAGATTCAGAGTGCAGAGTGTAAGTGCATAGTGCAGATTCAGAGTGTGAGTGCAGATTCAGAGTGTAGAGTGCAGAGTGTGAGTGCAGAGTGTGAGTGCAGAGTGTGAGTGCAGAGTGTGAGTGCAGAGTGCAGAGTGTGAGTGCAGAGTGCAGAGTGTGAGTGCAGAGTTCAGAGTGTGAGTGCAGAGTTCAGAGTGTGAGTGCAGAGTTCAGAGTGCAGAGTTCAGAGTGCAGAGTGCAGAGTGCAGAGTGCAGAGTGCAGAGTGCAGAGTGCAGAGTGCAGAGTGCAGAGTGCAGAGTGCAGAGTGCAGAGTTCAGAGTGCAGAGTTCAGAGTGCAGATTGTGAGTGCAGAGTGCAGATTCAGAGTGCAGAGTTCAGAGTGCAGAGTTCAGAGTGCAGAGTGCAGAGTTCAGAGTTCAGAGTGCAGAGTTCAGAGTGCAGAGTTCAGAGTGCAGAGTGTGAGTGCAGAGTGTGAGTGCAGAGTGTGAGTGCAGAGTGTGAGTGCAGAGTGTGAGTGCAGAGTGTGAGTGCAGAGTGTGAGTGCAGAGTGTGAGTGCAGAGTGTGAGTGCAGAGTGTGAGTGCGGAGTGCAGGTTCACAGTGCAGATTCAGAGTGCAGATTCAGAGTGCAGATTCAGAGTGCAGATTCAGAGTGCAGATTCAGAGTGCAGATTCAGAGTGCAGATTCAGAGTGCAGATTCAGAGTGCAGATTCAGAGTGCAGAGTGCAGATTCTGAGTGCAGATTGTGAGTGCAGAGTGCAGATTCAGAGTGCAGAGTGTGAGTGCATAGTGCAGATTCAGAGTGTGAGTGCAGATTCAGAGTGTAGAGTGCAGAGTGCCGATTGTGAGTGCAGAGTGTGAGTGCAGATTCAGAGTGCAGAGTGTGAGTGCAGAGTGCAGATTGTGAGTGCAGAGTTCAGAGTGCAGATTCTGAGTGCAGAGTGTGAGTGCTGAGAGGACATCTTTTTTTGAGTTGCGGACACAATCTTGGAGCGCTTGTCGTCAGTGCCTTTTCCTCCTCCCTTAAAGTTATTTGACCCCCCTGCCTGCCTCCCGCCGTCCCGCTGGTCTCAACAACTCACCAGCGCGACCGCCGAGCGGAGTGCGGGCCGGGGACTACCATTACCGGCATCCTCTGCGGCAGTTGCATCAGCCGACAGCGCCAGGAGGCGCATAAAAATGGTGTAAGCCCCTGACGAGTGGGACATCTTTTTTTGAGTTGCGGACACAATCTTCGGACGCTGGTCGTCAGTGCCTCTTCCTCCTCCCTTAAAGTTATTGGACCCCCCTGCCTGCCTCCCGCCGTCCCGCTGGTCTCAACAACTCACCAGCGCGACCACCGAGCGGAGTGCGGGCCGGGGACTACCATTACCGGCATCCTCTGCGGCAGTTGCATCAGCCGACAGCGCCAGGAGGCGCATAAGAATGGTATAAGCCCCTGACGAGTGGGACATCTTTTTTTGAGTTGCGGACACAATCTTCGGACGCTGGTCGTCAGTGCCTCTTCCTCCTCCCTTAAAGTTATTGGACCCCCCTGCCTGCCTCCCGCCGTCCCGCTGGTCTGAACAACTCACCAGCGCGACCGCCGAGCGGAGTGCGGGCCGGGGACTACCATTACCGGCATCCTCTGCGGCTGTTGCATCAGCCGAAAGCGCCAGGAGGCGCATAAGAATGGTGTAAGCCCCGCCTCGTGGGACGCGAGCGGGACGCCGGGCGAAGCCCGGGCCAAGGGCGGGCCCGTTTATGCCCGTAAAAGACCGGGTAAGACTGGACTGGGCCACCTTATTTACATTTGCACCGTGAAATCTATCTACCTATCCTCATCGGACTAATATTATCCTAAATCTTCATATATTTTGTATTAATCTTGATAATCCCCCAATCACACCATGACAACTAGAGGTAGCAGAAGGAAAACAGCACAAGGTGCTACACAGATAACTTGCCCAATTGACCAGTTTATCACTAGGGCTACTGAGGCAATTGACCAGGGCATAATCCTGCTAGAACGAAGGGTATCGCAGGATTTGTCCATGGCCAAACGGTCCTCGTTGGGCTCCCTTTCTGTTGCTAAGACACCTTCACGCCTATTGGAACCCGGGTCACTACTGGAAGTGCACGTAGAAACACACACTGTGCCATGTATGGTCGACCTGTCAGCATCTTTAGAGTTTTCAGACTCGCAGTCATCTATGCTGTTAGAGAAAACCCCTGTTCTTTTTGCGAGCCCGAACCGGGAGGATTCCATCACTGCACCAAATAGGGGATTAAGGGAGGAAGCGATGCCTAAACAGAAGAAATCAAAGAAATCGCATACAGCGAACCATCCCAAGAAACAACCTAATTATAAAGCCTTACCTATTATTCAGCCTTCAGGACAAGCTCGTCCAATACAGAGAGAGTTAATCTCTCCACCAACAGAAATAATTAATCTTTCCACGAATATAGCAAACCTCAGTGTAAACAGTAATACGGGTGGAGGGTGTAAAATCTGCGGTATAAACAACCAACTGTTAACTAGATTAGGGGAATTATTTAAAACCTATATGCAACCCATTGAACAGACCCTACTAAAGCTAGAAAAACAGATAGCAGCCCTGACTGCAACTTCAAAAACCCAAAAGGGGACGGGTCCTGGACAAACAGTGGTGCAAAAAGCAAATAACAAAACCACTAAGGCAGGGGCGCAAGCCACAAAACCCGCCACTGAAGCGTCATCTGTACAACAAAAGCCCCCTGCCACAGTGGTGAAGAAGAGCCCTGTTACAACAAAAATTCCAGCTCCCCCTACGACCCAGTCGCCCGACCAAGCTAAGCCTCCAGGGGTACAAAATACCAACACCAGGTCCAGGGGGAGGGGTGGACACCCGATACACCTACCACCAGAAGCAAGTCCCTATGTGGTGATTATGACTGGGGTTCCTGAGCTGAGTACAAATACTGAAGAACCAGGCTGGTCTTTAAAAAACAAAGTATTGCACTGGTTGTCTATTAACAGACCACTACCACCGTACTCTGCTAGTAGAGTCTCAATGGTCCGCAGGGTCCCATGGATAGGCAAAGAGTCGAAAAGAATCCCGGGAGACTGCGTGATTGTCAACTTTGATGACCCACTCACAGTTGAGCACATTTGCTCCTGGGGTATGCCAGCAACAAACAACGGGATAGATACAAAAAGACTCTCCTACTTCTACCCGCCAACACCTCGCTATAACGAAGGCCCAGAATGGAACTGGACCCAAGTAGGAAACTGGGACAGGAGAATAGACTGGGTTGACTGGCCCGGATATGGAGGTAGAGATGCTGCTCCCCCCTTGGGCTGGAGAGGCATCCCACTAGCAAACAGATGTGACTGCCTAGAAATGGTAGATTGACCATCATCGTATAATAGTCAGGAAGGCACAGGTCCCCCGCTCTCGGAGTTTAAACCCTTAAAATCATCTTCACGCTACCCGAGATCAAGTTCCACAAACTGTATCCTTGATATGACGACAGAACTAAAATTAATAATAGCCCCCCCCCCCGTAGAAACAACCTCTGATTCATCAATGTCTTTAGTCGCAATAACATTTATCGAGTTATCCGGTAACACTGGGAAGGTAGTTCCCCCAAGATCAACAGACCCAGATTTATTGCTAGAGAACTCTATCATCCCTGACGACCCCTCTGAATTACATCCCATTCTTTCAATATCACATTCATATTCACAGTCAGGTACTTTAGCTCCCAACGCCCTCCCTAACATAAATGACCCGGTAAACTCTACTCAGACCCTTTCTGTCCTATTTTGGAACGTTGCTGGCCTCCGCTCCAAGATAAACCACAAACCATGGCTAGACACAGTAAGTGCACATCAAATAGTATGCTTACAGGAAACCTGGGCCATTGAGCCTATACACATTCAGGGTTACAAAACATACTATGTTCCAGCTAGCCTTAAAACTTACGGTAGACCTAAGGGAGGTCTAGTAGTATACACCTCAAATAACTTACCACCCATGAACTTAACTGTTCTTCTTTCCAGCGAGAACTTTCAAATCCTAATGGTCTCATTTAATAAGTGTACGCTGTACTTTTTGGTTAACTTCTATAATAACCTTTAGTCCGCCGAATGGGTCAAATCTCTAATTGAAATTACATCCTTTCTAAAAGAACAACGGAACAAGTACACCTCTCTTACTTGCTATGTGATTTGGGGGGGGGTTTAATGTTTCTCTGTGCAAAAACCATAAGAATGGTATCTGTGGCCTCCAAGACGAAAACAGTTGCTCCCTGACCCATTTCACACATACGAACTTAGGTAACTGCCTGAATGAGTGTCTTTTCTCATTGCAGTTGGAATATGCGAATGACCTGGTGGATCCACCCGCTGAATTCCTTCCAACATTTCATGGAAGTGGTCTGTCAAGTCTCATTGACTATATTCTATGCTCCCAGATATTAAAGGGTCAACTGAAAACTTTTAAAACAGGTTCAGATATTAGTAGCGATCATTTTCCTAATAGTGTCACCCTGTCAATTAACAATGCTTTACCTCAGCTAACTAGGGTCAGCTTATTAAACCAACAAACATTGTCCATGGATAAAGTAAACGGCTTTTCTGTAAAATGGTCCAAAGTCGACCCAGAAGTAATTACTGGCAAAGTGATATCTAGAGCCCTTCCATGGATGAATAATTGTTTGGCAATAGATTCCTCACCCCAGTTGATTATATCTAGTTTTCTGGAAATTATCAAAATTATACGGGCAGAATTGTTTCGCAATCATAAATCCAGAAAAACGGAAACCAAAGGTTGGTTTAACTCAACCTGCCGTAAAGCTTTAACTGACCTAAACAGAGCCCTCCACAACCAAGACAGAGATCCTGCCGAGATAGTTAAACTTAGAAAGGTTTAGAAATTTGCACAGCACAACTGCAAAAAGGAAATAAAGAAAAATCTATGGGCCCAATTACATGAGAGCTGCCTACGCAAAGACAGCTCTCTGTTTTGGCGCACGGTCAAATCACCCTTTTTGGTAGATGCCACATCTTCCCAACACCTAGATGTGGCAGTGACGGCTGACGAGTGGGTGGCTCACTTTCCAAAGATATTTGGGGGTCCCTCCGCAGATACTATAACTGAGGTTCAGATGGCAAGTGAACGTACCGGGGACCAAATATTTCCTATTGACCTTCAATTTGATCACAATGAGGTCATTAATGCGCTATCATCCTCTAAAACTGGTAAGGCCCCCGGCCCGGATGGGGTTCCACTAGATATCTTTGTAAATAACATGGAACTCTGGTCACCTCTGGTCACCCAGGTAATGGCAGCAGTTACAAAAATAGGCCTAATAGATTCTTGGTCTTCTTCTATCCTGCTCCCAATTTTTAAGAAGGGCGAACGCAATAATCCAGCTTGTTACAGGCCCATCTCTCTCCTGGACTCCCTGGGGAAAGTCGCTGGCCGGCTGATCTTGGAACGTCTCCAGGATTGGGCGTCTATGAACAACATCCTGACAGATCTCCAGTACGGCTTTCAGGAGGGACTTGGTACTGTTGAGCAGGCATTGAACCTAACCCTTCTGATTGGTAAATATGTAGGGGCTAAAAGAGGTAACCTGTACCTAGTCTACGTTGATCTCAGCGCAGCATTTGATTGCGTGATACACTCAAGGCTGTGGTCCATTCTGTGTGAATTGGGGGTAGACCCTCCTCTTATCCAATTTCTCCGCGAACTCTACTCCGATGCTACTGCTTGTGTGAGATATGGGATTGGCGGCGAACTATCTCCATCTTTTCCAGTAAATAAAGGAGTTAGACAGGGTTGTGTCCTGGCCCCCTTCTTATTTAATCTTTACACCAACGGGCTGGAAGTGGCCATGCTAGAATGGAGTCAGGACCTTCCATCTATTAATCACCGCCCAATTCCCGCGCTGCTTTATGCGGACGACTCTGTAATTTTAGCAAGAACACTAATCCAGTTACAAAGACAGTTAGATAAATACTATCAGTTTATGCTCTCCTTAGGGTTGAAAGTGAATAAAAATAAAACCTTTGTTATGCACATCGGCCCCAAGGCGAAGAACCCTAAACCATCCTTCATCGAACAAGTTAGGTTGGAACGCACCAGGGAATATCCTTATTTAGGAATCTTAATGGACAACGGATTATCCTGGAAACAAGCCATGATAAGTAAAAACTTACTTTTTCAGAGAGCAACATCAGCTCTTATTTCCTTTTCGAGGAAACTGGGTAAACCTGCCCCAACTGAGTTGCTTAAAATCTACCACGCTAAATGCCATAGCGTAGCAACTTACAGCGCAGGGGTTTGGGGTTATGCTCCTGTAGATAACTTACAAAAGGTTCAAAACGGGTTTTTAAAATACATATTGGCACTTCCCCAAAGTGCCCCAACATACGGCTGCCACATCGAGCTGGGTATCGATTACCTGACAGATAACATCAGATGCCAGCCGATCCTGTTGTGGCACCGTATTTGGACCAAAACGCAATGCCATTTACCCCGTTCATTGATAACCGACTGCTTAGCCCTGACAAATTGGAGCAAAATCCCTTGGCTTCTATGCGTCTCCAATTTCCTCACGGATTTGAAATGTATAATTTACTTCTCTGAGCCCATGACAATGTCAGATATCACTAGGAAAGACCTGAAAATTGTTTGTCTAATCCATCTCAGAGATTTGCGTCTTTCCCAAGAAGTAATTTAACCATCAAATGTACAGATCCTATCGGTCCAGTCAGCTCCTGGTATTCAACCATACCTAACATTTTTCCTAACTAATCATGAAAAATATGTTTTGACTAGGTTTCGATTGAATTCTTTTTTTCGCCTTGTTACTTTTCCAAACGAACATGACTGGTCGCATGATTTAATGAAATGCCCATGTGACGGAATATCATCCCAGTCTACAATGCATGTAACTTTGTTCTGCAGATATTACGAGCTCCCCCGCAAGCGTTGGATCATTCCCCTTCTTCGTAAAATGGGCCTGAGAACCTGCCGGCCCGCTTATCTGGCCCTGCAGTCATTAGATTCTCAATACGCTGCTAAGTGTGTAGCTTGCTTTTTAAAATCATGTTTAAAAATTCGCTGTAAAGATTGAGCTTCTGTTTACTTGATTTCCTGTTCTCTTGTACAGCATCTTAATGAATTATTTTTAGTAAAGGTTTTTAAATGTTTAATCAGTTTTAATGGTATCAAAATATCGAGATTTTAACAGGTATTGCAATATTTTATTTCTGTACTTTTTATGGTTCTTCTATGTGATAAACGAATAAAAGTTTTGAAAGAAAGAGTGCAGAGTGCAGATTCAGAGTGCAGAGTGCAGATTCAGAGTGCAGTGTGAGTACAGAGTGCAGATTGTGAGTGCAGAGTGTGAGTACAGAGTGCAGATTCTGAGTGCAGAGTGTGAGTGCAGATTTAGAGTGTGAGTGCAGATTTAGAGTGCAGAGTGTGAGTGCAGATTGCAGATTGTGAGTGCAGAGTGTGAGTACAGAGTGCAGATTCTGAGTGCAGAGTGTGAGTGCAGAGTTCAGAGTGCAGATTCTGAGTGCAGAGTGCAGAGTGCAGATTGTGAGTGCAGAGTGCAGAGTGCAGATTGTGAGTGCAGAGTGCAGATTGTGAGTGCAGAGTTCAGATTCAGAGTGCAGAGTTCAGATTCAGAGTGCAGAGTGCAGATTCAGAGTGTGAGTACAGAGTGCAGATTCTGAGTGCAGAGTGTGAGTGCAGAGTGCAGATTCATAGTGCAGAGTGTGAGTGCAGAGTGCAGATTCAGAGGGATGAGTGCAGATTCAGAGTGCAGAGTGTGAGTGCAGATTCAGATTCAGAGTGCAGATTCAGAGTGTAGAGTGTGAGTGTAGAGTGTGAGTGTAGAGTGTGAGTGCAGAGTGCAGAGTGTTGAGTGTGAGTGTGAGTGCAGAGTGCAGAGTGCAGAGTGTAGAGTGTAGAGTGTAGAGTGTAGAGTGCAGAGTGTGAGTGCAGAGTGCAGAGTGTGAGTGCAGAGTGTGAGTGCAGAGTGCAGAGTGTGAGTGCAGAGTGCAGAGTGTTGAGTGTGAGTGTGAGTGCAGAGTGCAGAGTGCAGAGTGCAGAGTGCAGAGTGTAGAGTGTAGAGTGTAGAGTGTAGAGTGCAGAGTGTGAGTGTAGAGTGTGAGTGCAGAGTGCAGAGTGCAGAGTGCAGAGTGTTGAGTGTGAGTGCAGAGTGCAGAGTGCAGAGTGTAGAGTGTAGAGTGTAGAGTGTAGAGTGCAGAGTGTGAGTGCAGAGTGCAGAGTGTGAGTGCAGAGTGTGAGTGCAGAGTGCAGAGTGTGAGTGCAGAGTGTGAGTGCAGAGTGTGAGTGCAGAGTGTAGATTGAGAGTGTAGATTGTGAGTGCAGAGTGCAGATTCAGAGTGCAGAGTGTGAGTACAGAGTGCAGATTGTGAGTGCAGAGTGCAGATTCAGAGTGCAGAGTGCAGATTCAGAGTGCAGAGTGTGAGTGCAGAGTGCAGATTCAGAGTGCAGAGTGTGAGTGCAGACTGTGAGTGCAGATTCAGAGTGTAGAGTGCAGAGTGCAGATTGTGAGTGCAGAGTGCAGATTGTGAGTGCAGAGTGCAGATTGTGAGTGCAGAGTGCAGATTGTGAGTGCAGATTGTGAGTGCAGAGTGTGAGTGAGTGCAGAGTGTGAGTGCAGAGTGTGAGTGCAGAGTGTGAGTGCAGAGTGTGAGTGCAGAGTGTGAGTGCAGAGTGCAGAGTGCAGAGTGTGAGTGCAGAGTGCAGAGTGTGAGTGCAGAGTGCAGAGTGTGAGTGCAGAGTGCAGAGTGTGAGTGCAGAGTGCAGAGTGTGAGTGCAGAGTGCAGAGTGTGAGTGCAGAGTGCAGAGTGTGAGTGCAGAGTGCAGAGTGTGAGTGCAGAGTGCAGAGTGTGAGTGCAGAGTGCAGAGTGTGAGTGCAGAGTGCAGAGTGTGAGTGCAGAGTGCAGAGTGCAGAGTGCAGAGTGCAGAGTGTGAGTGCAGAGTGCAGAGTGTGAGTGCAGAGTGCAGAGTGTGAGTGCAGAGTGCAGAGTGTGAGTGCAGAGTGCAGAGTGTGAGTGCAGAGTGCAGAGTGCAGAGTGCAGAGTGCAGAGTGCAGAGTGCAGAGTGCAGAGTGTGAGTGCAGAGTGCAGAGTGTGAGTGCAGAGTGCAGAGTGCAGAGTGTGAGTGCAGAGTGCAGAGTGCAGAGTGTGAGTGCAGAGTGCAGAGTGCAGAGTGTGAGTGCAGAGTGCAGAGTGTGAGTGCAGAGTGCAGAGTGCAGAGTGTGAGTGCAGAGTGTGAGTGCAGAGTGTGAGTGCAGAGTGCAGAGTGTGAGTGCAGAGTGCAGAGTGTGAGTGCAGAGTGTGAGTGCAGAGTGTGAGTGCAGAGTGTGAGTGCAGAGTGTGAGTGCAGAGTGTGAGTGCAGAGTGCAGAGTGTGAGTGCAGAGTGCAGAGTGTGAGTGCAGAGTGCAGAGTGTGAGTGCAGAGTGCAGAGTGCAGAGTGCAGAGTGCAGAGTGCAGAGTGCAGATTCAGAGTGGAGTGTGAGTGCAGAGTGTGAGTGCAGAGAGCAGAGTGCAGATTCAGAGTGGAGTGTGAGTGCAGAGTGTGAGTGCAGAGTGCAGATTCAGAGTGCAGAGTGCAGATTCAGAGTGGAGTGTGAGTGCAGAGTGCAGAGTGCAGAGTGCAGAGTGCAGAGTGCAGAGTGCAGAGTTCAGAGTGCAGAGTTCAGAGTGCAGAGTTCAGAGTTCAGATTGCAGAGTGCAGATTGCAGAGTGCAGATTGCAGAGTGCAGATTGCAGAGTGCAGATTCAGAGTGTAGAGTGTGAGTGCAGAGTGCAGATTGTGAGTGCAGATTATGAGTGCAGAGTGCAGATTGTGAGTGCAGAGTGTGAGTGCAGAGTGTGAGTGCAGAGTGCGAGTGCAGAGTGCGAGTGCAGAGTGTGAGTGCAGAGTGTGAGTGCAGAGTGTGAGTGCAGAGTGTGAGTGCAGAGTGTGAGTGCAGAGTGTGAGTGCAGAGTGTGAGTGCAGAGTGTGAGTGCAGAGTGCAGAGTGCAGAGTGCAGAGTGCAGATTCAGAGTGGAGTGTGAGTGTGAGTGTGAGTGTAGAGTGCAGAGTGTAGAGTGCAGAGTGCAGAGTGCAGAGTGCAGAGTGCAGAGTGCAGAGTGCAGAGTGCAGATTCAGAGTGCAGATTCAGAGTGCAGATTCAGAGTGCAGATTCAGAGTGCAGATTCAGAGTGCAGATTCAGAGTGCAGATTCAGAGTGCAGATTCAGAGTGCAGATTCAGAGTGGAGTGTGAGTGCAGAGTGCGAGTGCAGAGTGCAGAGTGCAGAGTGCAGATTCAGAGTGCAGATTCAGAGTGCAGATTCAGAGTGGAGTGTGAGTGCAGAGTGCAGAGTTCAGAGTTCAGAGTGCAGAGTTCAGAGTGCAGAGTTCAGAGTGCAGAGTTCAGAGTGCAGAGTTCAGAGTGCAGAGTTCAGAGTTCAGAGGGAAGAGTGTGAGTGCAGAGTGCAGACTGTGAGTGCAGATTCAGAGTGTAGAGTGTGAGTGCAGAGTGCAGATTGTGAGTGCAGAGTGCAGATTGTGAGTGCAGAGTGAGTGCAGAGTGTGAGTGCAGAGTGTGAGTGCAGAGTGTGAGTGCAGAGTGTGAGTGCAGATGCAGAGGGCAGATTGTGAGTGCAGAGTGCAGATTGTGAGTGCAGATTGTGAGTGCAGAGTGCGAGTGCAGATTGTGACTGCAGAGTGCAGATTGTGACTGCAGAGTGCAGATTGTGACTGCAGTTTGTGAGTGCAGAGTGCAGATTGTGAGTGCAGATTGTGAGTACAGATTGTGAGTGCAGATTGTGAGTGCAGATTGTGAGTGCAGATTGTGAGTGCAGAGTGCAGATTGTGAGTGCAGAGTGCAGATTGCGAGTGCAGATTGTGACTGCAGATTGTGACTGCAGAGTGCAGATTGTGAGTACAGATTGTGAGTGCAGATTTTGAGTGCAGATTGTGAGTGCAGATTGTGAGTGCAGAGTGAGTGCAGAGTGAGTGCAGAGTGAGTGCAGAGTGTGAGTAAAGAGTGCATTTGTGAGTGCAGAGTGCAGATTGTGAGTGCAGGGTGCAGATTCAGAGTGCAGATGCAGAGTGACTGCAGAGTGATAGTGACTGTTGAGTGACAGTGACTGCAGTGTATGAGTGTGCAGGGTGAACACATGGATAAAACACATTGCCATTTACAATGCCATTACCTCTAACTCAAAAAAATCAGAGACCTATTGCATTGCCAATGGTTGTTTTAAAGTTGGCAGCTACTTTGTCCTCTGGTTGACCAGCCTTCGGAGGCGCCGGGATCTGGGGGCTCTGGTAGTCTGTGGGAGGCACATGTGGTATCGGAGGTGCCACTGGCGGTTCGGGTGGGTTTGGGTCGGTGTCGGCCATGGTTCTGGGACGCCGCTGCGCCAGTGATGCCCTTGGGTCCGTCCGTCCCACCCTAGAGACATCAGTGTGACACACAGCGGAGGAAGCGCCTGCCCGGTGGGTGGCTGGGGTGAATGATGTGTGACATCCCAGTTTGGGGGGTCGGCCTGGTGCGCGTGGACTACCTGTGGCGCTCCTACACATTGAGGCCTCAGTGTGGGGGTCCCCGTGGAGCGATCGTTCTTGGGCTCCCGAGGGTTCGGGACCCCAAAATGGTGTAATTGGGGGTTCTTCGCCCTTTGGCCAGAAAAGCCCCGGTGGTCTGTGGGCAAGGGGGGCCTGGCATGGTTTGTGTGGTGGGGGCTCTTGGTTCCAGAAGTAATTTAGTTAGGGGGAGGTGGGTCTTTTTCACGCAGCATGGGTCTAGTCTTTTCGGGGACACCAGCTGTTTGAGGGTGCCCCCTGCTGCATTCCTCCTGGATGTGGTAAGGCGCCTCTGGCTTCAGAGGTCTTCGTCTCAGGATGTCTTCAGGGGCGCCCGGGGGGGGTGTATGCGGGGAGGGGGCTTGGTCTCCGGGGTGCTCCTGATCTGGGGGTGGTAAGTTGAAGAGCCTCGTCTCCAGTGTCTGTCAGGGGCTGTAACTGGGGAGGGGGGCTTGCTGTCAGGCATATAACCTGTGGTCTGGAAGAGAGGGGGCTGGGTGAACATTCCCTTTGCGGTGCCCGTGGCATTGATTTTGGGGGTGCTGGACCCCGAGCATTAGGCTTGGGGTCTACGTGGTTCGAGGAGGTCTTGAACTCGGCTTGGGGGGCCTTGGACGGAGAACCTTTGGTTTGGGGGTTCGGGCTTCGATTGGGAACGTTCGGGTTAGATGCAGGAGGTTTAGGGGGGGCTTGGTCTCGGAACATGTCGTGTGGGGGGGGGGGGGAGTCAGGGCTTTGACTGGACATCGGATGTTTGTGCAACTGGTTTCGGGGCTGTGGGCTCGGTTCTTGGACCGCTCTGAAGGGTCTTGGTTTCGGGTGTTTGTCTGACAATGCCCGAGGCTGGCAGAGCTAGAGCCCTCCCGCGGTACCCCGGTGCGGATGATCTGATCTCGGGGGGTCTCCCACCAGTGCACCCCTCCTGTTTCCCAGTCCCCAGCACTCACCTGCTGCCCACCGGCCTCTCTCCGGCTCACGGCGACCCTCTCGCCGGCTCCACAGCTCCGATCCTTCCCAAAGCTCCGTGCCCACCACTACCGGGCGGCCTCTCCCTGGTTCCCGTGCCAAATCCCAGGCAGCCACTCCGTGCCCACTCCCGGGCAATCTCTACTCGCTCTCCAGAGCGTCACTGCCCACTCCCGGGCAGCGTGTCTTTGCCCACTCCCGGGCAGTACCCTGGTGCCCACTCCCGGGCAGTACCCTGGTGCCCACTCCGGGGCAGTAACTTGGTCTCTGGTGCCCACTCCCGGGCAGAAATTCGGTCTCTGGTGCCCACTCCCAGGCAGTACCCTGGTGCCCACTCCCGGCAGTAACTCGATCTCTGGTGCCCACTCGCGGGCAGTGCCCTGTGCCCACTCCCGGGCGGTCTCTCTCCTGCCCGGTGCCTCTCGCTCCCAGATCCGGACTCTCTCCCCGCTCCTTGCAGGTGCTCCAGCGGGGGTCACTTTGGATTTTCGGGGTCTCCCTCTCGTCCCGGACGTCTCTCTACTCCCTGGAGGCCTCTCCCTGCCTGTTGGGGTCTCTCCTTAGACGATCAGGCTGCCCCGGGAGTCTCTGGAGCCGTCCCTCCCGCGGCTCCTTCCAGTCCTCGTTCCCTCTCCGGCTCTGCTTCTGCCGCGCGCCCCCGACGCCCCGCGCGCTCCCGCGGCCTCCTACAGCGCGCCTCCGCCTCGCGCCCCGCTCCTCCCACCAGCCCGTGTCCGAGCGAATGCACCCCCGGAAAGGATTGGGGGTTCTGAGCAATAATCTGACCCCTCACGAGTCCACGACACCCCCTTCCTTAGAGCCCCCCCCCCCCCCCACATCAGCAAAGGGAGGTTTAGGGGCAGTGTGCTGCTACAGAGCCCGGGCACGGAGAGGAACTTTCCTTTCCCTTCCCGGCCACCCCCAGTGTCCAACTCAGACGCTGACCATGGAACACCTCTGACCAGAGACCAGCCGATGACGAGCGGGACTAAAGAGCAACTTTACTCTGTATCCCACTGCTCGGAGAATAGCGGGGGGGGAATGGGGGGGGGGGGGGGGGAGCAGGGGCAGTCTACCCGAGACACAATAAGCCCCCCAGCAACATCGCCCTCGCGACACACGGCGTCTCCGGGGGGATGCTGCTCCTCTTTTGAGAAAGCGCCAATAAGTGAAGCAGGGGCAGGGCAGGGCAGGGGTTGTGTTTACTGATAGTAGGCAGTGCTTAATTTGTAATACAATAAGTGCCGGGGCCCAAAGTTTTTGCTCCGAAACCCAGGGCTTTAAGTAGGATGAAAAAACTTGAGGATCTCTGAAAGGGGCGTGGCCAATGTAATTACGGGTGACTTAAAAACACGTAAGCTAAAGATCTGTGCTTAGCATAGTGCGCTGCCTGACTTGTATTTTGCAGTTTCTGTCATTGCATCTAGATATATGATGCAACGAGTAACATCATACCTGCAACAAGTCAGGACTATTGGCTTTGTCAATAGTTGTTTTTTTTTTTTTATTTTTTTTTCAGAGTTTTATATAGCGCAAACTAGAACCGAACCGAATCAGTTATCAGAGCGCTTTACATAGCACCAGTTACGTTATATGAGGACACACTTTCATTTTAGGCACGGGGAGATTAAGTGATTTGCCCAGAATCACAGGGGGTTTTTGGCGTCGTTACCGAGACTCGAACCAAGTTCCCCAGGTCCGAGGTCGAGCGCCTTAGCCGTTAGGCAGCTGCATGTGACCACGACAATGTTGCTCCTGGTGAGTTTCAAAAAGAGAAGTGAAATCCAGAGAGAAAATGACTCTTTAAAGGATTTCCCTTCCCCTACCACGCTCCTCTAGCATGACGTCATGCCGTAACTTCTCCACTAGTGAGAAGTGAGCAGTGTGAGCCGCACACATCGATGTGCCTGCTGTCAC
Organism: Lissotriton helveticus; assembly: GCF_964261635.1. NCBI lineage: Eukaryota > Metazoa > Chordata > Amphibia > Caudata > Salamandridae > Lissotriton > Lissotriton helveticus. The sequence goes on along the minus strand of NC_136057.1, from coordinate 188,486,569 downwards.
TGCAGTCCGGGAAAAAAACGGACCACCTGTGCCAGGGCACAAAACAGAGCCCGCTAGAGACCCGTTTCGAGGAGCCTTTTAAACAAGCATTTACAATGCAATGGTCTCGGCATTATTAAAGGTAGAGCTATTGGCATTGCTCATGACTTTTTTTTGTTGTTTTTTTAAAATCATAAATAAATGGCATAGTCATTTCCATTGCCAATAGCTTAATCGTTAAATAAACGGCATTGTCATTTACAATGCCAATAGCTTAATCGCTCGCAAATGCATGACCGATTGCATTTACACGCACACAGAGCCACACACACAAAGCCACCCACACACACACACAGAGCCACACACACAGAGCCCCCCACACACACACACAGAGCCCCACACGCACACACACAGAGCCCCACACGCACACACACAGAGCCCCACACACACACACACACACCCAGAGCCACACACACACACCCAGAGCCACACACACACACACCCAGAGCCACACACACACACCCAGGGCCACACACACACCCAGAGCCACACACACACACAGGAGACCAAGCACAGCGAGAGCGCAGGGAAGCAAGCACAGCCAGGGGGCCGGGGAGCAAGCACAGCCAGGGGGCAGGGGAGCAAGCACAGCCAGGGGGCAGGGGAGCAAGCACAGCAAGGGGGCAGGGGAGCAAGCACAGCAAGGGGGCAGGGGAGCAAGCACAGCCAGGGGGCAGGGGAGCAAGCACAGCCAGGGGGCAGGGGAGCAAGCACAGCCAGGGGGCAGGGGAACCAGGGGGCAGGGGAGCAAACACAGCCAGGGGGCAGGGGAGCAAGCACAGCCAGGGGGCAGGGGAGCAAGCACAGCCAGGGGGCAGGGGAGCAAGCACAGCCAGGGTGCAGGGAAGCAAGCACAGCCAGGGGGCAGGGGAGCAAGCACAGCCAGGGAGCAGGGGAGCAAGCACAGCCAGGGAGCAGGGGAGCAAGCACAGCCAGGGGGCAGGGGAGCAAGCACAGCCAGGGGAGCAAACACAGCCACTGCTGTCCCTCCTTACCTCCCTGCTGTACCTCCTTACCTCCTTGCTGTCCCTCCTTACCTCCCTGCTGTCCCTCCTTACCGTCCCTCCTTACCTCCCTGCTGTCCCTCCTTACCTCCCTGCTGCCCCTCCTTACCTCCGTGCTGTATCTCCTTACCTCCCTGCTGTCCCTCCTTACCTCTGTGCTGTCCCTCCTTACCTCCGTGCTGTCCCTCCTCGCAGCCCCTCGCCTGCACTTGCTCCAGGATGCTCCTCTCCTCTCGCTGCCTCCTGATCCTCCTCCGCACTCCCTGCCCCGGGGAGAGCAGCAGTCACAGCATCGGGCTGTGCAGGGAGGAGCCCCTGGCCGCCGCTGCCCTGGGACCGCCAGTTCACCCTTGCACATGGATTCTCGCACAGAGTTCTAATCTAGTTCCTTATGGCAACACACCTGTACATGGTCTCTACTCACTCACGTACAGCACTATGCTAAGCTACTGAAGGGTGCAATCAGCACTCTGACTCTTTTGTGAAAGGAATCACTTTGACAAATGGGCCTGCTCTAGATCACACGTCACTCTCTTGCTTCTGACACAGTTTGCACGCACGTGGCCCCCTCTCAGTTGTAATGGGCTCCACATCACTCATCACAGTACTCAGTCAATCAATATCCCTACTCACCTGCTTACAGCATCCTCTGGCTCATGACTGTGCCTACTCACACGTGGGCCTCCTCTCACTTACACCTCACCCCGTTGCTCACTGTTAGAACGGCGTCCCCGGGGGAGGCAGAAGATGTCTGACTGACCACCCCTAGGTCCACCTCTCCGTCGAGAAGTAGCCGAGCGTTACCGAGAGGCCTCCTGAATGAGGGCCCTCTCCTAGGATCGTACAGCAGAGTAATCACAACACTACAAACGGACACCACACAGGAGGTCAAGTTCTCAGGCTTTTATAAGTAATAAAGGTTGCGGGTTCTTGGCAGTATATGCAGGCGGATCGAGGGATCTGTAGAGTCTCGAAAAGGGGGGTAAGGTAGCGGGACAGTCTCACTCTGGCGGGGAAGGGATACCCTACGCACAGCTCTCAATCCTCGAGCTGGGGGTTCCGAAAGGTTCGAGCCGCGGCAGCGCCAGCAGGCTCTCAGATGGTTCAGCAAGGTAGGCCGCGGCAGCGCCAGCAGGCTCTCAGATGGGTTCAGTGAGGTAGGCCGCGGCAGCGCCAGCAGGCTCTCAGATGGTTCAGCAAGGTAGGCCGCGGCAGCGCCAGCAGGCTCTCAGATGGTTCAGCAAGGTAGGCCGCGGCAGCGCCAGCAGGCTCTCAGATGGTTCAGCGAGGATAGGCCACGGCAGCGCCAGCAGGCTCTCAGATGGTTCAGCAAGGTAGGCCGCGGCAGCGCCAGCAGGCTCTCAAGATGGCTTCGGGTTACAGGAAGGATGAGTTCGGCTGGTGTCGGCCGTGACAGCGTCAGCAGGGCTTCCAGTCCAGGATACAACTGGCGTCCTACTCCGGGGCTGGCCCAGATATAGGACGGAGGTCCTTTGATGTCCGGACCCTCTCGCCTGGGGGTCAGAGGGGCCGGGATGATGGTGTCCAGACACCCAGCAGGGGGGTGGAGCCAGCGCCCAGGGAGGCCGGAGGGTGATCGATACCAGGCGTCCGGGGACGGCTGGAGGGCCATCGAAACTTCTCTTCCTCCGGGATCTGTCGAGTGGCCACTCGCCACCTGGGTGGATCTTGGTGCCTCGATGTCAGGGCTTCACTGAAGCCTGGGCCGGGGCCGAGGCCACGTGGTCGTGGCGTGGGGGGACCCAAGATGGAGTCGGGCACGGCCTCGTGCTTAGGTCGTGATGGGCCTAGGCTGGAGCCAGGCCGGTGATGGGGATCCGGGATGGTAGCCGGACCTGTGGTGTTGGGGCGTGCAGGGTCGGGCCGAAGGGGCCGCCCGAGGTCCGGAGGAGGGCTGATGTCGTCCTGGGCCCGCCATGCGGGAGGGGTAGGACCACGCCACGAGGCCGGGTCCAACAAGCGTTCCCCCCAGCTGAAGGCAGGGGAGAGTCACCCATCTTCTTGGGGGTTCTCCTCGCCGAGGCGGAAGAATCTGGACAGGCCGTCAGCATTGCCGTGGTCGTTGCCGGGGCGATGCTCCACAGTGAAGTCCATCCCCTGCAGGGAAATGGACCAGCGCAGCAGTTTCGGGTTTTCTCCCCGCATCTGCATCAACCAACGCAGGGGCTGGTGGTCGGTCTGGACTCGGAAGTGGGTGCCGAAGAGGTAGGGCCAGAGCTTCTCGAGTGCTCACACCACGGCAAAGGCTTCCCTCTCGATGGTGCTCCACCGCTGTTCTCTTGCCAGGAGGCGTCGGCTGATGAAGGCCACAGGCCGGTCGATTCCCTCGGGGTTAACTTGGGACAGGACCGCCCCGATGCCGTGCTCCGAGGCGTCGGTTTGGACTACAAACTCTCTGCTGTAGTCGGGGGCCTGGAGCACAGGGGCGGTGCACATGGCAGTCTTTAACGTCTCAAAGGCTGTTTGGCACGCAGGGGTCCAGTGCACCTTCTGAGGTAATTTCTTTGAGGTCAGCTCTGTGAGGGGCCCCACAATGCTCCCGTAGTCTTTTATAAATCGCCGATAATATCCGGTGAGCCCCAGGAAGGCTCGGACGGCGGTCTGGGTGACCGGGGGCTCCCAGGCCCGGATGGCGTCTATCTTTGGTTGGAGGGGAGCTACTTGGCCGCTCCCCACTTGGTGTCCCAGATAGGTCACGGACCCTTGGCCTATCTGGCATTTGCTGGCTTCGATGGTTAGTCCGGCCCGCCGGAGGGCCGTCAGGACCTTCCAGAGGTGGGTCAGGTGCTCATCCCAATGAAGGATGTACACCGCAATGTCATCTAGATAGACATCGCTTTATTTCTCTAGTCCGGCCAGCACCTGGTTCACTAGTCTCTGGAAGGTGGCCGGCACATTTTTCATGCCGAAGGGCATCACTTTGAAGTGATAGTGGCCATTAGGGGTCGAGAAGGCCGATCGCTCTTGTGCACCAGGGGTAAGGCCGATCTGCCAATACCCCGCCGTGAGATCGAAGGTGCTGAGGTATTTGGCGGCCCCTAGGCGATCGATCAGTTCATCCGCCCTGGGGATGGGATGGGCGTCGGTCCTGGTGACTGCATTCAGTCCCCTGTAGTCAACACAGAACCCGAGCTCTGGAGCTGTTCCGGGGGTGGCGGCTTTAGGGACCAGGACAACGGGACTGGCCCAGGGACTGTTGGAGGGTTCGACTACCCCCAGGGCCAACATCTTGGCCACTTCCGATTGGATGCAGGCCCGAATCCGGTCGGGCACTCGAAAAGCTCGGTGTTTTACAGGTGGGCTGTCTCCGGTGTCCACATCGTGGACACACCACCGGGTAACCCCCGGAGTGAGGGAAAACAGATCCGCAAACTGCCCCAGCAGCTTCCGGCAGTCTTGTTGCTGCTCTGGGGTCAGGGTGTGGTAAATAAATAATTAATTACCTGTGCTATTTTTGACTATAAACAATAAACGGTTAGCTCAATAAATAAGAGTCAAGATACGAGGTAGCTAGAGTTTGACAGGCTTTAATTAAGCATAAAGGACAAGAACAGGACAGCCTGTACGGGAATAGGAATGATGCGCATCGGGGGCAGGAACAAGGATAAGGACGGACCAAGGACAACTTTTAATTAACAGAACATTAGTATATATAGTTAAACAAAATACATGGAGTTCAATACAGTAGGCGTTTCAGTAGGCGTTTCTCGTAGCAGTCGCGAAAGATAAGGCATGACTGATGCAACAAAAAGGCGTGTTCAGGGCGTATACATAGACATGTGATGTAAACGTAACAGAATATGTCATAAAAGGGGCGGAAACATGGAGGGGGCTACCTAAGCAGCTGGGACCTCTAACCTAATGGTGCGCGCAAACTGACAATGACGTGTTACCAGGGAGAACTGGGGGGCTATGACTTCTGCGCTAGAAGAGGAGACTAAAGTCTGGAGTGTCAGAGCGACACGTACCTAAGCATATCTAGTATCTAGTGTTTAGAGAACATGTTGATAGAATCCAAAAGTTAGCAGAGCAAAGGCTAACAGACCTTAAGACTGGTGCATACATAATCCTATATGTAGTGCGTGTGCGGGGAATATTCCATGAATATTAATACAATATTTCTCTTACATGGAGACATAAAGGCTAGACCATGACGGAAACTATTGATGCGATTCAGTAGCTTAGGAATGCAGAGAAGGAGGGCTGGACTGATAACTAGAAACATAACATACTCTTGGCAGACTGGAGGCAGAGCCAGGCCGAGCCGGGCACTGTGAGGCATGAAAGTAAGCTAAGGGTCAGGGATACAGGTGGGGGCTGTATCGCTCCTCGGAGAGGGTTCAGGAAACAGGAGCTGAATCTGAGTCCGGGCCCTTTTGAGGCCTAGAAACGGGGATATTTCAATGAATTAACGTGCACACTGTGAAACGTGGCAACGTAGCTTTTACATAGGCCTGATATTCGTTGTATTCACGAAAACTGGAAACTGACATACTAGAGATGGACACAACTGTAATTGCGTCTTTAATTGATCATGGGGGAATATATGCATATCGATCATGCACATATGACATAACATGGGGAACACGTAGGGACATAGAACATGGCAAAATTTACTTTTCCACATTCCCTCCTTGTCACTACGTTTCCATCAGGAAACATCTATATTCATGATACCATCTATCATTTCATACAGCATCATTTGCTCGTCTCGAATTGTCTTGGAACGGGATTTAGAGCTAGGAATACAAGAGGTAGCACAAATGCCGCAAATCGCAGGGCCACATTGTATACAGAGGCAGCAACTGAATATGATCGCTACTGCAATACCTAGAAATGACAATACTTTCCATCCCCATGCAGATATGATACTCCAGAGCCAACCGGACCATGTCCAGGTGCCTGGATTCTGGTGTAACTGATGGGCAATTTTATGTAGTCTGGTTATAGCTGAATAAACAGACGGCGCGTTATTAGGAATGAAAATGCAGCAACTAGATCCGATGACTCTACATGCTCCTCCTCTATCGGCCAGTATGACGTCAAGAACGAGACGATTCTGGAGCACGACAAACCTCATAGCAGATTGCTCTTCGGTTAAGTTACCTAAAGCAGAGGCAGTCTCATTCACTACCGCTTCAAGGGTTCTGGTTAATCTACGGATTGACTTACTATTCTGGACAGGGCCTATAAAGAAAAAGAAACCTCTATTGAAGTCTGTATACTGTTCTAGAGCAGTTTCAGTTTGATCGACAATTGGGGACTCGATCTCCCTTCTATGTCTGATGTGTACTAGATGTGTGTTTCTGTGATAATCAGATGGGGCTAGAAAAACTGGTGGCAGTAGGAAGGCAATGTAACATGTACCATCCCAATTGAGGGGCAGACGAACATATGCGGTCTGACCACAAACAAAATAAGAATGACGTGAAGCTTTGAAAATAGATTTCCCACTGTCACTATACTCGACAGTAGTAGTACAATCACTATGTCCTATATGTGCGGAACCATTATTTCTGACACATAATTCACCTTTGACTGGTAGTACTGAAATAGCAGGTAAGTCTGGAGTAGTATCAGACTGAACATTCAGGACCATAAAATTCGAAGAATAATTACCCAAATTATAAACTTAATTTTCTAGATCTAACCCTGTTCTGTGGGGAAGACCTTGCTTGTCTGGAAAACATGTTCTATTCAGAAGGGACATATCATTTGAAGATGACGTTAACATGGACCATGCTCCACACGAACCATTATGTGAAAACGGATAAGGAAACAGTGGCAGAACTCCCTTCGGTGTCTGGAAAGGGGGGAGTCGACCACACACCCAACAATTGGTGGCATTGCTGGTCTGGTGAGAATAATGCAACATTCTAATGAACGTGTTATTGCGCATAGCAAGACGATAGGATAACTCGTGAGGAGGCAGATCACTAAACGTGTGCTCTACTGTAGCATTAGAAAACTTATGTACATGAGAAATTGGAAAACATAAATGAAATGCATAACTTGTGCAAGTAACCATCAAACTTAGAAACAATAGAAAACTTAGAAAAACGATACATCGGATAGAGTTTTGACTAACTCTCTCACTATGGGGGTCTATCTCATACATGTCAGATACCTGTCTAACCGTTTCACCCGAGGGGGACTTAGACAATTAAACTGGCTGACTTATTTTACTAGACCGGAGTTTCAATCTATATTCCTGCTGCGGAGTTTTCTCCAACAGAGGAACTTTCAGTTCTGGAATTGAATGAATGTCTAATTTAGAGTCTGGTTTCAGGCAGTTTTTAGAATTGGAAATGTCTGTAGAAATGTCATTGAAAGTCTTGTTTCTGAGTCCGTGAAATTTCTTGACGTGAGACAGGTGGACCCAACCCTTACGGCCCTCCAACTTCACGGCCGTACGGGTGGTCAGAAGGACGAGTTTCGGTTCCTTCCAGCGAGGCTCCAGCGGACTTGAACGATCAAAATTCCTGATTAAGACCAAATCTCCGGGAAGGACCTCATGCGGTTTGACTTCAGTATTGTCTGGAAATGCAGCGGCAACCTGTGAACGACAAGAGTGTAGGGCAGACATCAAGGAAGCTAGGTAATCTGTCAACATATTACTTGAAACATCTGTAATGCTGCGGGGTCTAGGTGTACCCCACATGTTCGGGGGGCGGCCGAATACGACCTCATAAGGGGACAGACCTGATCTGGAGTGTGCGACCATGCGCATAAAAAACAAAGCAACTGGCAGGGCAACTAACCAGTCTACACCTTTTTCTTGGCAGATCTTGGCAATACGGATTTTCAAGGTTTGATTATGTCTCTCTACGAGACCGGCTGCTTCTGGATGGCGTACACAATGGAACTTCCACTGGTACCCTAACAAAAGGGAAACATGCTTCATTAACTCAGATGAGAATGGCTGGCCGTTATCAGAATACACGACCCTAGGGAGTCCATAACGGGGGAAGAATTCACGAACCAACTGTTTGGCAGTGGTCGCTGCTGTGTAATCTGGAACTGGATATGCTTCTGTCCACCTGGACAAAGCGCATACAACTACAAGGACATACTTGAAACCTCGACATCGCTCCATCTGAATATAATCCATCTGGAGGACTTCAAAAGGGTGGTCAGGGGGCTGGAATCCACCTTGTTCCACCGGGACACTTTTACCTGGATTGAATTGACAACATATCATACAAGTACGGACTTTCTGCTTGGCTGCAGCTCGTAAGTGCTTGTTGAACCAAAGGTTCTGGATACTGTCTAACATAGCTTTTTCTCCTAGGTGTGCTGGACTATGTGCGGTATTAATAATGACTTGAACCATAGAGTCGGGGAGAAACCATGTGGCTCTTCCCTTCGTCAACCATCCCTGATCTGTCTGGACCCCTCCTTGTTCGGACCATTTCTTGATTTCTTCAGGAGTAGCATGTAACTGTATGTCTATAACATCTTGTGTAGGGTCCTTAACTGTCATACAAGTAGTCGGATCTGGAGTGGATGTCTGGGTCTTGCTAACTGGAATGTCTGGTGTCTGAGCTGTAAGCTTGGCTGTTTGATCTGCTAGATCATTACCTTGAGTAATAATGTCAGTAACTTTCGTATGTGCTTTGCACTTCATGATAGCGATAGATGTTGGTAAATGTATTGCATCTAACAGAGCTTGAATAAGGAGACCATGCTGGATCTTGGTTCCATGAGAAGTCATGAAACCTCTCTCCTGCCAGAGCACTCCGAAGTCGTGTACAACTCCGAATGCGTAACGGGAATCTGTATATATGTTTACTTTCAGGTTCTTGGCACGTATGCAGGCTTGGGTCAGAGCAACTAGCTCTGCTGCTTGAGCAGACAGGGTGTCAATACGGTGTGTTTCAATAACCTCAGTGTCAGTAGTCACTGCATACGCGGCAACTAGTTCTCCTGTACTGGTTCTCATACATGAACCATCCACATAAAGTGTCAGGTCGGGATCAGGTAAGGCAATGTCGGTCAGATCTTGTCTTGGCTTAGTCATAGTGTTAACAACTTCCACACAATCATGTGTGACAAGATTTGAAGTAACTGACGGTAACAGTGTAGCGGGATTTAGAACGTTGCAGCGTCTGATTTCTATGTGTGGCTGGAACAGTGTCAGTTCATAACCTGTTAAACGTGCAATTGTCAAGTGCTGAGTCTGTGTTCGGTTCAAAAGAACTTCCACGGAGTGTGGAACTTGTACTGTCAGGGAGTGTCCTAATACTATAGAATCACTTTGTCTGATTGCTAGAGCTGTGGCTGCAACTGACTTGAGGCACGCAGGCAAAGCCTGGGCTACTGGATCTAATGTGCTCGAAAAATAAGCACAAGGCTTGTATTGTCCGGCTTGATCTTGTGTAAGAACAGATAATGCAGTACCATCACGTTCTGTGACAAAAAGTGTAAAAGGCTTACTGTAGTTCGGTGTAGCTAGAACAGGTGCTTGGCATAAGGCTTTCTTTAATTCATTAAAACTAAGTGTATGTTCAGATGTCCAAGGGAGAACAGTCGATACGGCTGCCTCCTGTGTCGTTAACTGTATCAGTGGCTTTGCTAGAAATGCGTACTGAGGAATCCATTGTCTGCAGTAAGAAGTAAGGCCGATAAAAGCACGTACCTCCTTCTGTGTCTTGGGCTGTGGAAGACTCGCTATCAACTGGATACGGTCTGGTGTCAACTGCCTACCCCACTTGGACAGTAAGTGGCCTAAGTAGATCACTTGCTGGACACAGAACTGGAGCTTCGAAGGGGACACCTTGTGCCCCATCTCGGCTAGGAAATACAGAACTGTAAGTGACGCTCGCTCGCAAGCACGTTCAGAACGGGCTGTGATCAGTAGATCATCTACATACTGGAGCAGGGCAGTGTCAGCTGGCATGTGAATATTGTCTAGTTGTCTTTTAAGTGCTTGACTGTAAATGCTAGGACTTTCTGTGAAACCTTGAGGAGCTCGTGTAAATTTATAGCTCCTTCCATTTATACAAAAACCGAAAAGGTACTGGCTATCTGGATGAATCGGAACACTGAAAAATGCATTCTTGAGGTCTATTACTGTAAAAAATACAGCTTCAGAATCAATAGCTGTCAACAGAGATGAAATATCTGGGACTACTGGATACTGAGGTATGATACATTTATTAAGTTCTCGAAGGTCAATCACTAATCGATATACTGGGGGTGCATTTGGATCAGTACGTTTCATGACTGGAATGATAGGAGAATTACATACATTGGATTCAGTTTCTACAACCACTCCTTGAGCTATGAGCTCGTCAATAATTTTGGATAAGGCTGCTACAGCCTCAGGTGGCAATCTGTACTGTCTGATACGTGGCAGGACTATACCTGGCTTAAGGGTCACACGATGGGGTGTGATTCGCATGAAACCTACATCAGTTGGACCTTGCGCCCATAAATGCTGTGGTACATTGGACAATCTCGGATCAAAATCTCGTAAAACATAGTGACCCTTAAAATCCCTCAAAAACAAGCGTATTCCTTCTGGAGAGCAGCAAATAACTGCACCTAATTCTTTCAATGTTTTAATACCTAACAAATTTTCTGGACATGATTTCGTAAGTAATAAATCAGTAGTTCGAGACAATGGACCAACTTCTAGAGTAACTGGCTTTGATATCTCGTTTACAATAGGCTTTCCTGAAAATCCAATGGAAACATTTCTAGAGCCTGAGAGCGGAGCCCCTGGAACCTCGTCATGACTGATAGTAGTCCTACTTGCCCCTGTATCAATCAGAAACTTTCTGTCTTTCCCTAATACTTGACTGTGTACATAGGGACCCTCTTGATCTACAGGTATCTCGATGAGAGGCAAGCCTACCTCCCTCTCTAGGCTGTTTCATGAATATGCTTGATACTCTGGATACTCTGACTGGGCATACTGATACATCTGCTGTGTAACATGCTGTGTTGCAGCAATAGGCTGCGGTGCTGGAACTGTCTGTTGTGCATTCTGTGGTGACTGAGAAGTCTGTGAAACTTGCTCTTGTCTAGGCGGACGTGGTCTTTCTTTAGTCTTACCAGTAGCTATATTGTGTTTCAGAACTGCACACTCGTTTATAAAATGACCTGGCTGTTTACAATAATTGCATGTCCCTTTAACGGGAGTTGCAGGATGACTGGCTTGATTCGGACCCCTCTTCTGACTGTCTTGTGGAACAGATTTTGCAACTAGTACTTTCATTTTCGTGTCTTTCATACGTCTTCTTTCGTGTTCTTGTTCTTCTCTGATTCTATTCTGGTGATACTGGAGCATCTGTAACATCTGGGACGGGGTACTAGCTTGCCATGTACTTTCGACTTTCAAAACTCGATTCTTAACTTGTGGGCTTGAATTCTCGACTAGTTTAGTAACAAAAAGATGAGGGTATGACTCGCTACCTGTCTTCAAACCACTGTTGATGGTAAAGCATTTCTCGAATCTAGAATAAAAATCACTAGTGTCTTCATCCTGTTTCTGTTTGCATGCTGAGATTGCATCCCAGTCTTCCTTTTTCGTGGCTAATAACCTAGGCAAAACCTGAATCAATAACTCTGGTAATTCTTTACATTTATCTCCAAGACCGGTACCTGGTACTCGTATCTTATCTTCAGCTTCTAGAACTGCCCAATCGATCTTTTTCTCTCCCACCTCCCATTCTTTTTCCTTGAGTTTCTCATATACCCCTGCGGGCAACAGGACCTTTAACATTTTAATAATATCTGGATACGTGTATTCTCCCATACGGAGCATGTCTTTTAATTCTCGATGGAACCCTGCTGGATCTTTGTCGTGACAGGGAATTAATTTCTTCATCTCTAAGAGTTCCATCTTGGTAACTGGGGTGTAAACAAATACTCGTTGCATCTCACCACCCGCTGTCCTAACTGGATGCACTTCTCGTAACGGATGCTGTCTATCTATGTAAAATGGTTTACTCTCTGGAGGTGAGACGTGAACAAAATGCGGGTTCAGAAACGTTCTATATTTGTGGCGCTGTTCTAGAATGACACTAATTAAATCGGTACCTAAACCTTTCCATTTATACTGGAGTAACTCGTTCAGGATATCATGTAACGGGCCTGGATCAGAATGTTGACCCTCATACAATGTAATGAGGTGCTGGATCATATACATACCCCCCAGTCGCTGCTCGGCTGGGGGCAGTTTCAGAAACATTTGTGCCACTATTTCGTCTGGAAAAGTGGTAGAATCAGTAATCCATCGGACTGCTGATCGGGCTAGTTCTTGTTCATGCATGGTACTTAACCGATTCGTGATTTCAGAATGTGATCGGTAGCTTGAAATACTTGTTCTAGAGAACCTTGTTCTGGTGCTGGAAGATGAAAGACTTTCTTGTGTTCTGGACATAAATGTCGGTCTGGATATCTAGATTTTCCTACATACGCTATTCTGGCGGTATTCTCGTCTTCTACTTCTTCAGTATCGGAGTTACTTTCTTTCTCGCTTACTAGTGCTTCTTTCCGTTGTTCGTGTAACCTTATTATTTCTTTGCGAATTTTCTTGTACATACTCTCTATACTACTGATGGTCCTGTGTTTACCCTCGGCTATATTATCACTCCACCTTGTCAGAATTTTCATTTCGTTCGGATCTTTAGTCGGACAATCTTGTTCCCTAATTAAACAATTGATCAGAAACTTTAATAACATAAGCTGGGTTTCAGATTTCCTGAGAGACATGACTTCACCGATACTTTCTGGATCTTCTCCTGTACGGATGAAGCGATACATTCTGTCTAGATCTTCTTTCATATTCGGTAGGGTGGCCAAATACTCGGTCACCCGTCTTACACGCAATGAATATATAACCATATTATCCTCGCCTGGAACTGGATCATAACAGCATTCAGTAAGAGATCGCCTGATTTCTGCGACGGACTGGTGTTTGGGCGTACGCTGTAACGCACGTTCATGTAACTCGACTAACGCTAAACGTTTATTTGGCGGCGGGGTACCAGGAGGACCTCCTCCCGCGGCCCCGGAACTGGAATCGTCGACTGATACTCTTCGTGTCGGCAGAGTGACCGATGTAGTTGGAACCTGGACTATGGGCTGTACTATGGGCTAGACCGGGGGTACCGTAACAGGTACTGTAACAGGTGCCCCGGTGGCTGGAGGACCATGGATTACATTATTTACAGGAGCTGGCGGAACAGGATTTGCATATTCTGGGACTGTGTCGTCCAAATAGGACGAGAGGAAAATATCAGCTGCGGTCGGTTTGTGACGTAACTTAATCGGAACTAATGGCGGCGGAAAATTACATGGTGCTTCCGGGGTTGCTTTTGGCAAGCCCCCGGCAAGAAGAGGATACATACCCTTAATAAGGGCATTTCTCTGTCTGTCTGACTGTTCGGCTTTAACTCGTTCACCTACTTCGATTAATTCCCTTTCTTGGGCTCTTTCGGACGATTCTCTACTTAATTCTGACTTTCTGATTTCTTTTTCTGTTCTCCTGTGAGATTCTTTGCGCCATAACTCGATGGCGTCTTTCTGGGACTGTCTGGCTTTCTTTTTCCATAATGCTTCTTCTACTCGCATGATGCACTCGGCATCCCACGTACCTGATACGGGCCATCTATACTTTTCTTCTAACTGTTTGGTGTACTCCACCCATAAATCTAGATATAATATGGCACTTATGCCATGCTTTTGATACATAAAATGACCTGGACTGTCCCTAGGCGGGACAGGAACTGCTTCTTCGAGCAGACCTTTTCTAGTTTTTAACTGACGTAACTTGGAGAACAGAGGCATGGCTGAACTGGAGTCTAGACACAATACAATACACAATGAACACGATAATTACTGAGGAACAACACATTCATACCACGACATTGAAAACACATTGAAGAACATTTAAAATAACAGTTCGGACAAAATACTACCTGGAATACTGAAAACAGAATACATGAATTTCTCGAGAACAGAACTGACTAGAACAGAAACTAGAATGACTAGATGCACTGCTAAAACAGTACGAAACTTACCGGTCTCCTAAAGAGACACGTCAGGACCCGCATCCACCTAAGTGGACACTTCGTGTTGGATCTGCGTACCCAAACCCACGGACCAGAGACAATGCAATTGACCCTGTCTAGATACTACCCCAGCAACGGTACTCACCGGGCAGCAAGAACGGAAGGCCTCGGACTGGACTGGACTGCTACGACGACGGACAGACGAACTTCGGACTTCTGTTACGGGTGGGCCTCCGGATACCTCGGACCTTGGACTCTCGGCTTGGGCTCTGGTCGGGACTCGCCGCGTTCCTCCACCGCCTCGTCTGGACGCTGGACCGCAACCTCCGTCTCCTCCGTGGGCCTGAGGGATACTTGAAGCAGAAATATCTGCACGTGCACGGTATGGTTCCGTCACGGCTGCAGAGGATCAGGGGGCCTGCGTGGCTTCTCCGGCGCGTGGGGAAAGGGCAAGTCCCTATTCGGGCGCCATTATGTGGTAAATAAATAATTAATTACCTGTGCTATTTTTGACTATAAACAATAAACGGTTAGCTCAATAAATAAGAGTCAAGATACGAGGTAGCTAGAGTTTGACAGGCTTTAATTAAGCATAAAGGACAAGAACAGGACAGCCTGTACGGGAATAGGAATGATGCGCATCGGGGGCAGGAACAAGGATAAGGACGGACCAAGGACAACTTTTAATTAACAGAACATTAGTATATATAGTTAAACAAAATACATGGAGTTCAATACAGTAGGCGTTTCAGTAGGCGTTTCTCGTAGCAGTCGCGAAAGATAAGGCATGACTGATGCAACAAAAAGGCGTGTTCAGGGCGTATACATAGACATGTGATGTAAACGTAACAGAATATGTCATAAAAGGGGCGGAAACATGGAGGGGGCTACCTAAGCAGCTGGGACCTCTAACCTAATGGTGCGCGCAAACTGACAATGACGTGTTACCAGGGAGAACTGGGGGGCTATGACTTCTGCGCTAGAAGAGGAGACTAAAGTCTGGAGTGTCAGAGCGACACGTACCTAAGCATATCTAGTATCTAGTGTTTAGAGAACATGTTGATAGAATCCAAAAGTTAGCAGAGCAAAGGCTAACAGACCTTAAGACTGGTGCATACATAATCCTATATGTAGTGCGTGTGCGGGGAATATTCCATGAATATTAATACAATATTTCTCTTACATGGAGACATAAAGGCTAGACCATGACGGAAACTATTGATGCGATTCAGTAGCTTAGGAATGCAGAGAAGGAGGGCTGGACTGATAACTAGAAACATAACATACTCTTGGCAGACTGGAGGCAGAGCCAGGCCGAGCCGGGCACTGTGAGGCATGAAAGTAAGCTAAGGGTCAGGGATACAGGTGGGGGCTGTATCGCTCCTCGGAGAGGGTTCAGGAAACAGGAGCTGAATCTGAGTCCGGGCCCTTTTGAGGCCTAGAAACGGGGATATTTCAATGAATTAACGTGCACACTGTGAAACGTGGCAACGTAGCTTTTACATAGGCCTGATATTCGTTGTATTCACGAAAACTGGAAACTGACATACTAGAGATGGACACAACTGTAATTGCGTCTTTAATTGATCATGGGGGAATATATGCATATCGATCATGCACATATGACATAACATGGGGAACACGTAGGGAAACAGAACATGGCAAAATGTACTTTTCCACAAGGGTAGAGGAGAGCCTGACCCCTTCGAAGGAGCCGTCTTTCTCGGTGGTGCTGAGGAGATCTGGTAGTGGCTCGGAGTCGTCTTCAGCTCCGTCATCGGTCGCCAGCAGCAGACTCAGTTCAGTGCGTGCAAAGTGCGGCTTGAGCCGGTTAGCGTGTAAAACCCGGAGGGGGTTCCTGGGGGACTCCATGTCTACCAGGTAGGTGACAGGGCTCTTGCGCTCCACCACTTTGAAGGGCCCCGTCCATTTGTCCTGGAGGGCACACGGTTCAACCGGGGACATGACCCAGACCTGCTGGCCCGGCTCGAACTCGATGGATGAGGCGTTCTAGTCATACCAGCGTTTCATCTCCTCTTGACTAGCCTCCAGGTTGGCCTCGGCAAGTTCCTGGAACTTCCGAGTCTGATTGCGGAGTGTCAGGAGGTACCGGTAGACATCCGGTGGGGCATCTCGAACTGCTGTCTCCCAGCCTTCCTTGACCAGGCTGAGGGGGCCTCGAACCGGGTGTCCGTACAAGAGTTCAAAAGGGCTGAACCCCAGGGATTTCTGGGGTACCTCTCGGTAGGCGAACAGGAGGCAGGGCCGCAGGACATCCCATTTGCGCCGGAGTGGCTCTTCTAGGCCCTTGATCATCCCCTTCAGTGTTCTGTTAAATCGTTCCACTAGTCCATTTCCTTGGGGATGATACGGGGTGGTGAACTTATAGGCGACCCCGCACTGTTGCCATAGGGACCGCATATGCTTCGAGATAAAGTTGGAGCCCCGATCACTCACGGGGGAAGCCGACTCGGGAGAAGATGCTCATGAGGGCTCGGCCCACCACGGGGGCCGTGATGGTTCGGAGGGGGATGGCCTCAGGATAGCGGGTGGCATGGTCCACCAGGACTAGGATGAAGTGGTGTCCCTGCGAGGTGCGAGGGTCCAGGGGCCCTACGATGTCTATTCCTACTCGCTCGAAGGGGGTGGTCACCACGGGGAACGGCTGGAGCGGGGCTTTGACTTTCCCCCCGCTCTTCCCGCTGGCTTGACAGGTCGGGCAGGTTCTGCAGTGGTTATGCGCATCGGTGCGCATTTTTGGCCAGTAGAAATGGGTCACCAGGCGGCTGTAAGTTTTGTCCTGCCCCAGGTGCCCGGCGAGGGGCACATCATGTGCTAAGTTCAGGAGGAAGTCTCTGAATCGGAGGGGTACGACCAGTACCCGGCCGGCCCCTAGCTCAGCAATCTTCTGCTCACTGTAGAGGAGGTCGTTGTCCCAATAGACCCAGTGGGACCCCGCGGGGTCTCCAGCGGCTTGAGTAGCGGCTTGCTGTCGAATCCCCTCGAGGGAGGGGCAGGTTTTCTGTTCCTGCCGGAACTGTTCGCGGGTGGGGCCACCTTCTTGGCGCCATTGCGCGAGCTCTGGGAGGTGGTTGAGCTCGGTGAGCTCCTCTTGGTCGGGCCCTTGGGGGCCGTGTTCGGGGTCGGCGACCTCGGGGCCGACGGGTGGCGGAGGTGCGGGCCACTCTGGTTCCTCGGTCAGAGCTCCCCCCGCTGGGGTGGAGGCTCGGGCGGACATGGAGCGGGTGGTCGCACAGACCCACTCGGGAAGGCCTAGCATCCCCAGGTGCTCTCTTCGTTCGACGCCAGCCCATGGGGAACTTTCCAGGTCGTTCCCAAGGAGGCAGTCCACGGGGGCATCGTCGCGGACAGTCACTTTCAGCATGCCCGACACTCCTCCCCACTCGAAGGTGATGCGGGCCATCTGGCACAAAGTCTCTGAGTTATCTGCGGACCGGACTGGGCACAGAACGTTAGGAAGGATCTGTTCTGGGGTCACCAGATGGCAGCGGACCGCTGTCACGCTGGTTCCGGTGTCACGGAGGGCTTCGGTCCGGCGACCATTGATGGTGACCCACTGGCGGTATTTCTGGGTGTTGCCGGGGATCGGACCTCGAGGGATCAGGTCGTGGGTACCCAGGCATGCTAAGGTCATGGCGGCGGGCTCCCACTCGGCCTGCTCGTGGTCGTCGTCCTCTTCCTCACTTCTTTCTTCACCCAAGGCAGCTGCCGCGATCTGGCGGGCTGGGGGCCCGGTGGTGCCGGGTCGCTGATTCATCGGGCAGAGGGGGTCATTCGCATAATGACCTTGTCGCTGGCACCTGTGATACGTAACGTTTGGGCGGGGCCCCGGTCTGGCTGGGGGGCCCCCTCTCCGGCCCAGGGATGGCGACGTGGAAGTAGGGGAGGACCCCTGGGGGGCGTCCCGTCCCCGGCTCTGGCCTGCTCCGCCGCCTCGTGGTCGGTGGTTCCCCAGGGATCCCCGGCCGTAGTCTCCCATCGGGCTCCGGGGAACTCGGGTGCTCACCCATCTATCCGCCTCGACAGCGAGTTTTCGTGGCTCAGTCAATTTGCTGTCGAGGAGGTGCTGCCGGAGTTCGACGAAACAGTTATTGGACAGATGCTCCCATAGAATGAGGTCGACCAACTGCTGGTAGGAGGTGACCTGGCAGCCTCGAATCCACCCCTCGAAGGCTCTGCTGTAATAGTTCACGTATTCCACCCACGTGGTACCGGGGATTTTTTTGCAGTCTCGGAATCGCTGCCGGTACATCTCGGGGGTGAGTCCGTAGCGAGTGAGGAGGGCGGTCTTCATGTGCTCGTACGAGGTCATCTCGGTATCAGGGAGCTCCAGTAGGGCGTCTCGCCCTTCGTTGATAAACTTCCCCACCAGGCCGGCGCCCCAGTCCTTGAGGGGTACTCGATGGGCGGTCATGGCGACCTCGTAGGCTTTGAACCACTGTTGGATGTCGTCGTTCTTATAGTACTCTTTGACGACATCCTTGGGTATCTGCACCTTCGTGTCCACCGGGGGGGTGGAGGTCTTGGCCCCGGAGGTGCCGGTCTCGTTTGCCTTGGCTTTAAGTTCCATTCCTTTGAGGACGCGCTCGTGCTCGAGCATTATTTTTATTTCCTCGAGGGCTAGCTTCCTTTCTGCCAGTTGGATTTCTCCTTCTTGTCGGAGTCGAGCCAGATCCAACTCGTGGAGCCGGTTCCTCTCTCGTTCTCGGGCGTCTTCGTGGGAGAGGCCCGTGTTTGGGGTTGCGGGTCTCCCTCCCGCTGGGTTCGTCTCGGTCTCCGGGCCTCCGTTCGGGCCCGGGTGATCTTTATTCGGGGGTGGCGCCTCTCCGGCGTCCACCCAGGCCTGTAGGGCCGATTTAAAGTCTTCTTTGGTGCTTAAGCCAGTGGTAGCGATGCCTAGTTCTTTGCAGAATTGCTTTAGCTCCTTGTGACTGTAGTCTTCCATTTTCTCTTTCTGGAATTCTGTGCTCATGGTCGCAGTGGGTTTTTCTCGGTAGCGAGTGAGACACTCTCTGTACGATCTGCGTGGGCTCGGATCCCGGCGCTTGCCACCAATGTTAGAAAGGCGACCCCGGGGGAGGCAGAAGATGTCTGACTGACCACCCCTAGGTCCACCTCTCCGTCGAGAAGTAGCTGAGCGTTACCGAGAGGCCTCCTGAATGAGGGCCCTCTCCTAGGATCGTACAGCAGAGTAATCACAACACTACAAACGGACACCACACAGGAGGTCAAGTTCTCAGGCTTTTATAAGTAATAAAGGTTGCGGGTTCTTGGCAGTATATACAGGCGGATCGAGGGATCCGTAGAGTCTCGAAAAGGGGGGTAAGGTAGCGGGACAGTCTCACTCTGGCGGGGAAGGGATACCCTACGCGCAGCTCTCAATCCTCGAGCTGGGGGGTTCCGAAAGGTTCGAGCCGCGGCACCGCCAGCAGGCTCTCAGATGGTTCAGCAAGGTAGGCCGCGGCAGCGCCAGCAGGCTCTCAGATGGGTTCAGCGAGGTAGGCCGCGGCAGCGCCAGCAGGCTCTCAGATGGTTCAGCAAGGTAGGCCGCGGCAGCGCCAGCAGGCTCTCAGATGGTTCAGCAAGGTAGGCCGCGGCAGCGCCAGCAGGCTCTCAGATGGTTCAGCAAAGATAGGCCGCGGCAGCGCCAGCAGGCTCTCAGATGGTTCAGCAAGGTAGGCCGCGGCAGCGCCAGCAGGCTCTCAAGATGGCTTCGGGTTACAGGAAGGATGAGTTCGTCTGGTGTCGGCCGTGACAGCGTCAGCAGGGCTTCCAGTCCAGGATACAACTGGCGTCCTACTCCGGGGCTGGCCCAGATATAGGACGGAGGTCCTTTGATGTCCGGACCCTCTCGCCTGGGGGTCAGAGGGGCCGGGATGATGGTGTCCAGACACCCAGCAGGGGGGTGGAGCCAGCGCCCAGGGAGGCCGGAGGGCGATCGATACCAGGCGTCCGGAGACGGCTGGAGGGCCATCGAAACTTCTCTTCCTCCGGGATCTGTCGAGTGGCCACTCGACCACCTCGGTGGATCTTGGTGCCTCGATGTCGGGGCTTCTCTGGAGCCTGGGCCGGGGCCGAGGCCACGTGGTCGTGGCGTGGGGGGACCCAAGATGGAGTCGGGCACGGCCTCGTGCTTAGGTCGTGATGGGCCTAGGCTGGAGCCAGGCCGGTGATGGGGATCCGGGATGGTAGCCGGACCTGTGGTGTTGGGGCGTGCAGGGTCGGGCCGAAGGGGCCGCCCGAGGTCCGGAGGAGGGCTGATGTCGTCCTGGGCCCGCCATGCGGGAGGGGTAGGACCACGCCACGAGGCCGGGTCCAACACTCACAACATTGTTTACTCGCAGATCGCGCCAGGATAGATATTAATAAGACACGGTAGAAAAGCTACAGACTCCAGGCGAAACAAAAAGTTAGAAAAAAAATCTAACTGCCTGAAAGCTATGAGGGGACCACGAAACTGTGTGGTTTTTTAAACTGAAAAAAGTAGATCACCAATGTTTAAAAAAAAGATGTAGAAATACAGACTACAGTAGGCTCCTGCAAAGTCCATTTTCGGACAGATCGATGTGTGTCCAGCAGACCCTTCAATTTCCGCTCAGTGCAGAAGGGCTCCTTTGTGACCTGCGTGCGCCTCGCAGAATTCCGGGGTTTTGTTTACAGGGGGTTGCAGAATGGGAAATTTGCATTTTGGGACACCCACCTCATTTTCTTGGCCCCTGCTTGATGGACCACATCGAAACGTTACAGAAAGGAGCCGAGGTGGATGAACTTTATTTTTAGAAAGTTTTGTGAAGATTCATAAAACAGCGCCAAAGTTATTACCAGACCAAAAAACTATTTCTATTGTAACTAGTTCCCAATTATAATTTCACAGTGGTGACTGCAGACTATATATGTTCACTGGAAAAAAACAAAGGTTAATGTATCCTTCTGCACAAAACGTGCAGAGAGACATTTAAACACCCAGAGAAAATACCCAGCGCTCTTCGCGCAGCGTTAAACAGCTGCAAGCCAGTCCGGGTAAGTAACTCTCCTTCTGGTCTGGTCTGCATCAAGGAAACTTATTAGTACGTCAACTACAATAAACAGGTTGGCACTTCCGTTTTTCATGCAGCTCCCGTGAGTAATTCGCTAATACTGAATGAAATCCGTACAAGCCTGCTCACGATGAACGCACTACGGACTGTTCACTACATACATGACCCTATATCAGCAGCCTATAGAAGCCCTGATGTCTGTGGAAAGGTAAGACTAGGGTTTACAGGAATGATGATCTTGCTGCACGCCCAATAATGGTGTCAGCAAGAGGTTGTACCCAAACACAAGGGGCTGGCTCCAATACTGCATCCGCCAAGAACCCTGCACCTGTAATCCATAGTCGTACCTTTCGATATGATTATGGTGTCCACGAGCCGCGGGGCTGAACTGCGAAGCCTTGAATAGGATGGCCTAGAACTCGCATTATAAAAGCTTCGTTGTAGCCATAGGTGGATAGATAGATATATAGCGTATCTGATGTAGGGGTAAATATATATTAATAAAAGGTACTCTCTGGATTCAGGTATTTATCATTAAATCAGAAGGGGGGCTTGGGGGGTGCCGACCATCGGGAGGTCTCCCCCCCCGGGCTGTTTGGGAGGGCTCCGGGGGGGGAGGGGGTTCCTCCCTGTCCAGATCCTTCTAGAAGGTTCGTTGGGCTGCTTTTGGTAGTTTTTTTTGCAGCCCAACATATAAGACTCCCTGACTCCTCCCCTCAGGCACCATTTTGGGTTTGGTGACCTGGTGGCTGGAGGCTTAGCTTAGTTTTTGTGTCTAGAACTTTGTGAGTCAGTTTTTATACAGTTAGCGTTAGAATTTAGGGCTAGTATATTCTAATCTTGTTTGATTGTGGTGATGGAAGATCACCGGGTGCTGGAGGCTCTGTGTTTGTTGTCCGAAGCCGGCCGGATGGATTTGGTTATTGGGGGAGGCCCAGCGCGTCCCTCGCGCCAGGCCTCTGCTGGCGTAGCTGTGGTGGTGGCAGCCTGCTCGTCGCCGAAGAATCGCCGGTCTCAGGCGGTAAGTGAGCGGGGCCGCTCCCGTACTCGGAAGCCGGCCCCGTCTTCAAAGGCGCGTGCGGGGAAAGCGGAGGTGTCGGTTGTCTCACGCGACCCTCCGTGTGCAGGAGCGGAGGTTGCGTGTGTGCCGCAGGTGACCGGGAGCGCTTTTGAAGGCGCCGGTGGCGATGCGCGTCTTGGCATTTTGGAAGCTTCAGCGGCGGCCGTTCATGGCCGTGGAGGCCGTAAAAAGAGCGCGAAACGCTCTTCATCATTAACGATTTTGGAGCGGCAGGAGGGGTTGGGAGCCGGTGCTTCACAGCGCGGTGCGCGTAGAGGGTCAATTGCTTTGGGTGAAGGGAGGGGTGGTTTTGTGGAAGGCAGGGACGTTTTGTCTTTTCATCACGCGGCTCCTGGTCATGTTCAATTTGACCAACACTTGGTTGAGGCTGTGCACATGGCAGTTTATGATGTACCTCGTGATGATTTAGGCCAGGCTTCTTTTAATATGTGTTAGAAAGGCGATCCCGGGGGAGGCAGAAGATGTCTGACTGACCACCCCTAGGTCCACCACTCCGTCGAGAAGTAGCCGAGCGTTATCGAGAGGCCTCCTGGGTGAGGGCCCTCTCCTAGGATTGCACAGTAGAGTAACCACAACACTACAAACGGACACCACACAAGAGGATAAGTTCTTAGGCTTTATCAGGAATAAAGGTTGCTGGATCTCAGCGGTATGTACAGGCAGATCGAAGGATCTGGAAAGTCTCGTGAATAAGGGATAGGGTAGCGGGACAGTCTCAAGATGGGTGCCGGAAAGGGTACCCTGCGCACAGCTCTCAATCCTCGAGCCGGGGGTTCCGAGGGTCGAGCCGCGGCAGCGCCAGCAGGACTCCACAGGTGATCTTAACGGAGAGGAGGCCGCGGCAGCGCCAGCAGGTCTTGAGGTGGTTTCGGCGAAGAAGGGCCACGGCAGCGCCAGCAGGCTCTAAAGATGGTTCAGCAGCGGCAGCGCCAGCAGGCTCTCAAGATGGTTCAGCCGCGGCAGCGCCAGCAGGCTCTCAGGATGGTTCAGCCGCGGCAGCGCCAGCAGGCTCGTAAGATAGTACAGCAAAGGTGGGCCACGGCAGCGCCAGCAGGCTCTCAGGGTGTCTTCAGGTTACAGGCAATGAGTTCGTCTGGTGTCGGCCGTGACAGCGTCAGCAGGGCTTCCAGTCCAGGATACAACTGGCGTCCTACTCCGGGGCTGGGCCAGATATAGGACGGAGGTCCTTTGATGTCCGGACCCTCGTGCCTGGGGGCCAGAGGGGCCGGGATGATGGTGTCCAGACACCCAGCAGGAGGGTGGAGCCAGCGCCCAGGGAGGCCGGAGGGCGATCGATACCAGGCGTCCGGGGACGGCTGGAGGCCCATCGAAACTCCTCTTCCTCCGGGATCGGTCGAGTGGCCACTCGACCACCTGGGGGGACCTTGGTGCCTCGATGTCGGGGCATCAATGGGGCCTGGGCCGGGGCCGAGGCCACGTGGTTGTGACGTGGTGGGCCCAAGATGGAGTCGAGCACGGCCTTGTGCTTAGGTCGTGATGGGCCTACGCTGGGGTCAGGCCGGTGGTGGGGATTCGGGATGGTAGCCGGACCTGTGGTGCCGAAGGGGCCGCCCAAGGCCTGGTGGAGGGCTGATGTCGTCCTGGGCCTGCCATGCGGGAGGGGTAGGACCACGCCATGAGGCCGGGTCCAACACGCGTCCCCCCCAGCTGAAGGCAGCTGAAGGCAGGGGAGAGTCACCCATCTTCTTGGGGGTTCTCCTCGCCGAGGCGGAAGAATCGGGACAGGCCGTCAGCATTGGCGTGGTCGTTGCCGGGGCGATGCTCCACAGTGAAGTCCATCCCTTGCAGGGACCATCGCAACAGTTTCGGGTTTTCCCCCCGCATCTGCATCAACCACCGCAGGGGCCGGTGGTCGGTCTGGACCCGGAAGTGGGTGCCGAAGAGGTAGGGCCGGAGCTTCTTTAGGGCCCATACGACGGCGAAGGCCTCCCTCTCGATGGTGCTCCATCGCTGTTCTCTGGCCAGCAGCCGCCGGCTGATGAAGGCAACGGGAAGGTCGGCCCCCTCAGGGTTTACTTGGGAGAGGACCACCCCAATGCCGTGCTCCGAGGCGTCTGTTTGGACCACAAACTCTCGGCTGTAGTCGGGGGCCTGGAGCACAGGGGCGGTGCACATGGCAGTCTTTAGAGTCTCGAAGGCTGCTTGGCACTCTGGGGTCCAGCGTACCTTTTGGGGTAGCCTCTTGGAGGTCAGCTCTGTGAGGGGCCCCACAATGCTTCCATAGCCCTTTATGAAGCGCCGATAATATCCTGTGAGCCCCAGGAAGGCTCGGACTGCAGTCTGGGTGACCGGGGGCTCCCAGGCCCGGATGGCGTCAATCTTTGGCTGGAGGGGAGCCACCTGGCCGCTCCGCACTTGGTGTCCTAGATAGGTCACGGACCCTTGGCCTATCTGGCACTTGCTGGCCTTTATTGTTAGTCCGGCCCGTCGGAGGGCCGTCAGGACCGCCCAGAGGTGGGTCAGGTGCTCATCCCAGTGGCGGCTGTACACTGCAATGTCGTCTAGGTAGGCGGCACTGAATTCTTCTAACCCGGCCAGCACTCTGTTCACGAGTCTCTGGAAGGTGGCCGGGGCGTTTTTCATGCCGAAGGGCATCACTTTGAAGTGGTAATGGCCATCAGGGGTCGAGAAAGCCGATCGCTCTTGTGCTCCAGGGGTGAGGCCGATCTGCCAATACCCCGCCGTGAGGTCGAAGATGCTGAGATACTTGGCGGCCCCCAGGCGATCGATCAGTTCATCCGCCCGGGGGATAGGATGGGCGTCGGTCCTGGTGACTGCATTCAGCCCCCGGTAGTCAACACAGAACCGGAGCTCCGGGGGCGCGCCTGGGGCGGCGGTTTTTGGGACCAGGACAACAGGACTGGCCCAGGGACAGTCGGAGGGTTCGACTACCCCCAGCGCTAGCATCTTGGCCACTTCGGATTGGATGCAGGCCCGAACTCGATCGGGCACTCGAAAAGCCCGGTGTCGTACAGGCGGGCTGTCGCCAGTGTCTACATCGTGGACACACCACCGGGTGACTCCGGGAGTGAGGGAGAATAGATCTGCAAATTGCCCCAGCAGCTTCCGGCAGTCTTGGCGCTGCTCCGGGGTCAGGGTAGAGGAGAGCGTGACCCCTTCGACGGAGCCGTCCCTCTCAGTGGTGCTCAGGAGATCTGGTAAAGGCTCAGAGTTGTCCTCAGCTCCGTCATCGGTCGCTAGCAGCAGACTTAGTTCAGTGCGGGCAAAGTGCGGCTTGAGTCGGTTAGCGTGCAAAACCCGGAGGGGCTTTCTGGGGGACTCCAAGTCCACCAGATAGGTGACGGGGCT